>NC_088399.1:71804938-72407438 GCF_034236695.1 Oncorhynchus nerka
TGACAGTGTGAGATGGAGTGATGAAGAAAAATAGAAAGATATGGAGAAAGAGAGACGGTTAGTTCCGATGTTTACATTCCAAACTCACCACAGGAAACTGTTAAAAAAAAATTAAACACCCTGGAGAGATAGAGAAGAGAGGAGGAGGGAGCGATGTACAACAACAACACATTTTTTAAAATATAATTTCACTCATACCTTCATTCTTACAGAGTACAGACTGCTCAGCTCCAGGACCAAAGACAATGCCCTATGAGCTGAGATGATGTGATATAGAACTAGCTAATTACTGATGGCATGTGTGAGACTGGGGTGACGAATCCTCGTGTCCCTGCCACGATATTGTCCAACAGGATCATATCATGCCTGCCAGACCGCAGCCACAGAGGCCGCTAAAGATAGGGTTGTGTCTGGCAACTTATTCCCTCTAATAGTGCACTACTTCCTCATGGGTCCTGGTCAAAAGTAGTGCACTATATGACATTTGGGATGCACCCTATGCAGACTAGAGCCCCATTAGGGAAGGTGCTATATGAAAGCATAGCTCATCATTATATTAATCAATCTACCACCCACCCAGGCTGCCCTCCCTGTCTCTGTCTGTCTGTCCAGCAGCACGCCACCCTGCAGCCCAAACCAACCCCACAGCAGCCAACAGACGTCCAGGCCCACAGACTCACGTTGATGAGACTAATCAAAGGGACAAGCCAGGGGCGGGAGAGAGAGGAGGGTGTACGGAGGGTCGGATGGGGTGGAGGGTTATGTCAAACTGGCTGTCAGCCCACTCTGGGCTCTGCTGGCTCCAGCTCTTCTCCTCTCCTCCTCTTGTCTTAAACCATGGTGTCAGTGAGCTAAAAGAGAGGACACCTTCTCACCAGGGGTCAACTGTTGCTATGAACACAATTAGCCTGGCTGTCCTCCGACCTACAGGTCACATGCTGTTACAGACACAATCCCAGCCTCAGGAGAGAGAGAAAGGAGGGATGGGGGAGAGGTCTGTTAGTGCCAGTTGGACCAATCATTGAGTCACTGTCATGGGTTAAGAGAGGTTAAAGCCTCTGACGTTTATAGGCAGAAGCTGCGTAATACACGTCTACGCCTCAGAGGGGAGAGATGGAGGGTGGGAACGGTCTAGTCGCGTCATATCAGAAGATAAATCAGCCCATGTTTTCAGTTTGCCCAATGTGCCTCCCCAATAGACCACAGAGTGATAATTGAAGTGGCCAGAGATTTAGCACTCTTATTTGTTCTCCTGCAATGAGTGAGGTAAACTGACGACATGTCACAGCATTGCTCAGGTTAAAAAGGTAAGTAAAAGAAAACACGTGTTTTGAATAGCTGGATACCCGACCAAAAATCATAATGCTATTCAAATAGTGAAATCATTTCCAATCCCCATCCCTATACTACATCAGTTAAAACTGGAGAGGGGTTCATGAAAAGTCTTCTCTCTGGGGACGTAGCTGCATAAAAAAAAGAATATAAAATAGCACCAGATGAATGTGTTTTATAGGCAAGGGCTGCTTCTAGCCCAAAACTTTCTGAGCTGGACAGGAAGAGGGGATATGAGACAGATTGATCTACAGCGGGGATCCAATCCAGCCCACGCGGGGATCCAATCCAGCCCACGGGGGGGATCCAATCCAGCCCACGCGGGGATCCAATCCAGCCCACGGGGGGGATCCAATCCAGCCCACGCGGGGATCCAATCCAGCCCACGCGGGGATCCAATCCAGCCCACGCGGGGATCCAATCCAGCCCACACGGGGATCCAATCCAGCCCACGGGGAGGATCCAATCCAGCCCACACGGGGATCCAATCCAGCCCACGGGGGGGATCCAATCCAGCCCACGCGGGGATCCAATCCAGCCCACGCGGGGATCCAATCCAGCCCACGCGGGGATCCAATCCAGCCCACGCGGGGATCCAATCCAACCCACGCGGGGATCCAATCCAACCCACAGATGGGGAAACAAACTAAATATACTTTAAAATGACTAAAACCAACAGTGTTGAAATGAAAATGGGCCTATATTCATATTTTCTCATTTAACATTTACATTTAAGTCATTTAGCAGACGCTCTTATCCAGAGCGACTTACAAATTGGTGCATTCACCTTATGACATCCAGTGGAACAGTAGTGCATCCAAATATTTTAAGGGGAGGGGGGGTGAGAGGGATTACTTTATCCTATCCTAGGTATTCCTTAAAGAGGTGGGGTTTCAGGTGTCTCCGGAAGGTGGTGATGTTCTCCACTGTCCTGCTCACTAAAAATCACTAGACAATCAGGGAGTATTACAAATTCCAAATAATAAATACAATGGATAGAGGACAAATTTGGGCAATTTTCTTTGGCAAGGCAATATAACCAATATTCATTGCGCCCTCCAGACCTTGTTGAAGTCCGAACACTAAATTAGTTAAATTAGACTTGACACCCCTGATCTAGAGAGTGTAGTGTCACAGGGGCTCTCTCTGCTCTCTCCCCTGAGATTGAGGCTCAGATCTGGGCATGGGGAGCAGACAGGAGGTGGGCGGCTGGGGCCTCGTGACAGGAAGGATCAGAGACTATGATAGATGACACGACGTCATGTCGGTCTACTTGACACATCTACAGGGAGCTGTTTCATAAAGATGAGCGCTGAGCGCTGGGGAGGGTAAGTACAGATAAGTGTGTGTGTGTGGTGTGTGTACGTGAGGGGGAGTGTAGTGGCTGTGAGAAGGTTGCAGAACCTTCACTCTTCTATATAATTAAATCAACACACATCATTTAAGTGTACCTATCCATGCATACACACCGGCTTCTAAAGAGGTACCTACGTATATATCAGCCACTGAGCACTATAATCCACACACACATCCTCTCAACCGGTGGACAGCACACCATTAGAGTATATGTTTGAATTTTGTTGCCCTGAGGTTATGGAGCATGTTATTATATGTGATCTCTCAATGCCGTTCCTGAAGCGATAAACAAAGTTGAAGGAATGGTATAGATAAGAGTAGACTAGAGTAGAACAGAAGCTAGGTTTGGGTTTAGACCCATTCAGTCCCCCTAGCTCACCTGCGCACTTGGTCCTGCTGACCAGGGGAGGTCCAGGCGCCCCTGTGCCTCCCTCCCCTGGTCGGGTCAGTAAAACACTGATACGGTACTCTGTGTCCGGCTCCAGATGCCACACCTTACAATAGAACAGAGTAGGAAAGTGTTTATTCAACGTTAATGTTTTTTTTGACTGTAACGGCAAAGTAATTCAGGGTTCTTTAATAACTGTTTTTAAGAGCCTGTAAAGAATGCTGAAAGGCAAATGAACCTATATGCGTACACACACGAGCAGACAGACACAAACCTTATACGTGAGCGAGCCCACACCGTGTGTCTCCGACCATGGTGATTGGCTGGCCCGGTACTCGATCTCACGACGGATAACAGGGCCATCCCCCACGATGGAGTTGGTGTTGAGTTGAATGATCAGGTAGGTGGGGCCAGCCCGGAGCAGCTGGGGGGGAGCGATGGGGGTGGGGGGCACTGCCAGGGTGAAGGAAGGGGGAGAGGCCAGAGTACAGTGTTATACAGAGGACTTTTGAATGACTAAGTGAGTGCATGCAGGGGCATAGTGGAGGTTAAAACAAAAGGCCTTTTACACAATATTGACATATACAGTCCTTGACGAAGTGAACACTTTTTTTAATTTATCCATTATTTTACCAGGTAAGTTGACTGAGAACACGTTCTCATTTGCAGCAACAACCTGGAGAATAGTTACAGGGGAGAGGAGGGGGATGAATGAGCCAATTGTAAACGGCGGATTATTAGGTGACCGTGATGGTTTGATGGACAGATTGGGAATTTAGCCAGGACACCGGGGTTAACACCCCTATTCTTACGATAAGTGCCATGGGATCTTTAATGACCTCAGAGAGTCAGGACACCCGTTTAACGTCCCATCCGAAAGATGGCACCCTACACAGGGCAGTGCCCAATCACTGCCCTGGGGCATTGGGATATTGTTTTAGATCAGAGGAAAGAGTGCCTCCTACTGGCCCTCCAACACCACTTCCAGCAGCATCTGGTCTCCC
The DNA here is from genome assembly GCF_034236695.1 of Oncorhynchus nerka. Taxonomy (NCBI): domain Eukaryota; kingdom Metazoa; phylum Chordata; class Actinopteri; order Salmoniformes; family Salmonidae; genus Oncorhynchus; species Oncorhynchus nerka. The sequence continues at coordinate 71,809,019 of NC_088399.1, forward strand.
ATCCAGGAACTGACCAGGACCAACGCTGCTTAGCTTCAGAAGCAAGCCTGCAGTGGTTTGCAGGGTGGTATGCTGCTGGTTAACAAAATAACTGAGACAGTGGTTTAGTAGACCTGTCTACCGTCTATCAACTCCTCCTTTCTATCCTCAACAATATAAAAACAAATCTATGTGATCCGGCTAATTATAAAAACATCATCAGTCGTTGTCAAATGAACAGAGATATCCAGCGTTCCATAGTTGTATGCCAAAAAAATACATTTCCACAAAGCATTTCCACAGAAGAAGCAACAACTCTCTTCTCTCGCAAAGAAAAAACAAGGCATGTTTCATGCTTTTCTTGTTTAGAATTTCCCTAGATTTTTTTCTGCTTGTTAAGATTGTGATTTCTGAGAGGCACTTGAAGGGAAGGGAATGTTCAATTTTCACCATAATGAACGTGAATTATCTGCGTGAGTGATTGCGTGTGCAATTCTGCATGTCCTTTCAACGTTAGACAAAGAGACACACACATTACAGCAACATGTCCTTTGTAAAACACTGTTTACACAGAGTACACAACATACAGTGGGGCAAAAAAGTATTTAGTCAGCCACCAATTGTGCAAGTTCTCCCACTTAAAAAGATGAGAGAACTGTAATTTTCATCATAGGTACACTTCAACTATGACAGACAAAATGAGAAAAACAAATCCAGAAAATGACATTGTAGGATTTTTTATGAATTTATTTGCAAATTATGGTGGAAAATAAGTATTTGGTCACCTACAAACAAGCAAGATGTCTGGCTCTCACAGACCTGTAACTTCTTCTTTAAGAGGCTCCTCTGTCCTCCACTCGTTACCTGTATTAATGGCACCTGTTTGAACTTGTTATCAGTATAAAAGACACCTGTCCACAACCTAAAACAGTCACACTCCAAACTCCACTATGGCCAAGACCAAAGAGCTGTCAAAGGACACCAGAAACAACATTGTAGACCTGCACCAGGCTGGGAAGACTGAATCTACAATAGGTAAGCAGCTTGGTTTGAAGAAATCAACTGTGGGAGCAATTATTAGGAAATGGAAGACATACAAGACCACTGATAATCTCCCTCGATCTGGGGCTCCACGCAAGATCTCACCCTGTGGGGTCAAAATGATCACAAGAACGGTGAGCAAAAATCCCAGAACCACACGGGGGGACCTAGTGAATGACCTGCAGAGAGTTGGGACCAAAGTAACAAAGCCTACCATCAGTAACACACTACGCCGCCAGGGACTCAAATCCTGCAGTGCCAGACGTGTCCCCCTGCTTAAGCCAGTACATGTCCAGGCCCGTCTGAAGTTTGCTAGAGAGCATTTGGATGATCCAGAAGAAGATTGGGAGAATGTCATATGGTCAGATGAAACCAAAATATAACTTTTTGGTAAAAACTCAACTCGTCGTGTTTGGAGGACAAAGAATGCTGAGTTGCATCCAAAGAACACCATACCTACTGTGAAGCATGGGGGTGGAAACATCATGCTTTGGGGCTGTTTTTCTGCAAAGGGACCAGGACGACTGATCCGTGTAAAGGAAAGAATGAATGGGGCCATGTATCGTGAGGTTTTGAGTGAACCTCCTTCCATCAGCAAGGGCATTGAAGATGAACTGTGGCTGGGTCTTTCAGCATGACAATGATCCCAAACACACCGCCTGGGCAACGAAGGAGTGGCATCGTAAGAAGCATTTCAAGGTCCTGGAGTGGCCTAGCCAGTCTCCAGATCTCAACCCCATAGAAAATCTTTGGAGGGAGTTGAAAGTCCGTGTTGCCCGACAACAGCCCCAAAACATCACTGCTCTAGAGGAGATCTGCATGGAGGAATGGGCCAATATACCAGCAACAGTGTGTGAAAACCTTGTGAAGACTTACAGAAAACGTTTGACCTCTGTCATTGCCAACAAAGGGTATATAACAAAGTATTGAGATAAACTTTTGTTATTGACCAAATACTTATTTTCCACCATCATTTGCAAATTCATTCATTAAAAATCCTACAATGTGATTTTCTGGATTTGTTTTACTCATTTTGTCTGTCATAGTTGAAGTGTAACTATGATGAAAATTACAGGCCTCTTTCGTCTTTTTAAGTGGGAGAACTTGCACAATTGGTGGCTGACTAAATACTTTTTTGCCCCACTGTATGTACATAGGTGAAAGAATGTTTCCACGTGTTTCCACAATAGAACGTAGAACAGAGAAGATTTTGCTTGTTCAGAACACATTTCCTATGTGTTTTAACGTGTGTTTATGTGTGTGTGTGTGTCCGTGTGATTGACTAAGTGAGCCAGTGCTTGTGTGCATGTCGAACATAAGGAGAAGCTGTTGGAAGTTGTTGGGTGGGGACGGAGGTAGGACATATGGAGGAGGGCATTAAGATATCCCAGAATGGTAGCTAGGTGTCATGGTCGGTTAGTGGTGTCTTAGGGGAGGTGGTGTGTGGTGCAGTGTGCTACAGGACAAACGTGCCTTGTGTGTGTGTGTGTGTATGTGTGTGTGTGTGTGTGTGTGTGTAAACAAAGACACATTATACGACGTAACATCGTCAATTGCTAGACATGTTTCCACTGTGTACCGGACACATATTTACGATGCTATGCTGTACACACTGCATAAACATGACTATACGGACTGGCCGTACTATACCTCTGACAATGAGCTCGGCGAAGTTGGACACGGCAGCTCCGCGTGGGGACTCTGTGATGCAGCGATACAGGTCCTGCTCCCCTCTCTCAGCCTCCACTTGGAAGGTGGCCATCAGACGCTTGTGGCTCAGACGCTGGATAGAGGATGCCGCCACAACCACACCGTTACGACGCTGCAGACAGAGAGAGAGAGAGGGAGGAGAAGGGAGGGGAGGCAGGGAGGGAGAGAGTCACGCTAACTGACCCATACACAGGTGATCATCTTTACCTGTGTAGACACCACCTCTGTCACTGCCCATGAAAACACTCAAAACACACAGTCACATAGAGAGAGAGAGTCAGGTTACCCTAACTTATCCTCTGCAGCTGAGGTAACTCTGGGTCTTCCTTTCCTGTGGCAGTCTTCATGAGAGCCAGTTTCATATATCCTATGTGTGTGTGCATTTTAACATGTGTGTTTATGTGTGTGTGTGTGTGTGTGTCCCGTGTGATTGACTAAGTGTGCCAGTGCTTGTGTGCGTGTCTCATCATGAGGAAAACTGTTAGAAGTGATTGGGTGGGGAAGGAGGTAGAGTGTGTGTGTGTGTGTGTGTGTGTGTGTGTGTGTGTGTGTGTGTGTGTGTGTGTGTGTGTGTGTGTGTGTGTGTGTGTGTGTGTGGACTGACCTTCATGTCTTAAAGTAATGTCAGATCTTAAAGTAATGATTGACTGTTGTTTCTCTATGCTTATTTGAGCTGTTCTTGCCATAATATGGACTTGGTCATTTACCAAATAGGGCTATCTTCTGTATACCACACCTACCTTGTCAAAACAAAACAAAACTGATTGGCTCAAACACATTAAGAAGGAAAGATATTTCACAAATTAACTTTTAACAAGGCACACCTGTTAAATGCATTCCAGGTGACTACCTCATGAAGCTGGTTGAGAGAACGCAAATATTGTTTAAAACTGTCATCAAGGTAAAAGGTGGCTATTTGAAGAATCTCAAATATGAAATATATTTTGATTTGTTTAACACTTTTTTGGTTACTACATGATTCCATATGTCTTATTTTATAGTTTTGATGTCTTCACAATTATTCTACGACGTAAAAAACTAGTACAAATAAAGTAAATCCCTGGAATGAGTAGGTGTGTCCTAACTTTGAACTGTTACTGTATGTGTGGCCATGAGATATAGCTCTCCATAATGGGATTGTGAGTGGGAAGGAAGGAGAGAGACAGGGAGACGATGAGGGACAGATGAGGGTACCATGGGAGGTGGAGATAATAAATACATGATATATGTCATAGCTAACATCTTGGCATGGGGAGGTTGCATGCCGGGCTCCTGACAGAGCTGTCACACACATCCATACACGCACACACGCAGACAACCCGTACTAATATGCTCGAGGCAGAAGAGTGCTCGGATTAACGAGGGGAACAGGAAATGACAACGTGTTGCCTGTCACACACACACACACACACTCAAAGCGTGAAGTTTTTCCAGGTGCAGGAGGCTATATGCTGCTCCGCTCTCAGAATAATGTTTCCAGGATGTTATATCAACTAGCCCATTTCTCTTCATGCTTTTCACCAGTAAGTGCCTGGGGAGAGCGGACATTTGCTCAAAAGTATGAAACTGCTTATGCGAGTAATATAGCATAAATGTATAGATTATTGCCTCAGTGACAATGTTAGTGGTTGTGAAAAGTATAATAGGGTTTTAGGGAGGGGGGGGGGGGTTCTTCAGCTATCAGCCACAGCCCCATCACATCTCAATGTACATTCATTCAGTCAAAACAAACAGACAATCCTACAGATTGTCATACAAATGAAAACATCAGTATTAAACCTGTTTGTCTTCCATCTCTCCCCCTCTCTTCCCCTAAGCCCCATATCACACCATAATGAGTTTGTGGTAAATCATTCATTAATTCAGGATTTCCAACTGAACACAAACAAATGTTGACGTTGTCTAAAGATCTAAACAGAATCAGAAACAGAACAAGCAAAACTCTCTGATAGAAAGACAAAAGAAGGCAATATAGAGGAATTGAATAATAATTCTTACGCAAACAATTTGTTTGGACTATTTAAACACACACATGAGTGAGGAGAAAACACTCAGTACGTCTACAGAGATTCCCCTCACAGCAGAGGAGATCAAACAGAAAGTAGCAATTACTGTTAATGAGAATAAGAGAGAAACACGCGCATGCGCACACACACACACACACACACACACACACACACACACACACGCACGCACGCACGCACGCACGCACGCACACACACACACACACACACAATTACAGAGTTGAGGGGAGAAAAACAGAGAAACGTGGAGTTAAGATTGGAACAGTACACAGCTAATACATTAACAGAAGACAATAACGGGTTGAGGAAACATATTGTTCCTCCCTGCTGTTACCAATCTGTTCTAACCTTCATGAGTAGAGAGTCAGAGCAAACGTTGGAATCTGGTTTCAACTGGGAGACTATAGCTCAGTTCACCGTATGTGTATTGTGTAAAACGTGTTCAATCAAATATAGGTGTTAATACTGTCATGTATCCTTGTAGAAGAGATGCACTTCAACCAGGGCGGCACTTCAACCAGGGCGGCCCATCCATTAGGGCGTTAGGGGCTTGTATTGGATTGTATGGATTGTATTGCCAGCTACTACATTGCTTGCTATTGGGGAAGACAGCAGCATTGAAATTGCAGGATTTCATCACATGATTTTCACAGAACAAAGTAAATGGACCACCCTGGGGTGCTGAATTGCACAGGTCTTCTGGGTCTTCTCCATCAGGTACTAAACAGATAGCGCGAAAGAGCAAATTGCGATGAACTTGTAAATAAATATTCATGACCCATCAACGGTCGTAGGACATAGCGGTACACCAGATAAAACCTTCTCATGGATCTGGTGCTCTGGCTACCGGCAATCTGCTTGTTGCCTTTTCCCTGTGCTTGTGTCACCAACGCACGTATGAGCGCTGCTCGTTCTAAAAAAATAACTTTTTGTAATTTAAACAGTGGCAACATGTGCAGCAGTGGTGATTGTTTTTACATGCAAAAGTGAAATATGTGTATCTGACACCACCCCAAACAGTGTGTGTGTGTGTGGGCCTGGTTGTGCATGTGAGACTGTATGTGTTTGTTGAACTCTTGAAAGAGGACAGGCTTTGGATACAAAATACTTCAATACAGAAGACAGAAACAGAGGAGGAGAGGAGACGGAGAGAGAGGAGGAGAGGAGACGGAAAGAGAGGATGAGAGGAGACGGAAAGAGGAGAGGAGACGGAAAGAGAGGAGGAGAGGAGACGGAAAGAGAGGAGGAGAGGAGACGGAAAGAGAGGAGGAGAGGAGACGGAAAGAGATGAGGAGAGGAGACGGAAAGAGAGGAGGAGAGGAGACGGAAAGAGAGGAGGAGAGGAGACGGAAAGAGAGGAGGGGAGGAGACGGAAAGAGAGGAGGAGAGGAGACGGAAAGAGATGAGGAGAGGAGACGGAAAGAGAGGAGGAGAGGAGACGGAAAGAGAGGAGGAGAGGAGACGGAAAGAGAGGAGGAGAGAAGACGGAAAGAGAGGAGGAGAGAAGACGGAAAGAGAGGAGGAGAGGAGACGGAAAGAGAGGAGGAGAGGAGACGGAAAGAGAGGAGGAGAGGAGACGGAAAGAGAGGAGGAGAGGAGACGGAGAGAGAGGAGGAGAGGAGACGGAAAGAGAGGAGGAGAGGAGACGGAAAGAGAGGAGGAGAGGAGATGGAAAGAGAGGAGGAGAGAAGACGGAAAGAAAATGGAGGAATGCGTCGTCTTCCCTCCTGCCGTCCTTCTTTCCTCATCGATCTTTTCGAAGGCACTTAGCTTCAACGATGCAGAGAGAGAGAGTGGAGGCTTTCAGACCCAGGTTCCAGTTAACTGATATTAGCTCAAATTCATGCAGCAGAAATGTAAACCATTTTGAGAGATTATGTCATGAAGGAATATGAGTAACTACCAACTAGCAAACCAAAAGGCCACACAAACAGTAGTCTGTATGCAGGGACCCGGCCCTCTGTGTTTGATGATGTCATACTGCTGGGTCTATCTTTAATTCACTGAAGTATATATCAGACCTCATAGAAAGAACAACACACTTCTATGCATTTATACATCTAGAATCCTCAATGGTGAAACTGCCAAGTCTGTTTGCAATATTCCAACAACAAAGTAACAGTAAACAACATTGTGCGCTTGATAGAGCATCAGCATATGGAACGCATTTTTTTTACCACACTAAGCAACACTCCCCTCTCTGCTTCGTCAACAAAACTATAACAACAGCCATGGGTCGGAGAGTGGCTGTTTTCCCTGATGAGGATTCCATATTTAAGCCCGAAGGAAAGCATCAGTCAGTCTATACTCTCTTCTAAGTCACTGTCTGTACTCTCTTCTCCATCAGTCTGTATGTACTCTCTTCTCCATCAGTCTGTAATCTCTCCTCCATCAGTCTGTCTGTACTCTCTCCTCCATCAGTCTGTACTCTCTCCTCCATCAGTCTGTCTGTACTCTCTCCTCCATCAGTCTGTCTGTACTCTCTCCTCCATCAGTCTGTCTGTACTCTCTCCTCCATCAGTCTGTCTGTACTCTCTTCTCCATCAGTCTGTAATCTCTCCTCCATCAGTCTGTCTGTACTCTCTTCTCCATCAGTCTGTACTCTCTCCTCCATCAGTCTGTACTCTCTCCTCCATCAGTCTGTCTGTACTCTCTCCTCCATCAGTCTGTCTATACTCTCTCCTCCATCAGTCTGTCTGTACTCTCTTCCCCATCAGTGTGTACTCTCTCCTCCATCAGTCTGTACTCTCTTCCCCATCAGTCTGTACTCTCTCTTCCATCAGTCTGTACTCTCTTCTCCATCAGTCTGTACTCTCTCCTCCATCAGTCTGTACTCTCTCTTCCATCAGTCTGTACTCTCTCCTCCATCTGTCTGTACCCTCTCCTCCATCAGTCTGTACTCTCTCCTCTATCAGTCTGTACTCTCTCCTCCATCAGTCTGTACTCTCTCCTCCATCAGTCTGTACTCTCTCTTCCATCAGTCTGTACTCTCTCCTCCATCTGTCTGTACCCTCTCCTCCATCAGTCTGTACTCTCTCCTCTATCAGTCTGTACTCTCTCCTCCATCAGTCTGTACTCTCTCCTCCGTCAGTCTGTCTGTACTCTCTTCTCCATCAGGCTGTACTCTCTTCTACATCAGTATGTCTGTACTCTCTCCTCCATCAGTCTGTACTCTCTTCTACATCAGTATGTCTGTACTCTCTCCTCCATCAGTCTGTACTCTCTTCAACATCATTATGTCTGTACTCTCTCCGTCATCAGTCTGTTATCTCTCCTCCATCTGTCTGTACCCTCTCCTCCATCAGTCTGTACTCTCTCCTCTATCAGTCTGTACTCTCTCCTCCATCAGTCTGTACTCTCTCCTCCATCAGTCTGTCTGTACTCTCTCCTCCATCAGTCTGTCTGTACTCTCTTCTCCATCAGTCTGTACTCTCTTCTACATCAATATGTCTGTACTCTCTCCGTCATCAGTCTGTACGCTCTCCTCAATCAGTCTGTCTGTTATCTCTCCTTCATCAGTCTGTACTCTCTCCTCCATCAGTCTATACTCTCTTCTCCATCAGTCTGTCTGTACTCTCTCCTCCATCAGTCTGTCTGTACTCTCTCCTCCATCAGTCTGTACTGTCTCCTCCATCAGTCTGTCTGTAGTCTCTCCTCCATCAGTCTGTCTGTACTCTCTCCTCCATCAGTATGTACTCTCATCTCCATCAGTCTGTACTCTCTCCTCCATCAGTCTGTCTGTACTCTCTCCTCCATCTGTCTGAACTCTCTTCTCCATCAGTCTGTTCTCTCATCTCCATCAGTCTGTCTGTACTCTCTCATCCATCAGTCTGTGCTCTCTCCTCCATCAGTCTGTCTGTACTCTCTCCTCCATCAGTCTGTCTGTACCCTCTCCTCCATCAGTCTGCACTCTCTTCTCCATCAGTCTGCACTCTCTTCTCCATCAGTCTGTACTCTCTTTTCCATAAGTCTGTACTCTCTTCTCCATCAGTCTGTACTCTCTTCCTTATCAGTCTGTACTCTCTCCTCCATCAGTCTATACTCTCTTCTCCATCAGTCTGTACTCTCTCCTCCATCAGTCTGTACTGTCTCCTCCATCAGTCTGTCTGTACTCTCTTCTCGATCAGTATGTACTCTCATCTCCATCAGTCTGTACTCTCTCCTCCATCAGTCTGTCTGTACTCTCTTCTCCATCAGTCTGTCTGTACTCTCTCCTCCATCTGTCTGAACTCTCTCCTCCATCAGTCTGTACTCTCTCCTCCATCAGTCTGTCTGTACTCTCTCCTCCATCAGTCTGTCTGTACTCTCTCCTCCATCTGTCTGAACTCTCTCCTCCATCAGTCTGTACTCTCTCCTCCATCAGTCTGTCTGTACTCTCTCCTCCATCAGTCGGTACTCTCTCCTACATCAGTCTGTACTCTCTCCTCCATACATCTGTACTCTCTCCTCAATACGTCTGTACTCTCTCCTCCATCAGTCTGTCTGTACTCTCTTCTCCATCAGTCTGTACTCTCTTCTACATCAGTATGTCTGTACTCTCTCCTCCATCAGTCTGTACTCTCTCCTCAATGAGTCTGTCTGTTATCTCTCCTTCATCAGTCTGTACTCTCTCCTCCATCAGTCTATACTCTCTTCTCCATCAGTCTGTACATACTATCTTCTCCATCAGTCTGTCTGTACCCTCTCCTCCATCAGTCTGTACCCTCTCCTCCATCAGTCTGTACTCTCTTCTCCATCAGTCTGTACTCTCTTCTCCATCAGTCTGTACTCTCTTCCTTATCAGTCTGTACTCTCTCCTCCATCAGACGATACTCTCTTCTCCATCAGTCTGTACTCTCTCCTCCATCAGTCTGTACTGTCTCCTCCATCAGTCTGTCTCTAGTCTCTCCTCCATCAGTCTGTCTGTACTCTCTCCTCCATCAGTGTGTACTCTCATCTCCATCAGTCTGTACTCTCTCCTCCATCAGTCTGTCTGTACTCTCTCCTCCATCTGTCTGTACTCTCTCCTCCATCAGTATGTACTCTCATCTCCATCAGTCTGTACTCTCTCCTCCATCAGTCTGTCTGTACTCTCTCATCCATCAGTCTGTCTGTACTCTCTCATCCATCAGTCTGTCTGTACCCTCTCCTCCATCAGTCTGCACTCTCTTCTCCATCAGTCTGTACTCTCTTCTCCATCAGTCTGTACTCTCTTCCTTATCAGTCTGTACTCTCTCCTCCATCAGTCTATACTCTCTTCTCCATCAGTCTCTACTCTCTCCTCCATCAGTCTGTACTGTCTCCTCCATCTGTCTGTAGTCTCTCCTCCATCAGTCTGTCTGTACTCTCTTCTCGATCAGTATGTACTCTCATCTCCATCAGTCTGTACTCTCTCCTCCATCAGTCTGTCTGTACTCTCTCCTCTATCTGTCTGAACTCTCTCCTCCATCAGTCTGTACTCTCTCCTCCATCAGTCTGTCTGTACTCTCTCCTCCATCAGTCGGTACTCTCTCCTACATCAGTCTGTACTCTCTCCTCCATACGTCTGTACTCTCTCCTCCATACGTCTGTACTCTCTCCTCCACCAGTCCGTACTCTCTCCTCCATCAGTCTGCACTCTCTTCTCCATCAGTCTGTACTCTCTTCTCCATAAGTCTGTACTCTCTTCTCCATCAGTCTGTACTCTCTTCCTTATCAGTCTGTACTCTCTCCTCCATCAGTCTATACTCTCTTCTCCATCAGTCTGTACTCTCTCCTCCATCAGTCTGTACTGTCTCCTCCATCAGTCTGTCTGTAGTCTCTCCTCCATCAGTCTGTCTGTACTCTCTTCTCGATCAGTATGTACTCTCATCTCCATCAGTCTGTACTCTCTCCTCCACCAGTCTGTCTGTACTCTCTCCTCCATCAGTCTGTACGTACTATCTTCTCCATCAGTTTGTCTGTACTCTCTCCTCCATCAGTCTGTCTGTACTCTCTCCTCCATCAGTCTGTCTGTACTCTCTCCTCCATCTGTCTGAACTCTCTCCTCCATCAGTCTGTACTCTCTCCTCCATCAGTCTGTCTGTACTCTCTCCTCCATCAGTCGGTACTCTCTCCTACATCAGTCTGTACTCTCTCCTCCATACATCTGTACTCTCTCCTCCATACGTCTGTACTCTCTCCTCCATCAGTCTGTCTGTACTCTCTTCTCCATCAGTCTGTACTCTCTTCTACATCAGTATGTCTGTACTCTCTCCTCCATCAGTCTGTATTCTCTTCTCCATCAGTATGTCTGTACTCTCTCCGTCATCAGTCTGTACTCTCTCCTCAATCAGTCTGTCTGTTATCTCTCCTTCATCAGTCTGTACTCTCTCCTCCATCAGTCTATACTCTCTTCTCCATCAGTCTGTACATACTATCTTCTCCATCAGTCTGTCTGTACTCTCTCCTCCATCAGTCTGTCTGTACTCTCTCCTCCATCAGTCTGTCTGTACCCTCTCCTCCATCAGTCTGTACTCTCTTCTCCATCAGTCTGTACTCTCTTCTCCATCAGTCTGTACTCTCTTCCTTATCAGTCTGTACTCTCTCCTCCATCAGACGATACTCTCTTCTCCATCAGTCTGTACTCTCTCCTCCATCAGTCTGTACTGTCTCCTCCATCAGTCTGTCTGTAATCTCTCCTCCATCAGTCTGTCTGTACTCTCTCCTCCATCAGTATGTACTCTCATCTCCATCAGTCTGTACTCTCTCCTCCATCAGTCTGTCTGTACTCTCTCCTCCATCTGTCTGTACTCTCTCCTCCATCAGTATGTACTCTCATCTCCATCAGTCTGTACTCTCTCCTCCATCAGTCTGTCTGTACTCTCTCATCCATCAGTCTGTCTGTACTCTCTCATCCATCAGTCTGTCTGTACCCTCTCCTCCATCAGTCTGCACTCTCTTCTCCATCAGTCTGTACTCTCTTCTCCATCAGTCTATACTCTCTTCTCCATCAGTCTGTACTCTCTTCCTTATCAGTCTGTACTCTCTCCTCCATCAGTCTATACTCTCTTCTCCATCAGTCTCTACGCTCTCCTCCATCAGTCTGTACTGTCTCCTCCATCTGTCTGTCTGTAGTCTCTCCTCCATCAGTCTGTCTGTACTCTCTTCTCGATCAGTACGTACTCTCATCTCCATCAGTCTGTACTCTCTCCTCCATCAGTCTGTCTGTACTCTCTCCTCCATCTGTCTGAACTCTCTCCTCCATCAGTCTGTACTCTCTCCTCCATCAGTCTGTCTGTACTCTCTCCTCCATCAGTCGGTACTCTCTCCTACATACATCTGTACTCTCTCCTCCATACGTCTGTACTCTCTCCTCCATACGTCTGTACTCTCTCCTCCACCAGTCTGTACTCTCTCCTCCATCAGTCTGCACTCTCTTCTCCATCAGTCTGTACTCTCTTCTCCATAAGTCTGTACTCTCTTCTCCATCAGTCTGTACTCTCTTCCTTATCAGTCTGTACTCTCTCCTCCATCAGTCTATACTCTCTTCTCCATCAGTCTGTACTCTCTCCTCCATCAGTCTGTACTGTCTCCTCCATCAGTCTGTCTGTAGTCTCTCCTCCATCAGTCTGTCTGTACTCTCTTCTCGATCAGTATGTACTCTCATCTCCATCAGTCTGTACTCTCTCCTCCATCAGTCTCTCTGTACTCTCTCCTCCATCAGTCTGTCTGTACTCTCTCATCCATCAGTCTGTACTCTCTCCTCCATCAGTCTCTCTGTACTCTCTTCTCCATCAGTCTGTCTGTACTCTCTCCTCCATCAGTCTGTACGTACTATCTTCTCCATCAGTCTGTCTGTACTCTCTCCTCCATCAGTCTGTCTGTACTCTCTCCTCCATCAGTCTGTCTGTACTCTCTCCTCCATCTGTCTGAACTCTCTGCTCCATCAGTCTGTACTCTCTCCTCCATCAGTCTGTCTGTACTCTCTCCTCCATCAGTCGGTACTCTCTCCTACATCAGTCTGTACTCTCTCCTCTATACATCTGTACTCTCTCCTCCATACGTCTGTACTCTATCCTCCATCAGTCTATACTCTCTTCTCCATCAGTCTGTACATACTATCTTCTCCATCAGTCTGTCTGTACTGTCTCCTCCATCAGTCTGTATGTAGTCTCTCCTCCATCAGTCTGTCTGTACTCTCTCCTCCATCAGTATGTACTCTCATCTCCATCAGTCTGTACTCTCTCCTCCATCAGTCTGTCTGTACTCTCTCCTCCATCTGTCTGTACTCTCTCCTCCATCAGTATGTACTCTCATCTCAATCAGTCTGTACTCTCTCCTCCATCAGTCTGTCTGTACTCTCTCATCCATCAGTCTTTCTGTACTCTCTCATCCATCAGTCTGTCTGTACCCTCTCCTCCATCAGTCTGCACTCTCTTCTCCATCAGTCTGTACTCTCTTCTCCATCAGTCTGTACTCTCTTCCTTATCAGTCTGTACTCTCTCCTCCATCAGTCTATACTCTCTTCTCCATCAGTCTCTACCCTCTCCTCCATCAGTCTGTACTGTCTCCTCCATCTGTCTGTCTGTAGTCTCTCCTCCATCAGTCTGTCTGTACTCTCTTCTCGATCAGTATGTACTCTCATCTCCATCAGTCTGTACTCTCTCCTCCATCAGTCTGTCTGTACTCTCTCATCCATCAGTCTGTCTGTACCCTCTCCTCCATCAGTCTGCACTCTCTTCTCCATCAGTCTGTACTCTCTTCTCCATCAGTCTATACTCTCTTCTCCATCAGTCTGTACTCTCTTCCTTATCGGTCTGTACTCTCTCCTCCATCAGTCTATACTCTCTTCTCCATCAGTCTCTACTCTCTCCTCCATCAGTCTGTACTGTCTCCTCCATCTGTCTGTCTGTAGTCTCTCCTCCATCAGTCTGTCTGTACTCTCTTCTCGATCAGTATGTACTCTCATCTCCATCAGTCTGTACTCTCTCCTCCATCAGTCTGTCTGTACTCTCTCCTCCATCTGTCTGAACTCTCTCCTCCATCAGTCTGTACTCTCTCCTCCATCAGTCTGTCTGTACTCTCTCCTCCATCAGTCGGTACTCTCTCCTACATCAGTCTGTACTCTCTCCTCCATACATCTGTACTCTCTCCTCCATACGTCTGTACTCTCTCCTCCATACGTCTGTACTCTCTCTTCCACCAGTCTGTACTCTCTCCTCCATCAGTCTGCACTCTCTTCTCCATCAGTCTGTACTCTCTTCTCCATAAGTCTGTACTCTCTTCTCCATCAGTCTGTACTCTCTTCCTTATCAGTCTGTACTCTCTCCTCCATCAGTCTATACTCTCTTCTCCATCAGTCTGTACTCTCTCCTCCATCAGTCTGTACTGTCTTCTCCATCAGTCTGTCTGTAGTCTCTCCTCCATCAGTCTGTCTGTACTCTCTTCTCGATCAGTATGTACTCTCATCTCCATCAGTCTGTACTCTCTCCTCCATCAGTCTCTCTGTACTCTCTCCTCCATCAGTCTGTCTATACTCTCTCATCCATCAGTCTGTACTCTCTCCTCCATCAGTCTCTCTGTACTCTCTTCTCCATCAGTCTGTCTGTACTCTCTCCTCCATCAGTCTGTACGTACTATCTTCTCCATCAGTCTGTCTGTACTCTCTCCTCCATCAGTCTGTCTGTACTCTCTCCTCCATCAGTCTGTCTGTACTCTCTCCTCCATCTGTCTGAACTCTCTCCTCCATCAGTCTGTACTCTCTCCTCCATCAGTCTGTCTGTACTCTCTCCTCCATCAGTCGGTACTCTCTCCTACATCAGTCTGTACTCTCTCCTCCATACATCTGTACTCTCTCCTCCATACGTCTGTACTCTCTCCTCCATCAGTCTATACTCTCTTCTCCATCAGTCTGTACATACTATCTTCTCCATCAGTCTGTCTGTACTGTCTCCTCCATCAGTCTGTCTGTAGTCTCTCCTCCATCAGTCTGTCTGTACTCTCTCCTCCATCAGTATGTACTCTCATCTCCATCAGTCTGTACTCTCTCCTCCATCAGTCTGTCTGTACTCTCTCCTCCATCTGTCTGTACTCTCTCCTCCATCAGTATGTACTCTCATCTCCATCAGTCTGTACTCTCTCCTCCATCAGTCTGTCTGTACTCTCTCATCCATCAGTCTGTCTGTACTCTCTCATCCATCAGTCTGTCTGTACCCTCTCCTCCATCAGTCTGCACTCTCTTCTCCATCAGTCTGTACTCTCTTCTCCATCAGTCTGTACTCTCTTCCTTATCAGTCTGTACTCTCTCCTCCATCAGTCTATACTCTCTTCTCCATCAGTCTCTACTCTCTCCTCCATCAGTCTGTACTGTCTCCTCCATCTGTCTGTCTGTAGTCTCTCCTCCATCAGTCTGTCTGTACTCTCTTCTCGATCAGTATGTACTCTCATCTCCATCAGTCTGTACTCTCTCCTCCATCAGTCTGTCTGTACTCTCTCCTCCATCTGTCTGTACTCTCTCCTCCATCAGGCGGTACTCTCTCCTACATCAGTCTGTACTCTCTCCTCCATAAATCTGTACTCTCTCCTCCATACGTCTGTACTCTCTCCTCCATACGTCTGTACTCTCTCCTCCACCAGTCTGTACTCTCTCCTTCATCAGTCTGCACTCTCTTCTCCATCAGTCTGTACTCTCTTCTCCATAAGTCTGTACTCTCTTCTCCATCAGTCTGTACTCTCGTCCTTATCAGTCTGTACTCTCTCCTCCATCAGTCTATACTCTCTTCTCCATCAGTCTGTACTGTCTCCTCCATCAGTCTGTTTGTAGTCTCTCCTCCATCAGTCTGTCTGTACTCTCTTCTCGATCAGTATGTACTCTCATCTCCATCAGTCTGTACTCTCTCCTCCATCAGTCTCTCTGTACTCTCTCCTCCATCAGTCTGTCTGTACTCTCTCATCCATCAGTCTGTACTCTCTCCTCCATCAGTCTCTCTGTACTCTCTTCTCCATCAGTCTGTACTCTCTCCTCCATCAGTCTGTCGGTACCCTCTCCTCCATCAGTCTGTCTGTACCCTCTCCTCCACCAGTCTGTACTCTCTTCACCATCAGTCTGTACTCTCTTCTCCATCAGTCTGTACTCTCTTCTCCATCAGTCTATACTCTTTTCTTCATCAGTCTGTACTCTCTCCTCCATCAGTCTATACTCTCTTCTCCATATGTCTGTACTCTCTCCTCCATCAGTCTGTACTCTCTCCTCCATCAGTCTGTACTGTCTCCTCCATCAGTCTGTCTGTAGTCTCGTCTCCATCAGTATGTACTCTCTTCTCCACCAGCCTGTACTCTCTTCTCCATCAGTCTGTCTGTACTCTCTCCTCCATCTGTCTGAACTCTCTTCTCCATCAGTCTGTACTCTCTCCTCCATCAGTCTGTCTGTACTCTCTCCTCCATCTGTCTGTACTCTCTTCTCCATCAGTCTGTCTGTACTCTCTCATCCATCAGTCTGTCTGTACTCTCTCCTCCATCAGTTTGCCTGTACTCTCTCCTCCATCAGTCTGTCTGTACTCTCTCCTCCATCAGTCTGTCTGTACTCTCTTCTCCATCAGTAATGTCTCCGTTTATGTGTGTCTTGTAGGTGGCAATGCCTGCAAGCACACACACACACACACACACACACACACACACACACACACACACACACACACACACACACACACACCTCCATCCTTACCTCCAGTAGGAAGGGTTCTGTCTCTGTAGTTTTGCCCGTGGCGACACACTGGAAGGTGGCATTCTGCCCTGCATTGACCTCCACATCCCCCAGCCGAGAGAAGTGGGGAACCTTGTCTGTAGAGAGAGAGAGAGAGATCCTCTGTGATACTGACGCACTGACAGTTCCTTATTATCATATGACTACACACACACACACACACTCCTCCATCCTTACCTCCAGTAGGAAGGGTTCTCTGTCTTGTCTCACACACACAGAGGACAAGAACATCAGTGCAGCAAAGCTCTCCCAGTCATGCCTGTGGGCAGTGACTTCACAAAGACACAGGCTGCTCAACCAAACTTAGTTTCTCCTCTCAAAGTTCTATAGTATGTGAGAAGGCTTTCTCTCCCAGTCACAGACATTAGAATGCCTGCAGTGCAACTGTAAGCATTACTCTTATATACTGTAAGTACACTTACAGTACCCTTATGAGAACAGCTATACATTATTCCTTTCAGTCACTTCAACGTCTTTATCAACACATCAATCAACACATCACTTCAGCGTTATTCTGTGTTCTATCCCTTCTTAACAGTTCAATTGCATTCTTAGGCCTCAATTCTCCCCTAGTAAAGACTGTAAGAAAATGTACACTGAAAAATATCATACAGAATAAATTCTAAGAAAAATGTACAGACCGTGGTGAGACTCCTGTGGTTTCCATATCCTAGTTTTTCTCTTGCCTCACTGTTCCAAAGAGTTAGCTAGCTGTACCTTGTATTGTGTGCTTTGTGGAGCATAGCAATTGTCACGAACGTCGTCTTGGAAATGACCGGACCAAGGTGCAGCGTGGTGAGCGTACATTTTCTCTTTATTTAAAATGGCACCAACAAAACAAGAAACAACCAAATGAATGTGATGCTTACGAGGGTTATACAGGCCACAACAAAGACAACTACCCACAACTAAGGTGGCAAAACAGGCTGGCTAAGTATGATTCCCAATCAGAGACAACGACAGACAGCTGTCCCTGATTGAGAACCATACCCGGGAAAAACATTGAATCCGAAAACACAGAAATAAAGAAACTAGCATGCCCACCCTAGTCACACCCTGGCCTAGCCAAAATAGAGAATGAAAGCCTCTCTATGGTCAGGGCGTGACAGGTGCGGACTCCGGCCGCAAAACCTGACTATATAGGGGAGGGTCCGGGTGGGCATCTACTTCGGTTGCGGCTCCGGTGCGGGACGCAGACACCGCTCCACCTCTGGCTCCCCCCACTTTGGTGGTGCCTCTGGACTGGGGACCCTCGTTGCAGGACCCGGACTGGGGACCATCACTGCTGCAGGCCCCGGACTGGGGACCCTCGTTGCAGGCCCCAGACTGGAGACCCTCGCTGCAGGAACCGGACTGGGGATCATCGCTGGAGGCTCCGGACTGGGGACCGTCGCTTGAGGCTCCGCACTGGAGGCTGTCACTGCAGGCTCCGGACCATGGATCAATACTGGAGGCTTCGTGCCATGGATCCTCACTGCAGGCTCCGGGCCATGGATCATCACTGGAGGCTTCGTGCCATGGATACTCACTGCAGGCTCCGGGCCATGGATCATCACTGGAGGCTTCGTGCCATGGATCATCACTGCAGGCTCCGGGCCATGGATCATCACTGGAGGCTTTGTGCCATGGATCATCACTGGAGGCTTCGGGCCATGGATCATCACTGGAGGCTTCGTGCCATGGATCATCACTGGAGTGAGGAGACGTATGGGCAGCCTGGTGCGTGGAGCTGCCACTGGGCTTACCAGGCTCGGGAGACATACAGGTGGCCTGGTTCTGGGAGCAGGCACAGGACTCACCAGGCTGGGGAGACATACAGGAGGCCTGGTTCTGGGATCAGGCACAGGACTCACCAGGCTGTGAGAAATACTGGAGACTTGGTTCTTGGAGTAGGCACCGGATACACTGGGCCGTGGAGGCGCACTGGAGGTCTCGAGCATAGAGCCGGCACAACCCATCCTGGCTGGATGGTTATTTTCGCCCGGCAAATGCGGGGCGCTGGCACAGGTCGCACTGGGCTGTGCAGATGCACCGGAGACAGTGCGCAGTTCCGGCGCAGGATATCCTGGGCCGTAGAGACACACTGGCGGCCAGATGCGCTGAGCCGGCACCATCTGTCCTGGCTGGATGCTTACTTTAGCCCGTCCGATGTGGGGAGCTGGAATGTAGCGCACCGGGCTGTGAACGCGCACTGGAGACACTGTGTGCTCCACCGCATAACACGGTGCTTGACCAGTACCACGCTCCCTACGGTAAGCATGAGGAGTTGGCTCAGGTCTCCAACCTGACTCAGCCAATCTCCTCGTGTGCCCCCCAAAACCTTTTTTTGGGGAGTGGCCTCCTGGTTTTTCGTGCCAGCCGTGACCCTGTGTAATCCTGGGCCCTTTTACTCGCTGCCTCCGCCTTCCTCGCTGCTTCCACCTGCTTGGTCCGTTTGTGGTGGGTAGTTCTGTCACGAACGTAGTCTTGGAAATGACTGGACCAAGGTGCAGCGTGGTGAGGGTACATTTTCTCTTTATTTAAAATGTCGCCAACAAAACAAGAAACAACCAAACGAACGTGAAGCTTACGAGGGCTGTACAGGCCACTAAACAAAGACAACTACCCACAATTAAGGTGGCAAAACAGGCTACCTAAGTATGATTCCCAATCAGAGACAACGATAGACAGCTGTCCCTGATTGAGAACCACACCCGGCCAAAACATAGAAACCGAAAACATAGAAATAAATAATCTAGAATGCCCACCCTAGTCACACGCTGGCCTAGCCAAAATAGAGAATAAAAGCCTCTCTATGGCCAGGGCGCGACAGAAATAGAAGAAGCCAGTTAGAACACACTAGTCCAGTAAAGTGCTTGTGCATAATTGCATCTACAGTATCTGAAATCACAGGGATTTGATGTGATGTTTTCTAACCTGTACGAGATCCCATTAAACTGCTTTGAATGGCTACAATGGTTTCTCTGGGTTCTGCCTCAGCTCTACAATGAGGAAAACACTCTAAAGGGGTGCTAATAGTCAGACTTCTATAAAAGCTGGTTAGTACATACCTGTAGTCTGCTTTGCTTAAGCATTAACCCCTCTCTGGCCCACAACTGAGTTTTATAGAATACTATTTAACTTATGACCCTTCTAGATAGGGGTAAAAACCTAAACAATAAATTAATACTCTGTACATTACCTGTATTTGACTTGCAATTTAATCTTTGACCTTTGTGCTAGAGACAAATGCTCTTCTTGGCAGTAAAGGTCTAACCTATCACAAGGATGTTCGTATGTTTTCCCTGTGATGTTCAGAGGCAGAGGGACAGTGATCTTGACTATAAAATGTCATAGACGTACTAATTTGATTGATAATCTGACTTCGGTACGTGTATCAAACACCTGGCTCGAAATGTTGAACAGTCGGGTTTAAACAGCATACAAAATAGGACATATATTTTAGAAAGTTAAAATCATGTATTTATGATGTACTTCCTGTACTGTGTCAAACTGACCCAGAACATCACCCGTCTATAGCCTTTAGGAATGTTTAAGGCACTTGGTTCATTGCCTACCTGAGATGTTAAATTCAACTTAGTGAAGAGCGTTTTAAATAGTTTTATACTATTCTGATTGGCTGATGCATTGAAATGACGATATCATTTAAATAAACCCATACAATCTGTACAAATGTTTCCAGTGATTTACCTTAATGGTAGCTCTATACTACAGGAACAATTGTATTATTTGGTGAGCTCTATACAGTAGCAACTCAAGAGGAAAAGGCTGGGAGACAGAAACATTGTAGCACAGAAATAGAAAGTGATACTTTTGCAAGCATGTGGTATTCTTTTACACCTGTAAGGCGAGCCCCTCGGTAGATGTGTGAGTACTTTACCCAGTTGAGTTTTGTGTGACTATGAACACAACACACTCTATACTGAGAATAGTGTGATGAGGCCTAGGTGGTGGCTCAGACTGTACAGAGACGGACTAGTGAACAGATGAAACCCTGTCATAATAAACACACACTCGGGAGTGTATCACAGTGCGTCTACTTATTTATCCAGCACCTGCTCAAAGCCACTGGGTGTGTGTCCAGTGTGTTCTGTCACTCAGAGGTAAGCAACCACAACCCTTTCCCCCTTCACTTTTACTAGCTTTAGCAGCTTTATTCCTGTTTTTCCATCAGGGGACATAGTGAACATGACTCAACGTTGATGTGCCAGAATTAGCTCATGTATACGGTTGGTTTACACCTGTTGTCCCTGGGCAGGTGGGGAACGACTTTCAAATAACACGACAACACCACAGTATTTGACGGTCCTTTCTTATCCTGCACGGAAACGTGCGAGGATGATAGGATGAGAGGAAAAGAGAGTGAGGAAAATAGGGAAACACGAAGAGAGGAACAGAAGAGGAGGGGAAGAGAGAGACATCTGTCCAGCTGTCCGCCGTACACCTGACACTCCTATCATGAGTCTCCATGGAAACGGACATCTGCCCACCTCTCTCATTTTTCATTTCCTCTCTCGTTCTTTTCTCTCTCTCTCCAATAAGTGCATCGAGGGACGAGCTGTTGCTAAATTGATTTCTGCACGTAGTTGGTAGTCTTTCAGCACACATGCACGCTAGCTAGTTCAGTCTCTTGGTATGCAGGCCACATTATGCAAGTCACATTTTTACATCCAAACAAACTGCAATTTGACAGAGATTTCATTGGAACGCAACATGTGTTTGGAATAATGATAGTGACACTGGGGAAAATAACAGAAATGTCAAGCATGTTGGAATGTGAATATAAGAGAGACTCGATTTGTATCTCCTGCAGGCCAAACAAGTTATTTCTGCTGCCTTAGGGGGCATCGTGCCAGCTTGGAGTGTGTGTGTGTTCTGTGTGTGTGTGTGTGTGTTAAAGAGGTTCCGTGGAAGGCCCTGACAGCCGCAGCATCTCCTAATGAGAGAGTTGATTATTTAATGGGGACGGTGGGGGCCAGGGAGATGACATCTGCATCAGCGCCAAGAGACGTACCCGTCAAACATACATTATTCACACACAGAGGGCCCTTGCGACCACTCTAACTCAGCAATGGGTCCCATATAACCGTGGAAATGAACGCATGCTGGCCGACATTCAGGTGACAGAGGCTACGTGTTAAAAGTTTAAGATGAGTTGAGCTTATCTCTGGTGTTTTGGAGAGGGTTTATGGAGAGAAAGAGAGAGAGAGATGAACTTGTGAATGATTTATAAAGGTCTGGCTGTTTTTAACAGGTGGTAAAAGCTATCTGAATTTCATGAGCTCATTAACGCCCTCTATTATCAGTCATTAACATTTCCTCCCGGTCCGCAGTTTCTGCTTTTCACTGAGGATTATCCCTTTACGGAGAGCCAAGGCATGGGCCATCTTGGCTCGAGACCAACCGCTAGAGTCCATTACGGATTTGGTTTGCTCAATGTTCCCTGACGTCTACAGGGGTCAGTGGTGGTCAATGGAAACTGTGACAGGCCTCAGCACCACTCCTATACACTCTGTCACACATTGTCAGCACAGCAGAATGAGCTGAGGGCTCTCTGTCTGTATGTCAGCATTACTTGTCATTTGGGACACAGCCTTTCACTGAGCCTGCTCTCCCGTAGAGGTAATGGGTCTGGGGACAGCAGGTGAGTGGCTCAGGAGGAGAACGGGCAGGTACCCTGGAGAGGCATGGGTAGGTAGGGAGGGGCTGCACTGAAGGAGGGACGTTTTACTGGGGAAATATCTCAAAGAAACACAATGGTGTATCAGACTGCTGTGGGTGAGACCAAGAGGGTCCGCTATAGAGGCAATCGGTCAGGTTTAGAGAAGCAAGGGGGTTTGGGGAGGGGGTGAGGGGTGTTTGCACCGAGAGCTAAGGGAGAGGGTGGGGGGATTGCACTAAGGGAGCGGGTTAGCCATAATGGGGAAATCTCTAAGAGCATCACCATGTGACATTATGGTCCAGTTAGAGACCTCAGACGACTGCTGTTCTCGTCATGCCTTGGTGGAGAGGAAGAGAAAACAACATGCGACGAGAGTCCGTTCACCCGGTCGCCTGCTGTTTTCTTGGGACAGTGTGTGTGTTTCCTGGAACAGTACATTAGCTCTGAGAGAGTGGGCTTGTCTTGATGACCGGGAGAGTGGCGAGCAGAGCGACGTGCTGAGCAGTCAGGAAGATAAAGGTCACCAGCTCACTGCCTGGTCGACCGGAACAAAAGGAGCGGCATAGTGCAGCCGTGGCCATGGGAAATCAGACACGTGTCCACATGCCAGAAGCCTCTCAGAACCTTTGAGAGCAGTGCCTTCGCCTCCGCTGATTATTTTACAAGCCTCTGTCCTTGTCTGTCCAACCACCCATCACAGTCCTGAGACTGTTTGTACACCCCTGAGCGCCCAGACACGCATTTTCCCATATCTTTGTCAAAGGTTACGGGCTCTGTGCTCTGTTCTGAAGTATATTGGTACATTTGTACTTTGGTGCCTTGGTGCATTAATACAGTGCATTGGTGGTATGCTGGGTTTGCTATGTTGGTGTGTTGGGGCAGTGCTTTCTGGGCTGATGTACATTCGGACACAGGTGCTGTACTGTGGTGGGTAGCTACTTACAGCAGGGGTAATTGAGCAGCAGGATGTCGTCAATGGCGATGTAGCCTCGCCTTTCTGCTGAGACCGATGCTTCAAACACCACCTGGGGAGAGACAAGCGGGAGAGATGAGAGGAGAATGGAAGAAAGGATTTCAAGTTAGAGAGAGAGAGGGGGAAGGACCGGAGGGGGAGAGGGGGAAGGACCGGGGGAGGACCGGAGGGGGGAGAGGGGGAAGGACCGGGGAGGGGACCGGAGGGGGAGAGGGGGAAGGACCGGGGGAGGACCGGGGAGAGGGGGAAAGGACCGGGGAGGGGACCGGAGGGGGAGAGGGGGAAGGACCGGGGGGGGGAGAGGGGGAAGGACCGGGTGGGTCCTAATCAAACAGCTTGAATCCACTGAGGCCTGTCTGTGGAGAATCTATCTACTCAAACATCCATAGTTTAGCAGAGCCCCATAGGACAGCTTCGTTTCACACAGTCATCTCTCTCTCCCACCCTTCCTTTCCCTCCTTCTCTTTCAAACAGCCATCTTTCTTCATCAGAGAACACACACAGAACATTGGACCCGCAGGACTCATTGAGCGCTGCCCAAATCTCTACTCACTCATCTAAATGAATCTAGGCTCATGCTGAGAAACCAAAGTGAATCCCAGATCTCTCCCACAGAGAACCAAAGTGAGTCTGGGCGTCTGAAAAAGAATTACTGCCACAATAACCCATATCGTTTAGTGAGGGACAATTTACTATTTTACTGCAGAGGCACAACAAATAAATTAACGGCGCATGGACATGGGGTTTACTGCATTCATAGATGCCAGACTTTAAATAGCACTTTACATTCAAGTCATTTAGCTGGGCTTGATTGAGCTTTCCTGGCACAATGGAACCAATGCAATAGTCACTGACAAACCACACAGTGTAAAGATCTGCCAATGATCCTAAAAGGTCATCAGAGGTGTAGATAATAGTTGATGTGTTTCACCCACTCACACAGACAATAATACATGAGCTGTGACTGAAACCAGCAGACTCTTGATAGCTCAGATTTCACTATCACACACTCGATGGGCCCTGTCAAAAGTAGGATGTCCGTTAGGAAGCAGCCCCAGTGAGTCGCCGTGTTGACAATACATCAGGCTCTAAGTGCCTGGTCTGGATCGATAGAACCACAGATGCATACAGGCCACGCATCCCTGTCTGCTAATATCTTAGTATTCTTCATTCTTATGTGTGGGCCATTAGAGAATCAACTTCTCTATTCATCAGCCGCTGACGCACACCAACGCACGCACACACACGCACAAATATGCACACAGACACACACCGCGACACACCCACACCGCGACACACGACACACCACTCTCTCAGCACTGCACAGAGCCTTGACCCTACCTCATTATGACTATCAGTATCTGGCTGGACTCACAGGAGAAAGGGGAAATGTGGGGAAGAGAGACAGAGGGGCAGAGATAGAGAGAAACAGAAAGAGAGAGAGGGGCAGAACGAGAGTGAGAGAGAAGGAGATGAGAGAGAGAACGAGATAGAGGGGGAAAGACAGAGGGGCAGAGATAGAGAGAAACAGAAAGAGAGAGAGGGGCAGAACGAGAGTGAGAGAGAGGGGGGAAAGAGAGAGGGGCAGAGATAGAGAGAAAAGGAAAGAGAGAGGGGAGCAGAATGAGAGAGAGAAAGAGAGAGGGAGAGAGAGTGGGGCAGTGATAGAGAGAAACAGAAAGAGAGAGAGGGGCAGAACGAGAGTGAGAGAAAAGGAGATGAGAGAGAGAACGAGAGAGAGGGGGAAAGACAGAGGGGCAGAGATAGAGAGAAACAGAAAGAGAGACAGAGGGGCAGAACGAGAGTGAGAGAGAAGGAGATGAGAGAGAGAACGAGAGAGCGGGAGAAAGAGAGAGGGGCAGAGATAGAGAGAAACAGAAAGAGAGAGGGGAGCAGAATGAGAGAGAGAAAGAGAGAGGGAGAGGGAGTGGGGCAGTGATAGAGAGAAAACGAAAGAGAGTGAGGGACAGAGAGAGAGAGAGAGAGAGAGAGAGAGTATTATTTTGGAACTTTAGTGTAATGTTTACTGTTCATTTTTCACTTGCTTTGGCAATGTAAACACGTTTCCCTTGCCAATAAAGGCCTTATGTTGAACTGAGAGAGAGAGAGAGAGAGAGACAGAGACAGAGACAGAGACAGAGACAGAGAGAGAAAGAGAGAGAGAGAGAGAGAGAGACAGAGAGAGAGACAGAGACAGAGACAGAGACAGAGAGAGAGAGAGAGAGAGAGAGAGAGAGAGAGAGAGAGAGAGTATTATTTTGGAACTTTAGTGTAATGTTTACTGTTCATTTTTCACTTGCTTTGGCAATGTAAACACGTTTCCCTTGCCAATAAAGGCCTTATGTTGAACTGAGAGAGAGAGAGAGAGAGAGAGAGAGAGAGACAGAGACAGAGACAGAGACAGAGACAGAGACAGAGAGAGAGAGAGAGAGAGAGAGAGAGAGAGAGAGAGAGAGAGAGAGAGAGAGAGAGAGAGAGAGAGAGAGAGAGAGAGAGAGAGAGAGAGAGAGAGAGAGATGGTATCCTCAATGAAATGATCAGACAACAAATTCCAATTGGCTATACTAAAACTCTTTAACATCATCCTTAGCTCTGGCATCTTCCCCAATATTTGGAACCAAGGACTGATCACCCCAATCCACAAAAGTGGAGACAAATTTGACCCCAATAACTACCGTGGAATATGCGTCAACAGTAACAGTAATCCACTGCATTATCATTAACAGCAGACTCGTACATTTCCTCAATGAAAACAATGTACTGAGCAAATGTCAAATTGGCTTTTTACCAAATTACCGTACAACAGACCATGTATTCACCCTGCACACCCTAATTGACAACCAAACAAACCAAAACAAAGGCAAAGTCTTCTCATGCTTTGTTGATTTCAAAAAAGCCTTCGACTCAATTTGGCATGAGGGTCTGCTATACAAACTGATGGAAAGTGGTGTTGGGGGTAAAACATACGACATTATAAAATCCATGTACACAAACAACAAGTGTGCGGTTAAAACACAAATTTCTTCACATAGGGTCGTGGGGTGAGACACGGATGCAGCTTAAGCCCCACCCTCTTCAACATGTATATCAATGAATTGGCGCGGGCACTAGAAAAGTCTGCAGCACCCGGCCTCACCCTACTAGAATCCGAAGTCAAATGTCTACTGTTTGCTAATGATCTGGTGCTTCTGTCACCAACCAAGGAGGGCCTACAGCAGCACCTAGATCTTCTGCACAGATTCTGCCATTCCTGGGCCCTGACAGTAAATCTCAGTAAGACCAAAATAATGGTGTTCCAAAAAAGGTCCAGTCGCCAGGACAACAAATACAAATTCCATCTAGACACTGTTGCAGTAGAACACACTAAAAACTATACATACCTTGGCTTAAACATCAGCGCCACAGGTAACTTCCACAAAGCTGTGAACGATCTGAGAGACAAGGCAAGAAGGGCATTCTATGCCATCAAAAGGAACATACAATTTCACATACCAATTAGGATCTGTCTAAAAATACTTGAATCGGTAATAGAACCCATTGCCCTTTATGGTTGTGATGTCCGGGGTCCGCTCACCAACCAAGAATTCACAAAATGGGACAAACACCAAATTGAAACACTGCATGCAGAATTCTGCAAAAATATCCTCCGTGTACAATGTCAAACACCAAATAATGCATGCAGAGCAGAATTAGGCCAATACCTGCTAATTATCAAAATCCATAAAAGAGCTGTTAAATTTTACAACCACCTAAAAGGAAGCGAGTCCCAAACCTTCCACAACAAAGCCATCACCTACAGAGAGATGAACCTGGAGAAGAGTCCCCTAAGCAAGCTGGTCCTGGGTATCTGTTCTCAAACACAAACAGACCCCACAGAGCCCCAGGACAGCAACACAATTGGACCCAACCAAGTCACGAGAAAACAAAACAAAACTCCCATGTCTCCTGGGTGAAATACCACAGTGTTCCATGACAGCAGCAATATTTGTGACCTGTTGCCGCAAGAAAAGGGCAACCAGTGAAGAACAAACACCTTTGTAAATACAACCCATATTTCTGTTTGTTAATTTTCCCTTTTGTACTTTAACCATTTGCACATCTTTACAACACTGTATATATATACAGTACATAATATGACATTTGTAATGTCTTTATTATTTTGGAACTACTGTGAGTGTAATGTTTACTGTTCATTTTTATTGTTTATTTCACTTTTATATATTATCTACTTCACTTGCTTTGGCAGTGCTAACATATGTTCCCCATGCCAGTAAAGCCCCTTGAATTGAATTGAAAGGGAGGGGGGAGGAGTTAAGAGAGAGAGGGGGTGTATAGATAGACACTGACAGAGCCAGGTGAGGGAGAAGGGGAGAGGGGGTGTTGGAGAAGGAGAGAAAGAGAGGGAGAGAGAGAAAGAAAGAGAGCGCTTCCCTCTCTCTCTAGCTGCTACAGCACCAGTTCAGTTCATCTCATGAAACTCATTGAGGTAGAATTGCACACTTCTCTATGCTGCATCCCTGCCCTGTTCCCTTCCCCGACCTCAAAGGGAATACATGCAATCAGCAGCTGGCTGGTTTGGTGGATGGCTGGCTGGTTGTCTGACTGTCTGGCTTGCTGGTAGGCTTGATTGCTGGTTTGTTGGTTGGCTGGCTGGCTGGTTTGTTGACTGGTTGGGTGGGTGGCTGAATGGCTAGCTGGCTGGTAGAATGGCTAGCTGGTTTGTTGGCTGACTGGATGACTGACTGGCTAAAGGATTGCAATAAAGATAGGATTTGTTGGGTCATTCATATTTCGGGAGTCTTGTTTTTAATTTATATCACTATGGGAGTTATTTACTTGGAAGAGTACAGGAGGAGGGATGGGGAAAAAATGGACTGCTGGTCATGCACATAGAGAGAGAGAGAGAGAGAGAGAGAGAGAGAGAGACAGAAAGAGAGACAGAAAGAGAGAAAGGGAGGGGCAAGATAAATTAAGAGAGCGAGGAAGCGGGTGGGGAAATAGAAATATGGGAATTGATGGAAATTGATGTAAAATATATCACTAGCCACTTTAAACAATGCTACTTAATACAATGTTTACATACCCTACATTACTCATCTCATATGTATATGTATATACTGTACCCTATATCATCTACTGCATCTTTATGTAATACATGTATCACTAGCCACTTTAAACTATGCCACTTTGTTTACATACCCTACATTACTCATCTCATATGTATATACTGTTCTCGATACCATCTACTGCATCTTGCCTATGCCGTTCTGTACCATCACTCATTCATATATCTTTATGTACATATTCTTTATCCCTTTACACTTGTGCGTATAAGGTAGTAGTTTTGGAATTGTTAGGTTAGATTACTCATTGGTTTTTACTTCATTGACGGAACTAGAAGCACAAGCATTTCACTACACTCGCATTAACATCTGCTAACCATGTGAATGTGACAAATACATTTGATTTTATTTGATTTGAAATAGACAGAGGCCGGTGAAGGAGAAGGGGAAAGAGAGATAAAGAGGGGGGGAGACAGAGAGAGAGATAAATAAAGAGGGAAGAAGGAGGCGAGGGAGAGGTAGAGAAAGAGAGGGAGATAAAGAAAGAGGGAGAGAAAAAGAGAGGGAGGGAGGGAGAGAATGAGGGAGAGCGAGAGGGGGAGAGAGAGAGAGACAGAGAGAGAGAGAGATTAAAAGGAGAGAGGATGTAGACTAAGCTATTTGATATTGGCAGTCACGGTGGGCTTGATAGCATCGTAAATATTTCATAGTAAAGTTCCCCCACATGTCCGCTACCCACACCTGCAACACCCTCATCTCCAATATCCACACAGGCAAAGAAGGGAACAATCTATCTATCGCTGCACACAATGTAAAGGGTGGATTTGTTCAAAGGAACAGAATCCTCATCAGTTCAAGGTTGTGACAGTCTTCCTATTTTCTTTACCTGCTTCCTCTTGTTGCAACCAAGTAGAGCTACAAAGAGAATGGGGAGAGGAGGGAGGTAGACATAACACTTCCAAAAAACAACAGTGACGTGAAAATCAAGGCCAGGCTTGTTGAAACTAGTGGGGTGCTGCTGCGTTGTGCCTACCGCTGTCTGTCTCTCAGGCTACAGAGGTGTTTCATCATCCAAGCAGAGAGATGGGGGAAATAATAACACACACCAAACTCTGAATGTGGATCACAAAAACACTGGGAGGAGGGAGGGAGGAGGAGGAAGAGGAGGAGGAAGAAGAGGGATAAAAGCCAAGTACACAGCAGGATGGGTACAGAGAATTCATGGAAGGCAATGTTGGCGGTTGGTTCGGTGGGGTAAAAAATAAAGAGCATTCACTGATACATTTGAACATGAGCTTCCCTCTCCCCCTAGCTGTTACAGCACCAGTTCAGTTCATTTCGTAAAACTCAATGGTGCAGAATTACACACTTCTCTATGCTGCATCCCTGCCCTGTTCCCTTCCCCGTCCTCAAAGGGAATACATGCTATTAGCTGGCTGGCTGGTAGGCTGGCTGGCTGGCTGGCTGGCTGGCTGGCTGGCTGGCTGGTTTGGTGGCTGGCTCTGTTCACAAATACAAACAGACCCCACAGAGCCCCAGGACAGCAACACAATTAGACCCAACCAAGTCATGAGGAAACAAAACAAAACTCCCATATCTCCTGGGTAAAATACCACAGTGTGCCATCACAGCAGCAATATTTGTGACCTGTTGCCACAAGAAAAGGGCAACCAGTGAAGAACAAACACCATCGTAAATACAACCCATATTTATGTTTGCTTATTTTCCCTTTTGTACGGGAGCTGGCTGGCTGGTTTGGTGGCTGACTGGTTTGTTGGTTGGCTGGCTAGCAGACTGGCTGGCCGACTGGCGATAAAGAATTGCAATAAAGAGAGGATTTGTTGGCTAATTAATATTTCTGGATTCTGGTTTTTAATTTTTATCGCTATGGGAGTTGTTATTTATGCTTTTAATTTGTACACTGACAGCCTCCATCGATCCACACAAGTGTTTAAATTAATTCAACAGCTTCAGAAACAGTCGTTAGAGAAACAGGAACGTGTTGTACAATTATTGTCCACAATCTTCTGTTGATGGATTTGTTTTGGTTAATAAAGTGGGATGAGGGTGGAATGGTATTGATTGGTATTGACATTGTGGAAGTAAAAGACAGTAATATATGACCTGGGATCCAGTGGACCTTGTTCATCTAGTAGGCTGAGGGAATTGGGGACACACAACTGCATGTAGCATATATGAGCTTGTGCATGGTTGCACCATATTCTCAGTATGTGTGCATATAGGTGCGCCTCCGTGTGTCCGTGCCTGTGTGCCTGCAGGCCTGTGTGTGCATAGTTGGATTGGGTTGAGCGGTGAGAAATGGGGTGCACTTGGGTATGATGGACAGAGAGGGATTGAGTGATGAAGGAGAAGAGGAAGGAGGTGTAGAGGAAGGGAGACCGAGTTGGAAAGAGATGAAGGGAATGTGAAAAGCAAGATACACAGAATTAAGACAGAGAGATTAAGAGGAGGGCAGTAGCGTTTGAGAATTGGAGAGAGAGGAAGAGGAGAAAAGGCGAAAGAAAGAGTGTGAGAAAGAGAGTTCTACGCCTTCCGTCTCCTGGCTTGGTTCCATCCCCCTGTCCCTCGTCTCTCAGAGCCTGTCCAGGACTGATTGCACCAAGAGCCATGAATATTCAGAGCTCAACCAGAGAGAGAGAGGGGGGGGAGATAGTTAGATAGAAACACAGAGACAGAGGAGAGAGAGATCAAGGGAGAAGTGGGGAGAGGAGAGAGATCAAGGGAGAAGTGGGGAGAGGAGAGAGAGAGACAGAGACAGAGGGGAGAGAGACCAAGGGAGAAGTGGGGAGAGGAGAGAGAGAGATAGAGACGGAGAGGAGAGAGACCAAGGGAGAAGTGGGGAGAGGAGAGAGAGAGACAGAGACAGAGGAGAGAGAGATCAAGGGAGAAGTGGGGAGAGGAGAGAGAGAGATAGAGACGGAGAGGAGAGAGACCAAGGGAGAAGTGGGGAGAGGATAGAGAGAGACAGAGACAGAGGGGAGAGAGACCAAGGGAGAAGTGGGGAGAGGAGAGAGAGAGACAGAGACAGAGGGGAGAGAGACCAAGGGAGAAGTGGGGAGAGGAGAGAGAGAGACAGAGACAGAGGGGAGAGAGACCAAGGGAGAAGTGGGGAGAGGAGAGAGAGAGACAGAGACAGAGGGGAGAGAGAGAGAGAGACAGAGGAAGAGAAAGACAGACAGAGTTAGAGAGAGAGACAGACACCTCAGTCTCAGGGCCACTGTGATCACTCTCTGTCTTTATCCCTCTTTAGTCTTCAGTGCTGCAACATCTATTGACTTTGTTCCCAAGCAAGATTTCACAAAACGAGGAGGAGAACGTCTTGAGAGCTTCATCAAATGTTTTGATAGTGTTTGCTGCTACCTCTTCATTTAAACTCAATCACCTCATCTCTCCCTCTTTAAAAGATCAAAAGACTGGGACAGTTCACCTGCCACTGATACAATCCAATCAAATTTGATTGGTCACACAAATATTTAGCAGATGTTATTGCGGGTGTAGCGAAATGCTTGTGTTCCTAGCTCCAACAGTGCAGTAGTATTTAACACTTTCCAACAATGCACACAAATCTAAAAGTAAAATAATGGAATTAATAAATAAAG
Organism: Oncorhynchus nerka; assembly: GCF_034236695.1. Taxonomy (NCBI): domain Eukaryota; kingdom Metazoa; phylum Chordata; class Actinopteri; order Salmoniformes; family Salmonidae; genus Oncorhynchus; species Oncorhynchus nerka. Next base: position 71,840,792 of record NC_088399.1, read on the forward strand.
TAAACCATTTTTAAAGTAACCAGTGATTCCATGTGATTCCAGGGCAGGAGCCTCTAAGGTGCAGAGTTAAGTAACCGGGTGGTAGCCGGCTAGTGATGGCTATTTAAAAGTCTGATGGCCTTGAGATAGAAGCAGTCTTTCAGTCTCTCTGTCCCAGCTTTGATGCACCTGTACTGACCTCGCATTCTGGATGATAGCAGGGTGAACAGGCAGTGGCTTGGGTGGTTGATATCCTTGATGATATTTTTGGCCTTCCTGTGACATCGGGTGCCGTAGGTGTCCTGGAGGGCAGGCAGTGTGACCCCGGTGACCGCACCACCCTCTTGACAGCCCTGCGGTTGTGGGCAGTGCAGTTGCCATACCAGGCGGTGATACAGCCTGACAGGATGCTCTCAATTGTGCAACTGGTTTGAGCCAAACTTCTTCAGCCTCCTGGGGTTGAATAGGCCCTGTTGCGCCTTCTTCACCACACTCTCTGTGAGGGTGGACCATTTCAGATTGTCTGTGATGGGTACGCCGAGGAACTTGAAGCTTTCCACCTTCTCCACTGTAGTCCCATCGATGTGATAAGGGCTGTGCTCCCTCTGCTGTCTCCTGACGTCCACGACCAGCTCCTTCATTTTGTTGATGTTGAGGGAGAGTTTATTTTCCTGGCACTACACCACCAGGGCCCTCACCTCCTCCCTGTAGGCTGTCTCGTCATTGTTTATACCAAAGTAACAAGATTCCCACCTACACTCTAGTCAACAAGAAACATCTGAATAGTCTACTATTACTTGAGGCAGAAACAATCAATGGTAATAGCACTTCACTGACTGCTCTCTTCTTTGTGATCGCTGTGGAGGGCTATAGCTAGCTCAGTCTCTGATCAATCTCCAGCTACAGAGCACATAGTCTATCTCTCTCCTCCAGTCTGTGTCCTTCTGGCCCCTGGGGGCCTCTCAGTGATACCTAATCTCCATCTCAACACCCTCGCTCCCACTCCCCCATATCTCTCTCTCTCTCTCTCTCTCTCTCTCTCTCTCTCTCTCTCTCTCTCTCTCTCTCTCTCTCTCTCTCTCTCTCTCTCTCTCTCTCTCTCTCTCTCTCTCTCTCTCTCTCTCTCCCCTTCTCTATTTTAAAGCCCTGTGAAGCAGTCCCGTTCTCTTTTCTTCTCTCTCTGCTCTTTATTCTCTCTTCACTGTCTGTCTGTTCCTGGCTGTTGGTCAGGGTCCAGTGGGGCCGATCTGTTGGCTGGGACTGCGGGACAGTGATCCTTATCTGTGGGATTGGATGAGTGGGCCCTCTGGGGCCTTCACTAGCACTTTGAGCCGTGACAGAGAGAGAGAGAAAGGGAAAGGAGGACAGAGGGGGAAAGAGTAGAAGATAGATCATGGCAGAGAGGGGGGGAGGACTAGAGGACAGAAAAGGAGAGGAGAGGGGGAAAGGGGGAGAGCAAATGGGAGGCATTGAGAGTCAGGCAGGCAATGCGCCCCGCCCCAGGCTGTGTTCTATTCTATTCTGTTCTGTCCCCCTCTTCACAGTGCAGCAAGAGACTCATCCCTGCAGGGCAGGATTAAAACCCTGCACCAGTCATCCTCTCAGTCTTTTACCTGCCTCATTACCTGCAGCAGAACCTCGTACTGCTCTATGGGACCAACAAAGCAGTCTGTCTGCATACCCGGGGGGAGACTTAAGACGTCACACCCACAGGTCTTCATTTCCACTTATATGCCACACCACACCCAGGCTGCTTCAGCGTACACACATTATCTGGGTGGTAAATTGTACCGCTGTTTTCAGACAGACTCAACAAACACAGTTCTACTTTCACCAAACCACCATCCCAGGCAAGGCTTGGTCTGATTGGTTATTATACCCACGCCCCCATATCCCATATCCCCTTCCACCGTGAGAAAAACGTGGGAGACTGTAGTGGTGGTAAGAGAACCTTTTGATGTTGCAGAAGAGAGGAAGAAAATCATTAACTCTTAATCACTTGGGGTTGTGTTGTTGGCGAGGCCTAGGACAGCAGAGCTGAGGATACTACCACACAACACACAGCATTGATCCACACCGGAGCCTAATCTCATTAAGTATGTGTTGATTTATTGAGATGGGTCTGGGACCAGGCATGGAGCTCTGAGAGGAGACCAAGGTTATGGAGGAAAACACTCCTCTACTTAGGGTCACATGGAATTGAGGTCAATTGACTGTTCAGCCAACCCACACTCACAATCCTTTACTGCTGCCATTGACACACACACACACACACACACACACACACACACACACACACACACACACACACACACACACACACACACACACACACACACACACAGCTGTTGGCTTCTCGTTAAAGGGCGTTTTGGAGGAGGGCAAACGAGAGACGGCTAGAGGTATAAATCACAGGATTTAATGAGCCTGCCTCCAAATAGCCCACCACACACACACGCGCACACACACACACACACACACACACACACACACACACACACACACACACACACACACACACACACACACACACACACACACACACACACACACACACACACACACACACACACACACACAATAGCCATAACAACACCATCAACTAAACACAGGGCAGAACAAAGAGATATTGATTGCTCTGCTGCACTGGGGGACATTAAGTCATACAGGTAAATACACGACAAATACACTACTATACCACATTTATATTCCCATGTTGTCACGATGACATAGTGCAGCAGTACCCGCTCCTCTGGGACAAACTGGTAGTTTGCACATATTTTTTCTATTCAAGCAGCACAAGCACAACAGATGAAACTAATCAAGGACATGATGTTTCCCAGGTAGCAAGCATGTGGTGGCCCACTAGTGGCTGGTCTCTGGCATAGTTTCTCAGCTGCAGTATAGAACATACTCTATGTGTGACGGCTCTAAAAGCAAATGTTCTGTTCTCAATCAATCAACCAACCAATCAACCAGGTAACCTAGGGAATAAGAGCATTGGGTCAGTAACTGATAGGTTGCTGGTCCAATCCAGAGCCAGCAAGGTAGAAAAATCTGCCATTCTGCCCTTGAGCAAGGCAGTTAATGCCAAACAACATCTTTGCCGATGATGTTGATCAAGGCAGACGTGCAACTATAGTTTTCCTTCACAGAAAATACATTGGTGCAACACATACGGCAGAAAATAGATACATTTTCATCAGATGACAATAGAAGTGCAAAGCTATTTGGCTGGCAGCCACACAAGTAAATGAGCTTAAGATGAAAAACCAAGGGCTTTAAAAAAAAATAAACAATCCATGGCATTCATATTTCTAATGTTTAGGCATAGCATAGAAAGAATGAGGCCAGCTACAGGTCCTAATGTTTTTTCTTAAAGTTAATCTGGCATTTTACTGGAGAAAAATAGGCTGGCTACAGCGAGAAAAGTACTGGAGAAAAGTATCTCCACATCAGTCAGAACGCTGTCTGCTGATAGAAACCTGTGAATTCTCATCCGAGTTTAGAAGTGCAACTGAATCACAAAATTAGTCTGATGCATTTTACATCTGTTTTTACAAAATGCAGCAAGGTATTTCTTATAAGATGCATATTTTGTCCCTGTGTAAAAAAAAAATGCAGAATTCCCTAAGTTTAACTTGGCATATACTAGTCTGTGGAGCGAAAGCTGGACGTAGTCTTTTTATTTTTAGAAAAACATCCAAAATGACCAGTGTTCCTTGAATAAATCACATACAGTATCACCAGCAAAGCACCCCAACACCATCACACCTCCTTTTCCATGCTTCATGTGGGAACCACACATGCAGAGATCATCCATTCACCTACTCTGTGTCTCATAAAGACACGGCGGTTGGAACCAAAAATCTAATTTGGACTCATTAGAGCAAAGGACAGATTTCCACCGGTCTAATGTTCATTGCTCGTGTTTCTTGGATAAAGCAAGTCTCTTCCTAATATTTCTGTCCTTTAGTAGTGGTTTCTTTGCAGCAAGTGGACCATGAAGGCCTGATTCACGCAGTCTCCTTGAGGTGTGTCTGTTACTTTAACTCTGTGAAGCCAATATTTGGGCTGCAATTTCTGAGGCTGGTAACTCTAATGAACTTATCCTCTGAAGCAGAGGTAACTTTGGGTCTTCTTTTCCTGTGGCTGTCCTCATGAGAACCACTTTCATCATAGCACCCAAGCTAACTTGCTAGCTACGTCCAGACATCTGTGAGAGAGAGAACAGCTCACTGAACATTACTCGCCCTAGCAGAGCTGGTTAGGCTATTAGGTTATCCAGAGTGTTGTTGACTGCAACTGTTCTGTCAGATTGTCCATTTGTAAATTCAGAGCGTTTCGTGTTCAGAGCGCACAGAGGGCGCTCTGGCCGATGAGTTTAGTGACGTTTACTGACACCGGCCATATTCAACGGGTGTTGAGCGTTTGTAAATTCATCAGTTATTCTGTGCTCTCTGGCACATTCAGACGAGAGTGCTCTGAAATCGGAGTAGATGGCCAGACTGAATTTATGAACTCACCCGAAATCATTACTTGCATAGTGGAGTCTTTGTTAAGACATGTAGCTAGCTAGCTAGCTAGGTAAACAATGAACCATAAATACAGCACATGTAGTTACTACCCTGCATGAATCTGCAGGTAGCTAACCAACCAGGTTCATTGTTAGCTAGCTAACATTAGGCTATAGCTAGCCAAGTAAATGGCTCTTTCTGTCAAAATTAGAAACATGTCATATCTGATAATGTAGCTAGCCAGACTATCTTACCCATATACATCATTCTTGGTGGATGCGTCTCCTGTCGGATGCCATGGTTGCCCTTAGTGTGAAGATGTAATCCGATACCACTGATTTCAAAACTCAGTCCTCCAGAAAGTGGAGAGCAACACTTGCAGTTTTAATACACAGTACATTTTTTTTAAACTGCGTTAGACAGGATGACCTAGACACACTGACCAGCTTAAATAGACAGAAGCATGCTAGAGTATATGGCAGACCAATCCAAACTCATCTCTCGACATGTCCAGCCCACTCATTATTTCAGCCAATCATGGATGCCGGGAAGCTTGCTCGCTTTTTCTTTGGCTAAACTAACTAGGCTTGTAATTTGACAATGTTATTCATATTTGCAGATGGCATACATGTTTGTATGTTCGAGAAGGCATTTCTGCCCAAAAACACATTCAGATTTTTTTTTAAAGTTTACGTCCTAACGGTTCGCCTGTGAACAGGTCACAACTGATTGGCTCAAATGTATTAAGGAAAGAAATTCCACAAATTAACTTTTAATTACAAGGCACACCTGTTAATTGAAATGCATTCCAGGTGACTACCTCATAAAGCTGGTGGAGAGAATGCCAAGAGTGTGCAAGGCTGTCATCAAGGCAAAGGGTGGCTACTTTGAAGAATCTCAAATATAAAATATATTTTGATTTGTTTAACACTTTTTTGGTTACTACATGATTCCTTCCGTATGTGTTATTTCATAGATTTGATGTCTTCACTATTATTCTACAATGTAGAAAATAGTAAAAAAGAAAGAAAACCCTGGAATGAGTAGGTGTGTCCAATCTTTTGACTGGTACTGTATGTAAAACTTTATGAGCTGGATTGCCTGTCTTTACAATTAATTTATTTTCGTTTGCACTCGGTAGCATATTTAGCTAACATCCTAAATGGAAATGTGCTATTACTTGTGCTCATTTTGTTAGCATTCTGGTAATCAACACCCATTGCGCATTTTTTTGCACCCCCTTGTGTACTAAGCTGGTAATATCATAAATCCTGGGGTGAGAGAAGGACGGTATGACGATATGAAAATCTGGAATCCCCTAGCTTCACCTGGTGCCACTCACCCTAACCCTCACTTGGTTATAGAGCCATATTACTGTCAATGTAGCATTAGCACAGCATTGTCTCTCCCCTGGTATTTGCTGGGCCTGGAAGGTGCTAACGGAGTAGTATTAGACATAGCATTACTATACTGTATGTATTAACACAGCAGATGTATTATTAGCGCTCACCTGGTATTCGCTGGGCCAGAATGTGCTGACGGCTAGCTCCACCTGGTGCCACTGGCGTCCATGTGACCCGGAGACGTTCCACACGGCACTGCCCCGCGGCCCCCCATTGACCCGGATGTAGAGCTGCAGTTCCCCGGGGGAGTGGCCGTCGCGGCTGTACAGGAAGTAGCTGAACTGGATGCAGTGCGTGTCGTTCTCACTTAGCGAATGGAGGAGGAGGTGGGCCCGCTGCCCCGCGGCATGCTGGGACGAGTTCACCATCATGAACGAGCCTAGGGGAGAGGAGGGAGAGGAGGGAGGAGACCGGGTCAGATGATTATAACAGAATTCCTGTCAACAGAGACGTAACTTTAGGGATATCTCCTTCATGATTTGAGCAATAGTCTGAGTTGAGGTAAAGCCTGACCATACATACCAAGTTAGGATTCAACCCTCTACCTTTCTCTGCTCTACCTCCGTCTCTACCACAGGCGGCCGTTAGCACCTAAATTGGAGAGGACAGGCTCATAATAATGGATGGAACGGAATAAATGTAATGGTATTGAATACATCAAACACATCCTTTGAAACCATACCAGCCATTATTATGAGCAGTCCTCCCCCCAGCAGCCTGCTCTAGTCCCTACCTCTCTTTCCTTCTCTCTTCCTCTCTCTCTGGCCCTCTAAGGGCTTCTTTGTCTGCCACAAGGCCTCAGATGTCCCCTGTTCAAAGCTCTGTGTGGTGGACAGACAGCAGGGCTGTAGCCTGTTTCCTGGCCATCACACGGGTGTCAAACAGACAATCTGACAAACAAAGACAGATATTTGCCTTTACAGCTGTCCACACACCGCAGTGGAGGAGAGAGAGTGAGAGAGAGAGATCAACAGAAAGAGAATGACTAAAAGAAAAAGAGAACGAGTGATAGGGAGATGTCCATGTTGATCACACCAGATTAGGGACAGTTTTCATGAGGGAATCACAACAGAGTATCATTCTAACCCTTCTAAACCTTTCTAATCTTCTAAAAATGATCAATGGGTCACAGTATTGGATCCTGTTACCAAAGGAATCTTCTAAGTGCTTTAAAGACACGGCTGTAGTGTATTCCCTATGGAAGGGCAAGGCAGGTTGGGTAATGTAGTTGAATGAGTGTGTAATCAGGGACTCAGTGCCGTGCCACTCCTACTACCATTAATCACACTGACACTGTTATTAGGCTGCAATGGCAACCTAGGGAATACTTTGAACACCAGAGATTATGCACGCACACACACACACACACACACACACACACACACACACACACACACACACACACACACACACACACACACACAACACACAAAAGTGCGATGGGCTCAGGTCCAAATCCCACTGAGTGAGAGCTCCCCTCCCTCCTTTCTCCTCCTCCTTTTCCCTCTCTCCTTCTCCTCCCTTTCTCCTTTGCAGGTAGAGTGATTAAGATACTAGAGCTCCTTTGGGACCTTATCTCTCTCTGTCCCTGGCCTCAGCCTGGCGCTGGCTGCCTTCATAGGGAGGAGGTACAGCATGTGACCTGTCTTTATAGCTTCAACACTGTGACCTCAACATGCCTTTCAGACAGGCTGCTTTTCCTCAACACCTTGCCCTCGGGTTGCACAATTCCAGTAACTTTCCCAAAATGAAATGGTTTTCCAGAGATCCAGGTTGAACGATTCAGGATTTCCTGCTTATTTCCTCCTGATTCTGGGAATCTTCCATCCAGGATTTCTGAAAAACCTGGGAATTTTGCAATCCTACTTTTGCCCATATCAGAGTAGAAAAACACACCCAATAGAAGGTAACACAGACAAAAGCTTGTGCTGGTTCATTGAAACCCTGGTATTGTCAGTTTGCTTTGCTTGCTCATCCAAAGGGGAGGAGTCACAGTCAGAACAAGGAAGAAATGTAAGAAAGTTCAGAGTTCTTTGCATCAAAAGTTTTGATTCCCCAAACCAACCATGACCTACATCAGCCAGGTCACAGCACAGGGCTGCTCAGTGTTCAAAACCTTGAATCCGCTCTACTGTCCAAAACATCCCTACATCCCTTTCCTCTCTCTTTCCTGATCCGTCTGGACAAAACATCCCTCTGGTCTCTTCTTTCATCCTCTCCTATCCTCTCTTCCCTGACCCCGACCCTGAACCCAGCCTGGACATTCCTACTAGCAGCTTCTCTTTCTCAGGGGGACTCGCAGGCAGTATTCTCAGAAAACATTGATCTTCCCCTTGCTTTCCATAGAGTCTCACCAACATCCAGAGCTGGACCAGGGCAGGCATTGACTTGGCCTGTACTGGCCCCTGGGTCCTCACTGCCACCATGCCTCTGATGTGTGGAGACTCCTGAATGCTTGTGGGGCCAGGAGGCTAAATTGCTTTTCTCGCTAGATCAGCACAACACTGAACTACCTCTCCCTTCCCTGTTTGAGATTTGAGACCAGGTAACAGGCCTATGTGTGTGAGAGGGAGATCTGCTATGAGGAGGGTATGAGACGAGTGCTATGACCAAAAGATAGAAAACAAAGATATTAGCTGGAATTTAATTGACCCTGCAATGTTAACGCATTGTCTTGTTTACAAACTGCAACACAATCTCATACAATTATTTATCTGAAAACAGGAAGTTTCTAGTTGTTGAACAGTGGTGGAAGAAAGACTTAGACATATTTTAATCTTCAATTGTTCTCTAACTAATTCTGATAGGCCTTGGAGCCGGTATGGAAATCAAATTGAGATGTATTCGAGTCTATCTATCTATGCATTACATTATTACACTGACTGAGGCAGCTATACCTCTATCTCACTGTTGAAAGCCACCTAGTGGTGACTTAGGAACGACACTACGGCATCCATATTAGGAAATCCATCAGTTATCAGATGAAACTCAACTGACAAATGAGGGACTTGCTAAGATGGAGTCTGTAGGCGACAAACAAAAAAATAACGGAATCATATTATTTTTCACCAAGAGCTAATATGATGAACTGTCTGGGACATCTCTTTCAGAGAGTGTTAAAGCTCAAGGTGAGCGTAAAGACATGGGTTCATTTCTGCTAAACATACCAAATGATCATAATTCACCTGAGCTTGCTTGAGTCAGTTAATTTGATTAATGTCTCAATTAGCACGTCATTGATAGCATTTCTATTAAATAAAATGCCTTCCGTGTCCATCCTTGAGGAGCAAGACACACATACAGACACATAGAGGCAAGCGCACACACATTGAGAGGCAAACACACACAGAAACATACCCAACTTGGGTTAAAAATATAAATCCATAAAGGCAGATAAGGCGCCATCTATTTCCTCTGGGACCCTGGGTAGCCCTGCCAAGGATGAGGGAATACACACACACACACACACACACACACACACACACACAATCACATAAAACACACACACACCCCCACACACAATCACATAAAACACACACACACCCCCACACACACAAGGGAACATACATTAAGAGATTAGCGCACAGCCCTGAATCCCTGCACTTCCTATCAGAACGTCAGATATAGCGTAGGATGGGACCCAGAGTCACAAGTGTCACTGCTTTTATCACACACACCAGGAGGAAGGGGAGGAGGATGGAGAGGCAGGAAGGGAGAGAAGGAAAAGAGAGAGAGAGCGAGAGAGCGAGAGAGGGTGAGAGAGCGAGAGAGAGAGAGAGAAGAGAGAGAGAGAGAGAGAGAGAGAGAGAGAGAGAGAGAGAGCAAGATATAGAGATGAGGAAGAAAGAGGGGGTGGGAGAGGTAGGAAGGAAAAGAGAGAGATATTTTCACTATATTTTCACAATTTTTCTGAAGCGTTTCTGCCTTTGCTCCCATCAATAATGTTTTGTATAACTCAGCCATGCATATAAGCCAGAAAATTCCATCGTTCACAGTATTACTTCAATGACTTCCTGTTATTTTGAATCATCTTGGTGTTGGTGTGAGTCCAATTGGCCTTGATTATTGTGTGCGTGCGTGCGTGCGTGCGTGTGTATGTGTGTGTGTGTAAGAGAGAAGGTCAGCCTGGATCTTTCTGTTTTTGTATTTTTCTGTTTCATTTGTTTGTGTTTTAGTTGTTTTATATTATAACCTCAGGCTACCATCACCTGATCTCTGAAGGGCGGTAGAGGTGGTGATTGGGAACTCGCAGACTTGCCTTTCTGTTTGTCTTTGCGCGTGTTGCTGTATTGTGTAATCTGTATCGCTGGTTGGCAGGGTACTGAGGTCGCAGGCCTGTGCTATGTTTGTTGTGTTCACTGGGGCCGAAAGGCACCGATGCAGATTCTGCCATTTACAAAGTGACACAGTGCTTATGCTGTGGAAATGGGAAATGGGCTAACCAACACCAGCTGCTCATGAATGTGACATAGAGAGAGAGAGAGACTCTAGCCACACACACACACACACACACACACACACACACACACACACACACACACACACGCACAACTAACTTCCGTACACAAACAATCAGAGTCCGTCTGGCACTTGGGCTGGGAGATAACGTGGTTCCCAGGGTGAGGGCCGGGATCCAAACAGACGACCGGGACTCGGCTCAAAAACATGCAATCATTACTAAACTTCAAGGTATTGACTTGATATTGATACTATATAACGAATGACACAGCCTCTTCCGCTGGCATAGTAAATATCACAGCTAGTCACTGTAAGCAAGGCTATACTGTAGTTATACCAGCATCGTCAACAAACACACACACCCACGCAATTATTCACACACACAAAAGCAAACACACACACACAGACACACAATCTGTCTCTTTCTCGCTCCCTCTCTCTCTGTTCTGATAACATTTGGGCTGACACTACTGACTCCCCTCTCTTTCTCAACTCAGCACCAACACAGTAACTCAGTGAATGTATTAAGGAATCCTCTCTCTCTCGCTCTCTCTCTCTCTGACAGAGTTCATTGCAGAGCCACCTGTTCTAGCAGCATGTCTCCTCAGGGACCCACCATGGAGAAAAAGGGAGCAGTGTGCCCTGGTTGAGAAAAGGAGAGGAGGGGAGGGACACCGAGAGACAGAACAGAGAGTTCATTCTCTAAATGCCTGCAAGGTACTGAGATGAAACAAGTGGTAGATCACACATGTTTGACGAAGAGAATGAGAGAAATAAAGAAAGAGAGAGGAGAGTGCTTCTGGGAACGAGAGGAGTGTTACAGTATTGAGATGCTTTGGTAGACAGGGGGAGGGGTTGGATAGGGTTTCGGGTTGCTGGCTGGCTGGGTTGGAAGCTGGCTGGGTGGTTGGTGTCTGGCTGGCTTGCTGGCTGACTGGGTGAGTGGCTGACTGGCTGGCTAGTAAATCAATATTGATTTCTGCAGAGAGAATATACCCTGCCTGCCATCCTCAGTCCAACGGACACGACTCAATTCCACTCATGCCTGTATGGCTGTTCACTTTTCACACACAAAAAAACCCATCTATAAATCACTATGCCCTTTCCTTGATCTCTTGGCTCATAATGGATATGATTGAATAAATGGTGACATCCAGAACCAAGCTAAATGGATCAGCTTGTACAGTCTGTACTGTAACAAGGATCTGGAAACAGGAGAACGAGACAATCTCTTAAATTTGTGTATTTTTCTAAAACCACAGCGGAGACACAGAAACACCTCAGACATCAGGTCTCTGTGGAGAGGAGACATGGAGGAAGAAAGAAGACACTAACCATGTCCTGTAAGGAGACTGGGTTAGGTGGGAAGAGGGTGAGCTATTACAGGGCTCTGCAACACGTGTTCTCAGGTAGAATAACCTGAGACTGGTTGATAAAAACAGCCCTGAGATGAGAGAAGAACTGTATGGAACAGCCTATTTCTCTGTCTGTCCGTCTGTCCCTCTCTGACTATCAGTGACACTGCAGTGCGGCTGATGCTCAGCCCAGGTATGAGGTCTGCCAGTATGGACCAGGGCCCAGTGCTTCCCCCACTTCCCATCCTCCCCCCACATCCAGTCGGTGCGATAAGACAGTATCAGTTACAGCCCAGCTGAGTGCCCGCATGTATGTGCATCTGGAGTAGACCAGGGAGTTGCAGAGAGAGAGAGAGAGCAGGGGGAGAGAGTAGAGAGAGAGATAGCAGAGAGAGAGAGAGAGAGCAGAGAGAGAGAGAGCAGAGAGAGCAGGGAGAGAGAGTAGAGAGAGAGAGCAGAGGGAGACAGCAGAGAGAGTAGAGAGTAGAGAGCAGAGAGAGAGAGAGAGCAGAGAGAGCAGAGAGAGAGAGCAGGGAGAGAGAGCAGAGAGAGCAGAGAAAGAGTAGAGAGTAGAGAGAGAGCAGAGAGAGAGAGAGAGAGAGAGAGAGAGAGAGCAGAGAGAGAGCAGAGAGAGAGAGCAGAGAGAGAGAGCAGAGAGAGCAGAGAAAGAGTAGAGAGCAGAGAGAGAGAGAGAGAGCAGAGAGAGACAGAGAGAGAGAGAGAGCAGAGAGAGAGAGCAGATTACCTTGCATGCAGATTACCTTCAGGCAGAGGGGAGAGAAAGGCCCTGGCCAGAGACATGTTCACAACCTGGCCCCACATAGATCTGAAAGGATTAGATAGGTATACGCAATATCACAGTAGCTCTTTACTTGGATGAGCCAGATAGGATTTTCCCTATATTGTGTATCCAATCCCCTGTGCCTAAGCGGTACAGATAGGGGTTAATTCTAGAAAGAGATAAAGAGTATATCCTACATCCCTCTTCACCCAAATAAGTATAACATCCGCTTGACCCCAAGCAGACACCATGGAGGGGTCTTATGAGTGGGAGAGAGGAGGGTAGCGAGACTGAATAGGGGCTAGGCTTAGGGGTCAATTAATCTGAACCCGAGTGCATCAATTTGACATTATACCATAGTAAGTGTCAATCTGTGGCCTACATCTTCACCATAATAATATTAATCAGATCCAAACCAGTAACTTGTCTTAAATATATCTAGCAACAAGTAATAACTGTTGGGTTAGTTGCATGTTTTGGGCATTAGGGGGCACACTCTACTTGCCCTATAGAGGATATGCCACACTCTACTTGCCCTAAAGGAGGATACGCCACACTCTACTTGCCCTATAGAGGATTTGCCACACTCTACTTGCCCTAAAGGAGGATATGCCAACGCTACAATTGCCTGCGTCACTCTTTAATCCTATTCCAGAACACACGGCACGCTTTAAAACACAAGGTGGTTTACATTTGAAATCTATCACTGAATCAATGGGGTGAATTTGGGGCACCAGTCTAATCTCAATGAATCAAATCAAATTTAAATCCCGTTGAGAGAGCAGCTCAACGGCCAAAAAAGGCACAACAAAAGGCTGAATGTGCGCTTTTCAAAGAACGTCCTCATTCAGCTCGCAAACAGAAAGCATCCAATGAACTTTTCAAAACATCCTCGCTCAGATCTGATTGGTTTCCTCAGACACAAAGCCTCACTTTCAGCCAATGGGCTTGGCCGGTGTGTTTCAAAAAAGGCCAACCAAAACAGAAATTACTTCAAGTTTGTTTATCCCCCTCAGTCTTTCAGAGGCACGCACTGCTTACTTATTCATTAGCAGTCACTCTACCAAACACACACACACACACACACACACACACACACACACACACACACACACACACACACACACACACACACACACACACACACACACACACACACAGAGAGAAAACCCATCACTCAGACAGATACAACTGAAAGACGTGTGTAATCCAGAATCTTAATTCACATCCTGCATAGCCACAGTTTAATGGGAATGGCTTCGAGCAAATAAAGCCGTTGGAAACTGAAATCAATAGTCATAAATCAGCATAATAAGCATCTCCGGCTGAGGAGGGGAAAACACACGCTGTTCTATCAGTTCATCAAACGTTTGCGAGCGTCACGCACACACACACACATGGAAAACACCCTGTTCTCTAGTCCATCAGGCGTTTACGAGTGTATCTCCTTAATCATCGCCACATCCACTATGGACACCTGCCTACAAATCATCAGTGATACGGATGAACCAATGAAAGCCCAAGGAGGAAACATAGACTTGAGGAGGCCCATTAATAGAACTGGCCAGTTCCTCAGGCTGGTACGCACAGACATTCAGCATCGCTAAGTAATTAAAAACAAACAGTTTTCTTACTTTGTGAGAAGCTAGAGGGGACAATATTAGTGCAGAAATATGTCAATTATCCTCTTTATTTTCTGTGCAAAATGAAGGATATTGCAGTGTAACAGAATATGCAATTCAAAGCAAATGTTGAATTTACCGTGTTTTCTACATAATCAAACACCATATCTGAAGTGTAAAGAAAATAGTCTGCTTGTTTAATTGTTCATCTGTATTTGTATTTGTATTATGGATCCCCATAATGCCAAGGCAGCAGCTACTCTTCCTGGGATCCCAGCTACATTAAGGCACTTATACAATTTTAAAAGCATTACAATACATAACAGATTTTACAACACATTAAGTTGGCTCCCGAGTGGCACAGTGGTCTAAGTGGCTCTATGTAGTACTGTGCACCTCCCATAGTCTGGACTTGTAGTCATGGCTCTATGTAGTACTGTGCACCTCCCATAGTCTGGACTTGCAGACTTTGAAGAGAAGATGTCTTGTATAAAACATTGGTTTCAGTCTATATGAGAGTCAGAGCTGATTCAGACTGACTGCTGCTGAACAACAAACAGCAGGGGTATGTACCATACAGTACTAAATCACAAATGGCATCATATTCCCTATTTAGTGCAGTATTTTTAACCAGGGCTCATAGAGTTCTGATCAAAAGTTGTGCGCTATGTATGGAATGGGGTGCCGTTTGGGACGCAGACCTAGGTAATTCCTGACGTCTGCCATCCTTGTTTACCCGTTCCCTTGGCCCCCTAGCATGGTCCAGAAATGTCATGCAGACAACAAGACAACAATAGCAGGGACAGTGGCTGTGACCTATAATAACAGCCTGGACAGGGCAGTGTGTGGATCGAAGGGAGGGTTAGGGGGGAACTTGTTTGCCTGCTGTTGCTGGTCTGTGGAGACGCTGGAGGGGGTGGTGACACACATTTTCCCTGAAGCACAGCTAGGCCCAGCCTCCTCCTCCCACCAGCCCCCTTACAACCCAAGCAGTGTGGTTAGGGGACACAATCTGGTAAAGAATCCAATGAATCCATGGCAGAGAGGGACACACTCTGAGAGGAGAGAAGGGATCAGAATAGAGAACTTACAGACTCTTTGAGAGGAGTGAAAGAGAAAGAGAGAGGCAGAGGTAGAGAGCATGCCACGAGGGAATAGGAAATTGAACATTACTGTCCTTCCACCTGTCAGAGAGTGTGTGTGTGTGTGTATGTGTGTGTGTGTGTGTGTGTGTGTGTGTGTGTGTGTGTGTGTGTGTGTGTGTGTGTGTGTAGTTGCGTGCTGTGCGTCCTGTACTGCACAACCCTCTGTTGTGCACCAAAGGATTTTGTGGTATATAAATAATGTAAGTGTGTAATAGTTGTGGTATAAAAATAATGTAATGCTGTGTAATAGCTGAGCCGTTTGATTCAACACCCGTCAGTGACACTCTCCTGGGGATTACAGAATTCTAATAGAACACCAACTCAGGCAAGGTCATCATTACAGTTCAGCTCCCCACAGGGAGTCAGAGTCAGCAGCTAGCAGGATACAGGGAGTCAGCAGCTAGCAGGACACGGGGAGTCAGAGTCAGCAGCTAGCAGGACACGGGGAGTCAGAGTCAGCAGCTAGCAGAACACAGGGAGTCAGAGTCAGCAGCTAGCAGGATACAGGGAGTCAGAGTCAGCAGCTAGCAGGACACGGGGAGTCAGAGTCAGCAGCTAGCAGGATACAGGGAGTCAGAGTCAGCAGCTAGCAGGACACGGGGAGTCAGAGTCAGCAGCTAGCAGGACACGGGGAGTCAGAGTCAGCAGCTAGCAGAACACAGGGAGTCAGAGTCAGCAGCTAGCAGGATACAGGGAGTCAGAGTCAGCAGCTAGCAGGATACAGGGCGTCAGAGTCAGCAGCTAGCAGGATACAGGGCGTCAGAGTCAGCAGCTAGCAGGACACGGGGAGTCAGCAGCTAGCAGGATACAGGGACTCAGCAGCTAGCAGGACACAGGGAGTCAGAGTCAGCAGCTAGCAGGACACAGGTGAGTCAGCAGCTAGCAGGAAACAGGGAGTAAGAGTCAGCAGCTAGCAGGACACAGGGAGTCAGAGTCAGCAGCTAGCAGGACACAGGTGAGTCAGCAGCTAGCAGGAAACAGGGAGTAAGAGTCAGCAGCTAGCAGGACACAGGGAGTCAGAGTCAGCAGCTAGCAGGACACAGGGAGTCAGGTGCTAGCAGGACACAGGGAGTCAGCAGCTAGCAAGAAACAGGAAGTCAGAGTCAGCAGCTAGCAGGACACAGGGAGTCCGAGTCAGCAGCTAGCAAGACACAGGGAGTCAGCAGCTAGCAGGAAACAGGGAGAGAGAGAGAGAGAGAGAGAGAGAGGGGTGGGTGATAAAAAGGAGAGAAGAACAGAGGAATGATTGCAACAGTTAGTGAGAGTAGTCAGAGGGGCTAGCTAAGACAGAGCTGGAAAGGAGATAGACAGAGGGGGAGGGGGGAGAGAGAGAGAGAGAGAGAGAGAGAGAGAGAGAGAGAGAGAGGTTCTCATCACTGGGGTTGTCAATGTTTTTGAAAGTCTTTCTCTCCTTTTCCGCATGGACCTGTTAACAGCGGGACTGGAGATCCAAGGCCCGTAGAGAGGTGATCAATCAGAGAGTTGGTCCTGCAAGGCAAACGTCGTCCTGACAGGGCCACTACACAGCTGCTCTCTACTTCGCCGCATCCTCCAAAACACCCGCCTGATGACAGTGACGAATGAGGAAACATTCAAAGTGTTTAGGAGTCTCTGACTCCGCTCATCTACATAATAACTGCCGCATGGCATGCTCTCATCTCACTCCTCCTCTCCTCCCCGCTTCTCATCTCTGATGTACTCCATTCAACTTCTACCTCATCTTTCTTTTCCTTTCACCGCACCCCTCTTCTTTTCTCTGCTCGCTCTCTTTCGTGTTGACGTATCTGTTCGTCATCTAATCCTTGGTGCCATGTAGGCTTGGGCGGCATATACCGTATACCGGTGTATTTGGAAATAGCCAGGTCTAGCCAGTTATAACTATTTCTTTAAAAAATATATATACGTTTGGATATCTGTAGGTACTTTTTCAGTAAATACCTTCAGTCAACTTGTGCAATACGTTCAGTGATGGAAAAAGTACCCAATTGTCATACTAGAATAATTTTTTAAAATCCTTATGTTAAGCAAAGCAGACAGCACCATTTTTCTTGTTTTGAAAATGTATGGATAGCCAAGGGCACACTTCAACACTTGGACATGATTTACAAAAGACACATTTGTGTTTAGTGAGTCCGATAGCCCAGAGGCAGTAGGGATGACCAAGTGTTCTCTTGATTAGTGTGTGAATTTGACAATTTTCCTGTCCTGCCAAGCAATCAAAATGTAAAGAGTAGTTTTTGTTGTCAGAAAACATCTGGAGTAAAAGGTACAATCATTTCTTTATGAATGTAGTGAAGTAAAAATAGAAGTTCTCAAAAATATAAATAGTAAAGTAAAGTAAAGTATAGATACCCCCCAAAAATGACACCACTAAATACATTACATTTACATTTACATTTAAGTCATTTAGCAGACGCTCTTATCCAGAGCGACTTAGTTAGGATAGGAGTTAAAGAAGATTTACGTCTTCATTTCACCTTCATACGGTTGTCCTCAGTCGCGTGATGTTTGTTAACAAGCACAGAAATATAAGAGACCGGTGCCTTGCGAGTCATTCACTGTTGGAGTCATTCACTGTTGGAGTCATTCACTGTTGGAGTCATTCACTGTTGGAGTCATTCACTGTTGGAGTCATTCACTGTTGTGCAGCACACACCGGGTGATCTCGTTACAGCCGGCTAGATATCTTAGAACTATTCAGTTAACTGCGTAAAATGTGCAAAATGCCCTGCAGTTGTGCATTTGGTTTGCTAACGTAGCAGCTAGTTATCTATCTAGCTATGTAGTTAGCTTCTTCGAAAATCCTGCTTGGCTTGGTAACAGCCGTCGAAAATTTGTTTTGTGCGTGCAGCAAACTATGAGTAGCATTTTTGAGTACTTGTATAACTTTACTTTGCATTCTCTATGGGATTATACGTGTACTTGTTAGCATTGCTAACCTTTGGACTACAGAGAGTCAGTGGAGTTTGAAAATAGCACCCCTTGTGTTTAGTGCTGTTATTACCGAATATTAGAGGATGGCACAAGGTCGGTATTAAGGTATGAATATTTGAATACCACCCAAGCCTAGTGCCAGGTTTCTGACATTCACCTTGCTAATGTAGGTGAACTCATAGGGTTTTGAAGTAGCTAGCTGAGTATTCAACCATTTATTCAACAGACCCATTATTAGCCAGGGTCTGGAGCTCCTTCAGAGTACTGAGATCCTACTGAGGTATTAAATTGCAGTATAACATCCCGTGGGACTCAACCAAGGCTACCAGCATAAAAGCTACCTAAGAACAGAATAAGTGGGGAACACAAGTACGCACACATTGGGGTAGTCCTCTAAAAAAAAAGAGGTATCTCATTCCATAAGGGCGAAGTGCTTCAGAGAGTTCAGAAGGTAACTCCTGACTTCAACCACCAGAGTCTACTCTCTGGGTTGGATTGTCAGTATCCTGTAAGTGCCCTGTTCCAAGGATCTGCTCTGAGGGTCTTGAGAGATGGATCAAAGCTCATTGAGCAGAGCTGTCACAGTACTCAGTGAACACTGAAGACTCATCCTACAACTAGCCCCAGGCAGTGGAACTAAAACCCTCTACACAGAAGAATATCTGTATTGTCTGACTGAGTTTTTCTCCCTGTCTGTCTTCTCTCTCTATCTCTCTCTCAAGCTTCTATATGCTAAAGTGATCCTAAGTTGTTACACGCTCTGTGGTGATGACTTCCAATGAGTTACTAATACAGTATATGTCAAATAAACTTGAACATGAAAAGGACATAAAGAAAGGTACGCCGACATCCTGCTCCCAGGCTTTATTCCTGCACCAACATGAATGTTTCAGCTGCAATAGCCTTCGTCATCTCCTTCAATAACCTGTGTAGGAAGGACACTCGGGTGGCTCCAGTATGTGTGGCCTGGTTTGTGAAGAGATCAGGACCTGAGTGGTTCCTTACAATACAATACATGAGGCAAGGCATCAGTACAAAATGGAGCTAGGACAAATACAGTTTAGCTAGGCATCAATACATCATGCTGTATGAGGCACAACCCAGGAACAATCTGTTTTATTCCTTTAGCTTTGAGATATGACTTCTCACTCAGTTCGGTGCTCATGCGTATGTTTTATTTGGTGGCTTGGCTCACAAAGAGCATTCTGAATAATGATGAAGAACTCTGTGGAAACGTTGTGCTGTGTGTGTGTGTGTGTGTGTGTGTGTGTGTGTGTGTGTGTGTGTGTGTGTGTGTGTGTGTGTGTGTGTGTGTGTGTGTGTGTGTGTGTGTGTGTGTGTGTGTGTACGTGTGTGTTCACCATGGGAGCCCTGTGCGCTGGTCTTATATTTCCCATTAATCACGCTGGCGTCGCCCTGAGAGATGAAACACCTAACACACACAAACCATAACAGCCCCACCACAGAGGACAAAGGATGGAAAACAACAGCCCCACCACAGAGGACGAAGGATGGAAAACAACAGCCCCACCACAGAGGACGAAGGATGGAAAACAACAGCCCCACCACAGAGGACGAAGGATGGAAAGACAACAGCCCCACCACAGAGGACGAAGGATGGAAAACAACAGCCCCACCACAGAGGACGAAGGATGGAAAACAACAGCCCCACCACAGAGGACGAAGGATGGAAAACAACAGCCCCACCACAGAGGACGAAGGATGGAAAACAACAGCCCCACCACAGAGGACGAAGGATGGAAAACAACAGCCCCACCACAGAGGACGAAGGATGGAAAACAACAGCCCCACCACAGAGGACGAAGGATGGAAAACAACAGCCCCACCACAGAGGACGAAGGATGGAAAACAACAGCCCCACCACAGAGGACGAAGGATGGAAAACAACAGCCCCACCACAGAGGACGAAGGATGGAAAACAACAGCCCCACCACAGAGGACGAAGGATGGAAACAACAGCCCCACCACAGAGGACGAAGGATGGAAAACAACAACTGCCCTGGTGTAGGGGAAAAAATCAACGTGTGTTTGTTTCAATCTTTCTTAAAACGTGGGAGGGAAAGTAGGAGTGAAATGAAAATTCAGGATTATGTTTTCACTATGATGCACCTCACTCACTAGCTAAATTGTTCCCCAACTCTCCTTTTTCGACTCTCAATCTCTCTCTCTTTCTCAAACCTTCTCTCTTTCTCAAACTCTCTCTATTTCTCAAACTATGTCCATTTCTATTAATCTCTCGCTTGCTCTCTTTGCCTCCCCCGACACACACACACACACACACACACACACACACACACACACACACACACACACACACACACACACACACACACACACACACACACACACACACAGAAACACACACACACACAGTGTAATAGACTGGTCTAGGGAAATTACCAGGACAGGCAGAGAATTAGCCTGTGGTTTCAGTCCCCATTACTGACAATCCACAGAAAATAGGATTTCTCCTTCTCCCTGCAGGCCTTCACATCTAACATGCTTAGCTTCAAACACCATGCTATGAATGACACGCTAGGACCCTTAAATGTACAAAGAAACACACAGAAAATACTGTACATATGTTGCAGATGAAAGAAACATACTGTATGTTGGACTTCAAATGCTGTACTGACAAACACATGAGTACAAAGGCAATTGTAGCACCGGAAGGCATGAACTGATGTACCGTACAAGTGTATACATACATTATCTCTCTCAAACACGCACACACACACGCGCGTGCACGCTGCGCACACACACCACTTAAGTAATTTAGCAGATGATCTTGGAAACCAGTGGCCACAACTAATGTAGGCCAAACAGCCACATACCATGATCACCATCAAGAAAACGATTCAAAATAGCTACTCTCTGCAAAATGAGTACTCGCAAGAACTTATACCACCTCTTTCACTCATACCTACAGGTATCTATAGGTATCTTGGCCCTCTCATCATACGGTTCCAGCATTCACTTTATTAAATTCATTTCAACTAGATTATTCCTGGGTTACAGCAGCATGCAAAGATATCATCGTGATCTCCCTTCAGAGCAGACAAAGCAATGTATATATTTCATTTGAATATAATGGGGATGTGGGTGACTTTACATCTCAACCCATTTAGCTCCATGTTCAGAATATTATGATCAGAATATTATGCCTAATGCGGTCGTCTCAAGTACCACTCAGAGAGCAAAGTACCGCTGAAAACATTGTGTCTAAATTAGATCTACAGCTTCCAGAGGAAAACTTCACATACTTTTAATTAAAGGAAGATTGTGTTATCTTTCTAATTTTCTCTATTTATATGTCCTAGTTAGTGAACAAGGGGGAGAGAGAGAGATAGAGAGAGAGAAAAAAAATATATATATATATATATAGAGAGAGAGAGAGAGAGAGTGAGAGCGAGAGAGAGAGAGAGAGAGAGAGAGAGAGAGAGAGAGAGAGAGAGAGATGGAGAGAGAGAGAGACGAGGACAGCTGGGTAAAGATGGTTCACATTTCCTCTTTCTCCATGTAAAGTTCTTGACGGCTGTGTTCTTTGAAGTGTCTGGGTCGGCTTCTCCCATGGTGCATTGGGGTTAAGGTCCATGGAAAACAGGATTACACCAACCTCCGTCTCCCCTCCCCTCGTTCATCCAATTAATTACCCTTAGCCTGTTTGGGAATTAAATCCTGCTTATCTCCTGCTCCCATCACAACGAAAGGCAAGACAGCTAGTTAGTTCGCTTTCTACTCCCCGCCTGACTGTCTGAGGTTTCAATTCAAACCCACCGACTCTGTAACCGAGACGGCAAATGAGAAACTTCCGAAAAAATCCTTCCTCCACCAGCTCTTCTGCAATCAGACAGATTGTTCCATCCATGGCCAATTGAATTGTAACGTTGAGATGCTCGACACCCTTTCACTCCTACAGCTATATTCGTTGAGAAGCGTTAATTGGTTTGGTGAACTCTGTCAGAGGAGTTCAGAGATTTGTGGACTTCCTTATTCAGTGCTGTTGATGTAGTGTGACGGTCCAATCAGGGTTTTAGCTGGATGAGATTTACAGTCTCGTTGTCTAGAAGAAAATAGATAAAGCCCCCATAGCAAGTTTCTGACCGAGAACTGGTTCAATCTGCCGGTGCTCCTCTCAAAATGTGTCTGTTCGTGTTATATGGGGGGGTTGAGAGAAGAGCAGAGAGACCAATTTACGATGCAACAGTTGGATTGATCAAGTCATTTTGTATGGCTTTTTATCATTACTTTCCTCATCTATTGTGTGACCAGAGAGGGGGCCAGAGAGCACATTACACATTACCACCAGAGAGCATGTTCATTAACAACAAACGCTAAAGGTAGTTAACAGGGTCACGATCAGTGTTCTGCATTATCTCACTCTTCGCTCATGCAAAAAATTTAATAAAGTGCAGAACCACAGAGAAGCAGCCCATGGTGGAAGTAGAGG
Organism: Oncorhynchus nerka; assembly: GCF_034236695.1. Taxonomy (NCBI): domain Eukaryota; kingdom Metazoa; phylum Chordata; class Actinopteri; order Salmoniformes; family Salmonidae; genus Oncorhynchus; species Oncorhynchus nerka. The sequence goes on from NC_088399.1 coordinate 71,863,457, forward strand.
ACCACAGTCGAGATACAAGGCCGGCTCGGAAGAGCCTGGAATGGGGATTAGGCTGGCCCCGGCTGGTGTATTTTCTTTCCCTGAGCCCTACTGTAGGTAGAATGTGTTCTGTTCCCTCTCTGAGGGCCAGCTCCAGGAGGCCCCATGTTTAGGACGCTCTGCCAGTTCATCTCCACATCCAGCTGTGCCAGGGGACTGAGGGGGAGAACCTCCGATGGTTGACCCCTCCACAATCCAACCGCATTTCACATCCCAGGATGGAAGACTAGAGTGGTCAGAGGCACGTTAGGAACAGTCACTGTCGGTTTAGGGTGCTGTGTGATATATAGTAGGCTGGTTATAGTATATGGTATCATCAGAGAAATAGTCAACTGTAAGCATGAGAGAGTAAAACAGTCAACTGTAAGCATGAGACGGAGGAAAACAGTCAACTGTAAGCATGAGACGGAGGAAAACAGTCAACTGTAAGCATGACACGGAGGAAAAGAGTCAACTGTAAGCATGAGACGGAGGAAAACAGTCAACTGTAAGCATGAGACGGAGGAAAACAGTCAACTGTAAGCATGAGACGGAGGAAAACAGTCAACTGTAAGCATGAGTGAGTAAAACAGTCAACTGTAAGCATGAGAGAGTAAAACAGTCAACTGTAAGCATGAGACGGAGGAAAACAGTCAACTGTAAGCATGAGTGAGTAAAACAGTCAACTGTAAGCATGAGACGGAGGAAAAGAGTCAACTGTAAGCATGAGACGGAGGAAAACAGTCAACTGTAAGCATGAGTGAGTAAAACAGTCAACTGTAAGCATGAGAGAGTAAAACAGTCAACTGTAAGCATGAGACGGAGGAAAACAGTCAACTGTAAGCATGAGACGGAGGAAAACAGTCAACTGTAAGCATGAGACGGAGGAAAACAGTCAACTGTAAGCATGAGAGAGTAAAACAGTCAACTGTAAGCATGAGACGGAGGAAAACAGTCAACTGTAAGCATGAGACGGAGGAAAACAGTCAACTGTAAGCATGAGACGGAGGAAAACAGTCAACTGTAAGCATGAGACGGAGGAAAACAGTCAACTGTAAGCATGAGACGGAGGAAAACAGTCAACTGTAAGCATGAGACGGAGGAAAACAGTCAACTGTAAGCATGAGACGGAGGAAAACAGTCAACTGTAAGCATGAGTGAGTAAAACAGTCAACTGTAAGCATGAGTGAGTAAAACAGTCAACTGTAAGCATGAGACGGAGGAAAAGAGTCAACTGTAAGCATGAGACGGAGGAAAACAGTCAACTGTAAGCATGAGTGAGTAAAACAGTCAACTGTAAGCATGAGAGAGTAAAACAGTCAACTGTAAGCATGAGTGAGTAAAACAGTCAACTGTAAGCATGAGACGGAGGAAAACAGTCAACTGTAAGCATGAGACGGAGGAAAACAGTCAACTGTAAGCATGAGACGGAGGAAAACAGTCAACTGTAAGCATGAGACGGAGGAAAACAGTCAACTGTAAGCATGAGACGGAGGAAAACAGTCAACTGTAAGCATGAGACGGAGGAAAACAGTCAACTGTAAGAGACGGAGGAAAACAGTCAACTGTAAGCATGAGAAAACAGTCAACTGTAAGATGAGACGGAGGAAAACAGTCAACTGTAAGCATGAGACGGAGGAAAACAGTCAACTGTAAGCATGAGTGAAAAACAGTCAACTGTAAGCATGAGTGAGTAAAACAGTCAACTCAACTGTAAGCATGAGTATGAAAAAACAGTCAACTGTAAGCATGAGACGGAGGAAAACAGTCAACTGTAAGCATGAGACGGAGGAAAACAGTCAACTGTAAGCATGAGTGAGTAAAACAGTCAACTGTAAGCATGAGAGTCAACTGTAAAAAAACAGTCAACTGTAAGCATGAGACGGAGGAAAACAGTCAACTGTAAGCATGAGACGGAGTAAAACAGTCAACTGTAAGCATGAGAGGAGGAAAACAGTCAACTGTAAGCATGAGAGTGAGTAAAACAGTCAACTGTAAGCATGAGACGGAGGAAAACAGTCAACTGTAAGCATGAGAAAAAACAGTCAACTGTAAGCATGAGACGGAGGAAAACAGTCAACTGTAAGCATGAGGAGGAAAACAGTCAACTGTAAGCATGAGGAAAAAACAGTCAACTGTAAGCATGAGACGGAGTCAAAACAGTCAACTGTAAGCATGAGACGGAGGAAAACAGTCAGTAAGCATGAGACGGAGGAAAACAGTCAACTGTAAGCAAGACGGAGGAAAACAGTCAACTGTAAGCATGATGAAACAGAACTGTAAGCATGAGAGGGAAAACAGTCAACTGTAAGCATGAGAGGAAAACAGAGGAGGAAAACAGTCAACTGTAAGCATGAGGAGGAAAACAGTCAACTGTAAGAGTCAAAACAGTCAACTGTAAGCATGAGACGGAGGAAAACAGTCAACTGTAAGCATGAGACGGAGGCATGAAAAACAGTCAACTGTAAGCATGAGACGAGTAAAACAGTCAACTGTAAGCATGAGAGTAAAACAGTCAACTGTAAGCATGAGACGGAGGAAAACAGTCAACTGTAAGCATGATGGAGGAAACAGTCAACTGAGTAAAACAGTCAACTGTAAGCATGAGACGGAGGAAAACAGTCAACTGTAAGCATGAGACGGAGGAAAACAGTCAACTGTAATGAGACGGAGAAAACAGTCAACTGTAAGCATGAGAAAAAACAGTCAACTGTAAGCATGAGACGGAAAACAGTCAACTGTAAGCATGAAGGAGGAAAACAGTCAACTGAGCATGAGTAAAACAGTCAACTGTAAGCATGAGACGGAGGAAAACAGTCAACTGTAAGCATGAGACGGAGGAAAACAGTCAACTGTAAGAGAAGGAAACAACTGTAAGTCAACTGTAAGCATGAGACGGAGGAAAACAGTCAACTGTAAGCATGAGACGGAGGAAAAACAGTCAACTGTAAGCATGAGTGAGTAAAACAGTCAACTGTAAGCATGAGAGTAAAACAGTCAACTGTAAGCATGAGACGGAGGAAAACAGTCAACTGTAAGCATGAGACGGAGGAAAACAGTCAACTGTAAGCATGAGACGGAGAAAACAGTCAACTGTAAGCATGAGAAAAAACAGTCAACTGTAAGCATGAGACGGAGGAAAACAGTCAACTGTAAGCATGAGCATGAGACGGAGGAAAACAGTCAACTGAGGAAAAAACAGTCAACTGTAAGCATGAGACGGAGGAAAACAGTCAACTGTAAGCAGTCAAACTGTAAGCATGAGACGGAGGAAAACAGTCAACTGTAAGCATGAGACGGAGTAAAACAGTCAACTGTAAGCATGAGACGGAGTAAAACAGTCAACTGTAAGCATGAGACGGAGGAAAACAGTCAACTGTAAGCATGAGACGGAGGAAAACAGTCAACTGTAAGCATGAGACGGAGTAAAAGTCAGTCATGACTCAACTGTAAGCATGAGTGAGTAAAACAGTCAACTGTAAGCATGAGAGTAAAACAGTCAACTGATGAGAGAGTAAAACAGTCAACTGTAAGCATGAGTGAGTAAAACAGTCAACTGTAAGCATGAGACGGAGGAAAACAGTCAACTGTAAGCATGAGACGGAGGAAAACAGTCAACTGTAAGCATGAGAGAGTAAAACAGTCAACTGTAAGCATGAGAGAGGAAAACAGTCAACTGTAAGCATGTCAAGCATGATGAGACGGAGGAAAACAGTCAACTGTAAGCATGAGACGGAGGAAAACAGTCAACTGTAAGCATGAGACGGAGGAAAACAGTCAACTGTAAGCATGAGAGAGTAAAACAGTCAACTGTAAGCATGAGAGAGTAAAACAGTCAACTGTAAGCATGAGACGGAGGAAAACAGTCAACTGTAAGCAAGTCAACTGTAAGCATGAGAGAGTAAAACAGTCAACTGTAAGCATGAGACAGGAGGAAAACAGTCAACTGTAAGCATGAGACGGAGGAAAACAGTCAACTGTAGGAAAAAAACAGTCAACTGTAAGCATGAGACGGAGGAAAACAGTCAACTGTAAGCATGAGCATGAGAGAGTAAAACAGTCAACTGTAAGCATGAGACGAGTAAAACAGTCAACTGTAAGCATGAGACGGAGGAAAACAGTCAACTGTAAGCATGAGACGGAGCAAAACAGTCAACTGTAAGCATGAGAGTAAAACAGTCAACTGTAAGCATGAGAGAGTAAAACAGTCAACTGTAAGCTGTAAAAACAGCATGACGGAGAGACGAAAAACAGTCAACTGTAAGCATGAGTGAGTAGGAAACAGTCAACTGTAAGCATGAGACGAGTAAAACAGTCAACTGTAAGCATGAGAAAACAGTCAACTGTAAGCATGAGACGGAGGAAAACAGTCAAAAGCATGAGACAGTCAACTGTAAGCATGAGACGAGTAAAACAGTCAACTGTAAGCAAGAACAAACAGTCAACTGTAAGCATGAGAAAACAGTCAACGGAGGAAAACAGTCAACTGTCAACTGTAAGCATGAGACGGAGGAAAACAGTCAACTGTAAGCATGAGACGGAGGAAAACAGTCAACTGTAAGCATGAGAACTGTAAGAGGAAAACAGTCAACTGTAAGCATGAGACGGAGGAAAACAGTAAAAACAGTCAACTGTAAGCATGAGTGAGTAAAACAGTCAACTGTAAGCATGAGAGAGTAAAACAGTCAACTGTAAGCATGAGTGAGTAAAACAGTCAACTGTAAGCATGACACGGAGGAAAAGAGTCAACTGTAAGCATGAGACGGAGGAAAACAGTCAACTGTAAGCATGAGTGAGTAAAACAGTCAACTGTAAGCATGAGAGAGTAAAACAGTCAACTGTAAGCATGAGACGGAGGAAAACAGTCAACTGTAAGCATGAGACGGAGGAAAAGAGTCAACTGTAAGCATGAGACGGAGGAAAACAGTCAACTGTAAGCATGAGACGGAGGAAAACAGTCAACTGTAAGCATGAGACGGAGGAAAACAGTCAACTGTAAGCATGAGAGAGTAAAACAGTCAACTGTAAGCATGAGACGGAGGAAAACAGTCAACTGTAAGCATGAGACGGAGGAAAACAGTCAACTGTAAGCATGAGACGGAGGAAAAGAGACAAATATATGGTTGCAGACACAGAGCCAATCAAGGCTTGAAAAAGTTTCATGGAAAGTTATTGATGAAAAATGCTGATTTGATATTTCTGGCTTTACAGTAAAATTAATTCTAATTGGAACATCAAAACAGAGGAGGAAACCCAATACAATCCTAATATTTTAGTTATATGTATGTATGTACTGCTTCCTCTTAGCAAAGTAGACTATTTCTCTATAGAGTAAATATTTCAGAAAAAGTGTTCAGCAGAGAGAAAAACATAACTCCTCGGAGAAAAGACAGACAGACAGACAGACAGACTCTGCATTTCCTTGTTCTCATCTGAGTCTTCAACACAAAGGTTGTTCCTTTGACATCATGTTTCCCCACCGTCCATCCCTCCTTAACTCTGTTGATCCCGCCATCCCTCCTCCCCCCTCGTATCTACAGTATTTGTCAGGTCTTCAAACATCAACCAGCTTTAACAATAACATTTCATTCAGTTAATCCAGCTAACATCCAATTTCTGCAGTGGATGAGAATGAAACAGAGTGAGAGAGAGAGAAAGAGAGAGAGAGAGAGAAAGAGAGAGAGAGAGAGAGAGAGAGAGAGAGAGAGAGAAGAGAGAGAGCGGCAGAGATAGAGAGAAAAAGAAAGAGAGAGAGGGACACAAAGAGAGGGAGAGGGAGAGAGATAGGTAGAGAGAGAGAGAGAGAGAGAGAGAGAGAGAGAGAGGTAGAGAGCGAGAGAGCGAGAGTGGTAGAGAGAAAGTAGTAGAGAGAGAGAGGTAGAGAGAGAGAAAGAGAGAGAGAGAGAGAGAGAGAGAGAGAGAGAGAGAGAGAGAGAGAGAGAGAGAGAGAGAGAGAGAGCGAGCGAGAGAGAGAACCTAAAGCAGAGCTTTTGACAGCTCTTCGTCAGTCAGTGGGCTTCAGGGCATCAGAGTCAGAAGAAGACAATTATAGGTACAGGTGAACCCAACAGTGAGGAGTGTTGAACTGGAGGCTGCCTGCTCCGTGGCCGATAACCCTCCCTGTGTCAACCCTCCATGTCACACACACACGGTGTCATCCCTGTATTCATACGTCTGCTCTTTATCTGCTCCTGGCGGGAATGACAGCCACCACACAGCAGACAACAACAACCGTTGGGCAGACACACACACACACACACACACACACACACACACACACACACACACACACACACAAACACACACACACACACACACATACACACACACACAGCCTCAAAGCAGGAGACGAGAGAGGAAAAATACTAATGCATTCTAAACAAATCCTGACTGTGTCATGAAGTCGAAGGAGTGTGGTTTAAAATATAAGGACGTTAAAAGACTGTCATACTAACTTTTCTGAGAAGCAACATGAATATGATCTGTCCCGACCTATAAAATGTGTTCAGGAACAGAATGTGCTGACTTTTTTTTTTTACCTCTGGCTCTTCTCTGTCAGCACTTTAGATATGAACTGAAAGCAGAACAATAGTTGGAATGGAAAACTATTTCCTAAGTGAATGTTTGTTTACCTAACCATCATCGTGGCCGGATGGATAAGAATGTTCAGTAGTTTAGTATTGTTACACTAAGTTTGGATGTGCTTCCTGTAGCTGTTTTTCAAAAGCATGTCAATATACTGTATATATGCTGTATTAGTGATGGGAGGGGGGGAAACAGGTATCGGGATATGATGTTTGATATGATATGATTTTTGACAACATATCGCCATGTTGTTTTTGACTGTCGCACTAATATTTTACTGACAGTCGTCTGTTTCTGCACCAAAACGTCTTGTTCCTCATCTTCTTTTTAAATAGTGAGGCAATTCGTTTTCAGCACTTCAATTTCCATGACTGATCAAAACTAGTTTTCTCATGGCTCTCTCTTGTCCATCTGCAGCAGACATATGATGAGTAATATGTTTGGAACATCAAATCGCAATAAAATCACAGTATCGCATCGCAATACATACAGAAGTGTGAGAATCACAATGCATTTCATATCAACACCTAAGTATTGTGATAATATCGTATCGTTCCTGGAAAATCCTAGACCTAAACTGTATACAGTGCATTCAGAAAGTATTCAGACCCCTCAAATTTTTCCACATTTTGTTACGTTACAGTGTCATTTTAAAATGGATTATATTACATTTTTTCCTAATCAATCTACACACAATACCCCATAATGACAAAGTGAAAATAGGTTTTTAGAAAAGTTTACAAATATATATAAAAACGGAAATACCTTGTTTACATAAGTATTCAGACCCTTTGCTATGAGACTTAAATTGCACTCAGGTGCATCCTGTTCCCATTGATCATCCTTGAGAGGTTTCTACAACTTGATTGGAGTCCACCTGTAGTAAATTCAATTGATTGGACATGATTTGGAAAGGGACACACCTGTCTATATAAGGTCCCACAGTTGAGAGCAAAAACCAAGCCATGAGGTGGAAGGAATTGTCCATAGAGCTCCGAGACAGGATTGTGCCGAGGCAAAGATTTTTGGGAAGGGTAGCAAAAAAAATGATGCAGCATTGAAGTTCCCCAAGAACACAGTGGCCTCTATCATTCTTAAATGGAAGAAGTCTGGAACCACCGAGACTCTTCCTAGAGCTGGCTGTCGGGAAAAACTGAGCAATCGAGGGAGAAGGGTCTTGGTCAGGGAGGTGGTCAATCTGACAGAGGTCCAGAGTTCCATTGTGGAGATGGGAAAAACACTCCATCAATCAGTCCTTTATGGTAGAGTAGCCAGACGGAAGCCACTCCTCAGTAAAAGACACATGACAGCCCGCTTGGAGTTTGCCAAAAGGCACCTAAAGACTCTCAGACCATGAGAAACAAGATTCTCTGGTCTGATGAAACCAAGATTGAACTCATGGTGGTGGCAGCATCATACTGTGTGGAGGTTTTTCAGCGGCAAGGACTGGGAGACTAGTCAGGATCGAGGGAAGGATGAATGGAGATAAGTACATAGAGATCCCTGATGAAAACTAGATCCAGAGCACTCAGGACCTCAGACTGTGGCGAAGGTTCACCTTCCAACAGGACAATGACCCTAAGCACACAGCCAAGACAATGCAGAAGTGGCTTCGGGACAAGTCTCTGAATGTCCTTAAGTTGCCGAGCCGGGGCCCGGACTTGAACCCGATCGAACATCTCTGGAGAGACCTGAAAATTGCTGTGCAGCGATGCTCCCCATCCAACTTAACAGAGCTTGAGAGGATCTGCAGAGAAAAATGGGAGAAACTCCCCAAATACAGGTGTGCCAAGCTTGTAGCGTCATACCCAAGAAGATTCGAGGCTGTAAATCGCTGCCAAAAGTGCTTCAACAAAGTACGGAGTAAAGGGTCGATTGATGAGGGGGGATTATTTTATCCATTTTAGAATAAGGCTGTAATGTAAAAAAAATGTGGAAAAAGTCAAGGGGTCTGAATACTTTCTGAATGCACTGTATTATAATAGATGCATATATTCATAGATGACCATGCTTTAACTTTCTTTTCAAACCAAAATAGAAGATGGTCAAATGCCTCTTCAATATCTTTAATTCATCTTAAACCTGTTTCATGGGTTAGGGTTATGGTCATTTTTTATGTTAACTCAATGTTAAAACAAGTGGGCACAAAGTAACCTGTCCTTTTCAATCAACGGGTATATGTTTAGTGTCAAATTATATGTTCAGTTAGTGTCATCATTTTAGACAATTACCTTGTTAAAATCAGGGTGCTATTCTGTTGTTATAGCGTGTGTGTGTCTGTGTGCGTGCGCGTTTGTGCGTGCGTGCGTGACTGCATTTAAGCTACAGAGAAATATATCAACTCAGCTCAACTGAAAATTCTTTATTGACTTGGAATTGAAAAAAGCAATTATATTATTACGTCTAGCTGTGGAGAATCATAAAGGCTATATGGCCCACTCTTTCACTCCCAAATTAAATGGTTTCAAATCAGAGCTGCTTCAATGGAAGCTCTGATCTATAAACCTGTCTGTTGACTTGGAATATTTCTGTAATTGAAGAACACGATTAATTCCTTCAGAGGTATTGTGACATGCATACAAATGCATTAAGAATCTTAAACACGGATTAAAAAATTAAAAAAGAAAACATTCAAAGACTATTAGGGTGTTCTATATTAATCTCCCGTCTCCCCAGGCTTCAGTTACGACCAAGCCGTCAGCGTTTAACAACTTTAACAAGCCCAAGATCTCTTCATATCAAGAGATTTTAAGTTTGATTTTCCAAGAAAAGTCTGTTGCTTAGTAACTCTGCACCAGTAGAAAGACACTAATTGAATAATATAATAATGAGACTTCTAAAGGTTCAATGTGGGACTGAAATACGATATTACAGAGAGCAGGTATAACACAGTGGGCAGTAACAGGACTCAGCATTAACCTCTAGAACTAGAACTGCCCTTGCATTTCAGTCTATTCATACCCGCTCAAGAATGTTGAGAAAGTTGGCGGGCGTCCCATTTAGCATACGCATCAGATATATATCAATCTGCAAGGTGTGCAAACATAAGCACCAACGCTTGATAAATAGTGCAGAAATAATAGGAAAGCATGAATTGCATGAAGAAATATTTGTGGAAATATATCTATGTAAAATATGCCTTAGCTGGCTCGATAGGTTTTCTTGCCTCGGTTGACTCGGCAGGCTCCCATCCCACGTCATGCCTTAGCTGGCTTGTCGGGCTCCCACGCCTCAGCTGGCTCATCAGGCTCCCATCCCACGTCATGCCTCAGCCGGCTCGTCAGTCTTCCATCCCACGTCACTCCTCAGCCGGCTCGTCAGGCTCCCATCCCACGTCAAGCTTCAGCCGGCTCGTCAGGCTCCCATCCCATGTCATGCCTCAGCAGGCTCGTCAGGCTCCCATCCCACGTCATGCCTCAGCCGGCTCGTCAGAATCAGTCTCCTCAGCCGGCTCGTCAGGCTTTACATGCCTCAGCCGGATCGTCAGGCTCCCACACTGTTTTCGAACCCTTCCTTGATCGTATTCTCGCGGGGCAGAAATCTCAGAGATCAATTGATAAACTCTGATTTACCATCCCAAGATATCCCTGCACAACGTGTATTTGCGCCCCTACTGGATGAAAACTACAAATGTAATGGCTGTGCTCAATGCAATGGCACTTATAAATGTAGAGCCTTCAAACACCCCCAAATAGGGAAACAGATCCCAATTAAAGGTGTTATCATGTGCTCCACTAAGGCAGTTATTTATCTTTTAACTTGTGTCCTTGTCGTAAAAAATATGTGGCTAAAACAAAGCGCAAATTAAAAGTCTGAATCTCGGAGCATCGTAAGCACCGTTAGGTACAAAAACTAAACTTACCCAGTTGTGGCCCATTTTTTGGAAACAAACATTTCGATTTCGTCCCTACGTTATATCGGCATCGAACATAGAGGGACAGAGGGTGACCTCGACAATTGATTGTTAAAATGAGAGGCTGCCTGGATCTTTAATTTTAAGGCCCTTGCTCCCTTCGGTCTCAATGCCTGCTCCTGCTCCCCCTCTCAAGGGCACCAGGCGGACCATCATTACGCACACCTGTTACGCGCATCAGAGCTTCATTGGACTCACCTGGACTCTATTACCTTATTGATTGTCTCCCCTATATCTGTCACTTCCTCAGTTTCTTCCCCATGTCTGCATTAATGTCATTGTGTTCCCCTTGTCCAAATGTTGTCCTTGTTTTGTTTCAAGTCCGTTTATCCATTAAATCTTCACTCCCTGTACTTGCTTCTCATCTCCCAGCATCTGTCCTCACAAGAATATGCTCTTTCTGACAGTAAATTCAGCAAAAAAAGAAACATCCCTTTTTCAGGACCCTGTCTTTCAAAGATAATTTGTAAAAATCCAAATAACTTCACAGATCTTCATTGTAAAGGGTTTAAACACTGTTTCCCATACTTGATCAATGAGCCATAAACAATTAATGAACATGCATCTGCGGAACGGTCGTTAAGACACTAACAGCTTACAAACGGTAGGCAATTAAGGTCACAGTTATGAAAACGTAGGACACTAAAGAGGCCTTTCTACTGACTCTGAAAAACACAAAAAGAAAGATGCCCAGGGTCCCTGCTCATCTGTGTGAATGTGTCTTAGGCATGCTGCAAGGAGGCATGTGGACTGCAGATGTGGCCAGGGCAATAAATTACAATGTCCGTACTGTGAGACGCCTAAGACAGCGCTACAGGGAGACAGGACAGACAGCTGATCGTCCTCGCAGTGGCAGACCACGTGTAACAACACCTGCACAGGATTGGTACATCCGAACATCACACCTGTGCGACAGATACAAGATGGCAACAACAACTGCCTGAGTTACACCAGGAACGCACAATCCCTCCATCAGTGCTCAGACTGTCTGCAAGAGGCTGGACTGAGTGCTTGTAGGCCTGTTGTAAGGCAGGTTCTCACCAGACATCACCGGCAACAACGTCGCCTATGGGCACAAACCCACCATCGCTGGACCAGACAGGACTGGCAAAAAGTGCTCTTCCCTGACGAGTCGCGATTTTGTCTCACCAGGGGTCATGGTTGGATTCACGTTTATGGTCGAAGGAACGAGCGTTACACCGAGGCCTGTACTCTGGAGCGGAATCGATTTGGAGGTGGAGGATCCGTCATGGTCTGGGGCGGTGTGTCACAGCATCATCAGACTGACATTGTCATTGCTGGCAATCTCAATGCTGTGCGTTACAGGGAAGACATCTTCCTCCCTCATGTGGTACCTTTCCTGCAGGCTCATCCTGACATGACCCTCCAGCAAGACAATGCCACCAGCACTACTGATCGTACTGTGCGTGATTTCCTGCAAGACAGGAATGTCAGTGTTCTGCCATGGCCAGCGAAGAGCCCGGCTCTCAATCCGATTGAGCACGTCTGGGACCGGTTGGATCGGAGGGTGAGAGCTAGGGCCACTCCCCTCAGAAATGTCCAGGAACTTGCAGGTGCCTTGGTGGAAGAGTGGGGTAACATCTCACAGCAAGAACTGGCAAATCTGGTGCAGTGCATGAGGAGGAGATGCACTGCAGTACTTAATGCAACTGGTGGCCACTCCAGATACTGACTGTTACTTTTGATTTTGACCCCCCCTTTGTTCAGAAACACATTATTCCATTTCTGTTAGTCACATGTCTGTGGAACTTGTTCAGTTTATGTCTCAGTTGTTGAATCTTGTTATGTTCATACAAATATTTACACATGTTAAGTTTGCTGAAAATAAACGCAGTTGAGAGGATGTTTCTTTTTTTGCTGAGTTAATATAGATATATATAGTTTATATAGAACGTTTTACCTGAATGTGAGGATTTGATAAAGTGACGCTGATTTCCCTGCATCTGTAAATTACAAGATGAGCCCATCTCTTCAAGTACAAATTGACAACTGTCTCTAATCAAACTACTGTCAATAGGCTAAGTCTTATTATGTGTGAAATTCATTTTGGTTTAGGTGTAGTTTCGATGAGCCGGCGCAGGCTGACTTGCATCGTTTGTATAGAGTCAAGGATATGTTCGGCATTATTCCAAAGGCCTACTGCAACACCTAGCATGTTTTCCTTTCACTTACAATACATTTGATTAGTAATACAGCTATACAGTAGTAAATAAAACAGTCCCTTAACAGCTTATTTTAACAAAGTAAAACGTAACAGAAAATGGTATCAACCTGCAAGGAACACGGCCAAATTATTTGCTATAAACATGAGCACCAAAGCTGATAAATAGGCATGAGACAATCTCATCAATACACTATTGTCTATCTAAATTAAATCAACCGCTTCACCAGATCTTACCATTCAGTTGGGCCTAATTTCAATTCAAGTGTGAAGTAATGTGCACAATTATCGCCCATTCATCCATTTGTCATTCATTCAGTGAGGAGAGAGAGATGCATTAGCACCTGGCTGGGTAACAACGTCCTACAGCACCTTGTCTTGGCGGGTTAAATTGGGAATAGGAGTGAAAAAAACAGGTAAATAGGCTCTAAATACTGTTTTTGTGATTTCAAAATTCGGACAAATGAGCAGTGTAAAATACAAAACATTTAGGAAAAGTTAGGAAAGGAGCAGGACATTGCTTTTTGGTGAGGAAATGTTTTTTATTTATAAAATCAAACGTCAGTGGCTGTTGGTCTATGGCGGTTCGAGTGTAAACTTCAGGCTGGGACTGGGACTTGGGTTGGACCACAGGGCCTGGATTAAGAGACCTATCAGGTATTGAGTTGAGAGACTAGGGTGTTCTTGTTATATTACAGGTTAGGTTACTAAAGGTGAGGGCTGGGAGTAAGGAGGGATTGGAGTAGGGCCGACGAAAGGCAGCATATTCTCTCTATGTGGGCCGGACCTGTGACTAGAGCTGGAGGTAAGAGGCTGTGCTTGTCAGGCTGGGGTATAAGAACTGGAGTGATGAGGTAGTTAGACCGGGGACTAAAGAGGAGTGACTGGGTCCTTGGGCTCATACATACAGAGTAGAGCCATGGACAGAAACAATAGGCTAGATAGGAATACTCTAGTCTCCTCAATTGACCACCGTTAGCTCCAGCCTTCAGCTGTACGTCAGACTCATTTGATCTGGCAGGACAGTATTGCTTATTGTGCATTATTGAAAGGATCATCAGTCTTATAGACACTCATCCTCCTCCTTGTAAACCTCACAGGGCCCAGGGCATTCATTATTACATCCGTTACCAGGACATTATATGCAAATGATCTCCGCCTAGTACCATAGCCCCGGCACCTATATATCAATTACTGTGACAGGGGGGGGGGACAGTCTGCACTTGGCATGGAAGGAGGAAAGGAGGAGGTGGGAACGAAGGAAAGAGAAAAGTTAATCCTCCCCTCATTCTATGTCCTTACAGCTCAGACCAGTGTATGCTGACTCTGTAGAACACTGATGCGACACAGAGATCCCATAGCGATTGACATTCTATCTACTGTTCCTTAATCCAGGATATAGTTAGGATATTGTCACCATAACCATGCGCTGGCTGTCCATATAGATAATAACACGGCCTTGACACTCAGCCAAAACTAATACAGCCCCACAAGAAAAGAAAGTAAGTAGAGAGATGATCTGACAAATGTATAATCGTATGTGTGGGTGTGTGCGTGTGTGTGCGTGGGTTGGTTATTTTATCCTTGTGGGACCTAATAAAAACAAAAGTCCCCAGAAGGATACTAAAACAAGGAAAATTCTCCCTTGTGGGGACATTTCCCACATCCCTATGAGGACAAAGGCTATTACTTGAGTTAGGGTTAGAATTAGGGTTAGGGTAAGGGGTTAGTGGTTTGGTTTAGGGTTAGAATTAGGGTTAGGGTAAGGGGTTAGTGGTTTGGTATAGGGTTAAAATTAAGGTTAGGGTAAAGGGGTTAGTGGTTTGGTTTAGGGTTAGAATTAGGTTTAGGGTAAGGGGTTAGTGGTTTGGTTTAGGGTTAGAATTAGGTTTAGGGTAAGGGGTTAGTGGTTTGGTATAGGGTTAGAATTAGGGTTAGGGTAAAGGGGTTAGTGGTTTGGGTTAGAGTTAGGGTAAAGGGATAGTGGTTAGGTTTAGGGTTAGGGAAGGAGTTAAGTTCAGGGTTTGGGTTAGGGTTACGGGTTAAGGTTAGGCTTAAGGGTGAGGGAAAATAGGATTTTGAATGGATAGAATAATTGAAAATTTAATAATTTTAGGTCCCCACAAGGATAGAAGAACAAAAACTGTGTGCATGTGTGTGCGTGTGTGCGTGTGTGCACGTGTGCGTGTGTGCGCGTGTGTGTGTGTCCAAAAGATCAGCTCCAAGTTCCTCTGACTCGAAGTAGTGTTGATAAAACAAATCAGTGGGAGTAGCTTATACTGCAGAGCAGCATGACCGTAGCGATAGGCAGGCTAGTCTACTGGGACCTATGTGTGCCCTTGAGTCCAAGGCAAGGCACTATGTGGGTAACATCAGGTATTAAAAGCTCAACTAGATGTCAAAGGGCATGACACAAAGCTAAAAAAATATATATGTGTAAATCTAAACGCCTTTTCTAGAGGGGGCTTAAACAGGCTGCCATAATGATTGACCCAGTCTTTGTTCCGTTTTATGACTGTGTGTGTGTGCGTGCTTGCATGTACTCTGTTGTTGTTTAGCATAATTACTCAGGAGTTCCATCACATCAGCAGGAGGATGATGCTAAAGAAGCGAAGAGACAATGTCACCATTTGGAGCACACACACATTTACATTTTAGTCATTTAGCAGATGCTCTTATCCAGAGCGACTTATAGGAGCAATTATGGTTAAGTATCTTGCTCACTGGCACAGTGACATACTTTTCACCTAGTCAGCTCGCAGATTGCGAACCAGTGACCTTTTGGTTGGCCCAACACTCTTAACAGCTGCGCTACCTGCCACACACACACACGCGCAAACACGCTTAATTTGCGGGTGCATGGAGCGCACTCACTCATACTCAAAATGTCCAGTACTCTAATTGCAGTTTCTATGACAACATCTCTATCTTAAACATGCCTCCTCTCCCTACTCCATGTGGCTGTGTCAATCAAACATCTGTTTATGTCAGTAGAAAATGGAACTGGACCTTCCCTGTTATGTAGTCAGAATAAGGTCTACTATATTACTGAGGGCTCAGACACACCAAATCAAATCAAATCAAATTGTATTAGTCACATATAAGTGTTTAGTAGATGTTACTACAGGTGTAGCGAAATGCTTGTGTTTCTAGCTCCAACAATGTAGTAACATCTAACAAGTAATATCTAACAATTTCACAACAATACACACAAATCCAAAGTAAAGTGATGGAACATATAAATATTTGGGCGAACAATGTCAGAGCGGCATAGACTAAGATACAGTAGAATAGAATAGAGTACAGTAGAAACATATAAGATGAGTAATGCAAGATGAGTAATGACATGTAAACATTATTTTTAAAGTGACCAGTGTTCCATTATTAAAGTGGCCAGTGATTTCAAGTTTATGTATATAGAGCAGCAGCCTCTAATGTGCTACTGATGGCTATTTAACAGTCTGATGGCCTTGAGATAGAAGCTGTTTTACAGTCTCTCGGTCCCAGCTTTGATGCATCTGTACTGGCCTCGCCTTCTGGATGACAGCGGGGTGAACACGCAGTGGCTCGGGTGGTTATTGTCCTTGATGATCTTTTTGGTCTTCCTGTGACATCAGGTGCAGTAGGTGTCCTGGAGAGTAGGTAGTTTGCCCCCGGTGATGCGTTGGGCAGACCGCACCACCCTCTGGAGTGCCCTGCGGTTGAGGGCGGTGCAGTTGCCATACCAGGCAGTGATACAGGCCGACTGGCTGCTCTCATTTGTGCATCTGTAAAAGTGTGTGAGGGTTTTAGGTGCCAAGCCAAATTTCTTCAGCCTCCTGTGGTTGAAGAGGTGCTGTTGCGCCTTCTTCACCACAATAACTGTATGGGTGGATCATTTCTATTTGTCAGTGATGTGTATGACAAGGAACTTAAATCTTTCCCCCTTCTCCACTGCGTTCCCGTCAATGTGGATAGGGGGGTGCTCCCTCTGCTGTTTCCTGAAGTTCACAATCAGCTCCTTTGTTTTGTTGACGTGGGTGAGAGGTTATTTTCCTGGCACCCCCCTCCCAGGTCCCCAACCTCCTCCCTGTAAGCTGTCTCGTCTTTGTTGGTATTCCGGCCTACTACTGTTGTGTCGTCTGCAAACTTCATGATTGAGTTGGAGGCGTGCGTGACCACACAGTCATGGGTGAACAGGGAGGAGGGGGCTGAGCAAGCACCCTTGTGGGGCCCCTGTGTTGAGGATCAGCGAAGTCGAGGTGTTATTTCCTACCTTCACCTTCTGGGCGTGGCCGGTCAGGAAGTCCAGGACCCAGTTGCACAGGGCAGGGTTCAGACCTAGGGATTGAGCTTAGTGATGAGCTTGGAGGGTACTATGGAGTTGAATGCTAAACTTTAGTCAATGAACAGCATTTTTACATTTTTATTTATTTATTTTATTTCACCTTTATTTAACCAGGTAGGCTAGTTGAGAACAAGTTCTCATTTGCAACTGCGACCTGGCCAAGATAAAGCATAGCAGTGTGAACAGACAACACAGAGTTACACATGGAGTAAACAATTAACAAGTCAATAACACAGTAGAAAAAAAAAAATGGGCAGTCTATATACAATGTGTGCAAAAGGCATGAGGAGGTAGGCAAATAATACAATTTTGCAGATTAACACTAGGGTGATAAATGATCAGATGGTCATGTACAGGTAGAGATATTGGTGTGCAAAAGAGCAGAAAAGTAAATAAAAAAATAAAAAAAACAGTATAAAAACAGTATGGGAATGAGGTAGGTGAAAATGGGTGGGCTATTTACCAATAGACTATGTACAGCTGCAGCGATCGGTTAGCTGCTCGGATAGCTGATGTTTGAAGTTGGTGAGGGAGATAAAAGTCTCCAACTTCGTTGCAGTTCGTTCCAGTCACAGGCAGCAGAGTACTGGAACGAAAGGCGGCCAAATGAGGTGTTGGCTTTAGGGATGATCAGTGAGATACACCTGCTGGAGCGTGTGCTACGGATGGGTGTTGCCATCGTGACCAGTGAACTGAGATAAGGCGGAGCTTTACCTAGCATGGACTTGTAGATGACCTGTAGCCAGTGGGTCTGGCGACGAATATGTAGCGAGGGCCAGCCGACTAGAGCATACAAGTCGCAGTGGTGGGTGGTATAAGGTGCTTTGGTGACAAAACGGATGGCACTGTGATAGACTGCATCCAGTTTGCTGAGTAGAGTGTTGGAAGCCATTTTGTAGATGACATCGCCGAAATCGAGGATCGGTAGGATAGTCAGTTTTACTAGGGTAAGCTTGGCGGCGTGAGTGAAGGAGGCTTTGTTGCGGAATAGAAAGCCGACTCTTGATTTGATTTTCGTTTGGAGATGTTTGATGTGAGTCTGGAAGGAGAGTTTGCAGTCTAGCCAGACACCTAGGTACTTATAGATGTCCACATATTCAAGGTCGGAACCATCCAGGGTGGTGATGCTAGTCGGGCATGCGGGTGCAGGCAGCGATCGGTTGAAAAGCATGCATTTGGTTTTACTCGCGTTTAAGAGCAGTTGGAGGCCACGGAAGGAGTGCTGTATGGCATTGAAGCTCGTTTGGAGGTTAGATAGCACAGTGTCCAATGACGGGCCGAAAGTATATAGAATGGTGTCGTCTGCGTAGAGGTGGATCAGGGAATCGCCCGCAGCAAGAGCAACATCATTGATATATACAGAGAAAAGAGTCGGCCCGAGAATTGAACCCTGTGGCACCCCCATAGAGACTGCCAGAGGACCGGACAGCATGCCCTCCGATTTGACACACTGAACTCTGTCTGCAAAGTAATTGGTGAACCAGGCAAGGCAGTCATCCGAGAAACCGAGGCTATTGAGTCTGCCGATAAGAATATGGTGATTGACAGAGTCGAAAGCCTTGGCGAGGTCGATGAAGACGGCTGCACAGTACTGTCTTTTATCGATGGCGGTTATGATATCGTTTAGTACCTTGAGCGTGGCTGAGGTGCACCCGTGACCGGCTCGGAAACCAGATTGCACAGCGGAGAAGGTACGGTGGGATTCGAGATGGTCAGTGACCTGTTTGTTGACTTGGCTTTCGAAGACCTTAGATAGGCAGGGCAGGATGGATATAGGTCTATAGCAGTTTGGGTCCAGGGTGTCTCCCCTTTGAAGAGGGGGATGACTGCGGCAGCTTTCCAATCCTTGGGGATCTCAGACGATATGAAAGAGAGGTTGAACAGGCTGGTAATAGGGGTTGCGACAATGGCGGCAGATAGTTTCAGAAATAGAGGGTCCAGATTGTCAAGCCCAGCTGATTTGTACGGGTCTAGGTTTTGCAGCTCTTTCAGAACATCTGCTATCTGGATTTGGGTAAAGGAGAACCTGGAGAGGCTTGGGCGAGGAGCTGCGGGGGGGGCGGAGCTGTTGGCCGAGGTTGGAGTAGCCAGGCGGAAGGCATGGCCGGCCGTTGAGAAGTGCTTATTGAAGCTTTCGATAATCGTGGATTTATCGGTGGAGACCGTGTTACCTAGCCTCAGTGCAGTGGGCAGCTGGGAGGAGGTGCTCTTGTTCTCCATGAACTTTTTGGAGTTGGAGCTACAGGATGCAAACTTCTGCCTGAAGAAGCTGGTCGAGGGCAGTCAGGTCTGGAGTGAACCAAGGGCTGTATCTGTTCTTGGTTCTGCATTTTTTGAACGGAGCATGCTTATCTAAAATGGTGAGGAAGTTACTTTTAAAGAATGACCAGGCATCCTCAACTGACGGGATGAGGTCAATGTCCTTCCAGGATACCCGGGCCAGGTCGATTAGAAAGGCCTGCTCACAGAAGTGTTTTAGGGAGCGTTTGACAGTGATGAGGGGTGGTCGTTTGACTGCGGCTCCGTGGCGGATACAGGCAATGAGGCAGTGATCGCTGAGATCCTGGTTGAAGACAGCGGAGGTGTATTTTGAGGGCCAGTTGGTCAGGATGACGTCTATGAGGGTGCCCTTGTTTACAGAGTTAGGGTTGTACCTGGTGGGTTCCTTGATGATTTGAGTGAGATTGAGGGCATCTAGCTTACATTGTAGGACTACCGGGGTGTTAAGCATATCCCAGTTTAGGTCACCTAACAGAACAAACTCTGAAGCTAGATGGGGGGCGATCAATTCACAAATGGTGTCCAGGGCACAGCTGGGAGCTGAGGGTGGTCGGTAGCAGGCGGCAACAGTGAGAGACTTATTTCTGGAGAGGGTAATTTTCAAAATTAGTAGTTTCGAACTGTTTGGGTATGGACCTGGAAAGTATGACATTACTTTGCAGGCTATCTCTGCAGTAGACTGCAACTCCGCCCCTTTGGTAGTTCTATCTTGACGGAAGATGTTATAGTTGGGTATGGAAATCTCTGAATTTTTGGTGGCCTTCCTGAGCCAGGATTCAGACACGGCAAGGACATCAGGGTTAGCAGAGTGTGCTAAAGCAGTGAGTAAAACAAACTTAGGGAGGAGGCTTCTGATGTTGACATGCATAAAACCAAGGCTTTTCGATCACAGAAGTCAACAAATGAGGGTACCTGGGGACATGCAGGGCCTGGGTTTACCTCCACATCACCCGCGGAACAGAGAAGGAGTAGTATGAGGGTGCGGCTAAAGGCTATCAAAACTGGTCGCCTAGAGCGTTGGGGGCAGAGGATAAGAGGAGCAGGTTTCTGGGCATGGTAGGATATATTCAGGGCATAATGCGCAGACAGGGGTATGGTGGGGTGCGGGTACAGCGGAGGTAGGCCCAGGCACTGGGTGATGATGAGAGAGGTTGTATCTCTGGACATGCTGGTTGTAATGGGTGAGGTCACCGCATGTGTGGGAGGTGGGACAAAGGAGGTAACAGGGGTATGCAGAGTGGGTCTAGGGGCTCCATTGTGAACTAAAACAATGATAACTAACCTGAACAACAGTATACAAGGCATATTGACATCTGAGAGAGACATACAGCGAGGCATACAGTAATCACAGGTGTTGAATTTGGAAAGCTAGCTAAAAACAGTAGGCGAGGCTAATCCGCTAGCACAACAAACAGCAGGTAAAATGGCGTTGACTAGGCAACGGGGCCGACAGGTAAGACAAACAAGCAGAAAGGAGTACCTGCTACGCCATCTTGGCATACATAGGTATTCCTCATCCAAATTGGATAGGGCAGTGTGCAGAGCGATGGCATTTGCATCGTCTGTGGATCTATTGAGGCAGTAAGCAAATTGAAGTGGGTCTAGGGTGTCGGGTAAGATAGAGGTGATATGATCTTTGACTAGTATCTCAAAGTACTTAATGATGACAGAAGTGAGTGCTACGGGGCAATAGTCATTTAGTTCATTTTCCTTCATTTTTTGGGTACAGGAACATTATTGGACATCTTGAAGCATGTGGGGAATATAGAATATGTCCATAAACTCTCCAGCTAGCTGGTCTGCGCATCCTATGAGGACACGGCTAAGAATGCCGTCTGGGCCAGCAGCCTTGCGAGGTTTAAGACGCTTAAATGTCTTACTCACGGTGGCCACGGAGAAGGAGAGCCCACAGTTCTTAGTAGTGGGCCGTGTCGGTGGCACTGTGTTATCCTCAAAACGGGCAAAGAAGGTGTTTAGCTTGTCCGGAAGCAAGACGTCGGTGTACATGACATGGCTGGTTTTCCCTTTGTAGTCTGCGAATGTCTGTAGACCCTGCCACATATATCTTGTGTCTTAGCCATTGAATTGCGACTCCACAGGTACTTCCTGTTTGAGTTTCTGCCTATAGGAAGGGAGGAGAAAAATGGAGTCGTGATCAGATTTGCCGAAGGGAGGGCAAGGGAAGGCCTTATATAGGCATCCCGGAAGTTGGAGTAACAGTGGTTGAGTGTTTTAGCAGCGTGAGTACTACAGTCAATGTGTTGATAGAACTTCGCAAAGCGCTTTCCTCAAATTTGCTTTGTTAAAATCCCTAGGTACAATAAATATGGCCTCCCGATATGTGGTTTCCAGTTTGCATAAATTACAGTGAAGTTCTTTGAGGGCCGTCGTGGTTTTGGCTTGAGGGGGAATATACACGGCTGTGACTATAACCAAAGAGAATTTTCTTGGGAGGTAATACAGTCGGCATTTGACTGTGAGGTATTCTAGGTCGTGTGAACATAAGGACTGTATGGACTGTTCCTGTATGTTATCCCAATCACACCATGAGTAGTTAATCATGAAACATACACCCCGCTCTTCTTCCCGGAGAGATATTTATTCCTGTCTGTGCGATGAAATGAGAACCCAACTGGCTGTACGGACTCAGACAGAATATCCTGATAGAGCCATGTTTCCATGAAACAGAGTATGTCACAGTCCTGATGTCTTTCCGGAAGGAAATCCTCGCCCTGAGCGTGTGAACTTTATTATCCAGAGACTGAACATTAGCGAGTAATATACTCGGAAGTGGTGGGTGGTGTGCGTGCCTCCTGAGTTAGACTAGAAGTCCACTCCAAATACCTCTCCTCTGCCGGTGGAGTTTTGGATCAGCCTCTGGAATCAGTTCAATTGCCATGTAGGGTACCAACAAAGGATCCGATTCAGGAAAGTCATATTCCTGGTCGTAATGCTGGTAATGCTGGTGAGTTACCGCGGCTCTGCTATCCAAAAGTTCTTCCCGGCTGTATGTAATAACACACAAAAAATCTTGGCTAATAATGTAGTTTGCAGGCCGAGAGTATGCACCGAATGCGCACTGATTTTACATGTAGAATTGTGTGAATAAATGTCAGAAGTCAGACGTCTACAGCAGGTGCTCCCTAAAATACAACACACTGAATGATCGGCAGATGAACGCTAAATCCACATTCAGTACGATGTGCGAGAGCCTTGAGAGAATGCTGTTACTTCCCCCTTAATGACAGTACCACACCATCTCACAATAGCTTCCCTTCATAAGACACTCATTAAAATAATTACAGTAAGGTTAATTATAGAGGACCTGGTCCCTCAATTATCTTAGTGTAACTAGTTACACAATGCTAGGATTTGATCACGACCAGGGGGAAAAGAGAGACTATGAAAGAGTCTCTGTTGACTCCTTCGGTTGGTCCTCCTGCTAAGGCTGTAAATGCCGCAGCAGAGAAGAAGAAACAAGGTGGTTCATTTTCTTAGAGTCCGTTTTCAGTCATGTTTCAACTTGATCCAAAGCAGACTGAAGCAGTATATTACAACACATTCTTCCATCTGTCAACCTGAATGATCTGGTTCCAAAGAAAGGCGAGAGTGTGTTCTGTTCTTCAGACGCAATACAGAATCAGAGTCCGTCTCCAGTGGTAATCACTGAGCTCAGCAGGACAATAAGCCAATCAGCTCCTGTTGTGTCCTCCACATAAGCCAATCATCCTATGCTGTGCCATCTGTAGTATTGCAGGAGGAGACAGGTAAATGATTGAACAGAACAGATTCTTTGTTCCCCTTTTGAAATGGGAGAAATGGCCTGGTTTGGTTCCATTTCTGAGTTGTGTTCATTGGGCATGAAACTGAATTTTTCGGAACTTGTCAAATAAGGAACAATTGAGAATTTTCATGGTTCAGGTCCAATTCCAGATTATCCTAGAGAGACTGGGAGAGGTGAAAGTTTGGGGGTACTGGCTTTGTTCTTTTGATTTGATTTATTTAATTCATGCTCACAGTTGACAATACCTAATTATGCAGAATGCCCAGCTACATTTAGACAATCCCTAAATAAAGATACTAAATTCAATAAGAAAAATCCGAACTAACATTTAATTACCATTTATGTTGTAATCTTCTCTTTCCCCTGGTGAACACTGACCATTTCAGTTATTTGTTTCCAGTGTTTATCACTCAACGTGCTTTAGACGGTTTATAATTTAGTCTTCTTTTGAGTTCCACTTGACCACTTCTCTTCACTTTCTAACAGAAAGAGGTCTCAACTCCCCAGCCATGTCTATCTCCAAAAGTGTCTAGGTCCCTAGTCTCTTTGACACGTCCCTTCTGTGTTGTCCTCTCCTCCCTCTCTTTTTATCTTTTTCATTACCAATTCTTCCCCTCTTCAGTTCGTGCTCTGGTCCTAGTTTAATTAGGACTTACTGAAGCAGTCCAGATATACAGAGACCACAGACACAAGGTAAATGTCTTCGCCCACCCTCGACTCTCCCCAGAGACTGATAAGCACCAAGTAAAACTCTGTCTTATGTGAAAAATCCTCTCCTCCTCCAACCCTCTCAGAAGATTCTGATCAAACTGACCAGTAAAACTCTTCCACTTCCTCTGAAAACAAAAAGGGAAGTATTCTACTCAAACAGTTTGGATGTAATTGATTACACAATATTATAATTGTTTACCACATAATATTTTGACAGCAGTTTTGGGCACTACATGCTATACAAGGGGAAAACATGGAAATAACAAGTACTAGCCTCATTTTAAAAAAATCCTCTTCAACCAGTGTGGGCACTAAACATAAAAATAAATTGTCAAGCAGAAAAAACATAAAATGTTCCTTAACATCCTAATACTGCTCATTAAATCCTGTTCTTAGAGGAACTTAAGACCCTATTAGGATTGGTACATTTACTCATTAAACGTCCCACAACAACACAAAGCAAGGCTGGAGATGCCTTTAGAGTGCTAGGCAATGAAAAAAACATGCTTGTCTGAGGCTGCATCCCAAATGGCAACTGATTCCCTTTGATGTGCACTACTCATAGGGCTCTGATCAAAATGAGTGCACTATTTAGGGAATAGGGTGACATTTGGGACAAACATTTACTACACCTATACTTCAAAGATGACCTAGCTGTGGAACACAGGGATACAAATGAGGCAAGGAGTCATGTTATGTTCAAACAGGGAGTAATAGCACTCTGGTAATGTGCCATTTAAATGCAGAGAGCCATTCTGCTACCTCTAGGTAGTTTTTGTACTCTGAAGTCAGTGATCATCAAAGCCAGTGAAGTGCATGGAACGTCCTGTCTTCAGTCTGCTGCTACGGAGGGGCGGGAAGAGAAGGGGAGGATGGGGGACAGATGGGGGAGAAAGCCCGGGTAATGTCGCCCCGCGCTGCTGAGAGATCAGTGTCGCGTTTCGTTTGAACACTGAGAGGAATGTTCTAGAAAAAGATCCTCGCTAGCCCCTCACCACCACTTTGTTGAGTAGTGAGTAGAGTGCATGTTGAACAAGGGCTGCAGTGACTTCTGCAGCACGACACACACACACACACACACACACACACACACACACACACACACACACACACACACACACACACACACACACACACAGCTTAAGGTGTCTGTGTAACAGTACTCTTCTTGCATTGTGTAAAATCAATCATCAACACAAACTCCCACTTGTAGCACCAGTCATGGAGATTTATTCTGATAAAAACAACAAAAAATTGCACGTCATGCAATGCACTGCTCACCATCCAACCCTGCACTCACACCCACTGCTTTGGTGCTTGTTCGTTGGGTAATGTACAGTAGTTACCAACATATTACAGCAATTACAATATAATATTTTCACAATGTACCTGATAAAAAGGCACAAAATTGCACGTCATGCAATGCACACCTCACCATTCAACTCTGCAGTCACGCTCTGTACAAAATATACGAACCCCCCCCACCAAGACACAGTAAGTTACTAGCTAACATTAGCTGGAATTCTCTACAACAAAATGCACAACAAATATGCACAAAAAAACGCTGCATCTATGTGTGATGTTCTAATAACATTTACAAACAAATTGATATCAATTGTACATTCAAATCATCACTTGGGAGTATAAAAATCACTTTGGATGAACAGTGCCTTGCGAAAGTATTCCCCCCCTTGGCATTTTTCCTATTTTGTTTTCTTAAAACCTGGAATTAAAATGGATCATTGTATAAATTTGATTTACACAACATGCTTACCACTTTAAAGATGCAAAATATTTGTTCTTGTGAAACAAACAAGAAATAAGACAAAAAAACTGAAAACTTGAGCGTGCATAACTATTCACCCCCCTTTGTCAAGCCACGTTTCTCTTGGGGTATGTCTCTATAAGCTTGACACATCTAGCCACTGGGATTTTTGCCCATTCTTCAAGGCAAAACTGCTCCAGCTCCTTCCGCTGGTGTATAGCAATCTTTAAGTCATACCACTGTTTCTCAATTGGATTGAGGTCTGGGCTTTGACTAGGCCATTCCAAGACATTTAAATGTTTTCACTTAAACCACTCAAGTGTTGTTTTAGCAGGTGAACCTACATCCCAGTCTCAAATCTATGGAGGACTGAAACAGGTTTCCCTCAAGAATTTCCCTGTATTTAGCACCATCCATCATTCCTTCAATTCTGACCAGTTTCCCAGTCCCTGCTGATGAAAATCCCCTTGTGCTGGGGACAATAAAAAGCCACTATGTGCAGTATTGTCACACAACACCAAAGCCACAGATGTCTCAAGTTTTGAGGGAGCGTGCAATTGGCATGCTGACTTTAGGAATGTCCACCAGAGCTGTTGCCAGATAATTTAATGTTCTCTACCATAAACCGCCTCCAATGTTGTTTTAGAGAATTTGGTAGTACGTCCAACCAGCCTCACAACTGCACTCTACTCACGGGCACATCGTGCACCACTCCCTAGCATTCTCCTCGCCAATGTCCAGTCTCTTGACAACAAGGTTGATGAAATCCGAGCAAGGGTAGCATTCCAGAGGGACATCAGAGACTGTAACGTTCTTTGCTTCACGGAAACATGGCTCACTGGAGAGACGCTATCGGAGACGGTGCAGCCAGCTGGTTTCTCCACGCATCGCGCCGACAGAAACAAACATCTTTCTGGTAAGAAGAGGGGCGGGGGCGTATGCTTTATGGTTAACGAGACGTGGTGTGGCCAAAACAACATACAGGAACTCAAGTCCTTCTGTTCACCTGATTTAGAATTCCTCACAATCAAATGTAGACCGCATTATCTACCAAGGGAATTCTCTTTGATTATAATCACAGCCGTATATATTCCCCGCCAAGCAGACACATTGATGGCTCTGAACAAACTTTATTTTACTCTTTGCAAACTGGAATCCATATATCCGGAGGCTGCATTCATTGTAGCTGGGGATTTTAACAAGGCTAATCTGAAAACAAGACTCCCTAAATTTGATCAGCATATCGATTGCGCAACCAGGGCGGGAAAAACCTTGGATCATTGCTATTCCAACTTCCGCGACGCATATAAGGCCCTGCCCCGACCTCCTTTCGGAA
This sequence comes from Oncorhynchus nerka, assembly GCF_034236695.1. Classification (NCBI taxonomy): domain Eukaryota; kingdom Metazoa; phylum Chordata; class Actinopteri; order Salmoniformes; family Salmonidae; genus Oncorhynchus; species Oncorhynchus nerka. The sequence continues at coordinate 71,890,358 of NC_088399.1, forward strand.
AAGCTGACCACGACTCCATTTTGTTGATCCCTGCCTACAGACAGAAACTAAAACAAGAAGCTCCCGCGCTGAGGTCTGTTCAACGCTGGTCCGACCAATCTGATTCCACACTCCAAGACTGCTTCCATCACGTGGACTGGGATATGTTCCGTATTGCGTCAGACGAATACGAATACGCTGATTCGGTGTGCGAGTCCATTAGAACGTGCGTTGAAGATGTCGTTCCCATAGCAACGATTAAAACATTCCCAAACCAGAAACCGTGGATTGATGGCAGCATTCGCGTGAAACTGAAAGCGCGAACCACTGCTTTTAATCAGGGCAAAGTGACTGGAAACATGATCGAATACAAACAGTGTAACTATTCCCTCCGTAAGGCAATCAAACAAGCTAAGCGTCAGTATAGAGACAAAGTAGAATCTCAATTCAACGGCTCAGACACAAGAGGTATGTGGCAGGCTCTACAGTCAATCACGGATTACAAAAAGAGAACCAGCACCGTCACGGACCAGGATGTCTTGCTCCCAGGCAGGCTAAATAACTTTTTTGCCCGCTTTGAGGACAATACAGTGCCACTGACACTACCCGCAACTAAAACAAGCGGACTCTCCTTCACTGCAGCCGACGTGAGGAAAACATTTAAACGTGTCAACCCTCGCAAGGCTGCAGGCCCAGACGGCATCCCCAGCCGCGCCCTCAGAGCATGCACAGACCAGCTGGCTGGTGTGTTTACGGACATATTCAATCAATCCCTATCCCAGTCTGTTGTTCCCACATGCTTCAAGAGGGCCACCATTGTTCCTGTTCCCAAGAAAGCTAAGGTAACTGAGCTAAACGACTACCGCCCCGTAGCACTCACTTCCGTCATCATGAAGTGCTTTGAGAGACTAGTCAAGGACCATATCACCTCCACCCTACCTGACACCCTAGACCCACTCCAATTTGCTTACCGCCCAAATAGGTCCACAGACGATGCAATCTCAACCACACTGCACTGCATAGTGCATTCCAAGCTCGTCATCAAGCTCGAGACCCTGGGTCTCGACCCCGCCCTGTGCAACTGGGTAGTGGACTTCCTGACGGGCCGCCCCCAGGTGGTGAGGGTAGGCAACAACATCTCCACCCCGCTGATCCTCAACACTGGGGCTCCACAAGGGTGCGTTCTGAGCCCTCTCCTGTACTCCCTGTTCACCCACGACTGCGTGGCCACGCACGCCTCCAACTCAATCATCAAGTTTGCGGACGACACAACAGTAGTAGGCTTGATTACCAACAACGACGAGACGGCCTACAGAGAGGAGGTGAGGGCCCTCGGAGTGTGGTGTCAGGAAAATAACCTCACACTCAACGTCAACAAAACTAAGGAGATGATTGTGGACTTCAGGAAACAGCAGAGGGAACACCCCCCTATCCACATCGATGGAACAGTGGTGGAGAGGGTAGTACGTTTTAAGTTCCTCGGAGGCTGAAGAAATTCGGCAAAAGCACTCACAAACTTCTACAGATGCACAATCGAGAGCATCCTGTCGGGCTGTATCACCGCCTGGTACGGCAACTGCTCCGCCCACAACCGTAAGGCTCTCCAGAGGGTAGTGAGGTCTGCACAACGCATCACCGGGGGCAAACTACCTGCCCTCCAGGACACCTACACCACCCGATGTCACAGGAAGGCCATAAAGATCATCAAGGACAGCAACCACCCGAGCCACTGCCTGTTCACCCCGCTATCATCCAGAAGGCGAGGTCAGTATAGGTGCATCAAAGCTGGGACCGAGAGACTGAAAAACAGCTTCTATCTCAAGGCCATCAGACTGTTAAACAGCCACTAACATTGAGTGGCTGCTGGCAACATACTGACTCAACTCCAGCCACTTTAATAATGGGAATTGATGGGAAATGATGTAAAATATATCACTAGCCACTTTAAACAATGCTACCTAATATAATGTTCCCTACATTATTCATCTCATATGCATACGTATATACTGTACTCTATATCATCTACTGCATCCTTATGTAATACATGTATCACTAGCCACTTTAACTATGCCACTTTGTTTACATACTCATCTCATATGTATATACTGCACTCAATACCATCTACTGTATCTTGCCTATGCCGCTCTGTACCATCACTCATTCATATATCTTTATGTACATATTCTTTATCCCCTTACACTTGTGTCTATAAGGTAGTAGTTTTGGAATTGTTAGCTAGATTACTTGTTGGTTATTACTGCATTGCCGGAACTAGAAGCACAAGCATTTCGCTACACTCGCACTAACATCTGCTAACCATGTGTATGTGACAAATAAAATTTGATTTGATTTGATTTGAACTGCAGACCAGGTGTAACCAAGCCAGCCCAGGACCTCCACATCCGGCTTCTTCACCTGTGGGATCGTCTGAGACCAGCCACCCGGACAGCTGATGAAACTGAGGAGTATTTCTGTCTGCAATAAAGCCCTTTGTGGAGAAAAAAAGAAGTCTGATTGGCTGCGCCCCTGCCCAGTAATGTGAAATCCATAGATTAGGGCCTAATTAACTTATTTCAATTGAATGATTTCCTTATATGAACAGTAACTCAGTAAAATCAAATTGTTGCATGTTGCGTTTATATTTTTGCTCAGTATACAGTATTTTGTATATTTTAATCCAAATAAATTGATGCAGAAATCCTCAGTTTTAATGGGTATGACGCCTCTGAAGAGGGGTATGGAGGAGACAGTAATGTCCCCTATACTCCGCAACTATAGTTCGCCCTTTTCTCTCTCTCACCCCTTTTCTCGTTCCTGCCCTTCTCTCTCTTTACCTCCCCCTTGCTCTCTCTCTCCCTCCCTCTTATCCTCTCTCTCCCTCTCTCTCTCTCCCTCCCTCTTATCCTCTCTCTCCCTCTCATTCTCTCTATCCCTCTCATTCTCTCTCTCCCTCTCATTCTCTCTCTCCCTCTCATTCTCTCTCTCCCTCCCTCTCATCCTCTCTCTCCATCACTGCAGTGTTTCCACGTCATTGGTGTGCTGGTGGTCTCTGGGTCTGTGATCTATATTATGAATCTGCAGCAGTGTCCGGTAGATAAACCAAGCTGTTGTCTCAATAAGAGTCTATTTAGCGGCTCTGGAGGAATTCAAACCCTTGGACAGTTCTTGGGTTAGAGATGTGCTGTAGCATTCCCAGTACCACAAAAACTAAATCTCCAATGGTTAAGGCTATAGATGCAGTGTTGATTTGTTGATATATTTGAAGAGAAATACTCTATTCTCTCTCTCCCTCCCTCTCATTCTCTCGCTTGAATAATTGTCTAAAATGTTGTCTGTCTATCAAGTGATCTTAGCCTGTGCGCTGTGGGTTGTTAGCTGCTGCCTCAATTAGCCCCCACAATAGGTACTTAGCATGGAGAACCCTCAACAGAGTAGTTGATTTCATATAGTCTTTATTTCTCATCCCAGAGAGAGAAAGTGTCTGTGATGATGAACAAAGACATAACTGAAGCAGCCCACTTCAACATTTTAAAGACACACAAGCACACACTCCACTTCAATCCCACATTTAACCCATCGGAAGATACAAATGAGATAAAAAAGGAACATTAAAATGTTTGTGTTTTTACTACTACTGGCCCCTGAGGAAGACCAGGAAGTGTAATCAGCACTGTGACCCAATCAGCGGTGACCCATGTCCAATCAGCCAATCCTACGGAGGGATTTTGTTAACGAAACCCGTTCTGCCTCCGGAGCAGAGAAAGGTGTGTGTATGTGCCCAAAACAGTGGAAACAATAACACAGCAGTTTAATAACACAGCAGATGCGTTATGCAGAATCTGGATGCTCTGCAGGGCCCATTTCCTACACTACACACACACACACACACACACACACACACACACACACACACACACACACACACACACACACACACACACACACACACACACACACAACTCTCCCATTATAACATGTGGAGCAAGCACATGGAAAGTTTCTCTGAGGCGTGGAGAAGCTCATACACACCATTTCCCGCTACGGTGGCAGGAAGCTTTAAAGAAACATGCATATTGTATGTTTGCAGCAAATATGTGCATGTAATAAGGTAAGGGCCCCAGAGCGTGTGTGTGTGTGTGTGTGTGTGTGTGTGTGTGTGTGTGTGTGTGTGTGTGTGTGTGTGTGTGTGTGTGTGTGTGTGTGTGTGTGTGTGGAACGAGGCTTGGCCCCCCTGTTGAAGCATGACTAACTCACAGCGATAGATCACATGCAGAGAGACCACCTGGTGGTGTGGGGATGATGGAAACAGACTCTGAGCTAATGGAAATGTTGGGCCTGTTTTCCTGTTTTCCTGATTCAAACACAGCAGGCTGCTGAGGGGAGAACAGCTCATAATAATTGCTGGAATGGAGTGACTGGAATGGTATCAAACACATGGAAAACATGTTGTTGATGTATTTGATCCCATGTAAATTATGTGTTTGATCCGTCTGATACCATTCCATTTATTCCCTTCCAGCCATTACTATGAGCCGTCCTCTCCAAGTAAGGTGGCACCAACCCCCTGTTGTTTCAAAACCTAGCTAGCATACTAACGTACGCTCAAATTAACAGTACAACATCTATCATACTAACTTAGGCTCTAATCAACAGTACAACAGATAGCATACTAATAGCTACATGTAATACCAAATAGTAAACCAGATAGCATACTTACCTACAGTAGGCTCAAATCAACAGTTCTATTTCCCTCCTGTTTCAAAACCTAGCTAGCATACTGAATTAGGCTCAATCAAAGCCTTAAACTATCCAAGCCTGAAACAAAATTAGCCTATACTCAAAATGTTAACAAATGCTTGTAATCACCTTTGAGTGTGGACTGAATTATTATGCATACTGGATGGACTGGATTACGGAGGGCCTGTTGGAGGGCTTGTTGTCCGGACCTCTGGAAGTCTCTATGGGGGTGCCACAGGGTTCAATTCTTGGTCCGACTCTTTTCTCTATAAATATCAATGATGTCGCTCTTGCTGCTGGTGATTCTCTGATCCACCTCTACGCAGACGACGCCATTCTGTATACATCTGGCCCTTCTTTCGACACTGTGCTAACAAACCTCCAAACGAGCTTCAATGCCATAAAACAATCCTTCCGTGGCCTCCAACTGCTTTAAATGCTAGTAAAACTAAGTGCATGCTCTTCAACCGATTGCTGCCCGCACCCTCCCGCCCGACTAGCATCACTTCTCTGGATGGTTCTGACTTAGAATATGTTGACAACTACAAATACCTAGGTGTCTGCTTAGACTGTAAACTCTCCTTCCAGACTCACATTAAGCATCTCCAATACAAAATCAAATCTAGAATCGGCTTACTATTTCGCAACAAAGCTTCCTTCACTCATGCTGCCTAACATACCCTCATGCTGCACAACCAAATCCCCATATACTACCCACCACTGCAACCTGTATGCTCTCGTTGGCTGGCCCTCACTACATATTCGTCACCAAACCCACTGGCTCCAGGTCATCTATAAGTCTCTGCTAGGTAAAGCCCCGCTTAATCTCAGCTCACTGGTACCATAGCAACACCCACCCGTAGCACGCGCTCTAGAAGGTATATTTCACTGGTCATCCCCAAAGCCAACACTACCTTTGGCCGCCTTTCCTTCCAGTTCTCTGCTGCCAATGATTGGAACGAACTGCAAAAATCACTGAAGTTGAAGTCTTATATCTCCTTCTCTAACTTTAAGCATCAGCTGTCTGAGGAGCTTACCGATCACTGTACCTGTACACAACCAATCTCTAAATACACAACTAATTATCTCACCCCCATATTGTTACTTATCCTCTTGCTCTTTTGCACCCCAGTATCTCTACTTGCACATCATCATCTTCACATCTATCACTCCAGTGTTAATGCTAAATTGTAATTATTTTGCCTCTATTGCCTATTTATTGCCTTACCTCCCTACTCTTCTACATTTGCACACACTGTACATAGATTCTTCTATTGTGTTATTGTACGTTTGTTTATGAGAACTTGTTCTCAACTGGCCTACCTGGTTAAATAAAGGTTAAATAAAAATAGAATGATATTATGCTCCAAAATGTATATCCACAAGTGTAAGTGTTGCTGTTGGTTCATTGATTGTGCAGGGCGGCTTACAGTTAGCTTACACCGACAGTGAATTTATATATGATTTTGAATAGCCTAGTAATTGGGCATTTTAGGTATTTTCATAATTAATAGGCTGACACCTCACCTTTCCTTTATTCAGTTCTTGAGCACGCAGACAGACTAACAACAGTTTAGTGAAAAATGTTTTGTTGCGAATACATGTTACTATGGACTTTCCCTCACAGATTTCACTTGGTTTCCCAAATGAAGCTCTGGGTAGGTGGAGGAACAAGGTTGGCGAGCCCATGCCATACAGTTTTTGCGGAATTCCACTTGTCGAGCAGTTCCTCAAGCAGCGCTTGGTGCATGAAGTGAAATAAGTGTTCTTATATTTATTTCAGTAGCTGCTCATATTAAGCACAGCTCTGCTGTACAACCAAAGTATCCTCTCTAGCATTATTGAAAAATGGACCGTCAGGAAAGGGAGCAGCTTCCATTCGCTATTCGAGTATACGATCCTTTTTCCCCTACCTCTGTTCCTGCCCATTTCATAATGGGCCATTCTAAAACGAATTTGATATATTAGTAAAGACAAGATTAAATTGAGAATAGGAAGGAACAGAGCACCATCTTTAGCCAATAGTTGCACCATGCAGCCCATATTTTGATTTCTAAGACATTCTAATGTTTTGTATCGTTCACAACTAAAGCTGCCAAATAACTCTACATCTAGCTTATAGGGCCTGTTTCAAATGATCACTTTTACGCTCAACATTGCCACTTTACATGCGCACTTAATCATTCGTTATTTTAGACCTGACTTTTAATGGTGAGAAGGTGCTGTTCCTTTTCCTGTCATGACTAAAATAAATAATGGATTTATTGTGATGGTGTATATCACATTGATTTATTAGACTTTTAAATGCAGATGTTCCAAAGGAACACATCAGCAGCTTGTATGCGGCTTGTATACGTGGCCTGGAGATGCTAAAGTTGTTCATGTTAATTAATGGTCAATTACCATGAGACCGGCAGTCTTTTGCATGACAATAACCAGCTGACAAAATGTCATGACACAGCCCTAGGCCCAAACAACATAGTTCAACTGTCCCAATAATCCACAACAAAGAGTATGGCTGTGGCACTGTGAAGTGTGCATTTGGACAAGGTGATAGAGTTTCTGGGTTCCTTTGCTAAAACATACATCAGAAATTAAATTAAATGAATCAGAAACATAGGAAGATGAAGACCTAAGGTTATAAACCACATTGGAACAGCGTTGAGATTTACCTCGCAGCAGGTCTGGGGAGGTGTGTGGCCAGTTGTATGTCCTCATCAGCTGCCAGTCAAAGTCGTCCTCCTGTCCCTGCTTGTACTCACACAGCCCAGGGTCGGAGTCCTCGTCAAAGGTACAGCCAGCTGTAGGGGAAAGAAAGAGAGGGAAGTGGTGATTAGAAGGCATCAATAGTGAAGAAATAATTTACCATTGCGTTCAACCAACTTAAAACTCAAACAGTCTTTGTGGGTCAAAGTCTATTGCCCTGCTATTCAAGCTAGAAGAATATACACTATATATACAAAAGTATGTGGACACCCCTTCAAATTTGTGCATTCGACTATTTCAGCCCCACCCGTTGCTGATAGGTGTATAAAATCGAGCACACAGCCATTCAATCTCCATAGACAAACATTGGCATTACTGAAGAGCTGCCCCGGTCAACTGTAAGTGCTGTTATAGTGAAGTGGAAACAACGGCTCAAAGTGGTAGGCCATAAAAGATCCCAGAACCGGACCGCCGAGTGCTGAAATGCGTAGGGCATACAAATCCTTGGTTGCAACACTGACTCCCAAGTTCCAAACTGCCTCTGGAAGCAACGTTAGAACAAGAACTGTTAGTCGGGAGCTTCATTAAATAGATTACCATGGCAGAGCAGCTGCAAACAAGCCTAAGATCACCATGCGCAATGCCAAGCGTCGGCTGGAGTGGACTCTGGAGCAGTGGAAATGCGTTCTCTGGAGTGATGAATCACGCTTCACCATCAGGCAGTCTGAAGGACTAATCTGGCTACCTGCCCCAATGCCTAGTGCCAACTGTAAATTTTGGTGGAGAAGGAATAATGGTCTGGGGCTGGTTTTCATGGTTTGTGCTAGGCTCTAGTTCCAGTGAAGGGAATTCTTAACGCCACAGCATACAATGAGGTTCTAGATGACTCTGTGCTTCCAACTTTGTAGCAACAGCTTGGGGATGACAAGGCCCCTGTGCACAAAGTGAGGTCCAAACAGAAATGGTCTGTTGAGATCGGTGTGGAAGAACTTGGCTGGCCTGCACAGAGCCCTGACCTCAACCCCATCGAACATCATTGGGAGGAATTGGAACGCCGACTGCGAGCCAGGCCTAATCACCCAACATCAGTAATGTTCTTGTGGCTGAATGGAAGCAAGTCCCCACAGCAATGTTCCAACATCTAGCAGAAAGCCTTCCCAGAAGAGTGAAGACTGTTATAGCAGCAAAGGGGGGACCAACTCCATATGAATGCCCATGATAATCGAATGAGATGTTCGTCAAGCAGGTGTCCACATACTTTTGGTCATGTAGTGTACATACAGTAAATAACAGAAAAAATGAATATTTCTGAGTTTGTTTTTGTTCGGGTACCACTTTTTTGTGGGGATCAATGAAATGACAAAGAAAATCCATACCTCGTAGCTTTACTGTTTTCTTTGGGAAGTGTAAGAGAAAATTGTTCTCAAAGACACAATGAATAATGAGCTCTATTAGAGGGACAACAGCAGCACTGCCACTATGGGCACTCACATGACATCATCACAGGCAGACTATTAAATGCCTACATCAAAAAACTGTAGATTTTCGACCAGCTAAAAGCCATATTTTCTGTTCAAATAACATGTAATAGTGGTAGTCTAGGTGGTATTGCAGCATGGCGACAGGGCCTGGCTGAGTGTAGATCCCCATGACCAGGTCTGGCTGAGTGTTCCTCTTTTGTCCTCCTGTTCATTTTCCCCTGGGGAATCAATGGGTTGCATCCCAAATGTCACCCTATATAGTGCACTACTTTTGACCAGGGCTCATAGGGAATAGGGTGCCATTTGGGAAAGAGCCATGGTCATTTGGCCCCATTAGCCCTGTGGTGTGAAAATAGCAGACCGGCTACAGGTCACTGAAATAGGGCTGAGATGACAGGCGGTGGCGGTGGTGCCAGAGGAGGGAGGTCGTGGCACCATCACAGCTGATGGGGATGGCGGGGAGGGTGCGTGTGTGCATGGGGGGGCTCTCAGCCAGACAGTGAGTGAAGATGACCTTTAGCACCCTGTCAAGCTCATCATCCCAATTCATAGTACCCTCTCTCAGCTCTAATCATATCAACCACAGGCTTTAAAGCCAGCAGCTACATAATAACCAAGAACACAATGGTCCTACATCAAACACAATCGCTAAATGCTGCATATCTACTATGCCCAAATAATGGACAATACATAACATGACATATTGTGCACAGCAGTGGTGGTCAGTGCCATTTAAGATGAGGAAACTTTTTGGCCTTCCATTACAGCATATTGGATGACTGTCATTCATATTCCATTTACCCAGTTCAATGTAACAGCGGTTTAGACTACTACATGATACTCTAATTATCCAAGCGAAACATCTACAAACAACCAACATCATTGTCACAATATTAGCTAAAGTTATGTCATTAACCACTCCCTCTTCCAATTAGGGCTAGTTGGAAAAGCTGTTCAAAAGAGGACATTGTATTCCTTTTTGTTTTGTTTTTTGTACTCCCTGACGAAGGCCATGCAGCTGAAACGTGTCGGTAAAAAAACCGTTGTTTCTATTGAACATGCCGTACTAATAAAGGCATTTTAATCATTTATATGAAGAGTGCCTTGATCCACCTTTCTTTTTGATGACCAATTTACCCCTTTTACCAAAGAGCACCTTCTATCTACCAAAATGTACTATTGTGTACCTTAGTAGCGCTTCCCTTCCTCCTCTTTCTACGAGGTTCCAGTGTTATGTTGGAAGTCATAGCCAGCTAGCTATCATAGGATCATTTTGTTTGAGCTGGGTGTTTCAGTAGGCTAAACTATCTAGCTGCATTTGCTAGCTAAGTAACATTAAGTGAAACTGAAGGTGTAAAAAAGTGAGAGAAAAAATGACACTCTCTCTCTCTATTTCTCTCTTGCTTCTCCTTCATTTTCGAAGATATTAATTTATTAAAAACTGTTAAACTATTGTTTTTCTCTCTCTTTGAGTCAACTACTCACCACATTTTATACACTGCAGTGCAAGCTAGCTGTAGCTTATGCTTTCAGTACTAAATTAATTATCTGATCCTTTGATTGGGTGGACATGTAAGTTCATGTTGCAAGAGCTCTGATGGGCTGGAGGACCTCCTCTGGTAGTTGTCAAAATTACTGTGTAAGTCTATGGAAGGGGGTGGGAACGATGAGCCTCCTAGAATTTGTATTGAAGTCAATGTACCCAAAGGAGGAAGGAAGCTAGCTGTCCCCCGGCTACACCATCGTGCTGCCATCGTGCTAACTGATCATATTAGGCCTTGGCAGGAGCAGAACACTGAACAGGACTCGTGTTAAAGAGCCACTCTGAATCTATGCCAGGCCCTGCTTAAAAGGCATCCCGCCTAGCTGGCCGAAACACACGTACACACACACCAGTTGCCCTTGTTCTCCTTCGTGTTCTGTTTGGAAAAAACCGTCTGTTTTGTTTTTTAATTTGGACTAACTTTTATCCTGTTTGAAACAGTAGGCTGGCAGAAAGCATTCCCTTTGCAATAAACAACCAAGACAGTTTCTCTTTCTCCTCTGGTCTTTAAGGGAGACGCGTCTGCTAATTTGGGGACTACTTTCCCCCTTTTCTTCCAACTGACTAACACGTATCCCCCCCACGTATCCCCCCTCCCTGCCCTCATCCCCTTTTCCCTTAGTCCCCTCTTCCCTGTATCCGCCAGTGAGCTGTGTGTTTCCGGGTGTGTAAGCAGCTTAATTGCTGGTTGTTGTGCTAGCCATCCGCTGCTCAGGCTGTGGAGAGGAAAAGTAGAGGAGGAGGAGGAGGAGAGGAGAAATTGAGAGGAAGACGAGGAGGAGAGGGAAGGCATTACCCATGGCTTAGCCTCATAAAAAGTATCTCCTCCATGGAAGACGCCTTGCTTGGTTTCAGGAAGTGAATGTCACCATCATCAGATACGTTCCACTGAATTCCCTCATTAACTCTTCCTTCCTATGCTCCTCTGCTACACACACACACAATGTGCCCCAAATGAGCTTTTCATGCAACGTAAAGCCTAGCCCATGCAATTAGAACAGTCATTTGTGCATTTGTATGTATCTAAGGTGTGTGTGTGTCTGAGCAGAGTAATCCAATTAAATATTCACGTGAACAAAATTATGACAAACTTCTGTAATTTTTGCTAAAATTAACAGTGGAAAGGATTGTAAGAATAAATTATGAATGCGTGTTTACTAATAACAGAAAACAGACCAGATGTAACGGATGTCATCTGGAGATAGAGAGGAGGACCAAAGCGCAGCGTGGTAAGTGTTCATGATGTAATATTTAATGAAACGAACTGAACACTGAAATATAAAACAATAAAGTGAACGAACGAAAACCGAAACAGTATCGTGTGTACCAAACACTCACACGGAAAACAGGCTACCTAAATATGGTTCTCAATCAGGGACAACGATAGACAGCTGCCTCTGATTGAGAACCATATCAGGCCAAACACAGAAATAGAAAATATAGAAAAACTAACATAGACTGCCCACCCCAACTCACGCCCTGACCATACTAAATAAAGACAAAACAAAGGAAATAAAGGTCAGAACGTGACAGTACCCCCCCCCCCCCCCCCAAAGGTGCGGACTCCGGCCGCAAAACCGGAACCTATAGGGGAAGGTCTGAGTGGGCGTCTGTCCGCGGTGGCGGCTCTGGCGCGGGATGTGGACCCCACTTCACCACAGTTTTTGTCCGCCTCCTCAACCAACTCCGTGGCCTCTTATGAGCGGCGACCCTCGCCGCCGACCTCCGACTGGGGACCCTAGCCATGGGTCCCGAATGGACGGGAGACTCCGGCAGCGCCGGACAGGTGGGAGACTCTGGCAGCGCCGGACAGGCGGGAGACTACGGCAGCGCCGGACAGGCGGGAGACTCCGGCAGCGCCGGACAGGCGTGAGACTCCGGCAGCGCCAGACAGGCGGGAGACTCCGGCAGCGCCAGACAGGCAGGAGTCTCCGGCAGCGCCAGACAGGCGGGAGACTCCGGCAGCGCCAGAGTGAAGGACGGCTCTGGCAGCTCCTGGCTGGCTGACGGCTCTGGAAGCTCCTGGCTGGCACACGGCTCTGGCAGCTCCTGGCTGATTGACGGCTCTGGCTGCACCTGGCTGATTGACGGCTCTGGCAGCTCCTTGCTGACTGACGACTCCAGCAGCTCCTGGCTGCTGACGGCTCTGGAGCTATTGAGCACCGAGCCTGCCCAACCTTACCTGGTTGAATGCTCCCTGTAGCCAGGCCAGTGCGGCGAGGTGGAATAGCCCGCACTGGGCTGTGCTGGCGAACCGGGGTCACCATGCGTAAGGCTAGAGCCATGTACGCCGGCCCGAGGAGACGCACTGGAGACCAGATGTGTAGAGCCGGCTTCATGGCACCTGGCTCGATGCCCACTCTAGCCCTGCCGATACGAGGAGCTGGAATGTACCGCACCGGGCTATGCACACGCACCGGGGACACAGTGCGCTCCACCGCATAACACGGTGCCTGCCCGGTCCCTCTTGCTCTCCGGTAAGCACAGGGAGTTGGCTCAGGTCTCCTACCTGACTTTGCCACACTCCCCGTGTGTCCCCCCCAATACATTTTTGGGGCTGCCGCTCGGGCTTCCAGCCGCGCTGCGGTGCTGCCTCCTCATACCGGGCGCCTCTCCGCTTTCGCTGCCTCCAGCTCTGAACGAACGAAAACCGAAACAGTATCGTGTGGACCAAACACTCACACGGAAAACAGGCTACCTAAATATGGTTCTCAATCAGGGACAACGATAGACAGTTGCCTCTGATTGAGAACCATAATCAGGCCAAACACAGAAATAGAAAATATAGAAAAACTAACATAGACTGCCCACCCCAACTCACGCTCTGACCATACTAAATAAAGACAAAACAAAGGAAATAAAGGTAGACACCAGAAGCAGCTGTCACACCCTGATCTGTTTCACCTGTCTTGTGATGGTTTCCAACCCCCACCAGGTGTCTCCCATTACCTTATGTTTATTTATATCTGTGTTTTCTGTTTGTTGCCAGTTCGTCTTGTCCCATCAAGTCCTACCAGCGTGTTCCTGTACTAGTTTTAGCTTTTTCTAGTCTTCCCAGTTCTGACGTTTCTGCTGATTTGGATTATGACTCTTTGCCTTCCTTGACTTGACGATTGCCTGCCCCTTGTATTGTAATAAACTCGGAGACTCGTACTATCCGCCTCCTGTGTCTGCATCTGGGTCTTAGCCTGAGCCATGATAGCAGAGCACTTTCTGATGTTTAAACTGTCCAGAGACAACAGCAACCAAAGTGCCATTCTCTCCCCATGTGGCAGCCATTAGTCTTTAGCTAATTGAACAGATAGCACACGGCCACACACTCACACACACATACACAAACACACACACAGATCAGGTTGTAAACATACAGATTGAAAACATTGAATCACACACCGATGGGGCTACCTTTTACATGGTTGGAAAGGGCCCAAAATAACTTCATTAAGCCCCTAGCTGTCGCTGCTGACATGTCTTAGAGGTAGTAGAGAGAGAGAGGGGGGGGGGGGGCAGAGAGAGAGGGGGGGACAGAGACAGAGACAGAGAGAGAGAGAGAGAGAGAGAGAGAGAGAAGGAGAGAGAGAGAGAACAAAGCGGTATGAATAGAAATAAGTCTGTAAGAACAGATGCCTCTGAACTTTAAAGGTACGAGAGGCAAAATGTTGAACAACATCCCCAGCTTGTAGACCCTGTAGATAAAACACTAAATCCTGAAGCTTCCTTATCTCTTCCTCTAACCCACCCCCCACCCACACACTATTTCCTGGCAACAGTTTATAATCCTGTTAAAACAAATGTGACTCTAACTACAAATGTGAATAACTAAAACACTCAATCGGGAATGATTCATCTCAAAGGACATTGGTTATTTCAACTTAATGACTGCCTCAGGATCAGAGACTGAAGGACGCACCGACCGCTGCCATCTCTGATGACACATAACTCCACGCCAACAGTGGCATATCAACTAGAATCACACGTACCATCCAATCCCTACAAAATAGATTTTTTTTTACTACATAATAAAATGTGAATGTATGAAATTCCAATTTGCTATTCCTATCTCTTTCACTGCTTTCACATTTCAGCGCCCGCCAAATTGTGTATATACCGTAGGCTTATTGAAAAACTTAAAATAACCATCAACTGAATCAGCTCAGTCCAATATATACTGGAAAGCTTGGACAAATATAGAACGAACCAGCTGTATTAAACTGGCCACCTTCCAAACACAACTCATCAAAGGCAGGAGAGGAGAAGATGAGAAGACAAAGTGGAGGACAGGAGGAAGATGACAGGATGAGATGGACAGGAAGTGATATATACAGTACTAGTCAAAAGTTTGGACACACCTTCTCATTCAATGTTGGTCTTATTTGAACTATTTTCTACATTATAAAATAATAGTGAAGACATCAAAACTATTAAATAACACATATGGAATCATGTAGTAACCAAAAAAGTGTTCAACTTATCAAAATATATTCATTCTCTGAACCAGCTTCACCTGGAATGATTTTCCAACAGTCTTGAAGGAGTTCCCACATATGCTGAGTACTTGTTGGCTGCTTTTTATTCCCTCTGCGGTCCAAGTCATCCCAAAGCATCTCAATTGGGTGGAGGTCAGGTGATTGTGGAGGCCAGGTCATCTGATACTGTACTACATCACTCTCCTTCTTAGTCAAATAGCCCTTACACAGGTGTGTTGGGTCATTGTCCTGTAGAAAAACAAATGATAGTCCCACTAAGCGCAAACCAGAATGGAATGGCGTATCGCTGTAGAATGCTGTGGTAGCCATGCTGGTTGTGCCTTGAATTCTAAATAAATCACTGACAGTGTAACCAGTAAATCACCCCACACCGTCACACCTCCTCCTCTATGCTTCACGGTGGAAACTACACATGCAGAGATCATCCATTCACCTACTTTGCGTCTCACAAAGACAGCGGTTGGAACCAAAAATCTCAAATTTGGACTCATCAGACCAAAGGACAGAGTTCCACTGGTCTAACATCCATTGCTCATGCTTCTTGCCCGAGCAAGTCTCTTCTTAATATTGGTGTCCTTAGAAGTGGTTTCTTTGCAGCAATTCTCATCTGAACAGTTGATGTTGAGATGTGTCTGTTACTTCAAA
This sequence comes from Oncorhynchus nerka, assembly GCF_034236695.1. Taxonomy (NCBI): domain Eukaryota; kingdom Metazoa; phylum Chordata; class Actinopteri; order Salmoniformes; family Salmonidae; genus Oncorhynchus; species Oncorhynchus nerka. Next base: position 71,905,936 of record NC_088399.1, read on the forward strand.
TTAACTTCTTTGAGATAGGGGGCGCTCTTTTAATTTTTGGATAAAAAACGTTCCCGTTTTAAACAAGATATTTTGTCACGAAAAGATGCTCGACTATGCATGTAATTGACAGCTTTGGAAAGAAAAATTCTGACGTTTCCAAAACTGCAAATATATTATCTGTGAGTGCCCCAGAACTAATGCTACAGGCGAAACCAAGATGAAGTTTCATACAGGAAATGCCCCAGATTCTGAAGGTGCTGTGTTCCAATGTCTCCTTATATGGCTGTGAATGCGCCAGGAATGAGCCTGCCCTTTCTGTCGTTTCTCCAAGGTGTCTGCAGCATTGTGACGTATTTGTAGGCATATCATTGGAAGATTGACCATAAGAGACTACATTTACCAGGTGTCCGCCCGGTGTCCTGTGTCGAAATTATTGCGTAATCTCTAGGTCCATGCGCGTTCCATTTCTTCAGAAGAGAAAGTCAACTGCCATGAAGGATTTATCATCGATAGATATGTGAAAAACACCTTGAGGATTGATTCTAAACATCGTTTGCCATGTTTCTGTCGATATTATGGAGTTAATTTGGAAAAAAGTTTGCGTTGTAATGACTTAATTTTCGTTTTTTTTTCTTACCCAAACGTGATGAAGAAAACGGAGCGATTTGTCAACACAAATAATCTTTTTGTAAAAACTGAACATTTGCTATCTAACTGAGAGTCTCCTCATTGAAAACATCTGAAGTTCTTCAAAGGTAAATGATTTTATTTGAATGCTTTTCTGGTTTTTGTGAAAATGTTGCATGCAGAATGCCAGGCATAATCCTATGCTAGGCTATCAATGCTGTTACACAAATGCTTGTTTTGCTATGGTTGAGAAGCATATTTAGAAAATCTGAGATGACAGTGTTGTTAACAAAAGGCTAAGCTTGAGAGCAAATAGATTTATTGCATTTCATTTGCGATTTTCATGAATAGTTAACGTTGCGTTATGCTAATGAGCTTGCGGATAGATTTACACAATCCTGGATACAGGTTTCTTTCGGTGGCTAAACGTGATGCAGAAAACGGAGCGATTTGTCCTAAACAAATAATCTTTCAGGAAAAACTGAACATTTGCTATCTAACTGAGAGTCTCCTCATTGAAAACATCCGAAGTTCTTCAAAGGTAAATTATTTTATTTGAATGCTTTTCTGGTTTTTGTGAAAATGTTGCCTGCTGAATGCTAACGCTAAATGCTAAGCTAGCTATCAATAGCTATCAATACTGTTACACAAATGCTTGTTTTGCTATGGTTGAGAAGCATATTTTTGAAAATCTGAGATGACAGTGTTGTTAACAAAAGGCTAAGCTTGAGAGCTAGCATATTGATTTAATTTCATTTGCGATTTTCATGAATAGTTAACGTTGCGTTATGGTAATGGGCTTGAGGCTGTAGTCACGATCCCGGATCCGGGATGGCTCGACGCAAGAAGTTAAATTAAATTGTATTTGTCACATGTGCCGAACACAACAGGTAGACCTTACTGTGTAAGGCCCTTAACCAACAATACAGTTCAATAAATAGAGTTAAGGAAATATTCACTATATAAACTAGAGTAAAAAAATTTTTTTTATGTAATAAGAAAATTACATAACTATAATGTAAATAGTTCGGGCGGCCATTTGATTAATTGCTCAGCAGTCTTATGTCTTGGGGGTAGAAGCTGTTACGCAGCCTTTTCGTCCTAGACTTGACGGTCCGGTACCGCTTGCCGTGCGATAGCAAGTCTATGACTTGGGTGACTGGTGTCTTTGACAATGTTTTTATACTTCCTTTGACACTGTTTAGTATATCGGTTCCTGGATGTCAGGAAGCTTGGCCCCAGTGATGTACTGGGCCGCACCACTACGCTCTGTAGCGCCTTACGGTCAGATGCCATACCAGGCAGTGATGCAACCGGTCAAGATGATCTCGATGGTACAGCTGTAGGAATTTTTGAGGATCTGGGGCCCATACCAAATCTTTTCAGTCTCCTGATGGGGAAAAGGTGTTGTCATGCCCTCTTCACGACACTCTCGGTATGTTTGAACCACGACACATACATGGCGCCGACAGAGATGGTCGTCTCACTTCTCGTTCTTAGGAAATGATGCAGTATTTTGTTTTTTTGTATGTATTATTTCTTACATTGTTACCCCAGGAAACAAGTATTATTACATACATCCGGGAAGAACTATTGGATATAAGAGCAACGTCAACTTACCACCATTATGACCAGGAAAATGACTTTCCCGAAGCGGATCCTCTGTTTGGACCACCACCCAGAACAATGGATTTAATCCCAGTAGCCGATCCAAAACAACGGCCCGCTGAAGGGGCAGACGGAGAGGTCTTCTGGTCAGGCTCCGTAGACGGGCACATTGCTCACCACTCCCGAGTATACTACTCGCCAATGTCCAGTCTCTTGACAACAAGGTAAACAAAATTTCTTCATATATCTCGCCGACAGAAACAAACATCTCTATGGTAAGAAGAAGGGCAGGGGTGTTGCCTTATGATTAAAGAGTCGTGGTGTGATCATAACAACATAAAGGAACTCAAGTCCTTTTGTTCACCTGACCTAGAATTCCTTACAATCAAATGCAGACCGCATTATCTACCAAGAGAATTCTCTTCGATTATAATCACAGCCATGTACGGCCCTGAAAGAACTTCATTGGACTCTATGTAAACTGGAAAGCATATATCCTGAGGCTGCATTTATTGTAGCTGGGGATTTTAACAAAGCTAATATGAAAACAAGGCTCCCTAAATTTTATCAGCATATCGAATGCGCGACCCAGGCTGGCAGCATTATGGATTATTGCTACTCTAACTTCCGCGACACATACAAAGTCCTCCCTCGCCCTCCTTTCGGCATATCTGACCACAACTCCATTTTGTTGCTCCCAGCCTATAGACAGAAACCAAAACAGGAAATGCCCATGTTCTGGTCTGTTCAATGCTGGTCCAACCAATGGGATTCCATGCTTCAAGATTGCTTCGATCATGTGGACTGGGATATGTTCCGGAAAGCCTCAGACAATAACATTGATGTATACGCTGATTCGGTGAGCGAGTTTATTAGCAAGTGCACCGGTGATGTTGTACCCATGGTGAGTATTAAAACCTTCCCCAACCAGAAACTGTGGATTGATGGCATCATTCGCGCAAAACTGAAAGCGCGCTGAACCACTGCTTTCAATCATGGCTAGGCGACCGGAAACAGGACCGAATACAAACAGTGTAACTATTTCCTCCGCAAGGCAATCAAACAAGCAAAGCGTCAGTATAGAGACAAAGTAGAGTCGCAATTCAACGGCTCAGACACAAGATGTATGTGGCAGGTTCTACAGTCAATCACGGATTATAAAAATAAAACCAGCCCCGTCGCGGACACCGACGTCTTGCTCCCAGACAAATTAAATAACTTCTTTGCTTGCTTTGAGGACAATACAGTGCCACTGACACGGCCCACTACCAAAACCTGCAGGCTCTCCTTCACCGCGTCGCCATGCACGCCTCCAACTCAATCATCTTCAGACGACACCTCGGGGTATACATCACGGACAAACTGAAATGGTCCACCCACACAGAGAGCGTGGTGAAGAAGGCGCAACAGCACCTTTTCAACCTCAGGAGGCAGTAGCTTGGCTTGTCACTGAAAACAATCGAAAACACACAACCTTTTACAGATGCACAATCGAGAGCATCCTGTCTGGCTGTATCCCCGCCTGGTAACTGCTCCGCCCACAACTGTAAGGCTCTCCAGAGGGTAATGAGGGTAGTGAGGTCTGCACAACGCATCACTTGTGTGTATAAGGTAGTTGTTGTGAAATTGTTAGATTACTTATTAGATATTACTGCACGGTCGAAGCACAAGCATTTCGCTACACTTGCATTAACATCTGCTAACCATGTGTAAGTGACCAATACAATTTGATTTGATTTGATGATAGTTAGTTGGTGATGTAGACACCACGGAACTTGAAACTCTCGACCTGCTCCACTTCAGCCCCATTGATGTTAATGGGGCCTGTTCGGCCCTCCTTTTCCTATAATCCACGATCAGCTCCTTTGTCTTGCTCACATTGAGGGAGAGGTTGTTGTCCTGACACCACACTGCCAGACCTCTGACCTCCCTATAGGCTGTCTCATCATTGTCGGTGATCAGGCCTACCACTGCTGTGTCGTCAGCAAACTTAATGATATGTTGGAGTCGTGCTTGGCCAGGCAGTTATGGGTGAACAGGGAGTAAAGGAGGCAGGAGGCACGCACCCCTGAGGGGCCCCAGTGTTGAGGATCAGCGTGGCAGATGTGTTGGTTCCTACCCTTTATAGGAAAGTTTGTGGTAATACGCACATCCTTAAAAACATAGGTGCTGGTCTAGAAAAAATACTAGTATAGAACACGAAGGCCCACGCTGTTAAAGCTCCCAATTCACAGAATTATTCACACTGTTAAGATCCGAAAAAGGATCTTCGTCAGGTTGACTACCCTTACTACCCTTGGGCGGCCTGTCAGGAAGTCCAGGATCCAGTTGCAGAGGGAGATGTTTAGTCCCAGGGTCCTTAGCTTAGGGTTTGAGCTTCGTGGGCAATATGGTGTTGAACGCTGAGCTGTAGTTAATGAAGAGCATTTTCACATAGGTGTTCCTTTTGTCCAGGTGGGATAGGGCAGTGTGGCCTGTGATTGAGATTGTGTCATCCATGGATAGAATGAGGGAAAATAGTAGGAAAACAGGATTTCAGTTCTTCACGGCGTAGTGTGTTACCAATTGTTTTCTTGGTGACTATGGTCCCAGCTGCCTTGAGATCATTGACAAGATCCTCCCGTGTAGTTCTGGGCTGATTCCTCACCGCTCTCATCATCATTGCAACTCCACGCGATGAGATCTTGCATAGAGCCCCAGGCCGAGGGAGATTGACAGTTATTTTGTGTTTCATCCATTTGCGAACAATCGCACCAACTATTGTCACCTTCTCACCAAGCTGCTTGGTGATGGTCTTGTAGCCCATTCCAGCCTTGTGTAGGTCTACAATCCTGTCCCTGACATCCTTGGAGAGCTCTTTGGTCTTGGCCATGGTGGAGAGTTTGGAATCTGATTGATTGATTGCTTCTGTGAACAGGTGTCTTTTATACAGATAACAAACTGAGATTAGGACCATTCCCTTTAAGAGTGTGCTCCTAATCTCAGCTCGTTACCTGTATAAAAGACATCTGGGAGCCATAAATCCTTCTGATTGAGAGGGGGTCAAATACTTATTTCCCTAATTAAAATGCAAATCAATTTATAAAAAAAAAATCTGGATTTTTTAATTGTTATTCTGTCTCTCACTGTTCAAATAAACCTACCATTAAAATTATAAACTGATCATTTCTTTGTCAGTGGGCAAACGTACAAAATCAGCAGGGGATCAAATACTTTTTTCCCTCACTATATGTTCGGGCGGTATGCGAATTGAAGTGTGTCTTGTGTTTCCGACATGATGATGTTGATGTGAGCCATGACCAGCCTTTCAAAGCACTACCGACGTGAGTGCTACGGGGCGTAAGGTTACCTTCGCTTACTTGAGCACAGGGACTATGGTGGTCTTTTTGAAAGATAAACTGTAGGTATTACAGACTCGGTCAGGGAGAGATTGAAAATGTCAGTGAAAACACTTGCCAGTTGGTCCGAGCATGCGGACAATGTCCTGGTGATCCATCTAGCCACCTTTGTGCATGTACGGCTCACATTGGCTACGGAGAGTGTGACCACACATTCATGCATGCTTCAGTGAGTCCGTTACTTGAACTCTGAGAAGCGTTTATTTGTGCTCCAAATTCAGAGGCTGGTAACTATGTAACTCTGGGTCTTCCTTTCCTGTGGTGGTCCTCACGAGAGCCAGTTTTATCATAGAGGTGTGTCCAAACGTTTGACTGATACTGTATATATGCACCTCTGGAAAACATTAAGAGACCACTGCAAAATTATCAGTTTCTCCGGTTTTACAATTTACTACCGATCTTCCACCAAATTTCACAGTGGTTGCGAGACACTGTGGCTTGTAGGCCTCTCCAGGTCTCGCACCCACTGTGACATTTGGAGGAGGATCGGTGATGATCTGGGGGTGCATCAAAAGGCTGGAATCGGGCAGGTTTGTCTTTGTGAAGGACGCATGAATCAAGCCACGTACAAGGTTGTCCTGGAAGAAAACTTGCTTCCTTCTGCTCTGACAATGTTCCCCACCTCTGAGGATTGTTTTTTCCAGCAGGACAATGCTCCATGCCACACAGCCAGGTTCATCAAGGTGTGGATGGAGGACCACCAGATCATGACCCTGTCATGGCCAGCCCAATCTCAGATCTGAACCCCATTGAAAACCTCTGGAATGTGATCAAGAGGGAGATGGATGGTCATAAGCCATCAAACAAAGCCGAGCTGCTTGAACTTTTGCGCCAGGAGTGGCATAAAGTCACCCAACATCAATGTGAAAGACTGGTGGCGAGCATGCCAAGACACATGAAAGCTGTGATTGAAAATCAGGGTTATTCGACAAAATATTGATTTCTGAACTCTTTCTGAGTTAAAACATTAGTATTGTGTTCTTTAGAAATGAATATGAACTTATTTTCTTTGCATTATTTGAGGTCTGACAACACTGAACATTTTTTCTGTTGACCAGTTGCCATTTTCTGCAAAGTAATGCTCTAAATGACAATATTTTTTATTTGGAATAAGGAAGAAATGTTGTCAATAGTTTATAGAATTTAAAAAAAATGTTCATTTTACCCAAACACATACAGTACCTATAAATAGTAAAACCAGAGAAACTGATAATTCTGCAGTGTTCTTGTAATTTTCTCCAGAGCTGTAACTACAGTGCATTCGGAAAGTATTCAGACCCCTTGAATTTTTTCACATTTTGTTACATTTCAGCCCCCCCCTCATCAATCTACACACAATACCCCAGAATGAAAAAGCAAAAAAAATGTTTAGAAATGTTTGCAAATGTATTAAAAAAATAAATCAATTAAAAATCACATTTACATAAGTATTCAGACCGTTTACTTAGTACTTTGTTGAAGCACCTTTGGCAACGATTACAGCTCGAGTCTTCTTGGGTATGACGCTACAAGCTTGGCACACCTGCATTTGGGAAGTTTCTCCCATTCTTCTCTGCAGATCCTCTCAAGCTCTGTCAGGTTGGATGGGGAGTGCCGCTGCACAGCTATTTGCAGATCTCTCCAGAGATGTTCGATTGGGCTCTGGCTGGGCCACTCAACGACATTCAGAGACTTGTCCCGAAGCCACTCCTGCATTGTCTTGGCTGTGTGCTTAGGGTCATTTTCCTGTTGGAAGGTGAACATTTGCCCCAATCTGACGACCTGAGCGCTCTGGAGCAGGTTTTCATCAAGAATCTCTCTGTACTTTGCACTGTTCATCTTTCCCTCGATCCTGACTAGTCTCCCAGTCCCTGCCACTGAACAACATCCCCACAGCATGATGCTGCCACCAATATGCTTCACCGTAGGGATGGTGCTAGGTTTCCTCCAGGCGTGATGCTTGGAATTCAGGACAAGAGTTCAATCTTGGTTTCATCAGACCAGAGAATCTAGTTTCTCATGGTCTGAGAGTCTTTTAGGTGCTTTTGGCAAACTCCAAGCGGGCTGTCTTGTGCATTTTACTGAGTAATGGCTTTGTCTGGCCACTCTAACATTAAGGCCTGATTGGTATACTGCTGCAGAGATGATTGGTCTTCTGGAAGGCTCTCCCATCTTCACAGAGGAACTCTCTCAGAGTGACCATCGGGTTCTTGGTCACCTCCCTCCCCAACGCCATTCTCCCCTGATTGCTCAGTTTGGCCGGGCAGCCAGCTATTGGAAGAGTCTTGGTGGTTCCAAACTTCTTTCATTTAAAAATGATGGAGGTCACTGTGTTCTTGGTGACCTTCAATGAAGCAGAAATGTTTTGGTACACTTCCCCAGACCTGTGCTTTGACACAATCCGGTCTCGGAGCTCAACGGACAATTTATTTGACCTCATGGCTTGTTTTTTTCTCGGACATGAACTGTCAACTGTTGGACCTTATATAGACAGGTGTGTGCCTTTCCAAATCATGTCCAATCAATTTAATTTACCATAAGTGGACTCCAACCAAGTTTTAAAAACATCTCAAGGATAATCAAAGGAAACAGGATGCACCTGAGCTCAATTTCGAGTCTCATAGCAAAGGGTCTGAATACTTACGTAAATAATTTCAGAATGAGGCTGTAACGTAACAAAATGCGAGAATATATATACATTTATATTTATATCCAATTTGTAAGTCGCTCTGGATAAGAGCGTCTGCTAAATGACTTAAATGTAATGTTTATATATAAACTCAGCAAAAAAAGAAACATCCTCTCACTGTCAACTGCATTTTTTTTCAGCAAACTTAACATATGTAAATATTTGTATAAACATAACAAGATTCAACAACTGAGACATAAACTGAACAAGTTCCACAGACATGTGACTAACAGAAATTGAATAATGTGTCCCTGAACAAAGGGGAGTGGGGGTTAAAATCTAAAGTAGCAGTCAGTATCTGATGTGGCCACCATTCTCCTCCTCATGGAATGCACCAGATTTGCTGTGAGATGTTACCCCACTCTTCCACCAAGGCACTTGCATGTTCCCGGACATTTCTGGGGGGAATGGCCCTAGCCCTCACCTTCGATCCAACAGGTCCCAGACGGGCTCTTTGCTGGTCATGGCAGAACACTGCCATCCTGTCTTGCAGGAAATCACGCACAGAACGAGCAGCATGGCTGGTGGCATTGTCATGCTGGAGGGTCATGTCAGGATGAGTCTGCAGGAAGGGTACCACATGAGGAGCTGGATGTCTTCCCTATAATGCACAGCGTTGAGATTGCCTGCAATGACACCAAGCTCAGTCTGATGATGCTGTGACACACCTCCCCAGACAATGACTGACCCTCCACCTTCAAATCGATCCCGCTCCAGAGTACAGGCCTCGGTGTAACGCGCATTCCTTCGACGATAAACGCAAATCCGACGATGACCCCTGGTGAGAAAAGCGGGACTCGTCAGTGAAGAGCACTTTTTGACAGTCCTGTCTGGTCCAGTGATGCTGGGTTTTTGCCCATAGGTGAAGTTGTTGCCTGTGATGTCTGATGAGGACCTGCCTTAAAACATGCCTACAAGCCCTCAGTCAGCCTATTGCGGACAGTCTGAGCACTTATGTAGGGATTGTGCATTCGTGGAGCAACTCGGGCAGTTGTTGTACCTGTACGTGTCCCCGCAGGTGTGATGTTCGGATGTACCGACCCTGTGCAGGTGTTGTTACACTTGGTCTGCCACTGCAAGGACGATCATCTGTCTGTCCTTTCTCCCTGTAGCGCTGTCTTAGGCATCTCACAGCACGGACATTGCAATTTATTGCCCTGGCCACTTCTGCAGTCCTCATGCCTCCTTGCAGCATGCCTAAGGCACGTTCACGCAGATGAGCAGGGACCCTGCGCATCTTTCTTTTGGTGTTTTCAGAGTCAGTAGAAAGGCCTCTTTAGTGTCCTAAGTTTTCATAACTGTGACCTCAATTGTGTAACATCTGTTAGCTGTTAGTGTCTTAATGACCATTCCACAGGTACATGTTCATTAATTGTTTATTGTTCATTGAACAAGCATGGGAAACAGTGTTTAAACCCTTTACAATGAAGATCTGAGAATTATTTGGATTTTTACGATTTTTTATCTTTATCTATTTTTATCTTTGAAAGATAGGGTCCTGAAAAAGGGACGATTCTTTTTTTGCTGAGTTTATATACAGCAAATTCCTTTTGAAAGACCCATAAAGCCCTATCATTTATCATGATATGCCAGAGCTTTAGAGGTATAGGCTAGATCTCCATATGTATGTTCTGATTTATAGTGTATGACTTGTGACCTTTTCAAGTCGATGCAAAGTAAATGCCCTGTCTACTGTCTAAATGCCGTGTCCAGGCAATTTGGACATCACCTCTCAAAGATATCTACTGCATACATTAATCTTCATAGACTAGGTCTCCTCTCCTCCCCTCTTTCTGTCTCCTGTGTCCTCTCTATCTCCTCTCTTTCCCTCTTTCCCCATCCACTCCACTCTGTCATGGGGCTGGTATAATATAAGGGTGGTAAGATGGAGGGTGGAGGTAGTATGATGCAGAGCATAATTTATCTCTCTGACCATACTTCGCAGCACACACAGTTCCGAGGCGGAGAGTATTCTGAGATTGGCACTGCAAGGCAGAGGCTGTTGTGTGAAATTGTTTCATTAGTGCTCCACAATGGCTCCCATCCCTATTTCCTTCCCTACCCAGCAGCCCACCACACACACATACCCCCCCCCCCCCCCCACTCACACACACACACACACACACTCACACTCACTCACTCCGTCACTCACACACCCACGCACACAACAACCACCACTACCGTTCCCAAATGTGAAGTGGAGAGGAACTCCAATGGAGAAAGAGAGTAAAAGAGAGGAAGCGAGGGTATTAGTGTTGGGCGGTATCCAGACTTTCATATCGTCATACCGTTTCTCTACCATACCAGGGTAGACAGTATTACCGAATGTGCATAAAAGGGGCACTATAAAAAAAAGATCTTGATCCAAGAGGGGATTGAATGTTTCTGCTGGAAGCAATAATCTTGACATCTAGCCACATAAGCTATTAATTTAGCAAACCAAATGTGTAGCTGGAACCCTGAGCTGGACATCATTTATTTAACACATTTTAGATGTCTTATAGTTATAAGTTATAAGTGGGTGTCGCCCCCCCCCCCCAAAAAAAAGAGTATACATTTATATTTTTTAAACAGTATTAAAATGTCAAAATAACCTGGTATACGGTATAAAAGGTGTGTATTGTCTGTTGGAAATAAGAGGGAAAATGCCAGATCAATACCTTACAGGGATATGAACATTTAATGAAGACTTCTGGAGGAGGCACTTTTTGTCCTATCAGAGAAGCCGACCTGCTGTAAGAGGTTATGTCAATGCTTTCTGTTGTTGTAGGAACAATTATTCCTTTAGGGCTGACACCAAGACCCTTACTTGACAGATGATAAAAAATTCTTAGGGATGGAGAAGGGACATGTATTTGAATTTGATGAAAAATGATGTCGTATTGTTAACCACGTATTGTTCTTTTCTAGATATTTCCAGACGGTGCAGATAGATTATTATAAATGTCTGTCATGTGATAACAATAATGTCATAACATCCACAAGGTTTCCATTACAATCTCCATCACATCTTCGAAGGGTGAGAATAAACATTCAGAACAGCTCAGACAAAAACGGACACACACACACATCTCCAAGCGTGTCTCAGTCAGTCATGTGAACAAGAACCAGAACACATATTACAACCCAATTATAATTTATATTCTGTTTATTGTTCTTGTGTACCATTTCGTTGTGCAGTGAAATCCCAGAATTTCTCATTAAGGCTCATGGCCTATGCAGTGTTTGGACCCCACCACGGGTGTCATCTGCAGTGCCTGCTGCCAACAGAAACCACACACGGTCTGCTGACTTCTGAAGCAGGGACACAGGAAATTGCTGCAAGTCATTCTTTATATGCTTTTTCTTCTTGTAAAAAATGTAACTAGGGTGGAAAAACGCATGGAATAACAAGTAACCAGATTCAGGGAGCCATGCAGAGACGCGCGCACACACACACACACGCACGCACGGACGCACGCACGGACGCACACGCACACGCACACGCACACGCACACACACACACACACACACACACACACACACACACACACACACTTGATAGAAATAATAGGCTATATACATTTGATGGAACTCCATAGAGACCGTTGCACACCTCAGAGCTCAGCGTGGCCCTGTGAAAGTCACACAGCTTTTCTTTAGGCTTTAATTACAGTTCACACCTCCTCCCTCTCAGCCTCTCTTTCTCTACTTCCTCCTCCTCCTCATCCCTCTTTCATATGGCATAAAGAGAGATGATGGCTTTGATTCATATGGCCTGTGGAACACTATCCTTTCCATCCGGTGCCATTATATCATTTACTCCCTCCATCTAAGCTGCTCCGTATCTCTCTAAAATGTTTCTGATCCCACTCTCTATCTTTTTCGGATCAATCCCACTCTGTATTTCAGAGCAGGCCAAAGAGGAAGCGTAGGCATGTTGAAAACATCAACCCCTCTAGTGCCATGTGATCACTTAAAAACACAATCCGTATCAATCAGATTCACCAAGACACAGATCTCTAGATGCCATTGCAGTTTCTTAATCACGTACACGTATTTTTTGAATCTGTGTTGAAACGTATCTATAGCAGTTCAGCAATGATCAAATGCTCAAGTACATTTACAGAAATTCTGAACAAGTACCTGAGCATATCTTAGACCACCTTTTGCAAAACTTTAAATACACCCTGTTAAGTGTTTTATCACAGAATATAAGCCATTGTTTTCATCAGAAGAGAAATGCCATGTGCCATGTACAATATATGGAAATATCTAGGCAATGGGGATTTTTTTTAACAATATTGCAGACATGCAGTGTTACAGACAATGATGTTGGGCTACTTCTAAGAAACGTTGGGTTAATCCTAGGTCATCATCTTAGACATTGTGTGTGACCTTCCATTATAGAGCTTTGCTCTGGTGAGGATTGAGGCCAACAGATTCATATAAGTTGTGCTCCTCCATTGTATTCCTTATTTCTATTGTGGATAGTGTTTCTGTGCAGTTTTGTCACAAAACACAAGGCCACAGATGTCTCAAGTTTTGAGGGAGCGTGCAATGTCCACCAGAGCTGTTGCCAGATAATTTAATGTTAATTTCTCTACCGTAAGCCAACTCTTATGTCGTTTTAGAGAATGTGTTTATAGTTTAGTCAGTAAGAATAAACATCAAGTCCTAACCCATTTATCTGGCCTTCTGAAGACTTCTGGAAGTGCAGCACTTGGCAAAAACAGTGTTTTAAAATGGCAGACGTTAAAAGGCCTACACAGGAGAGAAGTACAGGAGATTAATTTAATGTAGCATAATTGCATATCAAACACTTGACATGATTGTGCTGAATTCCTTTAAATGTACCTTTTAGCACCAGTTAATTCTGGCACTTTGGGAAATTATAATAATGTAAATTGGTGTGAAATGGAGGTATTTGAGGTACTTTCGTTTAGCAGAAAGCCTCCTCTCCTTGTCCTAAGGGAAGCGGTGAATTGCGTCCTGGGAAAAAAAAGGGGAAAAACATTTCCTGTGCTTCAAGCTCAAATTTGGTTTTGTTATCGTCATTACACATTTCAACTCATTTAAAGTATGGAAATGTATTTACTTTCCGTCTGTGCCTCTCCATTTCTTGAATACACACAAACACACTTATTCATAAGTGTCACGTCTACTCCCGCTCCGCCACTCCAGCATCATTATGCACACCTGGCAACCATTATTACTCACACCTGCACCCCATCATTAGGCACACCTGGCCTTCATCACTACCCTGATTACCTCCCCTATATCTAGCACTCTATAGCTTTTCTCACTAGGCAGTATTGGTTCTGTTTTCATGTCATCTTCTTTAGCGCCATGTTAATATTAAACTCAACAAGTGCACCTGATTCCTGACTCTTTATTCAAGAATACTGCCTCAAAACTCAAAAAATGGAAGCAGAAGAAGAGAAAGACATCTCCCAGACGATGGACAAACAGGGACACCTACTCCGCCTACACCACGGTCAGCTGATGCAACTGGGTTAAGCTATAGAGGTCCTCCACCGCCTCGACACCAACCGAGAGGAGTCACCTATAAATAGCGGAGGGCCTTTAACCACAAGTCATCCCAGCAGGCCAGTCCCCCATCCTACCCAGCAGTCCACTATTCCTCCCGGACCAGTATGATGGGACTCCATCCAAATGCTGTGGCTTCCGACTCCAGTGCTCTCTCTATTTCACCCATCAGCCACCAACGAGACCATGTGGTTGTTGGAGTGGGCTACGGCTGTCTGGGAGAGAGGATAGGAAGAGCTGGATTCATAAGAGAGGTTCATGGCTCTGTTCAGAGCGATCTTTGACCATCCACCAGAGGGCAGAGAGGGAGGTGAGTGACTACTCCAACTCCAGCAGGGTACCAGGCATCTGCAGAGTACGCCCTCCCCTTCCGGACTATGGCAGCCTCCAGCGGATGGCATGAGCCGGCATTCGGTACCCAATTCCAAAGAAGACTGCGTGAGGAGGTACAAACAGAGTTGGCATGCTGGGACGACAGCCTTTCCCTGGACGCGCTCATCGAGATGGCCATCCGCCTGGTCAACCTTCTTCTGGAGCGCCGGCACCTCCATCGCCCCTCACCCTCCTCCTTTGGCCGTCCTGGGGCAGAGTCTGAACCTATGGATATAGGGGTCTCACAACTTTCCCAGTGTAGACATGAGTATTCCTTCATTGTTTTCCGCCAAACCCTTCCTGGTTTCCATTTCACTGGTTGGCTGTCCCTCAGGTGTTGTCTCTACGGCTTTAGTGGACTTTCTATGGGCTATTTTATCGACCAGACCCTCGTTTCCTCCCTAAACATCACCACGTACCTGCTCTCCTCTCCTTTTCCAGTCCAAGCCTTGGATTAACGACCATTGGTAGCCGGCACTATTATGCACACATTTGGGACTTTGGGACTTTGATGTGGACATCCGCCAGGCTCTGGCGCGGGAACCCACGCCTGCAAACTGCCCTCCTGAGCACATCCAAGTCCCCACGAAGGTGAGGGATTGGCTGTTGACATGGACGCACACTTCCCTCACCGCTGGATACTCAGGTATTACCCACTCTGTTTCATCCATCTTCGTGAAGTACTGGTGATCCACCTTGGCACAGGATGTTGCACGCTACGTCAATTCATGCTTCGTATGTGCCCATACAAAATCCCCCTGGCACGCTCCAGCAGGGAAACTCCTTCCCGTACCTCAACAGTCTTGGGCCCATCTGTCCATAGATTTTGTTATTGATCTCCCTCCGTCTGTCTGATGGTTTCACCACTATTATGGTTGTTGTGGACAGATTCTCTAAATCCTGCCATTTTATCCTGTTCTCTGGTCTCCCTGCAACTCTCCAGGTCGCCGAGGCACTGTTCCAGCAGGTCTTCCGGCACTATGGCCTTCCGGAGAACATCGTCTCTGACCGTGGCCCAAAATTCAAGTCATGGGTATGGAAAGCCTTCATGGAGAAGCTGGGGGTCATGGTCAGCCTCACTTCCGGGTACCAGCCTCAGTCCAATGGGCAGGTGGAGAGGATTAATCAGGAGCTGGGGAGGTTCCTGAGGAGTCACTTCCAGGACCGGCAGGGGGAGTGGGTCTGATTATTTTTTGGAGCTGAATATGCCCAGAATTAATTGTGCCACTTGTCCACCGAACTGACTCCCTTCTAGTGTGTTTTGGGTTATCAGCCAGCCCTGGCTCTGTGGACCCCGAACCAGACCGAAGCTCCTGCGGTGGATGAGTTGTTCAGGCGCGCAGATGAGTTTTTGAACAATTCTCACAAGGCTCCAGCGCACCATCCGTTGCCAGAAGGAGCAGGTGGTTCACCACCGCAGTGAGGCTCCCGTGTTCCAGCAGGGGTGCTCGGGTTTGGCTCTCCACCAGGCACCTCCCACTCCGCCTGCCCTGTAGGAATCTGGGCCGTTCAAGGTCCTTCGGAGAATCAGCGAGGTAACATATAGATTACAGCTCCACTAACTACTCGATCTCAAGCTTTTCATGTTTCCCTCCTAAGGCCGGTGGTTCCTGGTCCCCTGGCTGTTGACGTCACCCACGACACTCCTCCACCTCCCCTGGACATCAAGGAAGGCCCCGCCTATGCCGTCAGATCCCTCCTGGACTCCCAACGTTGTGGGGGTTGGCTCCAGTACCTGATGGACTGGGAGGGGTACAGTACAGAGGAGCAGTGTTGGGTTCCGATGGACAACATTCTAGATCCCAACATCATCCGCGATTTCCACCTTCGCCCTCTGGACAGGCCCGCTCCTCATCCTCAGGGCTGTCTCCCTGGCCGGCGTCCCCCTGCAGCAGTGGGGGGGTACTGTCACGTCTGCTGGATGTAGTCCACTTAAAGATGCCGCAAGCTGATAATGGCAAAATTAAAGGAAAATGTCACCTCTACTCTATTTCCCTACATACACTTTATTCCAAAATCATGGACATTACTATGGCCTTGGTCCCCCCTTTGCTGCTATAACATCATCCACTCATCTGGGAAGGTTTTCCATGATATGTTGGGGACTTGCTTCCATTCAACCACAAGAACATTAGTGAGGTCGGGCACTGATATTCTGCGATTAGGCCTTGCTCGCTGTTGGTATTCCAATTCATACAAAAGGTGTTTGATGGGGTTGAGGTCACACCAATCCTGACAAACCATTTCTGTATGGAGCTCGCTTTGTGCATAGGGACATTGTCATGCTGAAACAGGAAAAGGCCTTCCCCAAACCGTTGCCACAAAGCTGGAAGCACAGAATCGTATAGAATGTCCTTGTATGCTGTAGCGTTAAGATTTCCCTAAAGTGGAGCTAAGGGGAACCATTATTCCTCCTCCACCAAACTTTACCGTTGGCACTAATCATTGGGGCAGGTAGCATACTCCTAGCATCCGCCAAATCCAGATTCGTCTGTCGGACTGCCAGATGGTGAAACGTGATTCATCACTCCAGAGAACACGTTTCCACTGCTCCAGTCCAATGGAGGCAAGCTTTAAACCATTCCAGCTGATGCTTGGCATTGCACATGGTGATCTTAGGCTTGTGTGCGGCTGCTAGGCGATGCAAACCAATTTCATGTAGCTTCCGACGAACAGTTCTTGACGTTGCTTCCAGATTTTGTTTGGAACTCGATAGGGAGTATTGTTGCCCCTAGATGTTTCCACTTCGCAATAACAGCACTTACAGTTGACCGGGGCAGCTCTAGCAGGTGAACTGACTTGTTGGAAAGTTGCATCCTATGACAGTAGAACATTTATTTATTTTTTTAACCTTTATTTAACTAGGCAAGTCAGTTAAGAACAAATTCTTATTTTCAATGACGGCCTAGGAACAGTGGGTTAACTAGTCCAACGCTCTAACCACAAGGCTACCCTGCCGCCCCAAACATTGAAAGTCAATGAGTTCTTCAGTAAGCCCATTTTACTGACAATGTTTGTCCATGGAGATTGCATGGCTGTGTACTCAATTTAATACAACTGGCAGCAACGTGTGTGGTTGAAATAGCTGAAGCCACTAATTTGAAGGGGTGTCCACATACTTGTGTATATATATATATAGTGTATGTCCATTAATACACTACCGTTCAAACGTTTGGGGTCACTTGTTTTTTAAAGAAAAGCGCATTTTTGTCCATTAAAATAACATCAAATTGATCAGAAATACAGTGTAGACAATGTTAATGTTGTAAATGACTATTGTAGCTGGAAACGGCAGATTTTTTATGGAATATCTACATAGGCGTACAGAGGCCCATTATCAGCAACCATCACTCTTGTGTTCCAATGGCACATTGTGTTAGCTAATCCAAGTTTATAATTTTAAAAGGCTAATTGATCATAAGAAAACCCTTTTGCAATTATGTTAACACATCTGAAAACTGTTGTCCTGATTAAGAAGCAATAAAACTGGCCTTCTTTAGACTAGTTGAGTATCTGGAGCATCAGCATTTGTGGGTTCGATTACAGGCTCAAAATGGCCAGAAACAAAGCACTTTCTTTTGAAACTCGTCAGTCTATTCTTGTTCTGAGACATTAAGGCTATTCCATGCGAGAAATTGCCAAGAAACGCAAGATATTGTACAACACTGTGTACTACTCCCTTCACAGAACAGCTCAAACTGGCTCTAACCAGAATAGAAAGAGGAGTGGGAGGCCCCAATGCACAACTGAGCAAGAGGACAAGTACATTAGAGTGTCTAGTTTGAGAAACAGACGCCTCACAAGTCCTCAACTGGCACCTTCATTAAATAGTACCCACAAAACACTAGTCTCAACGTCAACAGTGAAGAGGCGACTCTTCAGATGCTGGCCTCCTAGGTAGAGTTGCAAAGAAAAAGCGATATCTCAGACTGGCCGATAAAAATAAAAGATTAAGATGGGCAAAATAACACAGACACTGGACAGAGGAAGATTGGAAAAAAGTGTTATGGACAGACGAATCTAAGTTCGAGGTATTCGGATCACAAAGAACATTCGTGAGATGCAGAATAAATGAAAAGATGCTGCAGGAGTTAGCATGGTGGAGGCAATGTGATGGTCGGGTGGTGCTTTGGTGGAGGTAAATTTGGAGATTTTTATAGGTTAAAAGGGATCTGGAAGAAGGAAGGCTATCACTCCATTTTGCAACGCCATGCCATACCCTGTGGACGGCGCTTAATTGGAGCCAATTCCCTCCTACAACAGGACAATGACCCAAAACACAGCTTCAAACTATGCAAGGACTATATACGGAAGAAGCAGTCAGCTGGTATTCTGTCTATAATGGAGTGGCCAGCTAGTCACCGGATCTCAACCCTATTGAGCTGTTGTGGGAGTAGCTTGACCATATGGTTCATAAGAAGTGCCAATCCAACTTGTGGGAGGTGCTTCAGGAAGCATGGGATAAAATCTCCTCAGATTACCTCAACAAATTTACTACTAGAATACCAAAGGTCTGCAAGGCTGTAATTGCTGAAAATGGAGGATTCTTTGATGAAAGCAAAGTTTCAATTAAAAATCACAATTTATAAACTTGTCAACGTCTTGACTATATTTCCTATTAATTTTGAAACTAATTTCATGTATGTTTTCATGGAAAACAAGGACATTTCTAAGTGACCCCAAATTTTTGAACGGTAGTGTACATATGCATTCCTCCCTCCCTGCCCCCCTTCCTGCATAAATGTATCCATCCAACCACCTTTCTTTATATTGTTAACCAAGACATGGACCTTTACGACAGGGTAATATCTAGGTACTATTCATTATGACTCTTAGGCCCCCATCCAGATAATATTTTTGTGCTCCTGATCTATCACTGCAGACTGGCCACCCCCCTGCCTGTCTGTCTGTCTGTCTGTCTGGCCGCCCCCCTGCCTGTCTGGCCGCCCCCCTGCCTGTCTGTCTGTCTGTCTGGCCGCCCCCCTGCCTGTCTGTCTGGCCGCCCCCCTGCCTGTCTGTCTGTCTGTCTGTCTGTCTGGCCGCCCCCCTGCCTGTCTGTCTGTCTGTCTGTCTGTCTGTCTGTCTGTCTGTCTGTCTGTCTGTCTGTCTGTCTGTCTGTCTGGCCGCCCCCCTGCCTGTCTGTCTGTCTGTCTATCTGTCTGTCTGTCTGTGTGCGTGCGTGCGTGGCTGCCCTGTCTGCATTATACCCTGATGCCGACACGTTGGTTATACAATTATTGCATCCGTGCTCCTAGAGAGTGTGTCTGCTGGGTCACAGGGCAGAAGCATCAGCTTGTTCCTCACTTAGCACCATTTACCATATAGCATCAACACACAAACACTTACTGAGGAGATCTATCTATACAGTCAAGAGACTTCAAATACAAGGAACTAAACATATTGAATGAAGGATAGATGGATACACGCACACACAAACACGCTCAGAGTCCTACTGTAGGTCTGTGTCTATTTGCAGTGCTGAGCTGTGCCTCATCAAGGTCAGGTAGTGGGCATGATGCCAACTCCAGGACCTCAGTGGGCACTGGGCAAGCAGGTAGGGATATCAGACACAAACAAACACACTCACACAGCCAGGTAACTGGCATGGTGCCTACTCCAGTTGCAGGTAGCAGGTGGGGGACATCAGTGTGTCCATACGTCTGCCGTCGGCAGAGTGGGCGATCGGGTCATGTCAGGGGCGCCCAGCGGAACCCTGTCACCTCCGAGTGGACACACACACCCTCAGTCACCCTCTGCTCAAAATGAACACACACGCACACCTGGTAATTAGCATCTTCACCCTCTGTTGGAGATGAGATCAGGTAGCCTCTGACCATGGAGCTGAGATGACCAGAAAGAGGACCAGAGAGAACCGTACACCAGAGGGCACTGGACAGATGGACGAGGCCATGTTAGGCTGTCTAGAGCTGGGTAGGAACATCCTTTCAGTCCTCATCGTCAGCCTCAGCCTAGACACTAACACGCACGCAAACCCCCACATGCACGCACGCACACATGCAGATGCGCACGCACACACACGCACGCACGCACGCACACACACACACACACACACACAAACACACACACACACAAACAAAGCCACTCAAAGCCCAGCAGAGCACTCATGGATAATAATGATCAACGTGCTCTCTGTGTAGAAAAGACAGAGGAGAGGGAACCAAGACTACTGATCTACGGAGAAGAGGAGGGAGGGAGGGAGGGAGGGAGGGAGGGAGGGAGGGAGGGAGGGAGGGAGGGAGAGAAAATGAAGCCTACAGATCCACAGAGGAAGAAGATGGAGGGGAGGGAACGAGATGGGGGACAAATGCACAATGGGCTGTCAATGTTCTCTTGATCCTAATTTTCCCAGCATTAACTCCCTCTGTGCCTTGTTCCAGACACACTAGGGCCATTTTAACCAAAGGACCAAGTCAAATTATGTATCGTCTCTACTTTTACTCTAAGAACACATTATTCTGTCTATCACTTTTCACTCTGACTCCATTCCACTATCACTGTCCTCCAAGATGCTCTACCTCCCTTCCTCTTCCAGTCTTCTTATCGCTCTCTCTCTATCATCTATTGGAGTGATAATTGGAATTCTGGGCCAGTGAAACTAACCGATCGTTAGGGAGGGAAGGAAGGGGGGACCAGACAGGAGCCAGAAGAGAAACAAACATCCTTGGAGGAGTGTAGCTGTTGATCATCTTGGAGTGTAATGAAAACAGCATTAGCTACTGGTCTCCTGACATCTAATCAGCCTAACTTCCTGTAGTGGTTCCACACACACACGCATAAACACACACACACGCACTCACACACACACACACACACACACACACACACACACACACACACACACACACACACACACACACACACACACACACACACACACACACACACACACGCACAAACACACACACAACAGTGGACAGTGGACAGTGGACTGACTGTGTTGTTGGCTACATTCAAAAAGCAATGGGTGTTATAGTTATAGTGAGACACACAGCAAAGGACTTGGGACAATATGTTGAAAAGAGAAGACCAAACATTGGCTTATGGTTGATAAGGATAATATAGCACAGCACCTAACTACATACCTTTTAGACAATACATTATACTGTATATTTGGGCTGATGGGTGTAAATGGGAAACTTATTTAACCTTCCAAATAACCAATATTATAAAACTCAGCTTTCAGAGTAGGATACAAACATTAGCCCCAGGCTCTCCACTCTTCTTTCTCCACATTCACAGGACATTTATTTATTTATATATATATATATATATATGTTTTATACCAAATGGATATTTTATTTTCCTGTAGATTATGTTCAGAAAGCAATAATGTGGTTGTTCTCTTCACCATAGGCTTCAGTTAAATGAAATGTTGTGAAGTTACTTTAGAGTCAGAGAGAGAGAAATTATGCAAACATATATACAGAGCTGTGCTTCAAAGAATGCATGAACACACACACAGACACACACACACACACACACACACACACACACACACACACACACACACACACACACACACACACAGACACACACACACACACACACACAGACACACAGACACACACACACACACACACATCCGTGACACATAGAGTGGGTGTGTGTATGTTTGCACACACGCATACGAATACACACACACACACGCATACGAATACACACACGCATACGAATACACACACACACACGCATACGAATACATACACACACACTAACTCATATACAGAGCCTTTAGAAAGTATTCATGCCCCTTGACTTTATTCCACATTTTGTTGTGCTTCAGCCTCAATTCGAACTGGATTAAATACATTGAAATTGACTATTAAAAGATGACGATTTTCAATAAGGATATTGGTTCTGTCCTCCTCACCCACACTGAACAGTTAACCAATATATTCTGTCAAGGACCTGATTGGCTGCTCCAGGATCTCAATCAGGAAGTGGAGTGGAGGGAAGAGAGTAGAGAGTGTAGTGAGAGTTGATAATCAACCGTGGAGACTTGACAGAGACAGACAAGGGCCCCTTGCAGTGTGGTAGTGAGGAAATGAACTGCTTGTTCCGGCAGATTGAGGTGTGTGTGTGTGTGTAGGTATTCTCACCGTCATAGGGAGTGGAGAACAAGCTCAAAGAGCAAAGCTCTTGTAACAGCGAGTAACATCAATTCACCTCCTCTGCACCTGACCGCAACCAACTACATAGACCTCTCCTGGAGTTAAGTATAAGAAGGCAGTAGTTTTAGAGAGACAAAAGGAGAGAGAGGGAGGGGGTAGAATGAGAGCACATTGTAATTTAATGTACCACTCACATCTGACCGCAACTTACACCACAGGACACTATTCTAGTCTCAAAGAGTGAAAGAGAGAGAGGGAAGGGGAGAGAGAGAATCTGAAGCCAAATGTCTACTGTTTGCTGATGTTCTGGTGCTTCTGTCCCCAACCAAGGAGGGCCTACAGCAGCATCTAGATCTTAGGCACAGATTCTGTCAGACCTGGGCCGTGACAGTGAATCTCAGTAAGACAAAAAAAGGTCCAGTTGCCAGGACCACAAATACAAATTCCATCTAGACGCAGTTGCCCCAGAGCACACAAAAAACTATGCATACCTCAGCCTAAACATCAGTGCCACAGGTAACTTCCACAAAGCTGTGAACAATCTGAGAGACAAGGCAAGAAGGGCCTTCTATGCCATCAAAAGGAACATCAAATTTGAAATACCAATTCGGATCTGGATAAAAATACTTGAATCAGTTATAGAACTGCCCTTTATGGTTGTTGAGCGGATACCAGACCTCACAACCTTAAAGGGCAGTTCTATAACTGATTCACAAAATGGGAAAAACACAGATTTGAGACTCTACATGCACAATTCTGCAAAAACAACCTACCTGTGTACAATGAAAAAAAGATATACAGTACCAGTCAAAAGTTTGGACACATCTACTCATTCAAGGGTTTTTCTTTATTTTTTATTATTTTCTACATTGTAGAATAATAGTGAATACATCAAAACTATGAAATAACACATATGGAATCATGTTGTAACCAAAAAAGTGTTAAACAAATCAAAATATATTTTATACTTCATATTCTTCAAAGTAGCCACCCTTTGCCTTGATGACAGCTTTGCACACACTTGGCATTCTCTCAACCAGCTTTATGAGGTAGTCACCTGGAATGCATTTCAATTAACAGGTGTGCCTTGTTATTAAAAGTTAATTTGTGGAATTTCTTTCTTAATGCATTTGAGGTAAGGGTGGTATACAGAAGATAGCCTTATTTAATGTTTTATTTAACCTTTTCTTTAACTAGGCAAGTCAGTTAAGAACAAATTCTTATTTACAATGATGGCCTACCAAAAGGCAAACGGCCTCCTGCAGGGATGGGGGCTGGGATTAAAAATACAAATAAATTAAATAAAAATATAGCACAAAACACACATCATGACAAGAGAGACACCACAACACTACATAAAAAGAGACCTGAGACGATAACATAGCATGGCACAACACATGACAACACAGCATTGTAGAAACACAACATGACAACAACATGGTAATAACACAACATGTCAGCAGCATTAACCATTACAGATAACACATCCTAATTGCTAAATTGCACAAAACATTAGGAACACCTGATCTTTCCATGATATGACGCTGAAGATGAGAAACAGGTACGGGGAGTCAAATATTTTAATCGGGAACAGACATAGAACAAGACAGGAACAGCGTCAGCACACAGGAAACACGGACATATGAGAAACAATGCAGCAGCCGGAACAGAGCGGGGAACTGACAAATATAGGAGAGGTAATAAACAGGTGATTGAGTGAGTCTAGGTGTGTCCAAAATCGCTGATGTGCTTGATGAGGGAAGGCAGGTGTGCGTAAATGATGGTGTCAGGAGTGCGTAATGCAGGGCAGCCTGGCGCCCTCGAGCGCCAGGGGGTTAGAGTGGGAGCAGACGTGACAGAAACCTTATTGATGTCTCTTCAATCAGTGTAGATGAAGGGTGAAGAGACAGGTTAGAGAAGCCTTATGACAATTGAGGCATGGATTGTGTGTGTGCCATTCAGAGGGTGAATGGGCAAGACAACATATTGAAGTGCCTTTGAACGGGGTATGATAGTAAGTTCCAGGCTCACTGTTTGGAGTGTGTCAAGAATTGCTATTCTTCTGGGGTTTTCACGCTCAACAGTTTCCCGTGTGTATCAAGAATGGTCCACCACTCAAAAGACATCCAGTCAACTTTAGGAAGCATTGGAGTCAACAACAGGATCCCTTTTGACACCTTGTAGAGTCCATTCCCCGACAAATTGATGCTGTTCTGTGGGTAAAAGTGGGTGCAACTCAATATTAGGAAGGTGTTCATGTTTGGTACACTCAGTCAATAAAAAAGCATGTGCCATTTAAGTTTAATTGATTGAAACTGTAATATCAACTGGTTATATTAAATTGGTTATATTATACCGTGGAACACCATCTTAAAAAGGCATTAACTACAGCAGTGGTCCTTGCTTGTAGAAGAAGCTTATGGCTGTGCAATGACATCGCCTTCATTTATTAATTTAGCACACAGGACACATTTCCCGAGCCCTTATCACAGTGAAGACAGCTATTTTATATGAACAAAAAATGATTCTGTAATATAACAGAATAAAATATAACAGAATATTTTTCCAAATGAAAAGAGTCACCACTGCAAAGTGATGCCCATCTTGCATCTGGAACAGTTATTCTACAAGAATGATACTTTTAAATACGTCTCAATTTGGCAAGTTGAAAGAAAGATATTTCAGGGTTAGAAAGGAAAATGTCTTCTTTTCAATATACATACATTGGATGTAATTTATTCTGCCTGTTCTATGGAATTTTCAAAATGAATTAACAATTCCACCCCGACACGGACACACACACAGTTCTCATACCTAATGCCTATGCCAGTTATGATGATATTTCTCTATGGAGAAGGTTCTGAGGCACAGCATAGTGCTTTACTCTGCTGGCTAAAACATCACAAAGAAGACCGTCTACATTTACCCTGCTGGCTAAAACATCCCAAAGACCATCTACATTTACCCTGCTGGCTAAAACATCACAAAGAAGACCGTCTACATTTACCCTGCTAGCTAAACATTACAAAGAAGACCGTCTACATTTACCCTGCTGGCTAAAACATCACAAAGAAGACCATCTACATTTACCCTGCTGGCTAAAACATCACAAAGAAGACCGTCTACATTTACCCTGCTGGCTAAAACATCACAAAGAAGATTGTCTACATTTACCCTGCTGGCTAAAACATCCCAAAGACCATCTACATTTACCCTGCTGGCTAAAACATCACAAAGAAGACCATCTACATTTACCCTGCTAGCTAAAACATCACATAGAAGACCGTCTACATTTACCCTGCTAGCTAAAAGATCACAAAGAAGACCGTCTACATTTACCCTGCTGGCTAAAAGATCACAAAGAAGACCGTCTACATTTACCCTGCTGGCTAAAAGATCACAAAGAAGACCGTCTACATTTACCCTACTGGCTAAAACATCACAAAGAAGACCCTCTACATTTACCCTGCTGGCTAAAACATCACAAAGAAGACCGTCTACATTTACCCTGCTGGCTAAAACATCACAAAGAAGAACTTCTACATTTACCCTGCTGGCTAAAACATCACAAAGAAGACCGTCTACATTTACCCTGCTGGCTAAAACATCACATAGAAGACCGTCTACATTTACCCTGCTGGCTAAAACATCACAAAGAAGACCGTCTACATTTACCCTGCTGGCTAAAACATCACAAAGACCATCTACATTTACCCTGCTGGCTAAAACATCACAAAGAAGAACATCTACATTTATCCTGCTGGCTAAAACATCCCAAAGACCATCTACATTTCCCTGCTGGCTAAAACATCACAAAGAAGACCGTCTACATTTACCCTGCTAGCTAAAACATCACAAAGAAGACCGTCTACATTTACCCTGCTGGCTAAAACATCACAAAGAAGACCGTCTACATTTACCCGGCTGGCTAAAAAATCACAAAGACCATCTACATTTACCCTGCTGGCTAAAACATCACAAAGAAGACTGTCTACATTTACCCTGCTGGCTAAAACATCCCAAAGACCATCTACATTTACCCTGCTGGCTAAAACATCACATAGAAGACCGTCTACATTTACCCGGCTGGCTAAAGCATCACAAAGAAGACCGTCTACATTTACCCTGCTAGCTAAAACATCACAAAGAAGACCATCTACATTTACCCTGCTGGCTAAAACATCACAAAGAAGACCGTCTGCATTTACCCTACCGGCTAAAACATCACAAAGAAGACTGTCTACATTTACCCTGCTGGCTAAAACATCCCAAAGACCATCTACATTTACCCTGCTGGCTAAAACATCCCAAAGACCATCTACATTTACCCTGCTGGCTAAAACATCACATAGAAGACCGTTTACATTTACCCGGCTGGCTAAAGCATCACAAAGAAGACCATCTACATTTACCCTGCTAGCTAAAACATCACAAAGAAGACCATCTACATTTCCATAGCCATTTCATACAGTCTCCCTGTCCCCGGGGTACCCATCTTCCCTGTATTCAAATGCAGGTCATGCCACAGTTCAGTTGTTTTTTCATCAGAAACTACCAGTGGCCCAGCAGACTAATATGACACTTGATTGGCTGCAGCAGTCACACATAGACAACAACAAAAACACAAAAACATACACACAAACATGCACACAAGCTTGCACCCAAGCGTGCACACAAGCACGCACAAACAGTTGATTGTCCCCTGTATTCTTGACAGCCTCAATCTGCCGGATAGATTGCTGTGTCCTGATCTAGCTGATGGAAGTGAAGCTCATTCCACATCAGTGGTCTCGTGTGTGTGTGTGTGTGTGTGTGTGTGTGTGTGTGTGTGTGTGTGTGTGTGTGTGTGTGTGTGTGTGTGTGTGTGTGTGTGTGTGTGTGTGTGTGTGTGTGTGTGTGGTTCTACTATCCTCGTGAGGACCTGACATCCCCGATTGTCCCCATAAGGACAGTAAAGCAAGGAAAATTCTCCCTCGTTGGCAAATTTCCTACTTCCCAACGAGGACAAAGTCAATTTTAAGTATAGGGGTTAGGTTTAGGTTTAGAATTAGGGTTAGAATTAGAGTTAGGCTTACAGTGTTTTCCACACGTTCACTATATACAAAAGTATGTGGACACTCCTTCAAATTAGTTGATTTGGCTATTTCAGCCACACCTGTCGCTGACAGGTGTATAGAATCGAGCCCACAGCCATGCAATCTCCATAGACAAACATTGGCAATACAATAGCCCGCATTGAAGAGCTCAGTAAATTTCAACGTGGCACCGTCACCTTCCCAGCAAGTCAATTTGTCAAATCTCTGCCCTTTTAGAGCTGCTCCGGGCAACTGTAAGTGCTGTTCTTGTGAAGTGGAATTGTCTAGGAGCATCAACGGCTCAGCCACGAAGTTGTAGGCCACACAAACTCACAGAACGGGACCGCTGAGTGCTGAAGTGTGTAGCACGTAAAAATCATCTATCCTCAGTTGCAACACACACGACCGAGTTCCAAACTGCCTTTGGAAGTAATGTCAGCATAAGACTGTTCGCCGGGAGATCAATTAATTGGTTCCCATGATCGAGCAGCCACGCACATGCCTAAAATCACCATGCACAATAGCAAGCGTTGGCTGGAGTGATGTAAAGCTCGCCACCATTGGACTCTGAAGCAATGGAAACAAGATACCGCTGAATGCATAGTGTCAATTATAAAGTTTGGTGGAGGAGGAATAATGGTCTGGGGCTGTTTTTCATGGTTCAGGCCCCTTAGTTCCAGTGAAGTGAAATCTTCACGCTACAGCACACAATGACATTCTAGACAATTCTGTACTTCCAACTTCGTGGCAACAGTTTGGGGAAGGACCTTACCTGTTTCAGCATGACAAGTCCCCAATACGCAAAGCAAGGTCCATACAGAAATGGTTTGTCGAGATCGTTGTGGAAGAACATGACTGGTCCAAACTGAGCTCTGACCTCAACCCGATCGAACACCAGTGGGATGATTTGGAATGCCAACTGCGAGCCAGGCCTAATCGCACAACATCAGTGCCCGACGTCACTAATGCTCATGAGGCTGAATGGAAGCAAGTCCCTGCAGCAATGTTCCAACATCTAGTGGAAAGAGTTCCCAGAAGAGTAGAGGCTGTTATAGCAGCAAAGGGGGCACCAACTCCATATTAATGCCCATGATTTTGGAATGAAATGTTCGACGAGCAGGTGTCCACATACATTGGTCATGTAGCATACATGAAGTAGCAAGCCAATTAGAAAAACAAGCGAGGCGGTTCCAATTTGTGGCTAAATGAGCTCTATTCTGGTGGGCTATGGTACATTCTAATGCCTTAATTCCATCTGAAATACACAGCGAAATGATTGAATACTTTATGGGGTTTACCTCCCAGACTGGAAACATGAGTTGTGGTATTGTGTAGAAAGACATGACATTACAATTTAAATTACTGAAAATATATGAATTCAGTGTATTGTTAGTTGTTTTGGAAATTGTATAGGTATAGATCTATATGATCAGGACGATTTTCTAAGAAAGAGAACATAAAACCTTTTTAAACATTTAACCTGTCCTCTCTTGAGATTAAAGTCTTATTTACAGTTTAACTGCAAGTATTGAGGAAATGATGTTAGTTCTTCAAATTATGTATTTTATTAAAACAGAACAATTAAGTGAATACCCCACATTATAATTTTTTTTCTTTCTTCCGGTTAATAATTAGGCTATTAGATTTCGACTCCTTGTTACCATTACAGTTGAAGTCCGAAGTTTACATACACTTAAGTTGGAGTCATTAAAACTCGTTTTTCAAACACTCCACAAATTTCTTGTGAACAAACTATAGTTTTGGCAAGTCAGTTAGGACATCTACTTTGTGCATGACACAAGACATACAGATGTATTTCAAGGCCTACCTTCAAACTCAGTGCCTCCTTGCTTGACATCATAGGGAAATCAAAATAAATCAAACAAGACCTCAGAAAAATAATTGTAGACCTTCGCAAGTCTGGTTCGTCCTTGGGAGCAATTTCCAAACGCCTGAAGGTACCACGTTCATCTGTACAAAACAATAGTAGGCTTTATTAACACTATAATAAAGCATATTGCGTTCCTCATTTCACCTGTCACATTATTTTACATTATGAAGCTTACTTAGTACCCCAGAACAGCTGAGCCAGTCAAGTGTTTGTTTGTTAATAGCACAACGGGAGAAGGTGGGGGTAGGTGAGGGTAGGTGAGTCCAGCTGTGTACTGACAGGGGTCGCATTTTATATTTAAAGTCAACAGTGTTTTTTTAGCTTCAATAGAGTGATCAGGGACGTGCAACTATAATTTTTCTTCACAGATGAGACATTATTGCAACACATTCAACAGAAAACAGCTTCCTTTTCATCAGATGACAACGGAAGTACTATGCTATTAGGTTGGCAGCCACACACTTAAATGAGTTTACAATGAAAGAGCAAGGTATTTTATGCTAAAACGATGCATGGCTGTCATATTTCTAATGTTTAGGCCAATCATAGAAAGAATGTAGCCAGCGACATTTCCTAATGTTTTGCTTAAAGGTAATCTTGCATTTTAACTGAGAAAAATAGGCTGGCTACACCAAGTAAAGTAGCTACAAATCAGGCAGAGCACCGTCGGCTGATCGAATGCCCGTTTGTAAATTCCCATCTGAGAAGTGCAAAGGATGTCCATAATGAGTCTGATGCCGAGCAGAAATTACAATAAGAAGCATGCTAGATCTGAATTTACAAAGTGCAGCAAGATATGAGTGAAAAAACAATCCGAATTCTGAGTTAACACGACCTCTTAAGTTTATCTTGCTATCGAACTAAGTGGCTGAATTAATAAGGTGACAGTGCATCATATGTGAACCGTTTCAGAAAGCTAGGGGTAGGTCGCATGTCAAAACTTCACAGGAGAAGCATTTGAACAATAAAAAGATATACTGCACCAGTCAAAAAGAATAATAGTGAAGACATGAACACTATGAAATAACACATATGGAATCATGTAGTAACCAAAAGCGTTATACAAATCAAAACACATTTCATATTGGAGATTCTGCAAAGTAGCCACCCTTTCCCTTGATGACAGCATTGCACACTCTTGGCAATCTATCAACTAGCTTCATGAGGAATGCTTTTCCAACAGTCTTATAGGAGTTCCAATATATGCTGAGCACTTGTTGGCTGCTTTTCCTTCACTCTGCAGTCCAACTCATCCCAAACCATCTCAATTGGGTTGAGGTTGGGTGATTGTGGAGGGCAGGTCATCTAATGTAGGACTCCATCACTCTCCCTCTTGGTCAAATAGCCCTTACACAGCCTGGAGGTGTGTTTTGCGTCATTTTCTTGTTGAAAAACAAATGATAGTCCCACTAAGCACAAACCAGATGGGATGGCGAATCGCTACAGAATGCTGTGGTAGCCATGCTGGTTAAGTGTGCCATGAATTCCAAATACCTCACTAACAGTGTCAACAGCAAAGTACCCCACACCATCACAACTCCCCCTCCATGCTTCACGCTGGGAACCACACAAGCGGAGCTCATCCATTCACCTGCGTCTCATAAAGACATGGCGGTTGGAACCAAAAATCATTTGGACTCATCAGACCAAAGGACAGCTTTCCACCGGTCTAATGTCCATTGCTCATGTTTCTTTGCCCAAGCAAGTCTCTTCTTATTATTGGTGTCCTTTAGTAGTGGTTTCTTTGCAGCAAAAGGCATGATTCATGCAGTCTCATCTGAACAGTTGATGTTGAGATCTGTCTGTTACTTGAACTCTGTGGAGCATTGATTTGGGCTGCAATTTCTGAGCGCTTGCTGCTTTTTACGACTGCACTTGAAGAAACTTTGAAAGTTCTTTAAAACCTTCATGTCTTAAATAAATGATGGACTGTCATTTCTCTTTACTTATTTGAACAATTTTACCAAATAGGCCTATCTTCTGCATACCACCCCTACCTTGTCACAACATAACTGATTGGCTCACCACATTAAGAAGGAAAGAAATTCCACAAATTAACTTTTAACAAATCACACCTGTTAATTAAAATGCATTCCAGGTAACTACCTCATGAAGGTGGTTGAGAGGATGCCAAGAGTGTGCAAAGCTGTCATCACGGTAAAGGGTGGCTACTTTGAAGAATCTCAAATGTAAAATATATTTGGATTTGTTTAACACTTTTTTGATTACTACATGATTACATATATGTAATGTCATAGTCATAAATATGGGGGATTGGAAATGATGCGGACAATTACATTGATGGAAGCTGCAATCTATTTGCAATAGTAAAGCTGATCTTACCCCCCCCCCCCCAAAAAAGAAAAACATTATAAAAGAGCTCTCCAGTATGTGTAACCAACATTCAAGTGCCATTTCCTCAAAAGTGGGGATATAAGCTAATTCACTTTCATAGCAGTATTACTTTCACATTGTTCCTCAACTGTAGTGTATCATATACCATTTTGTAGCTCTGAGTCTCTACTTTTATCCAATGTAAAAAAAAACACCATTTCAATTTCGAATCAAGTTGCTCGGTCACATATTGTGTTCGCTTTTGCTGTGTTTTAGAAGTCAAAGCCCTATGGATTAGTTATTTTTACAGCTGTCACTGCTATCATGACTTCACTGTGTTTTTTCAACTCTCAGATGACATTCGGCAGCTCCTACCTAAATATGTATAACTTTATGAGCTGGATTGCCTGTCTTTGCAATTTGTTTTTTTCGTTTGTGCTTGTTAGCATATTTAGCTAGTAGCCTCCATGGAAATTCACTGTTACTTGTGCTAATGTTGTTAGCTTTCAGGTAATAGATGCCCAATTAGCTTTTTTGTATATTTTGGTACCCCTTTGGGTACTAAAACCAGTAATACCGTAAATCCCAGGGTAAGAGAAGGGCGGTATGACGATATGAATATCTGGATACCTCCCAACCCTAGTGTGTGCACATAATACTTATTCCCTATCACACACTTCAGGCCGTTAGGGTGTCACAGGCAAAACGGCAGCGAGACGGCAGTGGCTTCTTTTCTTTTTTAAATCCCAATGGTTCATGAAACATTCACCGGGAACTTTCAGCGACGTGAACAAGGGTCCAGAGAAGTTATTCGAGGGAAAGGAGAAAGAGATGAGATCCCTAGTGGACCTGTCCCCTCCTCCACCCCCTGTCACCCTGTCACCCTGCTGTCCCCTTGTCCTCCTCATGTCTCCCCGCTCACACAGAGAAACACACGGAGCACAGCATCACAAGCCCTCAATTAATCCATGTCAGCACTTGGCCAATGTGACCTATACCTGTCCTTTACAGTTCTTGGAGGGGTGTGTGTGTGTGTGTGTGTGTGTGTGTGTGTGTGTGTGTGTGTGTGTGTGTGTGTGTGTGTGTGTGTGTGTGTGTGTGTGTGTGTGTGTGTGTGTGTGTGTGTGTGTGTGTGCGCGCACGTGTCTGCATGCATCTGTGCTGTGTACTTGGCTGCCATCAGCCACCTGCTCAATTTATCGATGTCCTTTGGGGTTCACTGTGCCTGTGTGTGGTGAAGCTGAAGGGTGGAGGTGGAAAATGATTAATTTAACATTCTGGAGTACAGGCAGTTTATTCAGCCATACTTTGAGTTGTTAACAGGTCAATCACTCTCTGTTCTACCTTTATTTTGTAGTTCTTTGGCAATGTGGAATGTTGGTAGGTAGGGCAATAATTCATTTTTAGAAGTGGTGTAACTAACTTTTGAGCTTCACTCAAATAAACACAAAACATGGAGAAAAGCACACAACTATAATATATGTAATCTCCTGCTTCAAAGACTTTGGCTTCTATTGGTTTCCATTCACAATTATGTTGCCACAGGGATGAGGGAGTCTTCGCTCCCTGCCTGAAAAATCAATTAGGGGAAAGACTGAGCTATAGTGTCTAGTTTATACATATCTATCTGCAGATGGCTTAACTTGTATGATATATACCAAGCTAAAATAACAGAGCACTCTAACCAGATATTTGCCATTAAAAAGATAGTTAAGACTTTAGTTTGAAGTGCACATATTAGCCACTAATTTGTAGTTTATAAGTGTGTTTACAAGTAGCTAATAAGCCTTTTATTATGTTTATTAGCCATACATCAGGCCTTAAGTGTTTTCTTGTTAAAACAATATCAGTCATGTTTTACTGGCCAATCTTTAATATTAGTCCTAATATTGTTAGTCCTAATAAAGACATACTACTACTTAGAGCAAGGTACACAAGAAACACTCTTAGTAAGCTGTATCAATGTAAAACGAATAAAAGCATAGCACCTTAAGATGTCTTCCCTATATGAAAGAGTTACCTTATTCTTACATGGAGAAATATTGTCCAGAAATGATCACATTGGATAGAAAGGGCACATCTCCCCACACATGAGCAAAATTTCTAATGTTCCTGAATCAAAGAATTTGTGTAGTTTCGTGAGATAATAAACTTCCATAGTGCATCTTTAAATAAGAATGTCTACTATGTATTAGGACTTGGTGCAAGTGTATGTATTTGGACAGTGACGCTAACAAAATCCTCTGTGTTTGTTTAGCCTATGGTTCAGTGAGAGAGAGTTTACATTCGATTAGTCTATGTATGTGTTTAGTCTATGTTTCAGTGAGAGAGAGTTTACATTCGATTAGTCTATGTATGTGTTTAGTCTATGGTTCAGTGAGAGAGAGTTTACATTCGATTAGTCTATGTATGTGTTTAGTCTATGGTTCAGTGAGAGAGAGTTTACATTCGATTAGTCTATGTATGTGTTTAGCCTATGGTTCAGTGAGAGAGAGTTTACATTCGATTAGTCTATGTATGTGTTTAGTCTATGGTTCAGTGAGAGAGAGTTTACATTCGATTAGTCTATGTATGTGTTTAGCCTATGGTTCAGTGAGAGAGAGTTTACATTCGATTAGTCTATGTATGTGTTTAGCCTATGGTTCAGTGAGAGAGAGTTTACATTGGATTAGTCTATGTATGTGTTTAGCCTATGGTTCAGTGAGAGAGAGTTTACATTGGATTAGTCTATGTATGTGTTTAGCCTATGGTTCAGTGAGAGAGAGTTTACATTGGATTAGTCTATGTATGTGTTTAGTCTATGGTTCAGTGAGAGAGAGTTTACATTCGATTAGTCTATGTATGTGTTTAGCCTATGGTTCAGTGAGAGAGAGTTTACATTCGATTAGTCTATGTATGTGTTTAGCCTATGGTTCAGTGAGAGAGAGTTTACATTGGATTAGTCTATGTATGTGTTTAGCCTATGGTTCAGTGAGAGAGAGTTTACATTGGATTAGTCTATGTATGTGTTTAGCCTATGGTTCAGTGAGAGAGAGTTTACATTCGATTAGTTTATGTATGCGTTTAGCCTATGGTTCAGTGAGAGAGAGTTTACATTGGATTAGTCTATGTATGTGTTTAGTCTATGGTTCAGTGAGAGAGAGTTTACATTGGATTAGTCTATGTATGTGTTTAGCCTATGGTTAGTCTATGTATGTGTTTAGCCTATGGTTCAGAGAGAGTTTACATTGGATTAGTCTATGTATGTGTTTAGCCTATGGTTCAGTGAGAGAGAGTTTACATTGGATTAGTCTATGTATGTGTTTAGCCTATGGTTCAGTGAGAGAGAGTTTACATTGGATTAGTCTATGTATGTGTTTAGCCTATGGTTCAGCGAGGGAGAGTTTGCATATGTGTTATATATGTTATATGTTTGTACAGCAATAAGTTCTTTATGGTCATGTGTGTCCTAAAGGGGTCATTGTGATTTAAAGATACACTAAGGACGTTTAGTTGCTAATTCTTTACATAACATTTTTACTTCAATGTTGGCTTGTATGGTGAATATGATATAGTATGAATCAGTCTTATTTCATTAAACTACACAAATCTTTTGTTTCAGGCAAACAGTACATGCTTTTGCTCATAGGTGTGGGGAAGTGTTCCCCTTTCTGTCCAATGAGGTCCTTTCTGGACAATATTTCTGTATAAAAAATATGGCTACACTATAAAATAGGGAACACATCTTCAGGTACTATATCCTTATTAGTCCCATATTGAGACAGCTATTAAGAGTCTGTTTATTGTGTAACTTGCTCTTTATTAAATACTAAAATGTCTTTATAATGACTAACAATGAGGTTATTAAGGATTGGCCAGAAACAAATTATTTACAATGTTTGAAAAAGAAAACACTTAATCAAGGCCTAATATCTGGCTAATAACATATAATAAAGACCTTATCAACTACTTGTATAAACACTTATAAACTACAAGTTAGTGGCTAATATGTGAACCATAAGATAAATTGTCACCAAATCTTGTTAAGACTGTAAGGTGCAGATATTAGTCACTCTCTTGTAGTTAATATGTGTGTATACAAGTAGCTAATGTTTTATTAGCCATACATTAAGCCTTAAGTCATTTGTATTTGTTTAGCCTATGGTTCAGGTAAGGAGAGTTTACATTGGATTAGTCCATGTATTTGTTAAGTCTATGGTTCAGTGAGAGAGAGTTTACATTGGATTAGTCTATGTATGTGTTTAGCCTATGGTTCAGTGAGGGAGAGTTTGCATTAGATTAGTCTATGTATGTGTTTAGTCTATGGTTCAGTGAGAGAGAGTTTACATTGGATTAGTCTATGTATGTGTTTAGCCTATGGTTCAGCGAGGGAGAGTTTGCATATGTGTTATATATGTTATATGTTTGTACAGGGGTTGAGAAAAGCTGACACCGTATCAACACGACACCTTAGGTAAACCTTTCTCAAATTTCCTGACAAAATATGATTCCCAATAAGTCCTTCGTGGTCACGTACACTGCATGTCAAAAGTTTTAGAACACCTTCTCATTCAAGGGTTTTTCTTTATTTTTTAAACTATTTTCTACGTTTAGATTAATAGTGAATATATCAAAACTGTGAAATAACACATATGGAATCATGTCGTAACCAAAAAAGTATTAAATAAATCAAAATATATTTTATATTTGAGATTCTTCTAGTAGACATTATTTCATTAAACTGCACTAATCTTTAGTTTCAGGCAAAACATTACATGCTTTTGCTAATGGGTGTGGGGAGGTGTGCCCCTTTCTGTCCAATGAGGTCATTTCTGGACAAAATGTCTGTAGTAAAAATATTGTTACACTTTAGAATAGCGAACACATTTTCAAATACGATGTCCTTATTAGTCCCACATTGAGACAGCTTACTAAGAGCCTGTTTCTTGTGTAACTTGCCCTTTAATAAATACTAATACGTCTCTATGACTAACAAAGAATATATTAAGGATTGGCCAGTAAAACATTAATTATAATGATTGAAAAAAGTAAAAAACTTAAAGCTACAATAGGTAATTCTTCGGGCGACCAAATTCCTATACTGTAGATATGTGAGTTATAGATCTGTCATTCTCACTGAAAGCAATTCTAAGAAGCGGTCTGTTCTGTGTGCTATTTCTATGCTTCCCGTTCTAAAGTTTTCCTTTTACTTCCGATTTTGTACACCAGCTTGAAACAGCTGAAAATACAATATTTTTGATTATGGAAAATATATTTCACAGTGGTTTAGATGGTACAATGATTCTCTACACAATGACTGCTTGTTTGACACATTAACTGAAAACAGGCAAAACATTAGAATTTTAGCAACCAGGAAGTGGAGGAACGATTTTTGCATTTTGCACCTTTAATAAAGGCTTAATGTATGGCTAATAAGACACAATAAAGACCGTATTAGCTACTTTTATACACTTTTATTAACTACAAATTATAATAAAATAAAATAGTATTGGTGCATACACATATTTAGCAGATGTTATTGCGGGTGTAGCGAAATGCTTGTACAAAAAGGTGCTTAGGAACATTAGCTAATACGTGCATCGTAATACATCTGCAAACATGTATACCTTAAAATAAATTGTCACCAAAATATTTATTTAGCTGACATACACATGTAGGAAGATTAAACAAATGTGTATTTATTTTCATTTAACCTTTCTTTAAACAGGGTGTCACATTGAGATTAAGCATCTCTTTTACAAGAGATCCCTGTACACATTACGATAAAAACAGAATTTTAAAACATACACGTGTATAAAAGCAACCACATTCAACTACATAGAGGTCCTCAATCAATAATGTAAACTGCCTGAGTGACACCAGTACATCTAACTGCAGTGAACTCTGCAGATTGTTCAACAAATTAGAGACAAAAAAACTAAAAGCGTATGTGCCTAAATCTGTGAAGACTGAAGAGATCTTTAGTGTAACTTGTTTTTTTAAATTTTACCTTTATTTAACTAGGCAAGTCAGTTAAGAACAAATTCTTATTTTCAATGACGGCCTAGGAACAGTGGATTAACTGCCTGTTCAGGGGCAGAACGACAGATTTTTACCTTGTCAACTTGGGAATTTGAACTTGCAACCTTGCGGTTACTAGTCCAACGTTCTAACCACTAGGCTACCCTGCCGCCCAATATTATTCTTATCTTAATTAATGATGTTACATATAGAGGCAGTTTCTGTAAGATTGCTTTGTAAATAAATAAAAGAGAAGGCAGTTCTCTTCTCGCAGACAGAGAGGTCCATCCCACATTCTAGACAGACTATAATGATGAGTCCTAAAAGTGTCCCCTGTGATAAAACGTATTGCTGAATGTTAGACTGTGTCCAAGGGTTTTAAAACAGAGGTTGCCGTATGCATGTAAACAATATCACCAAAATCCAGTAGAGGGAGAAGCGTTGCTTGAGCAATCTTTCGCATATTTTAATACTAAGGCATGATTTATTTTGATATAAAAAAAAATATTGGATCTTAGCTTCTTAGTCAGATTTTCTATATGCGTTACGAAGGACAACTTGTCATCAATCCAGACACCCAGGTACTTATATTGAGAAACAAGCTCAATTTGGACTTCATTTACAGCCAAATATGCAGGTCCTCAGGGTCAACATTTTGTGACCTAGAGAACAGCATGAGCCTGGTTTCACTTGTATTTAACACTAAGATCTCTAAGTGATTTATGAATTGAATTAAAGTCATGCTGAAGTTCACAAATGGTCTGCTGCACTGAGGTGGCACAGGAATACAAAACTGTGGCATCTGCATAGGGATGAATGCTACAAGAATTAACAGTGTCATTAATATACAAAGTGAACAATAATGGACCCAAAATCAAACCCTGAGGAACACCTTTTTAAATATCAAGAAATTCTAATTTATCCCCATCTAGCAAGATGGCCTGATTTCTGTCGCTAAGATAATTCTGAAACCATAAACAGACATGATGTACCAGGCTTTTCTGCTGACGATCCCACTACTGATGGCGTTTCAGGCGTCAAACACTTCACCACTTGATTCTGTAAAGAAGATTGGACCGATAAGCTCTCCAAAAGTTGCCAAAGTTGATGAGATAAGAAATAGGGCTCAGTTCTTCTGTGACATGACCACAGCGGGCGGCAGCTGGACTCTGGTGGCAAGCGTGCACGAGGACAACATCTACAGGAAGTGCACAATTGGTGAACGTTGGACCAGCCAGCAGGGAAACAACGCCAACTGGCCAAAAGGGGAAGGCAACTGGGCCAACAGGAAGACTTTCGGAACAGTGGAGGCAGCCACGGACGATGACTTCAAGAATCCTGGCTACTATGACATAGATGCAGAAGACATGTCGGTGTGGCACGTTCCCAACAAAACGCCCTTTTACCACTGGAACCACTGGAACCGCCATCATGCGCTACCACACTGAGAGGCACTTCCTCCATCTGTACGGAGGAAACCTGTACTACCTCTTCTACCGCTACCCGGTCGAGTACAACGTTGGAAAACACCTGTCCGACAATGGACCCTCCATTCCCATAGTTTATGACCTCGGGGACAAAGAGTCCACCAAAATGTTCTATGGCCCTAGCACTAGAGGGGAGACTGAGGGAGGCTTCATCAGTTTCAGAGCCATAAACCATGAACGGGCGGCAACAGCCATCTGCTCTGGGGTCAAAACCAAAGGCGGTGAGGTTGATGCATACTGTATTGGTGGAGGTGGGTTTTTCCCTCAGGGTAACCCTCTTCAGTGTGGGGATTTCACTGGATTTCCCTGGTATGGCTATGGGACCCATGAAGGCTGGAGTGCATTTATTTTTCATTGAATGTTTCATAGATTGATTGATAGACAATTCATACAGTTTTAAATGAAAGTAATTTTGGTAATACATTTTATATTTCTCTCTAATAATCCATTACTATAAAAAATAAACAATAAAAAGCAATAAACATTTAATTCATTATGAAAATATTTGCGTGTCAAACAATCATTTAAAGGCGTATAGCATATAGTGACAAATATTATTATGCAATGTGAGGCTCTTAATAACTGAATTACGGTAAGGTTACTGTAAACCACTTTTTGACACCTGTTGTGTTGGGGTGATGGGCGCTGGAAATTCTTCCTACTGTACTTCTTTTTTGGTGGGAGTGTCGGGAGAGGGGTGTGGGTTAAGATGAACTTACTCTTCCAAATGTGTCGAGAGAGAGAGAGAGAGTCTGTGCTGTAATGATGCCTCAGTGTATTGACATTACTAGCCATGTGATGTTTTGAAATGTAGATATACATTATATGCTGTTGGCTGTCGGATTAAAACATGTTTGTCACTTGACGAAAGACACGGGACATGATCGTATCCAACTAATAGTGCTCCTCTGGGTCACACACAGACATGGCTGAGAGGCGGCAGGTGACATAATGAAAGAGAGGAAAAGCAGCCAGCCTGGCCTCAGAAAGTCCATGGCAATACAGCATCATTATTTCTGGGTCTGTTTCCCTGGTTGAGGCTTTCCTGGAGGTTGAGAGCCAGAGATGCTACCACCACCATCAGAGTAAAGGACACATAACTAGAGTGTTCTGGATAACACACTTCACCTTGTGTTAGGATCACAGTCACACACAGCCGTACACACACACAGCTCAATCTCGCAACATGATTAGCAGAGGTATGTCATGGTCATGGATACAAACTCTATATAGGACACGAAGTTATGCACCTTGGCCCAATCTGAAGCTAACTGAGAGTGAGGTCTGTGGAAAAGGAGGAAAAACACAACCTGACCGACCTGAAACAGTGAGAGAGTGTCACAGCTTGGGGGCTAATTAGCTAGTCGCTAAACATTCCATCTAGCCACTACTCTCAGTGGTCAGGAGGTGGAAGGAGGGTAGAGAAGAAGGAGTGAGGAGGGGGAGAAGAAGGGGTGAGAAGAGGGAGAGAAGAAGTAGTGAGGAGGGGGAGAAGAAGGGGTGAGGAGGGTTGAGAAGAAGGGATGAGGAGGGGGGAGAAGAAGGGCTGAGGAGGGGGAGAAGAATGAGGGAGGAGGGGGAGAAGCCATGAAGAGATGATTCATCCTCAAGACTGACTAACACTTTGACAGCGTGACGAAGTTGTCCGTGCGTCTGTCCCCTCCCGCCTCCCCGTCTGTCCTGAATAGAATGTGAATAATTTCTTGTCAGGCGGCATATTGATGGGCAAGGAGGTGAACAAGGTGACTTCAGCAACATCTGGCGGTGACTGTGTCTTTGAGGTCACGTCAGCCGGACAGAGCCGTGAGTGTGCTAGCCAAGGAAATCAGGCTCTCTGTTCAATCAGTTCAACAAATTGTACTGATACAGCCTTTTTCACAACATTTCTCACAAAACTGCAACCCTGCCATCAGCATAGTCATAGAGGCATACAGCAGGGACCTGAAGGTCATTCTAACAGAACCCACCCCTATTGGGGGAGCAGGTCTGAGAGATGCACAGAACCCACAGAGGGTCAGAGGTCACATATCATTGGTGCCGAGGGGCATAACATAATATGAATTATTCAATGACTATTCTCAATACGTTACCATAAACCACCTGGACGATATGATGTATTCTACCTGGCTGGCAGGAAAGTGTTTCTAAAGTCTATGTCCTCAACCTATAGCTTAACCTATAGGTCAACAGATCCTATAGGATGGGTGTCAGGGGAGAGACATTTTGACCATGGTACATCAGGTTTCCACCTGTCAGTCCTGCAAAGGAGAAAGCAGGCAGGGTCATGTTCCTGTTCTCTCTATTCCTCTTTCTCGCTTATTCTCTCGTTCTCTCTCCCCCTTTCTCTCTTTTTCTCTTTGCGCCTTCCAATCCAGAAGCAGCTCAGTGGCATGAGAGAGATTAAAAACCTAGCTGAGCCCCAAGCCAGACTCACCAGACTCACTAGCTATAAACCCCAGCTCAGCAGCAGGGCAGACTCACTAGCCTGGCTAAAGTGGATTTGGGAAGATAATTAGAAACCCTAATCCCCTATTGTCACCGTTCCATAGCACGCTGCACACAAAGAAAGACAATTACTATATTTGGAACATCATTTTTTTTAAATGGAATAATGACTGCTGTGTGTTGCATATTTTCTTTTCTCTGAATAAAAGGAACAACTTTTTTTTTTTTATGGACTAGTCATTTTTCAACAACATACTTATTTATATATTTGTAGTACAGCTCTCAGCTGGTACCAAAGCTCTGCAGATAATATCAAATATATTTGCTGGACATACAGAACCTAGATCTCCTGATCATTATCTGTCTAAAATCTCTTAAATGTAAAGTCTTCATATTTGGGGATCCTATTAGATGTTATTTTATTCAATTCTGTCTGGTATGAGAATGGTATGTGAGTCACTGTACAGATAAAGTTTAGGCTTGGTGTTTTTACTGCACAGTAATGCTGTTTTGTAAATGTAGTCAACTCTAATGCATCCTTTTATTTTATTCAACACAAAGTGGTGGGATGCAGATGATTTGGAGGATGATGTTTTGATTATTGATTTTTGATTTGATTTGACCCACAAAAAAATCAAGAGAATGACCAGAAGAAGGGGACTGCAGGGTATGCTCGTCTTGTAAGAGTCAAGCCCTGTTATCATGACATGGTGGAGACATGAAAAACTTACTTCCAGCCTGCTTAAAATCTATCTATAGATGAGCGCATGGTTGTCTCAAAGGCTCGAATTGGCTTGAAGCAATGTATGAAAAATAAGCCAACAAAATGGGGCTACAAGCTCTTTGTGCTAGCCATTTCAGCCTCTGCCAACATGTGGAACTTTTTCATCTATGAAGGCAAGGCGATTAAACCCACTGGTTAGGGCCTTCTTTATGACTCTGTCATTCAGCTGATGAACTTCCCCTTACTTGCCAGTGGGTGGGTACAAGCTCTTTGTGGACAATTTTTATACCAGTCCAATGCTTTTCATAGAACTCTTGAAAAAGAAAATAGTGGCCTGTGGCACAATTCGTCCTAACAGAATCGGTTTCCCCAAGACTTGACAAAGACAGAGGAGACGGGGACCATACGTTGGACGTAACCATGCTCACCATACAGCACAAGGCATTCAATAACGACCATGTCTCAAGGAGGGTGAAAAATGCCAATGGGGCACGGGTGAGGAAGAATGTCCCTGTTTCTGTGAAGGACTACAATGCCAGCATGGGGGGTGTCGACCTATCTAACGCTTTGATAGGCTACTACCAGGTCCTCCACACAATACTTTTTTGAACCACTTTGTGGACATTGCTACAATAAATGCTTTCATTCTCCACAAGCAGATGGCCAACGCAAAAGGTCAAACCCCTCTCTCCCAGTTGGCTTTCTGAGAGCAGCTGGTGTTGGGGGGGCCAATGCAACATCATAACCATCACAAGGCCCCCCACTCAAGGTGAGCGCCACTATCCAACATGCATGCCAAAAGAGAAAAGGAAGAACTGCAAGCATTGCACAAAACACAAGGGGGGTGAAATGCCAGATCTTCTGTCTGAAATGCCAGTTTGCTTTTTGTGGTCAGAGAGATGGACTGCTTCAAAGACTATCATGACATGCACAAGCTATGGTGAAAGTGAAATCCAATCATCTACACCTGGGATGTAAAACAAACACGAATGCCATTTGTGCTTCTACACCTGCATTGCTTGCTGTTTGGGGTTTTAGGCTGGGTTTCTGTACAGCACTTTGAGATATCAGCTGATGTACGAAGGGCTATATAAATACATTTGATTTGATTTTGATTTGATTTGTAATTAGTTCAGCTTATT
This sequence comes from Oncorhynchus nerka, assembly GCF_034236695.1. NCBI lineage: Eukaryota > Metazoa > Chordata > Actinopteri > Salmoniformes > Salmonidae > Oncorhynchus > Oncorhynchus nerka. Next base: position 71,949,350 of record NC_088399.1, read on the forward strand.
TAAAATTTTGCACCTTTTTTAATGAAAAACACGTGTGTAACCAAGTTTGTGTTTTATAGATTTATAGTTTTATAGATTATAGATCTGTTGCTTTTCTATTGTTTTTGAAAACAGTACATGTGTATGTGGGACCAATACATTGAATATGCCTAGGCTAAATGTTCAGTCACTTTGGAAAGGTTGAAAAAAACACTTATTTTGGAGAGAGGTTGGAGAGAATTTGTTTTTATCGTGAACAATTTTTAGGCACATCCAGTGTGCAAAAACAGTGCAATTACCACATTCTGACGCTTTGGTGAGGTTGAAAGGACACTGGATACCTCATAACACCACCACAATGTGGGATTGAAAATATATAATAGCACTAGAATAGCATCTAATTTACAGACACATGCCATTTCTAGATGTTAGGACTATCAATCTCATTTTACTCTGATATTTTTCACATGTTGTGGAAGCCATCTGATGTGTTTCCAGCTCTGGCCATCAATAATTCACTTCTAGCATGTCAATTAAAAATTACTTTCAAAATTAAAAAAAAAAAAAAAACGTATTTTGTGTGTGCTTGATCTTGTGTATTCTGAACTATTTAACTCCTATCTTCTGATAATTTCTTCATAATCTCCCAGATGTCTCCTTTCCAAACATATCACGTTTTGGCATGTCCGAATCATGTAATTACACATGAATAACAGTTACTTTTGGGTATGTCTATTTAGTCAGAAATCAAAATGTTGCCATAACATCTAAGAGGTTATTAAGCATGGTTATGCGTCCCATCTCCTCTAGGATCTACAGGCTTAAATTCAGTCCTCAATGGGTCCATTCTACAGCTCTGATTAGCATAGTGTGTTAGACAGGACAGAGGGCTTGGATCCCTCCCTCCTCCCTCCGTACAGCCTCATGCCTATGCCTAGTCATCTATAGTTGGTCCTATCTATAGCTGTGATTAGCATTTTGTCTTTCTGTCAGACAAACACACCAGCTCCCACGAGAGGATGAAAGGAGGCAGCACCAGTAATCCTAGATAATCCAGCCCTGATTGAGCACGGAGGGAACGTTACTCTTACACACACACACACACACACACACACACACACACACACACACACACACACACACACACACACACACACACACACACACACACACACACACACACACACACACACACACACACCTGCATCTCCCCTCCTGTTTAGCTGCCAAGCACATGAATGCCAGTCACGTGTGGAATGATCAGGGCTGGTGGACATCCTCGTAACCACATTAAAATGACAGGCAGGATTTCAATACTGACGACAGTCCAGACGCGCGCGTGCGCACACCTCTTCAGGGTGAGGACTTTACATTGATACTAGTATGACTCAGAGAGTTGATCATGACATGGTGGAGACATGCACAACTTACTTCCAGCCAGCCTGATCCTCTATAGCTTGGTCCTAGTCTTGAGTTCTCTCAGGCAAGCTAAACTCTGAAATAAGCCCAAGAATTGTTTAATCTGTCCCTCATTGCCTTCTTCCCTCCATCCTTCCCTAATTCCCTCCTTCTCCTCTATCCCTCTTCCCTTCCATGCATCCTTCCCTCATTCCCTTCGTTTCCTCCATCCCTCCTCCCCTCCATCACTCCATACCCCTGGCCTGTGTGGTTGAGAGGAGACTAAAGACTCAAAGGGCAGTAGCAGTGGTCAGCAGTAGTAGTCCAGAGGGACTCAGAGGGCAGTAGCAGTGTGGCTCCAGCAGCAGTGGCCTGGATCGATGAGGACAAACACAACACTAATGAGATACTGATCCTGAAAAATCTGGTCACACACACAGATGCACACGACTGCAAGAGAGCCGATATCTACCGAGACCCTTATAAGCGTTAATGGAAATGAGGTGAGGGAAAATGTATTGACAGCCATGTTGTCTTTCTGACTGATTATGAAGGAGATAATTCAGACACGCTGGGGAGACAGAGAGAATACAGTTTGGTGTGGACAAGAATTGGAAGGATCCTGCCTCTATAAATACACACAGAAGAGAAAGCACCCCAACATACACACAGAAGCTCCTGTGGGACATAACTTAGCCCACAGAGAAAGGAGGCCTCCGAGGTAGTCCTAGGGATAATTTACCAGCTAGAGAGATCAGAGAGAGGAGAGACTAGAGGACGCCACGTGACCAGATGAGAACAGAGAAGTGTCATGAGGGAGGGAGGGACTCAAAGCCAAATAACCCTCTTCCTTTACTCAGGGGAGAACAAAGCCACACATCACATCAGGTGAAACAGAATGTAGGACTAGGTGGAACAACCAGTTTGATGCTCCAGTATCTATTGGAATGAACAGCTACCACACGGGCTGAAGCTGCCTAAATCAAATCAAATACATGTTTAGTGGTCGCATACACATGTTTAACAGATGTTATTGTGGGTGCAGAGAAAATGCTTGTGCTCCTAGCCCCAGCAGCATATAAACTACAGGTCAAATTGTTTAAGAACAAATCAAATATTATTTGACACATGCGACGAATACAACAGGTATAGACCTTACAGTGAAATGCTTATTACAAGTCCGTAAAACGTCTTAGGGCTGCAATCCCGTTAACGGGATGATATGACAACAGCCAGTGAAAGTGCAGGGCGCCAAATTCAAAACAACAGAAATCTCATAATTAAAATTCCTCAAACATACATGTATCTTATACCGTTTTAAAGGTAATCTTGTTGTTAATCCCTCCACCATGCCCGATTTCAAATAGGCTTTACGGCGAAAGCACCACAAAGGATTATGTTAGGTCACCGCCAAGCCACAGAAAAACAGCAATTTTTCCAGTCACAAAAAGCACAAATAGAGATAAACTTAATCACTAACCTTTGATGATCTTCATCAGATGACACTCATAGGACTTCATGTTACACAATACATGTATGTTTTGTTTGATAAAGTTCATATTTAAATTTTAAAAATCTGAGTTTACATTGGCACGTTACGTTCACTAGTTCCAAAAACATCCAGTGATTTTGCATAGCCACATAGTCCTCAGCTTAGTAATGAGCTTTGAGGGCACTATGGTATTGAACACTTAGCTGTAGTCAATGAATAGCATTCTCACATAGGTGTTCTTTTTGTCCAGGTGTGAAAGGGCAGTGTGGAGTGCAATAGAGATTGCATCATCTGCTGGTGCGGTATGCAAATTGAGTGGGTCTAGGGTTTCTGGGATTGTTAGGGTTCGCCCACTTGTTCCTTGTCAATCATTGGTGAAATTATCATTATGACAATAGCTTTAATTAAATAATTCAAAAACCTTTATTAATGCTATGGTAGACAGAAGTTGACAATCAGGAACATAGCACGCATGTTTCCGAGTAAGTTCTGTAAAAAAGAAAAGGTCCCAAGTTGCTTTTATTAAACCAAAGTCTAGCCTTTAGTGATGTCACTGCCTACGTCATTACCTTTTACTCCTGAGACCAAAACCATGCCTACCAAGCTATATAAACAAGGCTTTTAGTGTGTTATGTAGAAGCTTAGCAGTAAATGTCCAAGTTGATTTATAGTGGAATGTCTGACCTGTCTTATCTCCTACACTCCCCTGCAGAGTTCTGTCTGTCACACATTTCATTTCTCAGAGGGGTCTCTTTATAAGAGAGAGAGAGAGAGAGAGAGAGAGAGAGAGAGAGAGAGAGAGAGAGAGAGAGAGAGAAAACTGTGGAACAATATTAAAACCTCATATTGTTAATCTGTAGTCTAGGAACCTATAAATGTAGGACCCTGTTAATACAACATAAGCATAATCAATTATTCTAATACATCAATCATTTGGTACAGTCCCAATCATGATCCCTAGGTGAACTTCTAACAGGATAATGGTGTTGATGTGAGCCATGAACAGCCTTTCAAAGCATTTCATGGCTACAGACGTGACTGCTATGGGTCGGTAGTCATTTAGGCAGGTTACCTTAGTGCTCTTGGGCACAGGGACGATGGTGGTCTGCTTGAAACATGTTGGTATTACAGACTCAGACAGAGAGAGGTTGAAAATGTCAGAAAACGTGCTCGGAGTACAAGTCCTGGTAATCCGTCTGACCCTGCGGCCTTGTTAATGTTGACCTGTTTAAAGGTCTTACTCACATCGGCTGCGGAGAGCGTGATCATACAGTCGTCCAGAACAGCTGATGTTCTCATGCATGTTTCAGTGTTACTTGCTTCGAACCAAGCACAGAAGTTATTTAGCTCATCTGGTAGGCTTGTGTCACTGGGCAGCTCTCAGCTGTGCTTCCCTTTGCAGTCTGTAATAGATTGCAAGCCCTGTCACATCCGACGAGAGTCATAGCCGGTGTAGTACGATGCAATCTTAGTCCTGTATTGGTGCTTTGTCTGTTTGATGGTTCATCTGAGTGCGCAGCGGGATTTCTTATAAGCGTCCGAGTTAGAGTCCCGCTCCTTGAAGGCGGCAGCTCTACCCTTTAGCTCAGTGCGAATGTTGCCTGTAATCCATGGCTTCTGGTTGGAGTATGTACGTACAGTCATGGTGGGAACGACGTCCTCAATGCACTTATTGATAAAGCCAGTGACTGATGTGGTGTACACCTCAATGCCATCGGAAGAATCCCGGAACATATTCCAGACTGTGCTAGCAAAACAGTCCTGTAGTTTAGCATCTACTTCATCTGACCACTTTTTTACAGACTGAGTCACTGATGCTCCCTGCTTTAATTTTAGCTTGTAAGCAGGAATCAGGAGCATAGAGTAATGGTCAGATTTGCCAAATGGAGGGCGAGAGAGAACTTTGCATGCGTGTGTGGAGTAAAGGTGGTTTAGAATTTTTTTCCCTCTGGTTGCACATTTAACATGCTGATAGAAATTAGGGAGGTTGGAGGGATTTAAGTTTCCCTGCATCAAAGTACCCGGCCACTAGGAGCGCCACCCCTGGATGAGTGTTTTCCTGTTTGCTTATGGCAGAATACAGCTCATTGAGTGCAGTTTTAGTGCCAGCCTCGGTTTGTGGTGATATGTAGACAGCTTCGAAAAATACAGATGAGAACTTTCTAGGTAGATAGTGTGGTCTACAGATTATCATGAGAAACTCTACCTCAGGCGAGCAAAACCTTCCTTAGATATCGTGCACCAGCTATTGTTTACAAATATGCATAGGCCCCCGTCCCGTGTCTTACCAGAGGCTGCTTGTCACATTCTGACCTTAGTTCCTTTATTATGTCTTTGTGTTAGTTTGGTCAGGGTGTGAGTTGGGGTGGGTAGTCTATGTTCTTTTTTCTATGTTGTGTTTATGTGTTTGGCCTGGTATGCTTCTCAATCAGAGGCAGGTGTCGTTCATTGTGGGTGATTGTTTTCTGTCTCTGTGTCTTCACCAGACAGAACTGTTTCGTTTTTCGTTTCTGTCTTTCAATTTGTTATTTTGTATTTTCGTGTTCAGTGTCTTTTCATTAAAAATGACGAACACTTACCACGCTGCACATTGGTCCGATCTGTCATACTCCTCGTCAGAGGAAGACAAATGTCGTTACATTGCTGTTCTGTCCTGCCGATAGTGTATAATCCGCCAGCTGTATGTTCTTAATGTCGTCGTTCAGCCACGACTCGGTGAAACATAAGATATTACAGTTTTTAATGTCCCATTGGTAGGATATACTTGCTTTCAGTTCATCCCATTTATTTTCCATCGATTGAACATTAGCTAGCAGAACGAAGGCAAGGGCAGATTAGCCACTCGTCGCCTGATCCTCATAAGGCATCCTGATCTCTTTCTGCGAAACCTACATTTCCTTTTCCAGTGAATCACGGGGATCTGGGCTTGGTCCGGTGTCCGTAGTGTATCCCTCGTGTCCGACACATTGAAGAAGAACTCATCGTCCAATTTGAGGTCCGTAATCCCAGTTCTGATGTCCAGGAGCTCTTTTCGGTCATAAGAGACGGTAGCAGCAACATTATATACAAAACAAGTTATGAACAAAGCGAAAAGTTACGAACTGTCACAATCGTTGTCTGGAGTAGACCAAAGCGCAGCGTGGTTAGAATACATTCTTCTTTATTAATGAAGAACACGAAGAACACTTAAACAAAAACAACAAAATTAATAAGACGAACGTGACCGCTATATAAACAATGTGCTAACGTGCAACATAACATAGACAATAACCCACAAAATACCCAAAGAATATGGCTGCCTAAATATGGTTCCCAATCAGAGACAACGATAAACACCTGCCTCTAATTGAGAACCAATCTAGGCAACCATAGACCTATATCAACACCTAGATAGAAACAACCCCATAAATCTACAAAACCCCTGGACAGTACAAACACCCTAGATAAGACAAAAACACACATACCACCCTCGTCACACCCTGACCTAACCAAAATATATAAAGTAAACAAAGAATACTCAGGTCAGGGCTGAGGGGCAGCTTCGGAATGAGGGACAGCTCCGGACTGAGGGACAGCTCTGGACTTGCTGACGGTTCTGGCAGCTCCTGGCTGGCTCACGGCTCTGGCAGCTCCTGGCTGGCTGACGGCTCTGGCAGGTCCTAGCTTACTGACGGCTCTGGCAGCTCCTTGCTGGCTGACGGCTCTGGCAGGTCCTGGCTGCCTGACGGCTCAGGACAGACAGGCGGCTCTGACGGCTCAGGACAGATGGGAGACTCTAGCAGCTCAGGACAGACTGGCGGCTCTAACAGCTCAGGACAGAAGGGAGACTCTAGCAGCTCAGGACAGACGGGAGACTCTAGCAGCTTAGGACAGATGGGAGACTCTAGCAGCTCAGGACAGACGGGAGACTCTAGCAGCTCAGGACAGACGGGAGACTCTGGTAGCTCAGGACAGACGGGAGACTCTAGCAGCTCAGGACAGACGGGAGACTCTAGCAGCTCAGGGCAGACGGGAGACTCTGGCAGCGCTGGACAGGCGCGAGCACCTGTAGGGATGAAACGGAGAGACAGCCTTGTGCGGGGGGCTGCCACCGGAGGGCTGGTACGTGGAGATGGCACCGGACAGACCGGAACATGCAGATGCACTGGAGCTCTTGAGCACCGTAGAGCCGGCTTCATGTCACCTGGCTCGATGCCCACTCTAGCCCGGCCGATACGAGGAGCTGGAATGTATCGAACCGGGCTATGCACACGCACCGGGGACACAGTGCGCTCCATGCGTTAACACAGTGCCTGCCAGGTTCCTCTCTATCTCCGGTAAGCACAGGAAGTTGGCGCAGGTCTCTTACCTGGCTTCGCCACACTCCCTGTGTGCCACCCCCCAATACATTTTTGGGGCTGCCAGAACCAATCTAGGCAACCATAGACCTCCATAAACACCTAGATGGAAACAACCCTAGATGAGACAAAAACACACATACCACCCTTGTCACACCCTGACCTAATCAAAATATATAAAGAAAACAAAGAATACTCAGGTCAGGGCGTGACACGAACAAACAAAATAGAATGGTTGGTTAAGAGCCGATAAGACGGCAGGCCTACCCTCCGGTGCCATCTTGTTAATATTGATAGCTATACTGAACACCTACTCTTTCCAGGGTTTTTAATTATTCTACTATTTTCTACATTGTAGAATAATAGTGAATACGTCTAAACTATGAAATAACACATATGGAATCGTGTGGTAACCAAAAGTGTTAAACAAATCAAAATATTTTTTATATTTGAGTTTCTTCAAATAGCCACCCTTTGTCTTGACTCCAGCTTTGCACACTCTTGGCATTCTCTCAACCAGCTTCGCCTGGAATGCTTTTCTAACAGTCTTGAAGGAGTTCCCACATGCTGAGCACTTGTTGGCTGCTTTTCCTTCATTCAAAACAAACACTTGTTTTGGTTACTACCAGATTCCATATGTGTTATTTCATAGTCTTGACATCTTCACTATTTTTCTACAATGTAGAAAATAGGTTAAATAAAGTAAAATCCTTGCATGAGTACTGTAGGTGTTCTAAAACTTTTGACCGGTAGTGTGTGTCAAATACTTATACTTGAACTGTGCTTGATTTAGTTTGACCGGAAAAATGTAAACAGTGCAATAGTATCAAGAGGACAGGTCTGCTCCATTCCAACTCCTCCCCGGCTACAGAGTGTGTCCTAAATGGCACCCTATTCCCTATATGTGCCCTTGTCAAAAGTAGTGCAATACATAGGGAATAGGATGCCATTTAGGATGCAGCTACAGTGGTGAGAGCACAAGCCCAGAGAAGATCAATCACAGAGGTGAATAAGCTAGCTATCTGTCCACTGGTTCTGTTCAAGGTCCCGCTCCAGACAGGCAAAAGAAACACTACAGAGTCTGAAGACCATCCCTGATATCCTCTCATTCATCAGCACTAACCCTGAAACGGAAATAAGACAGGATTGTGGACCAACCAAGCTACACCCACACATGGACACACACACACACCTTCAGGTTTCTATTAAAACCAAACTCTCTGGAAGGTGTGCTACTTAGTTGACATCACTCTGCTGGAGATTTAGCGGAACCCATCCCAGAGTGAAACACACTCGCAACCCTAAAGATGATTAGACGCAGAGATGCTGCAGCTGCTCTTTGTCTTGACACCTGGCCTGTGAGAATGAAGTGTAGCTCATCCAATGGGTAACACACAGACTCTTCCATTGCTGTTTCTTATAGGGAGACAGAAGACAGAGGCAGGCAAGGGGCCAGGAGAGAACTACACACACACACTCACAAACACACGCACACACAATCGCACACTAAGGCAGGAATGGCCAGGAAAGAGAACAGCCTGCACTCTCTCTACTGACAGCTCAGAGACGTCCTCACTGTGATTCACAACCACACACACACACACACAAATAGCCTCTTAAAAAGTCTAACGGTCGCCTCAACTTCACACCAACCGAATGAAGGGCCCAAACAAATGACAAATCAAAACGGATGCCTCCTGCTAAATCATATGCTGACAAATGACTTCTATCTTACTGAGATCTAATGGTTTCTGAAACAGACCGCTGCCTTGAGACGTATAACAAACCCCTACACTAACGAGAGAAGTAAAGTATTCTGTCTTACACAGGGGTGGCTTCATTGGATTTTAGCTAGGCTCCAGTCTCTTCCTTGTCTCTCTATCTCCTTTGGTGGCGTCTCTGCGACAAAGAAGGGACTGAAGCTTAGAAGACTGCAGCTGAAGACAGAGGCTCTCCTGTGTTCATAGAAAACAACAGCCTCTCTGTCCTAACACTGTCACAGACCCTCTCATCTCTCCATCTCACTTTCTCTCAGTCCCTCTTTCCTTTTGGATCTCCTTCATTTTCATAGTCTACTGCTCTTTGTCTTCCCTTTCTTTCTGTGTCTCTATTTTGACTCTCACATAAAAGTGTTTCTTACTTTCTAATAGACCCTCTCTCTCTTCTCCCTCCCTCTCCCTCTCTATCTCTCTCCATCCTGTAGACTCTGATAATGAAAGATTGTACCGTCTTGCTTCCCTGCACTCGTCTCTGTTTGAGCGAGGTGCGCCCTCATTCCAATATAAGTTAAATCCTCTAGTGAAGCCCCAGCCCTAGCGCCCCCTCCCCCCACAGCTCCTCTCCCTGCTTACTCTAGCTCACTGGAACCGACGGTCTCGCCTTAGAATGGACCCACACCCTGAAACCAAGCACAGAACAAAACACTGCTACACCATCCAACAGCAATGACCCCACTAGTCTACCTCAGGGAATGCGCAGCTACCCCTACACCCCTCTCACGCACACTCACACTACCCCGTCTGCCTTCACAAAGGATAACTTCAGCTGCCTTACAGGTCTGAAAAGGCTGGTTGCCCCTCTCCTCAAAACAAGAATTTCACATGCCAGTGATTTTGTTTTTCATAGGGTTGAAGGCGATTGCTGAGAAAAGCATTTCTCATAAGCACATTCGACATCTCAACATCATTATGGCTGGCTGTCAGAGTGTGAGACTGTCAAGGGAGTCTTCATACCTATTAATTAAAACCCTTTAACTGTTATCTTGAATAGTCTGAGGAGAGAACTCTGTTTTTTACATGAAATTCATTCCACCCACCCACACACAGTAACAATATTGTGCTAGTTCTACTTTTAAAAAATGAGGTAACTATTTACATCAGTGTTTTCATAATTCCCTATTAGGCTTAGCGACATGTTTCACATAGGAATATGTTGGGTATGGTTACCTTGTATGTTAGGTTTGTGTGGTGAGAAGTTGTCTCGGGACACATCCGTGGCTTGGGGAGAATCTGCCAGCGTGCTGGGTGGATTTTATCCTTGCCAGCGGGCTACAGTGCGTAATCACCCACCGCGAATCCGCAAGAAGACTAGGGTTGAGTTATTGTAGGATTTGGGGAAGCTCAATATACAGTTGAAGTCGGAAGTTTACATACACCTTAGCCAAACACATTTAAACTCAGTTTTTCACAATTCCTGACATTTAATCAAAGTAAAAATTCCCTGTCTTAGGTCAGTTTGGATCACCACTTTATTTTATGAATGTGAAATGTCAGAATAATAGTAGAGAGAATTATTTATTTCTGCTTTTATTTCTTTCATCACATTCTCAGTGGGACAGAAGTTTACATACACTCAATTAGTATTTGGTAGCATTGCCTTTAAATTGTTTAACTTGGGTCTAACTTTTCGGGTAGCCTTCCACAAGCTTCCCACAATAAGTTGGGGGAATTTTGGCCCATTTCTCCTGACACAGCTGGTGTAACTGAGTCAGGTTTGTAGGCCTCCTTGCTCGCACACACTGTTTCAATTCTGCCCACACATTTTTTATGGGATTGAGGTCAAGGCTTTGTAATGGCCACTCCAATACCTTGACTTTGTGGTCCTTAAGCAATTTTGCCAAGACTTTGGAAGTTTGCTTGGAATACCCATTTGTGACCACGTTTTAACTTCCTGACTGATGTCTTGAGATGTTGCTTCAATATATCCATATCATTTCCCTCCCCCATGATGCCATCTATTTGGTGAAGTGCACCAGTCCCTCCTGCAGCAAAGCACCCCCACAACATGATGCTGCCACCCACGTAACTCACGGTTGGGATGCTATTCTTCGGCTTGCAAGCCTCCCCCTTTTTCCTCCAAACATAACGGTGTTCATGGTCTACCATTTTGTTTCTGAGGTCTTGGCTGATTTCTTTTGATTTTCACATGATGTCAAGCAAAGAGGCACTGAGTTTGAAGGTAGGCCTTTAAATATATCCACAGGTACACCTCCAATTGACTCAAATTATGTCAAATAGTCTATGAGAAGCTTCTAAAGCCATGCCATCATTTTCTGGAATTTTCCAAGCTGTTTAAAGGCACTGTCAACTTAGTGTACGTAAACTTCTGACCCACTGGAATTGTGATACAGTGAATTATAAGTGAACTAATCAGTCTGTAAACAATTGGAAAAATTACTTGTCATGCAAAAGTAGATGTCCTAACTGACTTGCCAAAACTATAGTTTTAAAGAAATTTGTGGAGTGGTTGAAAAACTAGTATAAATTAATAAAATGTGTGTAAACTTCTGACTTCAACTGTATATATCTAATTTCTCTCCTGTGGTGCTCAGTGTGGTTGATGTTTCTCTTGTGGTGTGCTCTGGTGTGCTCAGCAGAGGGGAAGAGCGAGATTTTTTTTTGTGTATTTACTTGTGACTATGGCGTCTTAGAATTATGTACTACAGAACAGCTGTTGAAGATTGCTGAACACTACAAGGTTAAAATTAGTGATCAAATCAAAATCAAATCAAATGTATTTATATAGCCCTTCGTACATCAGCTGATATCTCAAAGTGCTGTACAGAAACCCAGCCTAAAACCCCAAACAGCAAGCAATGCAGGTGTAGAAGCACTGATAATTGTCTAAAACATTCTGTTAGATTGCCATTGAAGGCCAATCTGATGGAGAGTGGTATTCTTGAAGTTAACACTAGGGCAGCCTCTGCCGAGAACTCACCACCTCCCCAGCCGTCTCCCTGTTTCGTTTCAATGGCCGCTCCATCTGCTAGCTCTAGTAGTCTTCTTATTGAACAGCAGAAAGAACTGCTTCTGTTACAGCTAGAGCATGATCGTGTAAAGTATGAAAAGGAATTGGAATTTCAATTGGAATTGGAGCGTGCTAAAATCAAGCTGCAACAAGAGCGGCTAGAGTTGGTTAGGGAAGAAAAGCTCTCGGGGGAGAGTTTGCTCTGGGAAGGTGACCCAGATTTACCTATGGGTCGCTCCTCTCTCGGTCGTGCCCCGGACTCATTTGATATTGTTGGAAACTTACAGTTGTTGACAAAATATAATGAGAAGGACACTGAGACGTTCTTTTCATTGTTTGAGCATGTTGCTGACGCTAGGTGTTGGCCTGATTCTGATCACACTTTAATGTCGCAGTGTCTGTTGACTGGTAAAGCGCAGGAAGCATATTCAGCTCTTAGTGTAGCCGACAGTGTTTGTTATGATAAGGTTAAAATGGTTGTGTTACAGATTTTACGAATTGGTTCCTGAGGCTTACCGCCAACAATTTAGAACTTTAAAAAGGGCTGATAAACTGACTCATGGTGAGTTTGTGTGAGAATTATCTTCACAGTTTATGTACCTCTGTGTTTATGACTTTCCAGGGGTTGTGTGATCTGATTATGCTAGAGCAATTCACACAATCCCTGATTGTATAGCCATGTAGAGATTTGGAGAGAGATTTGGGCCTCGCTCACCAAGATACTCTGGTTCCTGGGCAGAGTTTCATTCAACTATGGTTGGTAAAGATGACTTTGGTCAAGAGTGTCACTACTGTCAGGTTTCAGGTCATTGGAAAAACGAATGTCCGGTTCTCAGAGCTAAGGGTAAGTTCTGTACGTTCTGTACCTGCACTTATGGTAAACTTATGGCACTTATGGTAAACCTAAGCCTACTGCGTTAGCAGTTTACTCCTGACACACTGTCTCATGCCAGGGGCATGTGAAAGTCCATATTGACCCAGGCTATTACCTTTCATTACGGAGGGTTTTGTGTCAATGTTAGGAAGTAACGACCTAGTGCCAGTGAAGATCATGAGAGACACAGGTGCCTCGGAGTCATTTGTGTTGGAGTCTGGGTTACCCTTCTCTGCTGAGACTGATTCGGGGAATAGTGTTTTAGTTAGGGGAATAGGTTTGAACACTCAGTTCCATTGCATAAACTGATGTTGGATTGTGGACTGGTGATAGGTGAGGTTGTTGTAGGGGTGCGTCCCTCGTTGCCTATTGAGGGTATTGACGTTATCCTTGGGAATAACTTGGCTGGTGAGCGTGTGTGGCCTGTCGTGTTTCCATCTCTAGTGGTTTCCGCTAAGCCGTCATTTGTAGGGATTCCTGATGAGAGTGGGCAGAGTTTCCCAGAGGTGTTCTCTGCGTGTGCAGGGACGTGTTCTATGAGCCGTGGCGACCTGGTCACTGTGCCGGCTAATGAGAATGGCACAATGAAATATGTCACTACTTTCCCTGTTATCCCGTTATCTGTACCCCGCTCTGGTCTAATCAAGGACCAACGGGCTGACCCCACATTAGAAGAGTTGCATGACCAAATTCTACCTGTGGGACAGTTGGGAGATGTCACCCATGGCTCTTTTGTCCAGGAGGATGTCCTGATGAGAAAGTGAGTGTCTCGTAGTAGTTGTTTTGTGGGGGAAGCTATTTGTCAGGTTGTTGTACCAGTTAAGCTTTGTGCGATGGTGCTGACAATTTCCCACAACGATGTTGCTGGACATATGGGCGTGAGGAAAACCTAAAATCGCATATTAAGACATTTCATTTGGCCTAGGTTAAAATGGGATGTTTCTGAGTTCATCAAAACACCTGTCAATTAACTGGTAAACCTAATCAAGCTATTAAGCAGGTACCACTGTTTCCTATTCCTGTACTCAGCCAACCTTTTTAGTATCTGATTATTGACTGTGTTGGTCCTCTGCCTCGCTCTAAAAATTGTAGTAGTTACCTGTTCACTGTGATGTGTCAGACCACTAGGTTTCCTGCTGCCTATCCTCTCTGGTCTATCACGGCTAAGTCTGTGCTAAAAGCTTTGACTCAGTTTCTAACTGTTTGGAACCCCTAAGGTCTTTCAAAGTTACCAAGGATCTAATTTCACCTCTAATCTGTTTAGTCAGGTTCTTCAACAGCTCCATATTAAACACAATTTGGCTAGTGCCTATCACGCGCAGAGTCAAGGAGCGATGGAAGTTTTCCATCAAACACTTAAGTCTTTGTTGAGATCTTATTGTATGGCGATGGATAAGGATTAGGAGGAGGGGTTACCTTGGTTACTGTTAGCCGCTAGGGAGATTTGGGCATAGGGTGCGTGGACTTCTAGCAGTTCTCCAGGATGACTGGAAGTCTCCAGAGCCCCCTCAGTCCCTTGTCGTGTCTTTGGCATCATTAAACTGAAGATTAATCATTATCAAATGACTTTCTGTAATTATTAGTACGCGATTATACCGATTAATCATGTAACTGTAATTAACTCGGAAGTCGGGGCAACAAGGAAAATATTCAGATTAAGAATATTTAAATTTTCCTAAAAGTTTTAATTTTCCTAATATAACTTTTCAGATATTTTCATATCTGATCAATAGGCTTCTGATTAATGAATTCTTCTTTATTTTAGTCTCATTCCAAACGTCGTAAATTGTTGGTTATCTGCACGAACCCAGTCTTCACTATGAGTCATCCATACATCAATTGTCTTAAAATAATGTATTTACTAACTAAGTAATTCACAGAAATGGATAAACAAACAGTAGATCGTTGCAAGGAAATGATAACGCCGTTTCCCTAGTGGGATAAACCGGCATGGTGTACAAAAGGGAAGTGGGGGTCGACTGAGATAAGACAACACACAGTTGATAATTATAACAATTGAAATGCTAATCCTTTGCACATGAACGCTCACTCATTCGGGAACAATTGCAATCAATATATATATTTACGCTCAGTGTGTTGTCGGGGTCTCTGTTGAAAAGTTTGTTTCTGTTGGAGAGTTTGTCCGCCCTCTCTGTCGTGGTTAGAATGGATAGTTCAGAGTGACATTCATTCATGTCGTTATGGATAGATGTTTCGGCCGGATGTCGGACTTCGCGTTCAATGATACCGAATTCCTTGCTGCAGATTAGTGATTAATATCAAAGACTTGTTCTTATTCTTTCGGTATCGATAGCCTAAGAGTTTAACCATGTGGGATGGTTAAAAGATTCAGCAGTCTGGTCTCAAACCTTGGCCCTCTCGTTATCGCGGTAAGCTGGTCTGCAACCTTTGTCCTCTCGTAATTGACAGCAACATGGTATGTTGAGAAATTCTCAAGGTGGGGTTTTTAGTCGGAATTGCAGAAAAGGGCCTGTCCCAGGATGCCCGACCCTAACTGGGCTCATGGGCGGTCCTCTGATTTAGTTATACTCAAAAGAGAATTGGAGTTTCCTTCATTAAACAGTCCAAAATCACATTACACAATTTCACAAACAGTATCATCCTCACTCATACATCTTATACAACAATTAGATGTAAAGCCTCATATCTGAGGCTATTACATAAATAGCATTATGGTAATGTGGACGTATTGTCTCCCATGAGTTTCACAAAATTGTACCAAACGGACCAGTTCGTAGCTGGATTCTTCACAGATCTTTTATACCTTCTCCAGAACATAAATGTTGTTCGGTTCTCCAGTTCTGTGAAGTGGAAGAAATTCCTTTGTTCTCTATGAAAATTCACTCTGTCTCTATACTGTGGCCATGAGGACATAATCTCCTCCAGGAATTTACAACCTCTCTCTGACCACAGGAGCCTGCGTGTAGGAGATAGGGAGAGGGGGATGGGGCTTGCTGTACCCAAAGAGGGCAACGTCATGACACCCTGTTATCTTATGTGTGCGATTTCTGGCGAAGTCTGTGCTCTGCTGGTGAGATGGCTAAAGAGAAGCTATCATTTTCACAGGGGAGGATGAATGGCATATTTGATTGGCGAGCTGAGCCTCGTCACAAGTTTCAAGGTCCATATACGGTTGTGCACCAGAGCACTGAGCAAAACTATCTAGTTGCCACTCCAGAATGGAGAAAAGCACACCAACTGTGCCATGTAAATCTGTTAAAACCCTATTATTCACGTTCCTCTGAGGCCGAACAGTGGGAGTCTACAGAGGATGGTAAATCTGTTATTTTGGCCGATACCGTTATTTCGCTGTGTTCTTCTTGTCATGTTAGGTCCGTGCATGGGGAGGAAGATTTTCCTGGTCCTGACGATTGTAAACTGCAGGTAGATTGAAAAATTCAGAGACACTGGAAGTTTTAGATAGCCTTCCCACTCATCTACCTGCTGATGGGGGACACGAGATGGTCAGTCTGATGCGCAATGTCTGCTGAGGTCTAGGGAGGATGAGGTTGGCTGGGGAAAGTAGAAGTGTGAACCTGTAACTCTTCATGGATTTAAAAGGTATGGATGGTTCAATGTGGGACACAGCCTGGGTTTTCTACTAGGATCCAGGGCAGTATTTTGTTTATGTGTGATTGGTATGGTATTCCGGGGTCCTTGTTGGTCCCTGGTTTTATGGGAGGGTCATCCATAAAACAAATATTATGCCCACTGGCATACTCTACCTGGCAACACACTTGTTTAATGACATCACCGGACAACCAAAATCACTGATACATATCTAAGGCACTACACAAAACACTTATAAGAATGTGACGTGAATACCAACAAAAGCGCATTCCAATAAGAATTAACCCATCATAATGTAGGTTAATGCCCAGGTGGGTCCCATTTCGCTGACGACCCTCCTGGCTCCGCCCACCAACATCCTATTAAGGAAAATAAGAGCAAAGAGAAAGAATTCGGCAGACAGAGTGGGAGGGTCGTCATAAGGTATTCTTATATATAATGTAAACTAAGCAAAAAAGAAACGGCCCTTTTGCAGGACTCTGCCTTTCAAAGATAATTCGTAAAAATACAAATAACTTCAGATCTTCATTGTAAAGGGTTTAAACACTGTTTCCCATGCTTGTTCAATGAACCATAAACAATTAATGAACATGCACCTGTGGAACGTTAAGACACTAACAGCTTACAGACGGTAGGCAATTAAGGTCAAAGTTATGAAAACTTAGGACACTAAAGAGGCCTTCCTACTGACACCAAAAGAAAGATGCCGGGGGTCCCTGCTCGTCTGTGTGAAGGTGCCTTAGACATGCTGCAAGGAGGCATGAGTACTGCAGATGTGGCCAGGGCAATAAATTGCAATGTCTGTACTATAAGACAGCACTACAGGGAGACAGGACGGACAGCTGATTGTCCTCGCAGTGGCAGACCACGTTTAACAACACCTGCACAGGATTGGTATATCCGAACATCACACCTGCGGGGCAAGTACAGGATGGCAACAACAACTGCCCAAGTTACACCAGGAAGGCACAATCCCTCCTTCAGTGCTCAGACTGTCCACTATAGGCTGAGAGAGGCTGAACTGAGGGCTTGTAGGCCTGTTGTAAGGCATGTCCTCACCAGACATCACCGGCAACAATGTCGCCTATGGGCACAAACCCACCGTCACTGGACCAGACAGGCCTGGCAAAAAGTGTTCTTCACTGACGAGTCGCAGTTTTGTCTCACCAGGGGTGATGGTCGGATTCGCGTTCATCGTCGAAGGAATGAGCGTTACACCGAGGCCTGTACTCGAGCGGGATCAATTTGGAAGTGGAGGGTCCGTCATGATCTGGGGCGGTGTGTCACAGCATCATCGGAATGAGTTTGTTGTCATTGTAGGCAATCTCAATGCTGTGCGTTACAGGGAAGACATCCTCCTCCCTCATGTGGTACCCTTCTTGTAGGCTCATCCTGACATGACCCTCCAGCATGACAATGCCACCAGCCATACTGCTCATTCCGTGCGTGATTTCCTGCAAGACAGGAATGTCAGTGTTCTGCCATGGCCAGCGAAGAGCCCGGATCTCAATCCCATTGAGCACGTCTGGGACCTTTTGGATCGGAGGGTGAGGGCTAGGGCCATTCCCCCCAGAAATGTCCGGGAACTTGCAAGTGCCTTGGTGGAAGAGTGGGGTAGCATCTCACAGCAAGAACTGGCAAATCTGGTGCAGACCATGAGGAGGAGATGCACTGCAGTACTTAATGCAGCTGGTGGCCCCACCAGATATTGACTGTTACTTTGATTTTGAACCCCCCCCTCCTTTGTTCAGGAACACATTATTCCATTTCTGTTAGTCACATGTCTGTGGAACTTGTTCAGTTCATGTCTCAGTTGTTGAATCTTATGTTCATACAAATATTTACACATGTTAAGTTTGCTGAAAATAAACGTAGTTGACAGTGAGAGGACGTTTCTTTTTTTGCTGAGTTTACTTTAACTTTGGTGTTTAACAAACACTGATATACTAAATCCAGCATTAACATTTTTTTTAGTTTAAACTTAATTTCATTAATTTGAACACTGTTATTATTTGTTCGATCTCTTTAATAATTTTGATTAGCTGCGTTCAGTGATTGTGTCTTATTGTTTAACATTGTTTTATGTTTTTGAATATTATCCATTTTAACCCACAAACACAGGCATTGTTGAGCCCAGTGCTCAATCAACTAGCAGAAGCCTAAGTGGAGGTAAAGTTGCAAGCATTCCAGGGTGCTGGCTTTGTCATTAAGTGTTGTGTGCATGACCTTCTTGGTGGTGGGAATTGGTGGTCTCATCATCTTTGAACGTAATTTGATATCCGTTCATCATGATACATTGCAACGCATAGCACAACAAACTGCTTACTACTAATATAGAAAAATAATTGTATTTCTTCAAACATGAATATAAAATTGTGTAAAAGTACCATAAAGTCTAAAAATGTGGAATTACCCATGAGCCACATAGCAAGTTGTTGATTGAAAATATTGTGAAAATCAAGAAAATTAAACACAATTTTCCTTGTTGTTTTTACTCTCAAATAATTGTTCAGATTTTGCTGTATATTAAATTGAACTAGCATTTTCAAATGTCATGCTTTTTTAACACTTAAAAATTATATTGAAATACTGAGTAAAAACAGAAACCTGAATTTTTATGTGAAAATAATTGATTTTTGGGGGGTAATATTTGCTAAGCCCGTGAATAATTTTGTGCACATAAACACACACACATACACAGCTGCAGTCTAACACCTTCGGTGAGGTTTTCTCTGTAACACGGTTGACCAATTACACACTCAACTTTATTCATGCCCCCGGCTAGGTCAATCCACACACATTCTCTCTCAAACACACACACACTTCAAAGTTTCTTTGGTGTCCACCTTGCCTGCATCAATCCTCCTTTCAACCCCACTCCTAAACCTTCTCTGTGTCTGATGCAGCTCCATCATGGATCCCTTGCCAGAGCCCCATGCAGTGCCCCAGCCCATCCCTGTACCCCAGAGCCAGCTGGAGGTCACTTCTGACTCAGGGTTCCTCCACACTGGGAAAGCCCCAGCCTCAGAGGCCCAACAATCCCATCCCATTGCCCCATGTACCCTTGCCAGAACCTCAGCCTCTATCTCAATCCCAGCCCTTAGTGTCTGCTGCCAGCCCAACTTGAGCTGGAGGTCACTCCTGAGTCAGGGTCGTTCCACCGTGTGAGAGCCCAGCAATGCTATGTGATGCCGTTGTTTTACAGCACCAGGCTAGCACTGTGATTCCACAACTCTGATTAGGGTAGTGCACCATAGACTTCCACAGCACATTAGCACATTAGCCCTGTCAGCTTCACAGGTACACAGCACCAGACCATACAGCAGCTCCACTGCTCCTACTAGGGGGATTATCTAGTCTGCAGCATGGAGCCACATGGGAGCTGGATGCAGTAACACACATGATAGCTATACTTTTAACTGTCACTGCTTAATGAAACCTACTCTTTCTTAGTGAGGTGCTGTGGTAAGGTAACTTTAGTTCCTGGCTGTATTCTATTCTTTCTTAGTGAGGTGCAGTGGTAAGGTAACTTCAGTTCCTAGCTGTATTCTATTCTTTCTTAGTGAGCTGCAGTGGTAAGGTAACTTCAGTTCCTAGCTGTATTCTATTCTTTCTTAGTGAGGTGCTGTGGTAAGGTAACTTCAGTTCCTAGCTGTATTATATTATTTCTTAGTGAGGTGCTGTGGTAAGGTAACTTTAGTTCCTAGCTGTATTCTATTATTTCTTAGTGAGGTGCTGTGGTAAGGTAACTTTAGTTCCTGGCTGTATACTAGTCCTGAGGGGGAGAGGATCCAAATGTAACTCCAGCCCAATTAAAAACAAACAAATCAAGTCAATTAGATGGCAGAAAGCTGAGGTAAGGATTTACTCTAAACCTTAAAAAGCCTTTAGCCCTGGGCTAAGAAAAGAGGAGAGAGATGGATTGTATCCCTGTTTCACACAGTGAACCAGCAGAGGTAGAGAGGCAGAGAGAGGTAGAGGGAGTAAAGTCAAGGACTGCCGAGGGGAAGTAGGGAGGTAGTACCCCGGACAGGGCCTGGTGGTCAGTGAAGTGAAAAAAACACCATGTATTAATGACTTCTCCTTGCTAATGCCCCCTCTAGCTCTCTCTCTATCTCTGTCTTCTCACTAATGCTCCCTCTCCTCTACTCTCTCTTTCTCTCGCTCTCTCTCCTCCATAAGGCCCCCTCTCCCTCCTCTCTTTCTTTCTCTCTCTCTCTCCCTTGCTTTTTCTTGTCTCCTCACTAATGCCCTCTCTCTCTCAGCGTCCAGCAGTGGGTTGACATCCCAGCCCGGGCTATAGGGACACAGAGATTGGCGTGTGTGTGTGTGTGTGTGTGTGTGTGTGTGTGTGTGTGTGTGTGTGTGTGTGTGTGTGTGTGTGTGTGTGTGTGTGTGTGTGTGTGTGTGTGTGTGTGTGTGTGTGTAAATGAGGGATTAACCTTTATCTGCACTCCTAAAAGAAAGCAGATTAAGCACTCTGGACATGGCTTTGCAGTACTTGCTAACTAACATCAGGTTAGGAAAAGTGCGGGAACCCACGCAGCCTCCATTCTGAATTTCAGTGCATATACATTATGCGCCATTCTAAATCTTAACTAATTTTACATATTAGTAAAGATCATTCAATTGACAATAGTCTTAGGGTGAAAATAGGATCACTTGATGAGAGGAACTGAGGGCAAGCTTTTTTTTGTTAAATCATCAATAGCCTAAAGTCGCACCAGACCATCCAAGACATTCTAAGGTTGCATATTTCACAACTAAATTAGGAAAATAACTCTAAATCTAGCATATAGGACATTTTTTCAAATGATCACTTTTATGCTCAACATAGCCACTAAACATGCACATATCATTTTTATTTTATTCAACAAAAATCTATTATGTTCTTCTTACTATAAAATCTGAAAAAATGTAATAATGGCACAGGATTTTTAAGCATATCTTGTCAGCTAAATGAACAAGCCTACAGCCTATGTCGAGGAGCATAGTCAGATAACATAGGCCTACAGTAAGCCAACTCATATTCTGCTCATCAGAAATACATTTTCTTCATATGATGTTTCTTTAGACCTGACTAAAATAAATGACGGATTCATTGTGATTTTAAATGTACTGTAGATGTTCCAAAGTTGTGCATCAACAGCTTGTCTGTGTAGAAGCCAGGAGATGCTAAACATGTTTGTTAATGGTCAATTACCGTCAGAACGGCAGTCTTTTGCATGACAAAAGAGTATGACGGACCAGGCGATGGCTGACGTTTTACGTGCTCCTAACCGATTGTGTTGTTATGTTAGTTCTTTTTAGTTGTTTCTAACTTATTTTTTTACTTATTTTGTACATAATGTTGCTGCTACTGTCTCTTATGACCAAAAAATAACTTCTAGACAATCAGAACAGCGATTACTCACCAAGAAGGCAGAACCATTTTTTCCCTTTAACGAGACCGACGAGCCCGGTGTGAACGACAGACTGCTTTCCCGGGAACAGGCCCAAATCCCCATCATTTGCGTGAAGAGACGGGGCGGTAGGGTAGCCTAGTGGTTAGAGCGTTGGACTAGTAACTGGAAGGTTGCAAATTCAAACCCCCGAGCTGACAAGGTACAAATCTGTCGTTCTGCCCCTGAACAGGCAGTTAACCCACTGTTCCTAGGCCGTCATTGAAAATAAGAATTTGTTCTTAACTGACTTGCCTAGTTAAATAAAGGTAAAAATGTAAAAAAGAGATGACTGCCCTCTGAGAATTCGTAGGTGATCGCAAAAAAAACCCTGCCCTCCGTTCTACAAGCTAACGTGCAATCATTGGAAAATATAATCGGCGACCTACGAGTAAGATTACACTACCATAGGGACATTAAAACTGTAATATCTTATTCTTCACAGAGTCGTGGCTGAACGATGACATTATCAACATACAGCTGGCTGGTTATAAGCTGTATTGGCAGGATAGAACAGCGGCGTCTGATAAGACAAGGGGTGGCGGCCTATGCATATATGTAAACAACAGCTGGTGCACGATATCTAAGGAAGTCTCAAGGTTTTGCTCACCTGAGGTAGAGCATCTCATGATAAGCTGTAGACCACACTATCTACCTAAGGTTTTCATCTGTATTTTTCGTAGCTGTCTACATACCACCACAGACCGATGCTGACACTGTTTTCCTGTAAGAAAACAGGAAAATGCTCATCCAGAGGCGGCGCTCCTAGTGGCCGGGGATTTTAATGCAGGGAAACTTGAATCTGTTTTATAAAATTACTATCAGCATGCTAAATGTGCAACCAGAGGGAAAAAACTCTAGACTACCTTTACTCCACACACAGAGATGTGTACAAAGCTCTCCCTCGCCCTCGATTTGGCAAATCTGGCCATAACTCTATCCTCCTGATTCCTGCTTACAGGATACAATTTAAGCAGAAGCACCAGTGACTCGGTCAATAAAAAAGTGGTCAGATGAAGTAGATGCTAAGCTACAGGACTGTTTTGCTAGCACAGACTGGAATATGTTCCGGGATTATTCCGATGGCCTTTAGGTCTACACCACATCAGTCACTGGCTTCATCAATAAGTGCATCGGTGACATCATCCCCACAGTGACTGTACGTACATACCCCAACCAGAAGCCATGGATTACAGACAACATCCGCACTGAGCTAAAGGCTATAGCTCTCACTTTCGAGGAGCGGGACTCTGACCCGGAAGCTTCTAAGAAATCCCGCTATGTCCTACGAACCATCAAACAGGCAAAGTGTCAATACAGGACTAAGATCGAATCGTACTACACCGGCTCTGGTGCTCGTAGCATGTGGCAGGGCTTACAATCCATTAGACTACAAAGGGAAGCACAGTCCAGAGCTGCCCAGTGACACGAGCGAACCAGATGAACTAAACTACTTCTATGCTCCCTTCGAGGCAAATAACACTAAAATATGCATGAGAGCACCAGCTGTTCCGGAAGACTGTGTGATCACGCTTTCCACAGGCGATGTGAGTAAATCCATTAACTTTTTATGGCTGCAGGGGCAGTATTGAGTAGCTTGGATGAAAAGGTGCCCATTGTAAACGGCCAGCTCCTCAGTCATAGTTGCTAATATTTGCATATTATTATTAGTATTGGATAGGAAACACTCTGAAGTTTCTAAAACTGTTTGAATTATGTCTGTGAGTATATCAGAACTCATATAGCAGGCAAAAACCTGAGAAATTCCACTTCCTGTTTTTTTTCTGAGGTGGCAGATTTTCAACCAAGCTCTCATTGAAATTATAGCAAGATATGGGTGAGTTTTCACTTCCTACGCCTTCCACTAGACGTCAACAGTCAATAGAACTTTGACTGATAACTCTAATGTGAAGGGGGGTCGATTGACACAGGAAATAGTCACCACTGCCACGAGTTGACCATGCATTCACCAAGCGCGTTCACAGGGGACGGACTTGTGTTCCACTGGTCATCTGAAGTCATTCTAATTCTCCGGTTGGAATGTTATTCAAGATATATGTAAACAACATTCTAAAGATTGATTCAGTAAATCGTTTGACAAGTTTCTACTGACAGTTACGGAACTCTTGGAAATTTCGTCACGTTATAGTGGACGCGCTTTGTGACTTTGGAATTGTTTACCAAACGCGCTAACCAAAGTAGCTAATTGGACATAAATAACGGACATTTTCGAACAAGCATGTATTGTGGACCTGGGATTCCTAGGACATACCATATATATCGTGGTGAGTACTTCCGGGTTGGAGCGAGCGGTCGCATCTGCACTCGGTCCGCAGGTAGTATTACATTTCATTACATTTCATTATAGTACAACGGTTTGATTTGTCTAATCTCAGCAATTTCTTCTTAGCTAGCTACATAGCCGTCTTTGTATCATAGATAATTGCGTAATTATCGTATTTCGTCGTCCTAACGCAGTCTACACTGCCCTGCAGCTAGCCAGCTAGCTAACGTCCACCGTTAGCTAGTCCACCGTCTACCGATTAGCAGCACAACTATTACACTCAACTGAACGACTTGATTAGTGTAGTGTTAGCTAGCTACATAGTTGTCTTTGCTGTCTTCGTATCCAAGATAATTGTGTAGCTCAGAGTGTGTAGTTTTAGAGTGATTATCTTAATTTACCGAGGTTAGCTAGCCAGCTATTTGTCGTCCTTAACGTAGGAGACACTGCTAGCTAGCCAACAGCTAGCCAACGTCTACCGAACAGAACTTCCGCACTCAACAATCCGGTCGCATTTCGCTTCGCTCCACAGGTAGTATCACATTTTTCATTTCATTTCATTACAGTACAACGGCCTGATTTGTTTGATCGTAGATACATAGCTAGCTACATAGCCGTCTTTGTATCAAAGATAATTGTGTAGTCTAGAGCGATTTCCTAGGTTAGCTAGCCAGCTATTGTCGTTCTTTTAACGCAACGTAACGTAATCAACACTGCTAGCTAGCCAGCTAGCCCCGAATAGCAGCACAGTAGAAACTATTACACTCAACGGAACGACTTGATTAGTGTAGTGTCAACAACGCAGCCACTGCCAGCTAGCCTACATAGTCAACAACGCAGCCTCTGCCAGCTAGCCTACTTCAGCAGTACTGTATCATTTTAATCATTTTAGTCAATAAGATTCTTGCTACGTAAGCTTAACTTTCTGAACACTCGAGACGTGTAGTCCACTTGTCATTCCAATCTCCTTTGCATTAGCGTAGCCTCTTGTGTAGCCTGTCAACTATGTGTCTGTCTATCCCTGTTCTCTCCTCTCTGCACAGACCATACAAACGCTCCACACCGCGTGGCCGCGCCACCCTAATCTGGTGGTCCCAGCGCGCACGACCCACGAGGAGTTCCAGGTCTCCGGTAGCCTCTGGAACTGCCGATCTGCGGCCAACAAGGCAGAGTTCATCTCAGCCTATGCCTCCCTCCAGTCCCTCGACTTCTTGGCACTGACGGAAACATGGATCACCACAGACAACACTGCTACTCCTACTGCTCTCTCTTCGTCTGCCCACGTGTTCTCGCACACCCCGAGAGCTTCTGGTCAGCGGGGTGGTGGCACCGGGATCCTCATCTCTCCCAAGTGGTCATTCTCTCTTTCTCCCCTTACCCATCTGTCTATCGCCTCCTTTGAATTCCATGCTGTCACAGTTACCAGCCCTTTCAAGCTTAACATCCTTATCATTTATCGCCCTCCAGGTTCCCTCGGAGAGTTCATCAATGAGCTTGATGCCTTGATAAGCTCCTTTCCTGAGGACGGCTCACCTCTCACAGTTCTGGGCGACTTTAACCTCCCCACGTCTACCTTTGACTCATTCCTCTCTGCCTCCTTCTTTCCACTCCTCTCCTCTTTTGACCTCACCCTCTCACCTTCCCCCTACTCACAAGGCAGGAAATACGCTCGACCTCATCTTTACTAGATGCTGTTCTTCCACTAACCTCATTGCAACTCCCCTCCAAGTCTCCGACCACTACCTTGTATCCTTTTCCCTCTCGCTCTCATCCAACACTTCCCACACTGCCCCTACTCGGATGGTATCGCGCCGTCCCAACCTTCGCTCTCTCTCCCCCGCTACTCTCTCCTCTTCCATCCTATCATCTCTTCCCTCTGCTCAAACCTTCTCCAACCTATCTCCTGATTCTGCCTCCTCAACCCTCCTCTCCTCCCTCTCTTCATCCTTTGACTCTTTATGTCCCCTATCCTCCAGGCCGGCTCGGTCCTCCCTCCCGCTCCGTGGCTCGGGACGACTCATTGCGAGCTCACAGAACAGGGCTCCGGGCAACCGAGCGGAAATGGAGGAAAACTCGCCTCCCTGCGGACCTGACATCCTTTCACTCCCTCCTCTCTACATTTTCCTCTTCTCTCTCTGCTGCTAAAGCCACTTTCTACCACTCTAAATTCCAAGCATCTGCCTCTAACCCTAGGAAGCTCTTTGCAACCTTCTCCTCCCTCCTGAATCCTCCTCCCCCACCCCCTCCTCCCCTCTCTGCAGATGACTTCGTCAACCATTTTGAAAAGAAGGTTGACGACATCCGATCCTCGTTTGCTAAGTCAAACGACACCGCTGGTTCTGCTCACACTGCCCTACCCTGTGCTCTGACCTCTTTCTCCCCTCTCTCTCCAGATGAAATCTCGCGTCTTGTGACGGCCGGCCGCCCAACAACCTGCCCGCTTGACCCTATCCCCTCCTCTCTTCTCCAGACCATTTCCGGAGACCTTCTCCCTTACCTCACCTCGCTCATCAACTCATCCCTGACCGCTGGCTATGTCCCTTCCGTCTTCAAGAGAGCGAGAGTTGCACCCCTTCTGAAAAAACCTACACTCGATCCCTCCGATGTCAACAACTACAGACCAGTATCCCTTCTTTCTTTTCTCTCCAAAACTCTTGAACGTGCCGTCCTTGGCCAGCTCTCCCGCTATCTCTCTCAGAATGACCTTCTTGATCCAAATCAGTCAGGTTTCAAGACTAGTCATTCAACTGAGACTGCTCTTCTCTGTATCACGGAGGCGCTCCGCACTGCTAAAGCTAACTCTCTCTCCTCTGCTCTCATCCTTCTAGACCTATCGGCTGCCTTCGATACTGTGAACCATCAGATCCTCCTCTCCACCCTCTACGAGTTGGGCATCTCCGGCGCGGCCCACGCTTGGATTGCGTCCTACCTGACAGGTCGCTCCTACCAGGTGGCGTGGCGAGAATCCGTCTCCACACCACGTGCTCTCACCACTGGTGTCCCCCAGGGCTCTGTTCTAGGTCCTCTCCTATTCTCGCTATACACCAAGTCACTTGGCTCTGTCATAACCTCACATGGTCTCTCCTATCATTGCTATGCAGACGACACACAATTAATCTTCTCCTTTCCCCCTTCTGATGACCAGGTGGCGAATCGCATCTCTGCATGTCTGGCAGACATATCAGTGTGGATGACGGATCACCACCTCAAGCTGAACCTCGGCAAGACGGAGCTGCTCTTCCTCCCGGGGAAGGACTGCCCGTTCCATGATCTCGCCATCACGGTTGACAACTCCATTGTGTCCTCCTCCCAGAGCGCTAAGAACCTTGGCGTGATCCTGGAAGACACCCTGTCGTTCTCAACTAACATCAAGGCGGTGGCCCGTTCCTGTAGGTTCATGCTCTACAACATCCGCAGAGTACGACCCTGCCTCACACAGGAAGCGGCGCAGGTCCTAATCCAGGCACTTGTCATCTCCCGTCTGGATTACTGCAACTCGCTGTTGGCTGGGCTCCCTGCCTGTGCCATTAAACCCCTACAACTCATCCAGATCGCCGCAGCCCGTCTGGTGTTCAACCTTCCCAAGTTCTCTCACGTCACCCCGCTCCTCCGCTCTCTCCACTGGCTTCCAGTTGAAGCTCGCATCCGCTACAAGACCATGCTGCTTGCCTACGGAGCTGTGAGGGGAACGGCACCTCAGTACCTCCAGGCTCTGATCAGGCCCTACACCCAAACAAGGGCACTGCGTTCATCCACCTCTGGCCTGCTCGCCTCCCTACCACTGAGGAAGTACAGTTCCCGCTCAGCCCAGTCAAAACTGTTCGCTGCTCTGGCCCCCCAATGGTGGAACAAACTCCCTCACGACGCCAGGACAGCGGAGTCAATCACCACCTCCTGGAGACACCTGAAACCCCACCTCTTTAAGGAATACCTAGGATAGGATAAAGTAATCCTTCTCACCCCCCCCCCCCTTAAAAGATTTAGATGCACTACTGGATGTCATAAGGTGAATGCACCAATTTGTAAGTCGCTCTGGATAAGAGCGTCTGCTAAATGACTTAAATGTAATGTTAAATGTAAGTTCATCAAAGGTAAGGAAACATTTATCATGTATTTTCTGGTTTCTGTTGACTCCAACATGGCGGCTAATTTGGCTTCTGTTCTGAGCGCCGTCTCAGATTATTGCATGTGTTGCTTTTTCAGTAAACTTTTTTGAAATCTGACAGAGCGGCTACATTAAGGAGAGGTATATCTATAATTCCATGTGTATAACTTGTATTATCATCTACATTTATGATGAGTATTTCTGTTGTAACGATGTGGCTATGCAAAATCACTTGATATTTTTGGAACTAGTGAATCTAATAAACCAATGTAAACTCAGATTTTTTTATGTAAATATGAACTTTATCAAACAAAACATGCATGTATTTTGTTACATGAAGTCATATGAGTGTCATCTGATGAAGATAATTCAAGGTTAGTGATTCATTTTATCTTTATCTTCGCTGAAAAGCCTATTTTAAATCGGACACTTTGGTGGGATTAACAACAAGATGATATAAAACACATGAATGTTTTAGGAATTGTAATTATGATATTTATGTGGTTTGAATTTGGCATCCTCTATTTTCACTGGTAGTTATCATATCGATCCCGGTATTGGGATTACAGCCATAACAAGTTTTAAACAGG
This sequence comes from Oncorhynchus nerka, assembly GCF_034236695.1. Classification (NCBI taxonomy): domain Eukaryota; kingdom Metazoa; phylum Chordata; class Actinopteri; order Salmoniformes; family Salmonidae; genus Oncorhynchus; species Oncorhynchus nerka. The sequence goes on from NC_088399.1 coordinate 71,978,187, forward strand.
TCAACATTCACAAGGCCGCAGGGCCAGACGGATTACCAGGACGTGTACTGTGAGCGTCTGTAGCCATGATGTGCTTTGAAAGGCTGGCCATGGCTCACATCAACACCATTATCCCAGAAAACCTAAACCCACTTCAATTTGCATACTGCCCTAACAGATCCACACATAATGCAATCTCTATTGCACTCCACACTGCCCTTTTCCACCTGGACAAAAGGAACACCTATTTGAGAATGCTATTCATTGACTACAGCTCGCGTTCAACACCATAGTGCCCTCAAAGCTCATCAATAAGCTAAGGACCATGGGACTAAACACCTACCTCTGCAACTGGATCCTGGAATTCCTGACAGGCCGCCCCCAGGTGGTTAGGGTAGGTAACAACACATCTGTCACGGTGATCCTCAACACAGGGGCTCCTCATAGGTGTGTGCTCAGTCCCCTCCTGTAATCCCTGTTCACTCATGACTGCACGGCCAGGCATGACACCAACACCATCATTAAGTTTTCCGATGACACAATAGTGGTAGGCCTGATCACCGACAACGATGAGACTATAGGGATGAGGTCAGAGACCTGGCTGTGTGGTGCCAGGACAACAACCTCTCCCTTAAAGTGATCAAGTCGAAGGAGATGATTGTGGACTACAGGAGAAGGAGGACCGAGCACGCCCCCATTCTAATCGACGGGGCTGTAGTGGAGCAGGTTGAGAGCTTCCTTTGTGTCCACATCACCAACAAACTAACATGGTCCAAGCACACCAAGACAGTCGTGAAGAGGGCAAGACAAAAACCTATTCCCCCTCAGGAGACTGAATAGATTTGGCATGAGTCATCCGATCCTCAAAAGTCTCTACAGCTGCACCATCGAGAGCATCCTGACGGGTTGCATCACTGCCTGGTACCGAAACTGCTTGGCCTCTGACCGCAAGGCACTACAGAGGGTCGTGCGTACGGCCCTGTACATCACTGGGGCCAAGCTTCCTGCCATCCAGTCACTCTATACCAGACGGTGTTAGAGGAAGGCCCAAACATTGTCAAAGACTCCAGTCACCCTAGTCATAGACTGTTCTCTCTGCTACTGCAAGGCAAGCGGTAGCAAATCCCATCCTGCCTATCTAAAGTCTTCGAAAGCCAAGTTGATAAACAGATCACTGACCATTTCGAATCCCACCATACCTTCTCCGCTGTGCAATCCGGTTTCCGAGACGGGTTGCACCACGGGTGCACCTCAGCCACGCTCAAGGTTCTAAACGATATCATAACTGGCATCGATAAAAGACAGTACTGTGCAGCCGTCATCATCGACCTGGCCAAGGCTTTCACCATATTCTTATTGACAGACTCAATAGCCTTGGTTTTTCGAATGACTGCCTTGTCTGGTTCACCAACTACATTTCAGACAGAGTTCAGCGTGTCAAATCGTAGGGCATGTTGTCCGGACCTCTGGCAGTCTCTATGGGGGTACCACAGGGTTCAATTCTCGGGCCAACTCTTTTCTCTGTATATATGATGTCGCTCTTGCTGCGGGCGATTCCCTGATCCACCTCAACGCAGACGACACCATTCTGTATACTTCTGGCCCTTCCTTGGACACTGTGCTAACTAACCTCCGAACGAGCTTCAATGCCATTACAACTCTACTTCCGTGGCCTCCCACTGCTCTTAAACGCTAGTAAAACCAAATGCATGCTTTTCAACCGTTCGCTGCCCATACCCGCCCGCTCGACTAGTATCACCAACCTGGATGGTTCCGACCTAGAATATGTGGACAACTATAAATACCTGGGTGTCTGGTTAGACGGTAAACTATCCTTCCAGACTCATATTAAATCTATAATCGGCTTCCTATTTCGCAACAAAACCTCCTTCACTCACGCAGCCAAACTTACCCTAGTAAAACTGACTATCCTACCGATCCTCGACTTCAGCAATGTCATCTACAAAATAGCTTACAATACTCTACTCAGCAAACTGGATGCAGTCTATCACAGTGCCAGCTGTTTTGTTACCAAATACCTTATACCACCCACCACTGCGACCTGTAGGCTCTAGTAGGCTGGCCCTCGCTACATATTCGACGCCAGACCCACTGGCTCCAGGTCATCTATAGGTCTATGCTAGGTAAAGCCCCACCTTATCTCAGCTCTCTGGTCACGATAACAACACCCACCCGTAGCACACGTTCCAGCAGGTACTGTATATCTCACTTATCATCCCCAAAGTCAACACCTCATTTGGCCGCCTTTCCTTCCAGTTCTCTGCTGCCAGTGACTGGAACGAATTGCAAAAATCGCTGAAGCTGGAGACTTATATTTCCCTCATCAACTTTAAACATCAGCTATCTGAGCAGCTAACCGATCGCTGCAGCTGTACATAGTCCATCTGTAAATAGCCCACCCAATCTACCTACCTCATCCCCATACTGTTTTTATTTACTTTTCTGCTCTTTTGCCCACCAGTATCTCTACTTGCACATCATCATCTGTTCATTTATTACTCCAGTGTTAATCTGCTAAATTGTAATTATTTGCTCCTATGGCCTATTTATTGCCTACCTCCTCATGCCTTTTGCACACACTGTATATAGACTTTATTTTTTTTCTCCTGTGATATTGACTTGTTTATTGTTTAATCCATGTGTAACTCTGTGTTGTTGTCTGTGTCACACTGCTATGCTTTATCTTGGCCAGGTCGCAGTTGTAAATGAAAACTTGTTCTCAACTAGCCTACCTGCTTAAATAAATGTGAAACAAATCAAATAAATAAAAAGCGTTACTGGAGCGCCAAGTCTTGGTCCAAGAGGCTTCTAAACAACTTCTACCCCATGCCATAAGACTCATGAACATCTAATCATATTGCTACCCAGACTATTTGCGTTTTCCCCGTCCCCCCCTTCATGTACACCGCTGCTACTCTCTGCACAATCACTTTAATAACTCTACATATTACCTCAATTACCTCGACTATCTGGTTGTCCCGCACATTGACTCTGTACCGGTACACCCTTAAGTCTCGCTATTGTCATTTTACTGCTGCTCTTTAGCTACTTGTTACTTTTATATTTTATTCAGATTTTTTAAACGGCATTGTTGGTTAGGGGCTTGTAAGTAAGCATTTCACTGTAAGGTTTACACCTGTTGTATTTGGCGCATGTGACTAATGAAATTTGATTTGAATTACAGGCTGACAAAATGTAATGACCGCCACAGCCCTACCAATGACAAACACATGTCATACAGTGTATTTGCTCTCCTATTCTAACTTTGGTTCATTGGCTTTGCCCTTTCACACTGCTCACAGGCAGACTGGCGGGCTTAGGCAAGTTTCCCAGCACATAAAGTGGAATTGACAACGTTTTTTCAACTTGAAATATGTTCATATACACCCGCAGGAAGAAAATGACATCTTTTTTTTTTACATTTTCTGACAAGTTAGATGTGGTAATTTTCTCGTTTTCAAAATTCGTGAAAATTCTATAGCAATATAGACTGGGAAATCCGTCGTGCATTTGGACAAATAATAGACATTACAGTAAATAAAACCTAATAAAAACGTGTCTTGTCCAGGGTCTGAGTCTACAGATACCGGTGCGCCATAGCCAATCAAAGCTACAGTAGTTCTTTAAGCAAATAAGCCATTTGCCACATGGGCCTGCCATCATTCACTTTGAACAGGATTGTGTGTTTACAGGCAGTAGCAACATCGCGACTTTAGATCATTAGAACGCATTTGCCAAAAGCCACAAAATACACCTGAATGGATTTCTGCAAATATGTAAATACCACTGGTCCTCATACATTTGGGAAATGTACAGTCATTTTGTTGAAACAACCATGAAAAGGTAGGCTATCTCTCAGTTACGCACATCAACAACAACAAGATCAACAACTAATGCCAGCCAGAGCAAGATCAGCTAAAATCAAACGTGGGAACATTAGATTAACCTTCTCAGACTTTTTCAGCTAATTGGCCGTTAAAATTGGACTAATAAACTATGGAAAATAGTAGCCTGCTTGTCCTTCTGTAGCTTGCCTGCTAATGTATGCTTGTCCCAAACCACGTTTTGACAACTGAATGGGAACTTGCCTGCCCACCCATTTGATCAATGCCAAATACATTTGATTGACAACTAGCTACGGGTGTGTTCAAAAATTGCCTGCAGTGTGTCAGAGTGCACTCTGGGTAGTTCATCAATTCAGAATGTTGTCAGATTGACTGTTCGCAAATTCCGAGAGTTCAGAGCGCACACTGCACTATTGACAGTGGACACTCTGGCCGAGGAGTAGGGTTGATCTGAGCATTCAAGCACCCAAGCTAACTGGCTAAAATTGGCTAGCTTGCTAGCAGAGCTGGTTAGGCTGTTTATATGTTATCTAGAACATTTGTGACTAACTTACATTTTTAAATGACGTTTACTGACACCGGTCATTTTCAGCGAATGCTGCCTGTTTGAAAATGAATCAGTTATTCTGAGCTTTGGCGCAGTCAGACGAGAGTGGTTTGAAATCGGAGTAGATAGCCAGAGTGAATTAACAAACGCAAGAGATATGTTAACTGGATAAGAGTTGCTCAAGTTCAGCATAGCTAGCTAACTAGCACAGCGATTTTACATTTTTTCCTAGGTAACCAAATGGCACCTGCATCTACAGTTAAAGTTGGAATTTTACATACAGCTTAGCCAAATACATTTAAAATTTAAAACCACTTTATTTTAAGAATGTGAAATGTCAGAATAATAGTAGAGAGTGATTTATTTCAGCTTTTGTTTCATTCATCGCACGAATTTTGGCCCATTCCTCCTGACAGAGCTGGTGTAACTGAGTCAGGTGGGTAGGCCTCCTTGCTCGCACAAGCTTTTTCAGTTCTGCCCACAACTTTTCTATAGGATTGAGGTCAAGACTTTGTGATGGCCACTCCAATACCTTGACTTTTTGCCACAATTTTGCCACAATTTTGGAAGTATGCTTGGGGTCATTGTCCATTTGGAAGACCCATTTGCGACCAAGCTTTAACTTCCTGACTGATATCTTGAGACGTTGCTTCAATATATCCACATAATATTCCCTCATCATGATGTCATCTATTCGGTGACGTGCACCAGTCCCACCTGCAGCAAAGCACCCCCATAACATGATCCTGCCACCCCCGTGCTTCATGGTTGGGATGGTGTTCTTCGGCTTGCAAGCCTCTCCCTTTTTCCTCCAAACATTATGGCCAAACAGTTATATTTTTGATTCATCAGACCAGAGGACATTTTTCCAAAAAGTACGATCTTTGTCCCCATGTTCAGTTGCAAACCGTAGTCTGTTTTTTTATGGCGGTTTTTAGAGCAGTGGCTTCTTCCTTGCTGAGTGGCCTTTCAGGTTATATTGATATAGGACTTGTTTTACTGTGGATATAGATACTTTTGTACCTGTTTACTCCAGCATCTTCACAGGGTCCTTTGCTGTTGTTCTGGGATTGATTTGGACGTTTCGCACAAAAGTACATTCAGCTCTAGGAGACAGAAGGCATCTCCTTCCTGAGTGAAATGACAGCTGCATGGTCCCATGGTGTTTATACTTGCGTACTATTGTTTGTAAAGATGAACGTGGTACCTTCAGGCGTTTGGACATTGCTCCCAAGGATGAACCAGACTTGTGGAGGTCTACAATTTTTTTTCTGATGTCTTGGCTGATCTCTTTTGATTTTCCCATGATGTCAAGCAAAAAGGCACTGAGTTTGAAGGTAGGCCTTGAAAAACATTCACAAACGATGTCAATTAGCTTATCAGAAGCTTCTAAAGCCATGACATAATTTTCTGGAATTTTCCAAGCTGTTTAAACACACAGTCAACTTAGTGTATGTAAACTTCTGACCCACTGGAATTGTGATACAGTGAATTATAAGTGAAATAATCTGTCTGTAAACAATTGTTGGAAAAATTTCACAAAGTAGATGTCCTAACCGACTTGTCAAAACTATAGTTTGTTAACAACAAATTTGTGGAGTGGTTGAAAAACGAGTTTTAATGACTCCAGCCTAAGTGATGGTAACTTCGGACTTCAACTGTAGATGTAGCCACCGGAAAACGATATGAGGGGAAAAACAATATGAGGGGAAAAAGTTGGTCACTCATGACATCCTCCCAGCAACAAGCTAGCTAATGCTAAGCTCTGTGTTTTTGAAGAGCTACATAAATATATATGCTACCCTATTAGCCAAGTTGACATTCCCAGCCTTAGTTACATTCGTCCGGTTTTGTCCAAAATCTTATGTCATTGAAACTGAATCAATGTACCAGGCCAGCTTTAATTTACAACCTGATAACAATATTGTTTGTACTGCCAATAAATGTATTGGTGAATTATATTAATCGTGCATTGAACTGCATCCATTTATTCTGCCAACAATGCCTTACTGTACGTCATGTAATTTTCTGTCAAATAGAACCTATTTTTAAAACTTTACATGAAGTTGGTTTTGTAGCATAAACTGTGAATTGAATCTTTTTGGCTGACTTTAGCATTGTCTCTTTGTTTCATCTCTGCAAAGTACTTAAAACGCTGACAGTTCCACTTCAAGTAATAGCCCTGATGACAGAGGCATACACATACATATACATGACTTTACAATATTAATATCAATGTACAATTATTAAATCTCTGCAAAGCCCTGGCTATAGTCTACACTACCCCTCATCTTCCTCCTCCTCCTACTCCACATCCCTCCCTTTTGTTTTCTCTCATGAACCGAACAAGTGAGGGACCTGCTGTAAATTAATAGAGGGCTTGTCTACAGTCTTCAGGGCCCCTGGTGTGTTCAACTCAACTGTAAGAAAATGAATTTTCAGCTTCATGTGCTTAATACAATTTATTAACATGGGCAAGGAGTATGTTCTTTTAAAATAGAAAGAAAAGAAACAAGCAACTGGTGCAAAGGTCTGTTTGTTCTGATCGAATAACACACACACACAGGCAGCTTTCTGCCAGACTCATTCCTTTTCTAGGTCAATGAACAGAGAGAGAGGTCTCTGGTAAGGCTCCTTCACAAACAACATAGTTCCTTCGGAAAGTATTCAGACCAATTGACCTTTTCCACATTTTGTTAGGTTACAGCCTTATTCTAAAAATGATTCAATTGTTTTTTTACCTCATCAATCTACACACAATACCGCATGACAAAGCAAAAACAGTTAAAACAAATGTTTTTGCTAATTTTATAAGAAATAACTGAAAAATCACATTTACATAAATATTCAGACCCTTTACTCAGTAATTTGTTGGAGCACCCTTGGAAGCGATTACAGCCTCGAGTCTTCTTGGGTATGACGCTACAAGCTTGACAAACCTCTATTTGGGGTGTTTCTCCCATTCTTCACTGCGGATCCTCTCAAGCTCTGTCAGGTTGGATGGGAGTGTCGCTAAACAGCTATTTCCAGGTCTCTCCAGAGATGTTAGATTGGGTTCAAGTCCGGGCTCTGGCTGTGCCACCCAAGGACAACCAGAGACTTGTCCCGAAGCCACTCCTGCATTGTCTTGGCTGTGTGCTTAGGGTTGTTGTCCTGTTGGAAGGTGAACCTTCACCCCAGTCTGAGGTCCTGAGCACTGAGTAGCAGGTTTTCATTAAGGATATCTCTATACTTTGCACCATTCATCTTTGACTCGATCCTGACTAGTATCCCAGTCCCTGCCGCTGAAAAACATCCCCACAGCATGATGCTGCCAAAGTAGGGATGGTGGCAGGTTTCCTCCAGACGTGATGCTTGGCATTCAGGACAAAGAGTTCAATCTTGGTTTCATCAGACCAGAGAATCTTGTTTCTCATGGTCCGAGAGTCTTCAGGTGACTTTTGGAAAACTCTAAGCAGGCTGTCATGTGCCTTTTACTGAGGAGTGGCTTTCATCTGGCCACTCTACCATAAAGGCCTGATTGATGGAGTGCTGCAGAGATGGTTGTTCTTCTGGAAGGTTGTCCCATTTCCACAGAGGGACTTTAGAGCTCTATCAGAGTGACCAACGGGTTCTTGCTCCCCTCCCTGACCAAGGCCCTTCTCCCCCAGATTGCTCAGTTTGGCTAGGCGGACAGCTCTAACTTGGTGGTTCCAAACTTCTTCCATCTAAGAATGATGGAGGCCACTGTGTTCTTAGGGACCTTCAATGCTGCAGACATTTTTTGGTACCTGTCCCCAGATCTGTGCCTCGACACAATCCTGTCTCGGAGCTCTACAGACTATTCCTTCAGCCTCATGGCTTGGTTTTTGCTCTGACATGCACTGTCAACTGTGGGACCTTACATAGACAGGTGTGTGCCTTTCCAAATCATGTCCGAACATTTAAATTTACCACGGGTGAACTCCAATCAAACCTCTCAAGGATCATCAATAGAAACAGGATGCACCTGAGATCAATTACTATGAAATATGAAAATAGCACATATGGAATCATGTAGTAACCAAAAAAGTGTTAAACAAATCAAACTATATATTAGATTTTAGAATCTTCAAAGTAGCCACCCTTTGCCTTGATGACAGTTTGCACACTCTTGGCATTCTCTCAACCAGCTTAGTGAGGTAGTCACCTGGAATGCATTTCAATGAACAGTTGTGCCTTGTTAAAAGTTAATTTGTGGATTTTTTATGCTTTTGAGCCAATCAGTTGTGTTGTGACAAGGTAGGGTTGGTATGCAGAAGATAGACCTATTTGGTAAAAGACCAAATCAATATTATGGCAAGAACACCTCAACATCAACCTTTCAGAGGAGACTGTTTGAATCAGGCCATCATGATGCAATTGCTGCAAAGAAACCACTACTACCGGACACCAATAATAAGAAGAGACTTGCTTGGGCTAAGAAACAAGAGCAATGGACATTAGACCGGTGGAAATCTGTCCTTTGGTCTGATGAGTCCAAATTTGAGATTTTTGGTTCCAACCGCCGTGTCTTTGTAAGAAGCATAGAAGGTGAACAGATTATCTCCGCCTGTGTGGTTCCCTGTGTGAAGCAAGGAGGAGGATGTTGTGGGGGTGTTTTGCTGGTGACACGGTCTGTGATTTACTTAGAATTCAAGGCACACTTAACTTCTTGGATATAGGGGGCGCTCGTTTAATTTATGGATAAAAAAACGTTCCCGTTTTAAACAAGATATTTTGTCACGAAAAGATACTCGACTATGCATATAATTGACAGCTTTGGAAAGAAAACACTCTGACGTTTCCAAATCTGCAAAGATATTATCTGTGAGTGCCACAGAACTGATGCTACAGGCGAAACCAAGATGACATTTCAAACAGGAAATGCCCCAGATTTTGAATGCGCTTTCTTCCAATGTCTCCTTATATGGCTGTGAATGTGCAAGGAATGAGCCTACACTTTCTGTCGTTTCCCCAAGGTGTCTGCAGCATTGTGACGTATTTGTAGGCATATCATTGGAAGATTGACCATAAGAGACTACATTTACCAGGTGCTCCGGTTGGTGTCCTCCGTTGCAATTAATGCGTAATCTCCAGCTGCGTGTATTTTACCATTTGCTTCAGAGGAGAAACCAAACTGCCACGAATGACTTATCATCGAATAGATATGTGAAAAACACCTTGAGGATTGATTCTAAACGTTTGCCATGTTTCTGTCGATATTATGGAGTTAATTTGGAAAAAAGTTTGGCGTTGTAATGACTGAATTTTCGTTTTTTTTCTTAGCCAAACGTGATGAACAAAACGGAGCGATTTCTCCTACACAAATAATATTTTTGGAAAAACTGAACATTTGCTATCTAACTGAGAGTCTCCTCATTGAAAACATCCGAAGTTCTTCAAAGGTAAATGATTTTATTTGAATGCTTTTCTTGTTTTTGTGAAAATGTTGCCTGCTGAATGCTAGGCTTAATGCTATGCTAGCTATCAATACTCTTACACAAATGCTTGTGTAGCTATGGTTGAAAAGCATATTTTGAAAATCTGAGATGACAGTGTTGTTAACAAAAGGCTAAGCTTGTGAGCCAATATATTTATTTCATTTCATTTGCGATTTTCATGAATAGTTAACGTTGCGTTATGGTAATGATCTTGAGGCTATAATTACGCTCCCGGATATGGGATTGCTCGACGCAACAGGTTAACCAGCATGGCTATCACAGCATTCTGCAGCGATACGCCATCCCATCTGGTTTGGGCTTAGTGGGACTATAATTTATTTTTCAACAGGACAATGACCCAACACACCTCCAGGGTGTGTAAGGGCTATTTGACCACGAAGGAGAGTGATGTAGTTCAGATGACCTGGCCTCCACAATCACATGACCTCAACCCAATTGAGATGGTTTGCGATGAGTGCCCAACATTTGGCAGGAGGTTAGTTTCCACCTCACTTTGTGGGCAGTGTGCACATAGCTTGTCTTCTCTTGAGAGCAAGGTCTGCCTACAGCAGCCCCCCTCAATAGCAAGGCTATACTCACTGAGTCTGTACATAGTCAAAGTGTTCCTTAATTTTCGGTCAGTCACAGGTATTCTGCCACGGTGTACTGTCTGTTTAGGTCCAAATAGCATTATTTTTGCTCAGTTTTTTTTTGTTAAATCTTTCCAAAGTGTCAAGTAATTACCCTTTTTATCATGATTTGGTTGGGTCTAATTGTGTTGCTGTCCTGAGGCTCTGTGGGGTCTGTTTGTGTTTGCCTAGGGGACTCTTCTCCAGTTTCATCTCTCTGTAGGTGATGGCTTTGTTATCCTTTACGCGATAGGTGTCCTTCCACCGGAACGTTTGAGCTGATTAGCATGACGTTGTCAGTAACAAGAACATTTCCCAGGACATAGACATGTCTTATATGGGCAGAAAGCTTAAGTTATTGTTAATCTAACTGGATTGTCCGATTTACAGTAGCTATTACAGTGAAAAAATACCATGCTATTGTTTGAGGAGAGTGCACAACAACAACACTTCTATCACCACAACTGGTTTGATACATTCACCGCTTAATGTACTTACATTCAGTAATCTTGCTCTGATTTGTCATCCTGAGGGTCCCAGAGATAAAACACTAGCGTAGTTTTGTTTGATAAAATCAATTTTAATATATAATATAGGAACTGTATTCTAAACTTTGAACCCCTGCTGTTTCTGGCCCCACACCCACACCACCCGGCCATCTAGATGTGTGAAGGATAGTGTCTTTTCTGTAGGGAAACTAATTTTCCATCATGTATTACTTTCCTGGGAGGGTGTAAACTTAAAAATGTGTATTACCATATAATTTTTGTATGTTCTCTATAGTTATGTACTTAAATGTATCAATTGACCAATTTGGCAAATTTGGGCAGACTTGATACAAAATGTTTGGATTTTTGCAAGGCTTCACTGGATCAGTCTGACACTTTGCACATGGACTGCTGCCAACTAGTGGCCAAAATCTAAATTGCGCCTAAACTGCAGTATTATATTATGGTCTTTCTCTTGCATTAGAAATAAAGCAATTCACACATCTGGTACCAGATGTAATGTGTTATATTCTCCTACGTTAATTTCACATTTCCACAAACTTCAGTGTTTCCTTCCTCAAATGGTATCAAGAATATGCATATCATTGCTTCAGGTCCTGAACTACAGGCAGTTAGGTTTGGGTATGTCATTTGCAAAAACGGGTCCCATCCTTAAGGCCAGGCACCACAGTCAAAAATTGAGATTTTGCTTCCATCTGTCATCCCATGCATCCCATGTTGGGATATTTTGCAACTATAACTTTCATACTATCATAAATTATACAAATACATCGGCAATAATGTATATAAATACTTTATTTGTATCACTTTATCCCAACTCCATCAACTACACCTACCATAAATGTAGATTTTCAACCGCTATTTTTAAAACTCCATGTTGAATCATAAATCATTCAAAAGCTTGTTTTCCGGAGCATGTGATTAGCTAATCCATACATGGCCATATCCTTTGTAGACGTAGTGCATCGTGCTGAAACATTAGTAATTTACTGACATCTGATTGGTTACTGGCATTTAAAGGCCTTTTTTCAGCAACCTGATTGGTTAAAATGCCTCACATGCCGTGCAGCACTTCCTTGTTTGAAAATATCTCCTGCGAAGAATCTACGTAAAGAGAGACAAATTAGAAAATCGCAAAGAATATACCTACAGTATGTGAATGAAAATAGGCGATCTCAGTAAGCCAATGCGAGAAAAGCAGTGAATTAAATCAAAAATGTGCCTGATCAGCCGATCGAGGCAGTGGCAGTGCAGGAAGTATCCAGAAGCAGCGCGTTGAGACGCAAATTAGTTGAGATGAAGATGACAACTAGCAGCGGCCAAGCAGACAGCAGACAGCCAACAGTGGCTTTTATTCCACATGTCACAAATAAACCAACTTGTACATGATTTGATTTGCCCTAAGCGTCTAAACACTGGACTGAAAATCACCATAGACACCACCAACCCAGTGATTATGTAATTCTGTCATGATAGAATGTGCAGACTATGAAGGTGATCATGATGAATTTAGGAGGAGTGTTTACACTTCCTCCAGGCTGTAGGAGTGCTCCAGGGGTGATGATGCATTTGATATACATGTGAGGATATTCCTTCTCGCCCATGAACTTGTACTTGGTTATGCAGCTCTAAAGAAAATAAGCAAAGTCCTAGGGATTGCTTCCTTGCTTCTCAGCTCATATCAGAGACATGACAGGAGAATGACAGTTAAATAAAAAGGGAGAGTGGCCCAATATTGTCAGGTGACTTGATGTGTGTAAATAATATTTATTTCTTTGCTCCAGCAAATGTATTCAAAGTTAATAAAACAGAGTGATAAGAAAACATAACTATACAATGAGACTGTAACATAGACCTACACTGTCATATGGCTGTAGCCTAATGTGATTAGTGAGAAATTAGCTTTACATAAAGTAAACCCATGCTGATATGCTAATATTTATGTAGGGTACCATGCTGATATTTAGTCCTGCAGTTATGACTGTAATGTAGACATAGCAGAGTTGCTGAAGGAGGATGAGGATACCATCATAGACATTCATGTATCCTTCGATGGCACTTGGCACAAGAGAAGATTCACTTCCAACTACGGGATAGGTGTGTGCATTGGTGCTGGTGCCAGCAAACCCTAGAAAGTAGTGAAGATCCTCTCAGTCACAAAAACCATGGAGGCCATACATTTTAATAGAGAGGTTGCACATAAAATGGTACCTGTATATCATAGGATGTCAAATGATAACCTCCTCAAAATAATGTAGCACGGAGGAACCCAGAATTCAAATGAATGTCTGAACTCTGTAATATGGTCGCGATGCCCCAAAACTGTCTTTGTGTGCAAAAGCCGCACTGACGGAGCAGCCAGTATGGCAGTAGCCACATTTAATGAGGGGGAGCCACTGCTATATCAAATTTGATGAACAAATTGTGGTTTGACAGCACTTTGGTGACACTGGATGCAATTACAGAAGCTGCTTCAATGGAGTGTGCCAATCGTAGGTGTAGGTCCCATATCACAGTCAAGGAAGTAAAGAGGGACCAGCAACAACTCAAAGAGGGCCTTACATATGGGGCAGGCATGGCTGATAAGTGTTCTGCACATTGAGGGCCTTACATATTGGGCAGGCATGGCTGATAAGTGTTCTGCACATTGAGGGCCTTACATATTGGGCAGGCATGGCTGATAAGTGTTCTGCACATTGAGGGCCTTACATATTGGGCAGGCATGGCTGATAAGTGTTCTGCACATTGAGGGCCTTACATATTGGGCAGGCATGGCTGATAAGTGTTCTGCACATTGAGGGCCTTACATATGGGGCAGGCATGTGTGTGTTTGGAAATGTCCCCCAAGGATGAACCAGACCAATCTACAATTATTTTTCTGAGGTCTTGGCTGATTTTTTACAAATTTCCCATGATGTCAAGCAAAGAGGCACTGCGTTTGAAGGTAGGCCTTGAAATACATCCACAGTTACACCTCCAATTGACTCAAATGATGTCAATTAGCCTATCAGAAGCTTCTAAAGCCATTACATAATTTTCTGGAATTTTCCAAGCTGTTTAAAGGCACAGTCAACTTAGTGTATGTAAACTTCTGACCCACTGGAATTGTGATACCGTGAATTATAAGTGAAATAATATGTATGTAAACAATTGTTGGAAAAATTACTTGCACAAAGTAGATGTCCTATCCGACTTTCCAAAAATATAGTTTGTTAGCAAATTTGTGGAGTGGTTGAAAAACTAGTTTTAATGACTCCAACCTAAGAGTATGTAAACTTCCAACTTCAACTGTATATTATCATCAGGTGAATGATAGTGGCAAGGAGAAGTAATCAACATTTAAAATGAAAGGTCATTGGAAGAGAAAATGTGAACTCTAACATAGTCTTTGAGCTAGAAACGTATCTTGGCGGCATAGGGAACATTTTGCTCTTATTAAGCAAATTTTCTGTGATTCTACAACTTTTTTCCATTGATTCTGGGAGAAAATGTTGCAGTTTTAAAGCTAATCTCCAGCAATTATACACTGTTCACAGTTTTACAGCTTATTTCCTGCTATTCTATGCATTTTGTCATGACTAACGCTGTGTTTCATTGCTCAAACATAACAAAATGGTCATGTGCCCTGAATGCCCAGTTTTTGTAATTTGATTCTCCCTGACTTTCTAGCTTTTATTTCGTTGTTAGTTCTCAAATATGATATTATTAAAAAATTATATAGTGCAATATCTTTTCTGCATGCTTTCTATCTGGTTTTAGTAATTTAAATTGACACTAACAGTTTTTCCATGTTTTATCTTACCACTTAAACAGCCCGCCTAATAATTTTCTACCTCGGCAGAGCCCAGTTTGAAAACTCCTCCTCTAGCTCACTGCCCAGGTGTGTATCCCCTCGACCTCTGAACTAAACACCAAACACACGGTGCCTCAAAAACACACACCTAGCTGCAGAGACAGCCATACTGATCAGGGGGTCAAAACTCTCACACCATCTGCAGTGCCCTTGTGAGATCTGTGTGTGTGTGTGGTACCTCGTGTTTAGTTCAGTGTGTGTGTCTGTGCGTGTGTGTGCGTGCAACATAAGGACACACTGATTGGTCCTTCCAGGATTTCATAACATCTCAAGTTTTCCCATCCAAACTTTTAATATCTCTCTACAGCTCTGCACAGGGACACTCCAAAGCCCTGAGGTTTGATAACTCTAAACATGTACATTGGAAACTTTAATATCTTCTACAGCAGCCAGGGGACCCAGCCCTCCCTTAGGTCCAGTTCCTTATTGAAGAGGGGACCTTTATAAAGTCATGCTATAACAGAGGCGGTTATCATTAAGAGTGCAGGATATAGTCAGTAGTACATCTTCCAACACATTCATTACAACAGGGATTATTATTTGAATATGATGGGAGAGGGAGAGGGAGGGATAAAAAGTGAAAGAAATGCAGATAAGGGAGGGGAGGAGGTGGTGAAGGAGAAAGGGTAAGATAGGGAGACAGAAGAGAAAGAACTGAAAAGGAAAATGATAAGAAATTGCTTCTTGTGGCCCTCTTCCAATTATTTACCCCAAAGCTATGTGCGAAACTCATAAGTTAGTGACTCGAGAGGGATGTTTTTGTTCCGTGGGATTGGTCCAACTGTCATCTCCATCTTCAAAGACAGTCGTTGACACTCTGCCAGTGCTGCCAGAACATATCATGCAAGTAAACTTTGACCCAGGGACTTTGCTGCTGATTCCATTGCCATGGTTACAGCTGCACACAGCAGGAATCAGGACAACTCTTTTTTTTCTGTTATTTTCCGTCGCTGTCAATGCCAGCATCAACTTCAACTGTCATCAATCAGAGTGGTGGGCAGGTCAGGCCAGACTGGCAGTTTGATGCCTAGTGAATTATCGTTAGAGATACTTGGCTGAGCAACAAAGTAAACATACATTCAGATAGAGGTGAGGTGAGGAATATTCATAAAGAACTATTCATTAACTTTTAGCTCTCTGGCTTTAGTGGAGCAAGTGGTATCTGACAGAAGCAATCAGAGAGCAGGTGGCAGTTCTGGGAGATGCTAAATGGACAGAGATCACATCACATCAGAACTACTGACACTTAATGGACAGACATCCCAGCAGAGTTGTTGTCTGTGGTGTATATCTCCTCTCAGGTAGCATCAAAGATTTTTATAACTAAACCAAGATAGACCACAGGTTGTCGTTTCCAATGGGAACAAATGAGTCAAAGTGGGTTGAACAAGCAAGGAGGTGGGCAGAGCCAAGCACGAGCTAGTGATGTCCTGTTGGCGCATTCTAGTATACATCTGCATATTTCCATTAGTGAACGCCTACTCTGTGAAGTGTGCATGTGCAATAACTCAATTCACCTTTGCACTCCTTCTAAACGGTGCAATTTAAAAAACACTTTTGCAAAGGGTAAAGTCCACAAAACTTAGTCCACTCTGTTCATAACAGATTCTAGATTCTAGAACAGAAAACTGTATTGAGATCAAATGTTTAGTCGATGAGAAAATGTGCATAATGTCGGGCAAAATCCATCTCGTTCCATCTTCTCTCACTGCTGCCAGTAGGTTTCCTCTCACTACCATATTTGGTAGTGAGTGGTAATGCCAACCGGATGCTTCACATTTACATATCCGTCTCATTGTTCTATCTGTGGTAGCATCCTACTACATCTACACCCCCACAGCCACTCCAAATAAACAGATGACAGACACTAAAACTCTCTCACCCTTCTGCTGTGTAGCTCAAAGTGATCCTTTTAATCGTATTGGCAGTGATTTCTTCTCCATCAGTCTGAGCAAATGATCCCTAACAAAACCCATAAATAATATGAATGATTTGGACTGATGTGGAATTTCAATTAGTTAGTTCTTACGAATGTGTTGAGAGAGAGAGAGAGAGAGAGAGAGAGAGAGAGAGAGAGAGAGAGAGAGAGAGAGAGAGAGAGATTTTCTGTGCTGTAATGATGCCTCAGTGTATTGACTCTACAGGTGCTGTGTACTCACACCTGCCAACATTATAGCCCCTATATCCTCTAGCTCAGGGGTTTTCTAACTGTTCTTGCCCAGGGACCCCCACCCAGGCAAACCGGCAACACAGGGATCCACATCATACGTTAGGAAAAAAATATATATATATCATCATCAGGTGAATGATAATGGCAAGGAGAAGTAATCAACATTTTAAAATGAAATTATTTGGTAGATCGTTTTTTCATTATTTTGACCTCCCCACAGGTCATTGGAAGAGGAAGTGTAAACTTTAACATAGTCTATTAACTTGAAATCTGATCTTCCAGTCAGTTGTTTGTCTGAATGCAGGCGTCACAGAAACAAATAACTGACCATAGCTATCTGGATCACTAAGTTGATTACAGATTCGGAGTTGTTTTTTCTTCTTGTGTTAAGTAAGCGCGTCATACCCCAAACGCTTTTAAAAAATCAGACAGGTAGTGTTGGGCTAATTGACACACAGCCATCTGTCTAACATGGTGGCCTGGTGGTGTTCAGTTAGCTAGCTACCACCTGGAGAAGCACAGTGACAGATGAACAGAGCTGAGAGAGGATCCCCCTCCTTCCTGTTCACATTGGCCCCTGCAGGTCGGGGACGTCGAGCGCTCGGGGAATGCTGTCAGCTCCGTTTAGGGAGTGTGGTGGTGACGGGTGTCATGGCGATGGCAGGTGAACGCGAGGAGCGGTCGTGGGTGATCAGCATCAGAGACGAGGCGAGGCACCATGATGATATGACAACAGGTCTAACTGACGACCACCTCTGTGACCGAGAGACCTCCCTGTCTCTGACTAGCTGAACCACTGTCTGGCAGTCTACCTGTCTGTGAAAAGCTCAAACTCTAAAGGATACTTCTGAAAGTGAGCACACAAAGCTGACAGGTCTGCCCCTTGTAGTGCACACACAAACACACACTGTGGCATGCACACAAACACACGCTCTCTGTCTTTCTCTCTCACACTCACACACATGTTCTCTCTTTCAAACACACAGACACAGACTCACAGTGAACGTCCCCGCCAGTCAGTGTTTTATTGCTGAATTTTACAGTAAAAAGGTCCAATTCAAGTTCCCTGCTGGACAGACAGAAATAAAATAACAACATCATGTGAAACGTGTTAATTCCTTCTTTGATCCACACACACACACACGCACGCACACACACACACACACACACACACACACACACACACACACACACACACACACACACACACACAGTGAAAGTGCCATCCACTGACGGACTGAGATGCTTTTAGGGACTATAGAGAACAATGGTATTTAACTGGGAGGCTGGGACATTAACGTCTGTCAGGAACAACACAGCTTTACTCCATCTCTCCCCTCCTCACACTCCTTGCATCTCTTCTCCTCACACTTCCTCCATTCTACCAATCAGCTCAGCGCCCTATGAGAAAATATACTTCTCTGCCAAACATCCCCACTGTCGAGACCCAGCCCCTACCGGGAACGATAAGAGGAAATCACCTTTAGACAAAAAGAGAACTAAAATATATATTTGAGTGACTCAGAGAAGTCCTATACAAAAGGCAGCAGAGCTTTGCCAAGTCCTATGCCTATGTCCAGCTGAACTGATGGAATGTTTCAGAGGCCACCACAAAGGTCCTCAACTCTGGTGATTAAATGTCAAGCAACTTCAAATTCATGTTGAACACTCAACATGCTCACAGCTGCAGCATTGCCAATAAATACAGTACCAGTCAAACGTTTGGACACACCTACTCATTCAAGGGTTTTTCTTTCTTTCCTTATTCCTACTATTTTCTACATTGTAGAATAATCGTGAAGACTTCAAAACTATGAAATAACACATATGGAGTCATGTAGGAACCAAAAATTGTATTAACAAATCCAAATATATTTTATATTTGAGGTTCTTCAAATAGCCACCATTTGCCTTGATGACAGCTTTGCACACTCCTGGCATTCTCTCAACCAACTTCATGAGGTAGTCACCTGGAATGGATTTCAATTTACAGGTGTGCCTTGTTAAAAGTTCATATGTGGAATTTCTTTCCTTCTTAATACGTTTGAGCTAATCAATTTTGTTGTGACAAGGTAGGGGTGGTATATAGCCCTATTTGGTGAAAGACCAAGTCCATATTATGGCAGGAACCGCTCGAATAAACAAAAAGAAAGGACAATCCATCATTACTTTAAGACATGAAGGTCAGTCAATATGGAACATTTCTTCAAGTGAAGTCGCAAAAAACCATCAAGCGCTATGATGAAACTGGCTCTCATGAGGACCGCCATAAGAAAGGAAGACAAAGAGATATCTCCGCTGCAGAGGATAAGTTCATTAGAGTTAACTGCACCTCAGATTGCAGCCCAAATAAATGCTTCACAGAGTTCAAGTAACTTACACATCTAAACATCAACTGTTCACAGGAGACTGTGTGAATCAGGCCTTCATGGTCGAATTGCTGCAAAGAAACCACTACTAAAGGAAACGAATAAAAGAAGATACTTGATTGGACCAAGAAACACGAGCAATGGACATTAGACCCGTAGAAATCTGTCTTTTGGTCAGATGAGTCCAAATTTTGTGATATGTGGTTCTAACCACCGTGTCTTTGTGAGACGCAGAGTAGTTGAACAGATGATCTCTGCATGTGTGGTTCTCACTGTGAAGCATGGAGGAGGTGGTGTGATGGTGCTTTTCTGGTGGTGACACAGCATTCTGCAGTTATACACCCTCAATTCTGGTTTGTGCTTAGTGGGACTATCATTTGTTTTTCATCAGGACAAAATATAAAATCTATTTTGATTTATTTAACACTTTTTTGGTCAATAAATAATTCCATTTGTGTTATTTCATAGCAGTAATACAACCCTTGAATGGGAATGGTGTACTGTATGTTGGGTCGCAACCTGAATGACGAACCTTAGAACTATATGCAGAAGTGCTCTCAGTTGTGGCAATTAAACTGTGTGTGGTCGGGTAATAGGGAAAGCTTTGGTGAGTCATTCTATCGGTCTGCTTGACGGCTTCACAGTGAGGCCGTTTCTCTCAGCATTTGTTGACCTGTCCGTTTGAGGCGAGGAAGAGGGGGGTCCGTGTCTAAAGATGTCTTAAAGCCGTCTGTCCATTAAAGCTGAAAAGTGACTTCTCTCTCTCTCTCTAGTCAGGTGAAGAAGAGTCAGAGCTAGACAGATGGAAATCTTCATGTGGATGGAAGAAAGAGTACAGTTCAGCAAACAAAAGACTAAAAATATAACAAGGTAGCCCGGCTGGTCATAATATGTGAGAGACCAATCCGAGAAACTTCCATCCCTCTTCTCTCTCTGTGTGTTTGTGCTCCCATGTTCTCCTTTCCAAGCTGTGTTCCCCAAGAGAGCTTTGTGAGTGTTGAACCATTTTCTGTATGATGAAAGATCTGTCCGATCCACACCACAGTATCCAGCACAGTCAACACTTCTATCCCCTCGTCCTTGGTATAACCCCAAGCCTGGCGCCCACCCACCTTCTCCCATCAGAGTGTGTTCCCATGTGGTTTCCCTTCCCAAGTTCACCCTCTACACCCCCAATCACAGTGTGTTAAACACTGACTGCATGTCAGTACAGGGAGAGATTTGGAGACATAGGGGCCTGCCAGATTAAATTACCTTCTCTACTACTATAACTCCTCCAAGCAACACACACACACACACACACACACACACACAAACGGGTGCTGCTATGCAGTGATCTGACAAGGAGTGCTTTTACAACAGCAAAACTACTCAATCAGGTAGCACTCGGGGTGCACCATGCAACTATAGGAAATGAAGCTCTGCTCAATCAGGTATAACTATAGGAAAAGCAAGCCCTGCTCAATCAGGTATAACTATAGGAAAAGCAACCTTGCTCAATCAGGTATAACTATAGGGAAAACTAGCCCTGCTCAGCCTCGATAAGCTATATGAAAAGCAAGAAGTGAGGAGTAATAGACCCATGTGAGTTAGTGCAATCAGACACAGACAGTCTCAGCAGTAAGATATACATAAACCATAAACAGACCACTGAGGCAGGAAGTGTCACTTCACCGTCTGTACAAAACATTAGGAACAACTTCCCTAATATTGAGTTGCACCCCATTTTGCCCTCAAACAGTCTCAATTCGTTGGAGCATGGACTCTACAAGGTGTCGAAGGTCGTCCACAGGGATTCTGGCCCATGTTGAATCCAATGCTTCCCACAGTTCTGTTGAATTGGATGGATGTCCTTTGGGTGGTGGATCATTCTTGATACACACAGGAAACTGTTGAGCGTGTAAAACCCAGCAGTTCTTGATACACTCAAACCGGTGCGCCTGGCACCTACTACCATACCCTCTTCAATTAAATATTTAGTCTTGCCCATTCACAATACATGTCTCAAATGTCTCAAGACTTGAAAAACCTTCTTTAACCTGTCTCCTCCACTTCATCTAAACTGAATTAAGTGGATTTAACAAGTGACATCAATAAGGGATCATAGCTTTCACCTCGATTTGGTGCCAGAGGGCCTGGATGTTGCTTTGGAGGCCACTACATGGGCC
The DNA here is from genome assembly GCF_034236695.1 of Oncorhynchus nerka. Lineage (NCBI taxonomy): Eukaryota > Metazoa > Chordata > Actinopteri > Salmoniformes > Salmonidae > Oncorhynchus > Oncorhynchus nerka. The sequence goes on from NC_088399.1 coordinate 71,999,718, forward strand.
CCACCAGGAGAATAATCTAGGGGAAACACTACTATGGAGGGAGTGGGAATGCATACAGCCAGTTATATGCAGTATACTATAACAGTAACTAGTAAAGGTTCTACTTGGCTTGTCTGTAAGTGATACCCAGCAGCGCCAGAGTATTTATAACACACAACTGTCACATGGAGAATGCTCCCACAGGGTCTGGGTTTCAAATACACTATTTTAGTACATTGAGAGGCACTATTACACTGTCTAAGTACTATGTAATGTAAAGTCAATCTAGACATGGCCAAGCGCCTGCCTTACAAAAAAAAAAACTTTCACTGCTAACACTCAGGTTATGCTGAGCCAGGATTGTCACCAGGGGAATGTTCCCTTTAAAGAAATGTTCCTTCCGAACTAGACAACTGTATATTCTACAATGAAAACCATAAAGATAGTTCACGACCAACACATGTAAAATGGCCCTGGGTGAAATGGCAGCAGTTTTACGGGCGCCCAACCAATTGTGCTATTATGTGGGGTTTTTTGCGTTATTTGTAACTTATTTTGTACATAATGTTTCTGCAACTGTATCTTACTGCAAAAAAACAGCTTCTGGATATCTGGACAGCGATCACTCACCTCGGATTAGACAAAGATTTTTTCTTCAACAAGCAGGACGCACAGGACATTCTCCCGACATGGCCATCTTCCCAGCTGTTTTCAAGAGGAAGAGACGCAGGTACAGAGGACACAGAGTGGGATGCCTCGTGAGGATCCGCAGAAGGCGTGTGGGAAAGCTAGCGGGGGGGGGTTTGGATATTCAGCTAGCGGGGGGGGATTTGTGCATTTTCGTAAACAACAGCTGGTGCACGAGAATCTTCTGATAAATTGCAGGCCACACTAACCTAGATTTTCAGCTATACTTTTCGTGGCTGTTTATTTACCACCACAGACAGATGCTGACACTAAGACCGCACAGCTGTATAAGGAAATAAGCAAACAGGAAACCATTCACCCAGAGGCGGCGCTCCTAGTGGCCGGAGACTTTAATGCAGGGAAACTTAAATCAGTTCTACCTAATTTCTATCAACATGTTATTGATAGATGATAGATAACATGTCAAAATGTGCAACCAGAGGGAAAAAAATCTAAATCACCTGTACTCCACACACAGAGATGCATACAAAGTTCTCCCTCGCCCTCCATTTGGTAAATCCGACCACAACTCTATCCTCCTAATTCCTGCTTACAAGCGAAAATTAAAGCGGGATGCATCAGCGACTTGGTCCATAAAAAAGTGGTCAGTAGATGAAGTGCTAAACAACAGGACTGTTTTGCAAACACAGACTGGAACATGTTCTGGGACTCTTCCGATGGCATTGAGGAGTACACCACATTAGTCAATGGCTTTATCAATACGTGCATTGAGGACGTCGTCCCCACAGTGACTGTACGTACATACCTCAACCAGAAGCCATGGATTACAGGCAACATTCGCACTGAGCTAAAGGGTAGAGCTGCCACTTTCAAGGTGTGGAACTCTAACCCGGAAGCTTATAAAAAATCCTGCTATGCCCTGCGACGAACCATCAAACAGGCAAAGCGTCAATTCAGGGCTAAGATTGAATGGTACTACACCAGCTCCGACACTCGTCTTATGTGGCAGGGCTTGCAAACTATTACAGACTACAAAGGGAAAGACAGCCACGAGCTGCCCAGTGACATGAGCCTACCAGACGAGCTAAATCGCTTCTATGCTCGCCTCGAGGCAATCAACACTGAGGCATGCATGAGAGTATAAGCTGTTCCGGACGACTGTGTGATCACACTCTCCGTAGCTGACATGAGTAAGACCTTTAAACAGGTCAACATTCACAAAGCTGCGGGGCCAGACGGATTATCAGGACGTGTGCTCCAGGCATGTGCTGACCAACTGGCAGGTGTCTTCACTGACATTTTCAACATGTCATTGATTAAGTCTGTAATATCAACATGTTTCAAGCAGACCACCATAGTTCCTGTGCCCAAGAACACGAAGGCAACCTGCTTAAATGACTACAGACCCATAGCACTCACGTCCGTAGTCATGAAATGCTTTGAAAGGCTGGTCATGGCTCACATCAACACCATTATCCCAGAAACCCTAGACACACTCCAATTTGCATACCGCCCAAACAGATCCACAGATGATGCAATCTCTATTGCACTCCACACTGCCCTTTCCCACCTGGACAAAAGGAACACCTATGTGAGAATGCTATTCATTGACTGCAGCTCAGCGTTCAACACCCTAGTACCCTCAAAGCTCATCACTAAGCTAAGGATCCTGGGACTAAACACCTCCCTCTGCAACTGGATCCTGGACTTCCTGAAGGGCCGCCCCCCAGGTGGTGAGGGTAGGTAGCAACACATCTGCCATGCTGATCCTCAACACTGGAGCCCCCTGGGGGTGCATGCTCAGTCCCCTCCTGTACTCCCTGTTCACCAATGACTGCATGGCCAGTCACGACTCCAACACCATCATTAAGTTTGCAGACGACACAACAGTGGTAGGCCTGATCACTGATAACGACGAGACAGCCTATAGGGAGGAGGTCAGAGACCTGGCCGGGTGATGCCAGAGTAACAACCTATCCCTCAATGTAACCAAGACTAAGGAGATGATTGTGGACTACAGGAAAAGGAGGACTGAGCACGCCCCCATTGTCATCGACGGGGCTGTAGTGGAGCAGGTTGAGAGCTTCAAGTTCCTTGTTGTCCACATCCCCAACAAACTAACATGGTCCAAACACACCAAGACAGTCGTGAAGAGGGCACGACAAAGCCTATTCCCCCTCAGGAAACTAAAAAGATTTGGCATGGGTCCTCAGATCCTCAAAAGGTTCTACAGCTACAACATCGAGAGCATAAAAAGATTTGGTTGCATCACGGCCTGGTATGGCAATTGCTCGGCCTCGACCGCAAGGCACTGCAGAGCGTAGTGCGCATGGCCCAGTACATCACTATATCACAATATAATATAATATATATAATATAATATACCCTTATGATGACAGCTTGGCTGTCGAAACGTTGGTAATTACATTTTTGCATCTGAGCTCCTAGAGTGTACAGCTCTCTTTTATTTTAGAGCCAGGTCTAAACCTGTTGTATTGGGTACAAGTGACAAAGAAACTTTGATTTGATTTTGATTTGCTGTAAACCTCCCAGACCTGTCTCTGCAGAATTAAAAACACACATTGTCATTGTATTAGGTATCATGACAATGAAACTGCTGTATAAAGCATTGGACGTCGTATGTAAAAACTGTTCGTGTGCGTGCGTGCGTGCGTGACAGCGTTAAATAATAGACGAGTTTGCTTTCAGCAATCAAATCATAACACACAAAGGAACGTGCGGATGTTTTAATCGAATTGACCGTTAACAGAAACAATCCCATCCCACGATGTAGTTTAATCTAAAACAACCGATAACAACATTTATATTCAAATTTAATTGATTGATCATAATCTCTTAATTATATGACAATAACATTACAGAGTGCAGTTCAGAGAATTTGAGTGCGATGTTATTAAACTATTCCAACCTGAGTGAGAAATGTTATGCCATCACATTTTTACAATTCTTCACAGACCGTGCCACCGGTAACAAAACATTGTGACACTTGACCCTTCTGTGAAGAATAGACAAATTAACTTAACTCAACAGAGCTCATTTTCCCATAGACTCAAAACGTGACAGTCTTGAAATGAATTAAAAAAGTAGTTATTGGATATCCTTGTAGGTTCATTTCAACGACTAAAACAATATACTACCTTATTGGAAGTTATCTTCAGTAATTAGACGTGACCGTCCGACCAAATTATGAGAACAGCTATGATCACCTTTCATAACATAAAACAAATAAAACGAATAATAGCACTCTAGTTTTCCACTTACTAGGTTACATGTTTATTACAGCTTAGAAACATGTGCCCAGTCAGTGCCCACAAATGCCACCGACAGCCCAGCCAACTGTCCTTTTACAGGTGCGCAGCGGTGCAGTGCGTGACTCCCAATAAACAAAACACGTTATTGTCTTTACCTGTTGGCCCTTGGTCCATAGTATCAGTGTAGATCCCGACGACCAGCATCAGTAGAATCACTCCGCTATACATTTTAACGTTTTAGTCCAGCTCCCGTTATCAGACGAAATCCTTGTAGTGAGTGACTGCGGCAGGACTGTTCCAAAGTTGTCCGCTCATTGATGACTGAATTCCTTGCTGAAAAGAGTCAACCCCCATGCAAAACACACTGGCAATTTGAGCCGCTACAGCTGACGTAGGGGCAAAGACAGATAAAAGAAACCTTACTTCACTAAGCGCCGGCAATCAAGTGGTCAAATGCAGGTCTACAGCGCCGCCATGCGGTAGCTTTGTATTGCAGCGACACAATCATATCCCCCCCAAAAAAAATTCTCTACAAATAAACACAGATTTTGTGTGAGTGGAACATCTTATATTAATTAGCATTTTATATTGAAACCAACCATAACCATAACGATGTTCAATGCCTAATTGATATGGATATATGCAAATGTCAATACCTATGTTATACCTCAAAAGAATATGCTGTACATACAGTACAGTCTTTATGTATTTTTCTTAGCAGCAGAGACAGAGTGGGAGGGAGTTGTAGGCTACTCCAGATGTATGTGGTGGGTGGGTGAAATGCAGCAGGAGGAGAATGAGGGGAAGAGGAAGGTTTGGACACTCCATGGTCACTTACAACTTGGCACACACTGGTTGAATCAACGTAATTTCCACATCATTTCAATGAAATTACATTGAACCAATGTGGAATAGACATTGAATTGACATCTGTGCCCAGTGGGAAATACCATCACAAGATAACAGGTCAGCAAGAGACTCACCCTCTCTCTCTCTCTCTCTCTCTCTCTCTCTCTCTCTCTCTCTCTTTCTCTTTCTCTACCTCTCGTTATACTCTGTCGCTGTACCTCTCTCACTCCCTCACTACACAGACTTCCATACTGGCCTGGAAACCAGCATGAAGAACAAAGTGCATGAGAGGAGGGAAATGATGAGGAAACGGAAGAGAGAGAGTGGGTAGGCATGCAGGCATCAGAACCATGGCTCTAACCAGCCAATAGCAGAATAATGTGATCTATGACACAGGAGTGGTACGTTTCAGGTGATGTAGTAGCTATTTGAAGAGTCTCTACATCCATCTAAACATTACTTAGGCAGTTCTTTGGCTCCAAAGGTGCAGCACTCAACTAAAACGTCTGTAAAATATGCAGACTTTTCTCAGTTACAACGTTGCTCTCTTTTTTCTGTGCAAGCATTTGACTCAGATAGTCAGACAAATTACCATACATCTGAATGATGTGTATCACAGATCAGGACACTGTCCTCTTTAGAAAGTTATGAACATAATCAAACTACTTTAGCCGCAGGCACTCAATTTTTCCGATTTTTTAAAATGTTCCAGAGTCCGTAGAGTCTTAATCTCCTGATGGAAAGCAATCAGCATTTACAGTACTTTAGAAAGCCTGTCACACACAGAACAACACACACACACACTCACACACACACACACTCACACACGCACAGACATATACACACACAAGCACTGCTTAGCGGAAGATATGGACAAATGCTACTCGTCTTAGAAATCATTTTCATTGAGCCATTAATGTTGTTTTATTTCACAACATCAATTTTCCAATCAGCATGGGTTGAATGAGAAAGTTAGTTGATAAAACAAAGGTTAGAATCAGGTCCTTCCCTCGGGAGAAAGAAAAGCGTACCGTGTCATTGTGAACAGTAAACAAATGTTAGGGTCATAATAAGCAACAAGACAATCTAACGATTGGATTTTTAGAGTGTTACGTGTCACTAAGAACTATGTCAGAGGCTGTGTGTGTGTGTGTGTGTGTGTGTGTGTGTGTGTGTGTGTGTGTGTGTGTGTGTGTGTGTGTGTGTGTGTGTGTGTGTGTGTGTGTGTGTGTGTGTGTGTGTGTGTGTGTGTGTGTGTGTGTGTGTGTGTCAGAACAGCTTCATATCAAGGTTGTTTGGACTAAGAAACCGATTACAGACAATGTGACATTAAATTACAGGAATCAAGTGATTTTCACACAGCATGAAACCAAGGCCCTGTATTTCAAATGCATGTAGCATAATGTTTCAGGAAAGGCACATTGGCATCTGAGATCTAACACTGATCTAAAATCTGTGGATATGGACCAACCAAGCTTCTGGTAAATCACCAACAACATTCTGCCTTGTGTTTGTCACTGTACCTGTGAAACAAAACAGCCAGTAGCAAAAGGTTGAGTCTGTCAGAGGAAAAGTACCGTTAATATATCGATATTCAGAAACTCTTGGAGGACTATGAAAGTGGACGTCAAAAATGCTTCTTTATTGTTAAAGACCAACTCGTTTCAGCATGTGCCCTTCCTCTGGGTTTTTGGAGGAAAGTACAGTGACATACAGTCCTGTGAAGAGAGGCTGAAGATAGAGGGGTGAGGAGGGGCAAGTTGAGGTGATGTGCAGCGAGCAACAGACAGGAGTAGAATCAGCAGTAGTGGCAGTGGAATACTGATAGGGGACATGTGGCAGAGACACACACACACACACACACACACACACACACACACACACACACACACACACACACACACACACACACACACACACACACACACACTCCCATCAGCAGTTGGTAGGATAATCGGGGGGTCGAGTCAAGCAGGGGTGTCGTCTTGCATCTCGATGCAAACCAAGCATAGCGTTGTCAGCCTGTAAGCCCGTCAGTTCAGAGGAGCATCTCTCTTCTCTCTGACACCCGTGCAGCACTGCCAGTTCAACCCTCACCAGGATTTATTTTCATAAGCACAGGAGCAACAACCAGTGCCACCCAGAGTCACACTCCTCTTCATGTGCCGACACACACACACACACACACACACACACACACACACACACACACACACACACACACACACACACACACAAAACAGAAAGGACAATACACACACACACACACACACAGAGAGGGCAAAACACACACGTGTACACACACACACAAGTACGTATGCAAAGGACAACTCACACATACACACACACACACACACACACACACACACACACACACACACACACACACACAGCAAACATTCATTACAACATTATTCCAGTCTGAAGGACTGTTAATTCTAAGTGTGCTATACTAAATAAATGTTCATTGGACCTGATGACTCTGATCATTGAACAACTTAAAAAGGATATTATCGAGATCGCAACCCCAGTCGAAAATTCACAGCAAGCTCTACGAGACGAGCTTAATGACCCTATTAAACCGGAGGATCTCATTCAGAGTAACGCTGACCTTCAGACTAAGATTACGACCAAACTGAAGGAGAGGAAAATCAAGAAGTATAAACGCGATTTGTAGATAAGAACAGCAAACTAATATATCTCTGACGAGCACAAGAAACCAAAAAAACGGAAGAGAGAAGCTGATGACAGACGCCGAGGTCCTCTGTCAGACCAACTATCCACAGACAGCGCTAACTCTGGCTCCTCTACCAACGGTGAGCCTTTTTTCTACAACAGAAGGTGGGGACACCGGGGACAATGTCGAGGCCAACACCCCCAGCACGTAAGAGGGTTCGACGCATACGTCTGGGGAAGAAGAAATCCACTACCATCCCGCGACACCTATCAATTGAGACCCAGGACGGGCCCCCAGTCCAACAGGAGCTAAATGTCTTCAACTTATCAAGTAAGACCCTAACGTCCGCTCACCTCAGTGTTCTGAATAAGGGGTTAACATTTGTACCCACTGCATACATTAATGACTTTGATGTTCAGATTGATGTATTCAAGTTTTTCCGGAATCTGAGATTGCGTGAGTTCTTTGATAAGAGTGAAACTTACATGCCTCCACTTGAAAGGTCATCCTCAGTGAGATGTATACATAGGTCTACCACGCTAATCAATAGACTTGCATGTCCAACCGTGAGTCAAGGAGGAGATGGAGCCATTAGGTACCTGAGAACTCTGAGAGAACAACATTTAGAGCAGAAAGTTAATTTGTACCTCCCCCAAACGTAATGCATCCATAGAAACCTTCTGTAGGATTGTTGAAAATGACAATAATATTACAGGTGAATGTAGGTGACTTACTGAAAGACAAACAGAAACACAAATCCTATGATAACCTGAGTAGAGACGAGATAATGGCTCGTATGGACTTAAAGTCCGATCCTTTGATTATCATGAAAAAATGTCACAAAGAAGGAGGAATTTGTACACAAAACAAATGTGACTATGTGAATGAATGTCGCCGACAACTATCTAAAGGTGACTTCTATCGCAAACTGAATTGTGACCCAACCCTGGAATTCCAGCATAATATCTCATCCACAGTGGAAAGATGTTTGGAATCAGGACAAATCACTAAAAAAGAAGTTGAATTTCTATGTGTGAAATTTCCCAAGATACCAACTTTCTATACAATCGCTAAATTACACAAACAAGTATCTCCTCCTCCAGGTAGACCCAGTGTCTCCTCCCCCAGGTAGACCCAGTGTCTCCTCCCCCAGGTAGACCCAGTGTCTCCTCCCCCAGGTAGACCCAGTGTCTCCTCCCCCAGGTAGACCCAGTGTCTCCTCCCCCAGGTAGACCCAGTGTCTCCTCCACCAGGTAGGACCCAGTGTCTCCTCCCCCAGGTAGACCCAGTGTCTCCTCCCCCAGGTAGACCCAGTGTCTCCTCCCCCAGGTAGACCCATTGTAGCAGCAATCGACTCTGTGACATCCAACATTTCTAAATGTGTGGATTACCACATTAGACCGATGGTTGAGAATCTCCCATCTTATGTCAAAGACACTAGTCACATGATCTCATTGATAGAGGGCTTAGGAATGATACCAGAGGGCACCCTGCTGGCCACTTTTGATGTGGAGAGCTTGTACACTAACATCCCACACACTGGAGGCTTGCAGACGCTGCAACACTTCCTTCAGCAGAGAAACTCTACCCTTGCTCCATCCAATGATTGCATCTTACAACTTACTGAACTGGTATTAACCCATAACTACCTTGTCTTTGAGTCAGATGTTTTCCTTCAAATTCAGGGTGTAGCTGTGGGCTCCCCTTTCTCCCCCAACTATGCAAACCTGTATGTGGGACAATTTTAAGAAGCATTCCTTTATCAAACAGAGACACAGTCCTTACTTTCTAAAGTACTTCCAATGGAGGAGATACATAGATGATGTCTTTGTGCTCTGGTAAGGAAGTCAGCAGGAACTAAATGAATTCCAAACTCTATTAAACGAGAGCTCTGAATACCTCAAATTCACCATGCAGACTGATGAGAGAAAAATAAACTACCTGGATTTATGGATTATCAAAGAGAATGATGCATTACACACAGACTTATACACAAAGCCCACAGATCGCAATACCTATGTGCGGATAGTATAAATCCCCTTCCCCTCAACAATGGTCTACCATACAGTCAGATATGCAGGGTTAAACAAATCTGTGGCCACCAGTCAGATTTTGACAGCAATGCTAAAAAAATCCAATCCTATCCAAAAACATGAACATGGTCTGAATATTGACTTTGATCTCAGGCCCTTCTTATGAACACATTTTCCTTTATGAACAAGTCTTATAAATAGCTTTATTTTTTATTTTTTAATATGTCTTTTTTTACAGTTTATTAGCATACACCTGATGATGCTCATTATATATTAAGGTTGAACCAAAAGATTACCTGTAACAAAATGAAATGAAATACGGAATTATGATGTGAAATTGAATGACACAATAATGTATGTTGATGCAAATATGATGTACAATATTCCATTATGTTTCGATATGATAACAATAGCGTAATATATTTAATATGCCATAAACTATTTTTTAACAGTTTCACTAATTCATTTTAATTAACTTAATCATTATGACACACCCCTCACTATTGTCATTGGTTACACTAATTGCACTGTGTGTCTACATAACCTGGTTCGAGTATTCATGACATTACCCTGAGGAAGGCAGAGTGATGCTGAAACGTTGGCAAATACCCATTCAATTGCTGGGAGTTTATACATGGAGTGTATACTTTATTTGTTTTGATAGTTTACAGTTTATTCGCCGTTAGTCAGCACCTCCACACAAACTACAGCATTATTCTGGGTGTGCGCCAGCTCATGTCTTTTTTAAAATCTACTGTTAATTGTCAACATGTATACATGTATGTATACTGTACATTTTCATACATCACCTGCATCATCCTATAAAGAATTTATACCTACTCTTTGACCTTTGGTAGTATCAGACTGGACTAAGATTATAGGAGCAAGATATCGACCAGGGCCAAAGACCCACATCCCTCCTTCCCTTATGTGAAATGCAAGAGCAGGATATTTCTTTACTTCAATACACACACATACACAAACACACACTTCACTTCCATGGGGGTAATTGCAGTACACAATGGTACTTTAAGCCGCACGTTTTCTCATCAGTGCATAGTAATTACACAGGGCCCCAGGGGAGCCAAAAAAACACATGTAGAGTGGAGAATGAACCCTGCACTAGTAGGTGATGGAGACTGGCTGCATCAGGATTATTAAACAGGAGACCAGGCTGCAGCATTGTGGATCAGAATACTGATCATATCACCTACCCTCTCAGCTCATTACAGCTCCTCTCCTCTCAGTTCAACCAGGCTCTGTTTCAGCTCTCTCAGCTCAGCTCCTCTCCTCTCCGTCCAGGCTCTGTTTCTTAGGATCTGGAGAGGGAGGAAGTTTGGCAGCTTGTTAACCTGTGAGAGAGGTTATAAGGGGGTATGTATGGTATGCACTACATTGGCCTAAAGAATCAAGGGCTTCAGTCAAGTAAGTAATCTCCCTCGGGGTAATTCATTTGGGTGTCCAAGAATAGGTAGATAGCAATCTAAAGTGGGTTTTATTGGGGAAAAAGTCACTGTGTGCAGATGAGAATACATGGTTATTTTAAGCACTCAGCACACACACACACACACACACACACACACACACACACACACACACACACACACACACACACACACACACACTTGTGTTAATTGAGTGTTAGTATCATGCTAAATCAGTTGCGAGGTGAGTATAAACACAACTGTGACATTGAATTAATTATTATAACTGTGGAAGTAATTAAACTGTTCAGTTATAGTAACACGCATGCGCACACACACACACACACACACACACACACTGCCAACCCGTGAAAATCAACTATACTTTCCCTTTCACTTGTATTACAACCTTCTCTCAATCTCACTCATTAACTTGTTAGAGAAGCGGTCCCGTTGTGGGGGATCAAAAAAAAAATTAAAGTGCGCCACGTATAGTTGTTGATAAAATACACATTCAAGGTACTGAATTAAAGCTACACTTGTTGTGAATCTAGCTACCGAGTCAGATTTGTAAAATGCTTTTCGGCGAAAGCATGAGAAGCTATTATCTGATAGCATGTACCCTCAAAATACTGCAACGTCACCTAACAGACAGATTTTGCGATAGCCGGGGCTACCCAAAACGCAGAAATAAAATATAAAACATTCATTACCTTTGACGAGCTTCTTTCTCGGCACTCCTAGATGTCCCATAAACATCATTTTGGGTCTTTTTCCGATTAAATCGGTCCATATATAGCCTAAATATCGATCTATGAAGAATGTGTGAACAACGAAAAAAATAACGTTTTCTAACGTAACGTAATTTTTTTAAATTAAAAAAGTTGACGATAAACTTTCACAAAACACTTCGAAATACTTTTGTAATGCAACTTTAGGTATTAGTAAACGTTAATAAGCGATCGAATTGATTACGAGGCGAAGTATATTCTATAGCTGTCCGTCTGGAAATAATGTCCGGGTAAATCTCAACCAAAATATCCGGTCGGAGACCGGAAGAAAGGCAATGCCTTGCGTCTTTTTGACCCAAGAAACAAATCCTAGGCAAATGACAAGACTGTAGGTATTGCAACCTCAGCCTCATTTAATCTGGGTCACCTTTAACAATTGGTTGAAGTCGCGCATGGATATATTTTTCAATTTTCAGTGATCAGATTTTCCTGCACTTTTCGATGAAACGCACGTTCTGTTATAGTCACAGCCGTGATTTAACCAGTTTTAGAAACGTCTGAGTGTTTTCTATCCACACATACTAATCATATGCATATACTATATTCCTGGCATGAGTAGCAGGGCGCTGAAATGTTGCGCGATTTTTAACCAAAAGCTGCGAAAATTCGCAGCTTCCTTAAGCTGCCTCTGCCAGCTAGCCTACTTCAGCAGTACTGTATCATTTTAATCATTTTAGTCAATAAGATTCTTGCTACGTAAGCTTAACTCTCTGAACACTCGTGACGTGTAGTCCACTTGTCATTCCAATCTCCTTTGCATTAGCGTAGCCTCTTGTGTAGCCTGTCAACTATGTGTCTGTCTATCCCTGTTCTCTCCTCTCTGCACAGACCATACAAACGCTCCACACCGCGTGGCCGCGGCCACCCTAATCTGGTGGTCCCAGCGCGCACGACCCACGTGGAGTTCCAGGTCTCCGGTAGCCTCTGGAACTGCCGATCTGCGGCCAACAAGGCAGAGTTCATCTCCGCCTATGTCTCCCTCCAGTCCCTCGACTTCTTGGCACTGACGGAAACATGGATCACCACAGACAACACTGCTACTCCTACTGCTCTCTCTTCGTCTGCCCACGTGTTCTCGCACACCCGAGAGCTTCTGGTCAGCGGGGTGGTGGCACCGGGATCCTCATCTCTCCCAAGTGGTCATTCTCTCTTTCTCCCCTTACCCATCTGTCTATCGCCTCCTTTGAATTCCATGCTGTCACAGTTACCAGCCCTTTCAAGCTTAACATCCTTATCATTTATCGCCCTCCAGGTTCCCTCGGAGAGTTCATCAATGAGCTTGATGCCTTGATAAGCTCCTTTCCTGAGGACGGCTCACCTCTCACAGTTCTGGGCGACTTTAACCTCCCCACGCCTACCTTTGACTCATTCCTCTCTGCCTCCTTCTTTCCACTCCTCTCCTCTTTTGACCTCACCCTCTCACCTTCCCCCCTACTCACAAGGCAGGAAATACGCTCGACCTCATCTTTACTAGATGCTGTTCTTCCACTAACCTCGTTGCAACTCCCCTCCAAGTCTCCGACCACTACCTTGTATCCTTTTCCCTCTCGCTCTCATCCAACACTTCCCACACTGCCCCTACTCGGATGGTATCGCGCCGTCCCAACCTTCGCTCTCTCTCCCCCGCTACTCTCTCCTCTTCCATCCTATCATCTCTTCCCTCTGCTCAAACCTTCTCCAACCTATCTCCTGATTCTGCCTCCTCAACCCTCCTCTCCTCCCTTTCTGCATCCTTTGACTCTCTATGTCCCCTATCCTCCAGGCCGGCTCGGTCCTCCCCTCCCGCTCCGTGGCTCGACGACTCATTGCGAGCTCACAGAACAGGGCTCCGGGCAGCCGGCGGAAATGGAGGAAAACTCGCCTCCCTGCGGACCTGACATCCTTTCACTCCCTCCTCTCTACATTTTCCTCTTCTCTCTCTGCTGCTAAAGCCACTTTCTACCACTCTAAATTCCAAGCATCTGCCTCTAACCCTAGGAAGCTCTTTGCAACCTTCTCCTCCCTCCTGAATCCTCCTCCCCCTCCCCCCTCCTCCTCTCTGCAGATGACTTCGTCAACCATTTTGAAAAGAAGGTCGACGACATCCGATCCTCGTTTGCTAAGTCAAACGACACCGCTGGTTCTGCTCACACTGCCCTACCCTGTGCTCTGACCTCTTTCTCCCCTCTCTCTCAGATGAAATCTCGCGTCTTGTGACGGCCGGCCGCCCCTACAACCTGCCCGCTTGACCCTATCCCCTCCTCTCTTCTCCAGACCATTTCCGGAGACCTCCTCCCTTACCTCACCTCGCTCATCAACTCATCCCTGACCGCTGGCTACGTCCCTTCCGTCTTCAAGAGAGCGAGAGTTGCACCCCTTCTGAAAAAACCTACACTCGATCCCTCCGATGTCAACAACTACAGACCAGTATCCCTTCTTTCTTTTCTCTCCAAAACTCTTGAACGTGCCGTCCTTGGCCAGCTCTCCCGCTATCTCTCTCAGAATGACCTTCTTGATCCAAATCAGTCAGGTTTCAAGACTAGTCATTCAACTGAGACTGCTCTTCTCTGTATCACAGAGGCGCTCCCGCACTGCTAAAGCTAACTCTCTCTCCTCTGCTCTCATCCTTCTAGACCTATCGGCTGCCTTCGATACTGTGAACCATCAGATCCTCCTCTCCACCCTCTCCGAGTTGGGCATCTCCGGCGCGGCCCACGCTTGATTGCGTCCTACCTGACAGGTCGCTCCTACCAGGTGGCGTGGCGAGAATCCGTCTCCACACCACGTGCTCTCACCACTGGTGTCCCCAGGGCTCTGTTCTAGGCCCTCTCCTATTCTCGCTATACACCAAGTCACTTGGCTCTGTCATAACCTCACATGGTCTCTCCTATCATTGCTATGCAGACGACACACAATTAATCTTCTCCTTTCCCCCTTCTGATGACCAGGTGGCGAATCGCATCTCTGCATGTCTGGCAGACATATCCGTGTGGATGACGGATCACCACCTCAAGCTGAACCTCGGCAAGACGGAGCTGCTCTTCCTCCCGGGGAAGGACTGCCCGTTCCATGATCTCGCCATCACGGTTGACAACTCCATTGTGTCCTCCTCCCAGAGCGCTAAGAACCTTGGCGTGATCCTGGACAACACCCTGTCGTTCTCAACTAACATCAAGGCGGTGGCCCGTTCCTGTAGGTTCATGCTCTACAACATCCGCAGAGTACGACCCTGCCTCACACAGGAAGCGGCGCAGGTCCTAATCCAGGCACTTGTCATCTCCCGTCTGGATTACTGCAACTCGCTGTTGGCTGGGCTCCCTGCCTGTGCCATTAAACCCCTACAACTCATCCAGAACGCCGCAGCCCGTCTGGTGTTCAACCTTCCCAAGTTCTCTCACGTCACCCCGCTCCTCCGCTCCCTCCACTGGCTTCCAGTTGAAGCTCGCATCCGCTACAAGACCATGGTGCTTGCCTACGGAGCTGTGAGGGGAACGGCACCTCAGTACCTCCAGGCTCTGATCAGGCCCTACACCCAAACAAGGGCACTGCGTTCATCCACCTCTGGCCTGCTCGCCTCCCTACCACTGAGGAAGTACAGTTCCCGCTCAGCCCAGTCAAAACTGTTCGCTGCTCTGGCCCCCCAATGGTGGAACAAACTCCCTCACGACGCCAGGACAGCGGAGTCAATCACCACCTTCCGGAGACACCTGAAACCCCACCTCTTTAAGGAATACCTAGGATAGGATAAAGTAATCCCTCTCACCCCCCCTCCCCCTGAAAAGATTTAGATGCACTACTGTTCCACTGGAGGTCATAAGGTGAATGCACCAATTTGTAAGTCGCTCTGGATAAGAGCGTCTGCTAAATGACATAAATGTAAATGTAAATGTAAAAGAGGTTTTTAACTCCCTTTCTATCACCTTCATTCTCACTCCCTCTCTCTATCTCACTTGTTCTCAGGGGCGAACTGGCCATCTGGCATTTCTGGCAAATGCCAGATGGGCTGGATCATTTTTAGCCTAGTGGGCGTGTCTGCTTTAGGTCGTTGTCACTCCCCCTCTACCTATTTCTCTGTGTGTCTGGCTTACAGTATCTCCCAGACCTCCAAGAAGCATACTTCCTCCAGCGTACTTGAGTCATGCTGCTTCTCACCTATAGATCTGACATCTTGAGTTCATTTCAGTTAATCTTCAGTTTGTTTCAGTTGATGGCCATGTTATGAAGGTGAACTGTGTTACAAATGACTAGGTGTTCCCAGCTGTCTGTTCTATCATTCTGTCAGTGATACAATTGTGGTCATTAAATTCCTTTTGACAAGCGGCACTCGCCTAGCTAGCTTCGCCCTCATGTGGGTGCTAGCAAGCAAGCTAAGTAGTGTTAGGTATTAACAGCCGTTGTCAGCCAATCCAGCAGTGGCTGGAAGCTAAGATGAGCTTCGATTGGTCACTTGCGTCACGATTTCACAGGGGATTTGCATGAAGTTCAACTTTCTCCAACTTTTTTCAAGTCGTGTTCAGCCACCTTGCCTATGATAGCATCGCTTCACCAATCCCCCGCCCACTCCGCTTCTCTTGCTTTCCTTCCATTGAATTTGAATGGCTTCCAATGCTTCACCATATGATGCTGCTCGATATTAACACAGGCCGTTCAATTATTATTTTACAACGTAATGAAGGACTGTGGAATATGTCTGTTACCTTTGAATAGTTATGTGGTTAATTATCAATTTGACTTTGGTATGAACCAAAGGAGGGGCTAGGTGAATATAAGCCCCTGTTTTGGGCTTTATTGTCAGATTAGTTTTGGTATGTGAGAGGAAGCTGTGGTGAGCTTGGTATATATCCCAACTTGAGTGCAAGGTATATTCCTGCTTGAGCTTCAATATGGAGGAGATGCTGTTTTGATCAGTTCAGTAAACCAAGAGCTATGGGGTCATGGGGTTAAGCTCTACCCATCCACACCCTGCCAAGTCTAGAACAACAAGATACTATCTGAGGACAGAGGAGCAGTGACAGTATGAATCGATAGAAAGGAGAGAAAGAAAAAGGAGGAGGGAGGAAATGATGATTGATGTTGATGAGAGTGGGAGACATAGACAGCTCTGGCATCTCTCTCACAGTTCAGCCTAACCTTGCTGTCTCAGACACAGATAAGGGGAAGGAGATAGGGTCAGCATGACAGGCAGGGTGAAGGTCACACACACACACACACACACACACACACACAGACTTGAGAAAGATAAGGTGGGGGATAGGGCCTCCATGACAGGCAGGGTAACAATCCAACCCTCAACCTCTCGCAGATCAGACCAGACTGTGTAAACAAGAACACTCCTGTCTCCCTGTGGAATAATAGAAGTTCACACCTCTGTCCATCTCCATCCCTCGCTCCTTCATATGTCAGCTCCCCTCCTTCAACTCCCTCCCTCCCTGTCCTTCTTTCTCTCCTCCCTTACCTCCCCTCCCTCTCTCCCTCTTGCCTTCCCTCTCTCCTTCCCATCCTCTCTCCTTCTCTTCTCTTCCCTTCCCTCCCTGTCCTTCTTTCTCTCCTTGTCATAGTCCAACAGGCAAGGCACACCTGCTGACTGAGGTAGCTGTGTCTCCTGTGGCTGCCAACATGGCTGGCACAGAGGGGGAGAGAGGGTGGTGCAAGTGGCACTGCCAGCTGCCATGGTGGTATCTGTCCTCTTCCACAAACCACAGCACAGCCACAATATACACACACACACACACACACACACACACACATACACATCACCAGTGCTCTGACAGTAATGCCGACCAGGTCGCTCTGCATGAACTAAAACGTGTCATGTGTATCATGTTTGAACTTGGTCATTGTGGAAGGTGCCTATTTACGCCACAAAGGCTTTTTCATTTTTACTAATTTGAGAAGCACCATGGAATGTTTCTGAAATATTTAGAAATCATTTAGAAACATTTTCCTGCTTGCATCCTCTGACAGGAACAGATTGCGGAACGTGTCACACATACTGTGAGCTGTGTTTGACAGCCAGCCAGGTTAAGCTTTAAAACATGAAGATTAATTTGACTAAAATGTGCAGTAAATTGGATTTAAAGTAGAGTAGATGATGATCTTAGAGCAAATAAAATGGGAATTGTCTTCTGAATATGTAATTGCCTAACTCCCCACTTTCTTTGCTGTGCTTACAAACATATACTATATAATAAACATATTATACAGCATACTTTAAGCCTTCCATACAGTATAATATATAATTGATATATATATGGCATTGAGATATGTATAAGGTTAATATATTTCCTCTCAGTCACTTTCACAGCATATATGACACCACAACACAGCCTGCTGCTAACGTTACGGGTCTATTTTCTGTTCCAGCATCCTCCTTCCTCTCCCCATGACAACATGTCATACCATGGCAACATAGTGTGTCACAGAGTTACCTAATGCTTGTTTTTTTAAGTCTTGGTTAAAAAGGAGCGAGAGCTACAGACATGCTCAATGTGAGCTCCTTATTTATGTGTTTAAAAAATTATTCAAGACAAGAAGTGATGAACAACACCTCTATTCAATTAAGATTTAAGAAGTTAGCTAGCTACACAACAAAAACCTAGCCAGCAGACTAACAAGCTAGCCATAAAGAAAATGAGCTAGAACAAACCTAGCAAGGGGAGTTAATACAACTACATCAAGCAACCAAACTGAGTGAGTAAACCAAAAAGCAGCACGGACTCTAACTTTAAACATCTTCTGTTTTTTTGTGTGAACATTGTTCACTCTTTTTGTTGTTGTTTTTATAGCTAAATTAGAGCTAGCTAGCAACAGTAGTAGACAAACAAAACCGGTTGCCATGGCAATGGGGCATTAGAACTCCCCCTCAGCACCGAATCCATTCTCTACCTCCCAGAGGCCAAAAATGATACAACGAATAAAGCTTTTAAACAGAAACTACTAAGGCGGAGGCCAGTAACCTTTTTCGCAGACCTCTACAAAAACTGTGATGTGAGTAATCACATCTTTCTCACTAACCAGCCAAACGCATGGCGCTCAGCAGTCTGCTCTCATTACCCATCCAAAATGTAAGGACCGATACTGGAGATGAGAGGCAAGTACGGGGAGTCAACATTCAATCAGGAACAGACAGGTAACAGAACAGGAACAGCATCAAGGGCGTTGCTTTAAACCACAGCCGGACCTCTCCACCCAGGAACAGCGGAGCAATCTCCACTCCGCCGAGATCAACGAGACAACACCCCAGACCAGCACCCTGGACCCCACAGCCATGGCCACAGCACTGCCAACCTCAATACCCACCACAGCCAGCTCAGCACAGACCACCCCAGCCCAGCTTCAGACCCACCAAGACGAGGCCTACCGGAGTGTTTGTCTCATTTTGAAGGTAAAAAAAAACAATTATGAAATCTTTTTACGTTGCATGTTGGAATTTACAAGGATTGAAGTCCTCTGCTTTTGAGCTAAAGAGCAGAAACACAGACTTCCTGAAATAAATGCATGATGTTGATATTGTAGTACTACAGGAAGCATGGTGCAGAGATGATGTTTCCACTGGCTGTCTACTAGGTTATAGGGGGATAATCGTACCATGCACCAAATTAAAATGAATCACACAGGGCAGAGACTCAGGTGGAATGCTAATATGGTATAAATTAATTAAACCAATTCAATTGAATTGATCAAAACAGGAGAATTCTATATCTGATTAAAAATCTAGGAGGCTATCTTAACAGATAAAAAACGTCTTCCCCTGTGCCACATACATTCCCCCCTCAGAGTCACCCTACTTCAATGAAGAGAGTTTCTCCATTCTAGAGGGGGAGATTAGTCACTTTCAGGCCCAAGGCAATGTACTGGTCTGTGGAGACCTGAATGGTAGAACACCAGAAGAACTAGACACTATTAACAGTCATGGGGCCAAACACCTACTAGGAAGCAACAACCTTTCCCTCCCCACATACCTCCTCAGAAACAACTATGACAAAGTGAAAAACAAATGGAGTACAGCTCCTGGAGCTCTGTCGAACACTGGTTCTGTACATAGTCAATGGTAGGCTAAGAGGGGAGTCTTTTGGTAGGCACATCTACAGCTCATCCCTTGGTAGCAGTACTGTAGACTACTTCCTCACTGACCTCAATCCAGTCTCTCAGAGCCTTCACAGACAGCCCACTAACACCTGTCGTGGTAATTTCCTGTATTACTAAATAATGAGAGAGCAAACCACACACAAGTCAGTTATTTTATAAAGTCCATATTTAATCATATATGAGCTTCACCATAGCCCTGTTTGACTCTCAGATCAATTCAGTGTCTATAAATGAATTCTCTGAGAGTGCTTACAAAACAGTTCTTAGTATAATTTATAGCCAAGACACACCCATCTCAACTCACATGACGAAACACAGATCTCAGGAACAGTTCACAAAGAACCTTTTACTTGAAAGAGGAGTATCCCATAGCCAGATAGCATTAGCTATAAATTATCGTTCAGTTTGGTCTCCGAAACGAAATTCTTATCTCCTTCTTGGTACAACATAGTACCAAACCATTACCTCATCCAATGGCATATATCAATTGTCAATTCTAGATACTCCCATCTCAAATACACTCCTTCCTGGACAAGATCAGAAAAGACAGTGAGCTTCTTAGGTCATATACTAAATCAAGATAAGGGCAACCTCAGAGGGGACATACAATAGTTACAGACACATTCCCATAAGAAGACAAGCCTCCATTCTGTCCTCCTCCCCTTCTGATATTCTTCATAGCATCACATGGTTTAACAGATACATTGACATATGAAGACAAGCCTGACCTCTCCCCTCTCTGGGCCCCAAGTGACTAAACCCTAGCAGAGAAGGGATAACTGCAAACTGCCAACAGTATTATCCAAAAGAAGACATTCTAATGACATATCTCACATAAGCATTATTATGTAAATAAAACATCTTATTTATCAATGTTACCTAACTAATTCTGATTTAGCCATGACACACCTCTCTGTCATGTTGGTATAAATGATTCGGGACACAGGCGCAGGGATGCGTAATAGGGGTTTCGGGGGGTTATTTGTTGTTATAATGTCCGTTGGTTTGTGTGACTATCTGTGCTGTGTGTTTTGGCTTTCGTGCCATTGTGGATTGCACACATCATTACGGGTCTCGTCCCGTGTGTTAATCATTGTGTGCGTGTGTGATTTATTCAAGGTCCTCCTTGCTCTTTTGTTTTGGGCTTCTTCCCTATATTTTGTTATGTGTTTGTTTGGTCTTCGTCCCCGTGCCTTTACACGGCACTCTGTAATTTGGGTACAATAAAGAAAACTATTACGCATTCCTGCACCTGTCTCCCGAATCATTGTTACCAACATGACACTAAAATCACAGTGTATCTGAGAAGAGCGGAACCCAACCATGAAGCATCACAGACCAATAAATTACATGGCACTTAACAGCCCTATAGATGGAGTGCAAACAGTACAGAAATCTACCAAAAAGCAATTAGTAGCTAAAAAATACAATCTCTCCTGGCCAACTTTTTTTCCTTAACATTCTCCTACAGCAATGAAGGTGTACATTTGACCATTTGCAACAAAAACTTTATATTTGACAAATTAGCCTCCTTGGCTAATCTTAAAAAACATAAGAGCAAACCAAAAATAATAGATCATGAAAAATGGTTTGATAATGATTGGAGAAATCTAAGAAAGTCATTGAGAAATATATCTAATCAAAAACACAGAGACCCAGACAACAAAAATATACGCCTTCGATATGTGGAAACGCTGAAGCAATACAAGCACACCCTAAGAACAAAAAAGGAACAGCACATTAGAAGTCTGCTGGCTGTAACTGAGGAATCCATAGAATCCAACCACTTCTGGGAGAATTGGAATAAATTATACAAACCCTCATCAAGAGGAATTGTCTATCCAAAATGGGGATTTGTGGAGAAATCACTTTGCAAACCTCTACAGCAATATAACAAAGAGCCCAGAACAAACATAAATAAAATAAAAATGGCAAATCCTTGAATCAGCAGTCAAAGACTATCAGGATCCTGTGTATACCCAAATTACAGAATAAGAATTATTGAAAAAATGATGCACGCTCCAACCCCAAAAGGCCTGTGGTGCTGATGGAATTTTAAATGAAATGATCAAATATACAGACCACAAATTCAAATTGGCTATACAAAGTCTTCAACATTATCCTCACTGCAGGTGTTTTCCCCGATATTTGGAACCAAGGATTCATCACACCAATCTATAAAAATTGAGACAAATTTGACCCAAATAATTACAGAGGAATTTGCGTTAACAGCAACTTGGGGAACATTCTTTGTAGTATCATAAATAGCAGACAACATAATTTCCTTGATGAACACAACGTCCTAAGCAGAAGCCAGATTGGATTGTTTTTAAATATCATACAACAGACCACATTGACACCCTCCACACTCTAATTGATCAAAAAGTAAAACAAAACAAAGGCAAAATCTACTTGTGTTTTGTAGACATATAAACATATGTTAGACATATCTGATATTGGCAGAAAGCTTAAATTATTTTTAATCTAACTGAACTGTCCAATTTACAGTAGCTATTACAGTGAAAGAATACCATGCTATTTTTCAGGAGAGTGCACAATAAAAAAAATGAAATGAAAAGTTGTTAAACTTGTTGAGTGTAGGGGGCAGTATTTTGATGTTTGGATGAAAAATGTACCCAAATGAAACTGCCTATTTCTCAGGCCCAGAATCTAGAATATGCATATAATTGTCAGATTAGGATAGAAAACACTCTAAAGATTCCAAAACTGTCAAAATATTGTCTATGAGTATAACAGAACTGATATTGCAGGCGAAAACCTGAGGAAAATCCAACCCGGAAGTGCTGTTTTTCCTGAAAGCTCTCTGTTCCATTGCCTGCCTTCGCTCCATTTAAAGGGATATCAACCAGATTCCTTTTCTATTGGCTTCCACATGTGAACAGTCTTTAGACATAGTTTCAGGCTTTTATTTTGAAAAATGAGCGAGAAAGATCAGATCGCATCATTTGATGGCTGGGTGCCAGCATCGTTTTGCATGCGCAACAGCTTGGAGCAGACATTTTCTCTCTCTCTCCTATTGAAGAAGCTACAGTCCGGTTGAAATATGATCGATTATATATTGTAAAAACAACCTGAGGATTGATTATAAAAAACGTTTGACATGTTTCTACGAACTTTACGGATACTATTTTACGGATACTCGCCAGCTATAACTGGCGAGTGTAGAGAGTATAGAGATATTGTTATCCACGTCGGCACCAACGATGTTAGGATGAAACAGTCAGAGGTCACCAGGCACAACATAGCTTCAGCGTGTAAATAAGCTAAAAGATGTGTCGGCATCGAGTAATTGTCTCTGGCCCCCTCACAGTTAGAGAGAGTGATGAGCTCTACAGCAGAGTCTCACAACTCAATTGCCTGTTAAACTGTTTTCTGCCCGTCCCAAAAGATAGAATTTGTAGATAATTGGCCCTCTTTCTGGGATTCACCCACAAACAGGACCAAGCCTGGCCTGCTGAGTAGTGACGTACTCCATCCTAGCTGGAGTGGTGCTCTCATCTTATCTACCAGCATAGACAGGGCTCTAACTCCTCTAGCTCCACAATGAAATAGGGTGAAGGCCAAGCAGCAGGCTGTTAGCCAGCCTGCCAGTTTAGTGGAGTCTGCCACTAGCACAGTCAGTGTAGTCAGCTTAGCTATCCCCATTGAGACCGTGTCTGTGCCTCGACCTAGGTTGGGCAAAATTAAACATGGCGGTGTTCGCCTTAGCAATCTTACTAGGATAAAGACCTCCTCCATTCCTGCCATTATTGAAAGAGATCGTGATACCTCACATCTCAAAATAAGGCTACTTAATGTTAGATCCCTCACTTTAAACGCAGTTATAGTCAATTAACTAATCACTGATCATAATCTTGATGAGATTGGCCTGACTGAAACATGACTTAAGCCTGATGAGTTTACTGTGATAAATGAGGCCTCACCTCCTGGTTACACTAGTGACAATATCCCCCGTGCATCCCGCAAAGGAGGAGGGGTTGCTAACATTTACGATAGCAAATTTAAATTTACCCCACAAAAATTGCATTTTCGTCTTTGACTTTCTAGTCATGAAATCTATGCAGCCTACTCAATCACTTTTTATAGCTACTGTTTACAGGCTCCTGGGCCATATACAGCGTTCCTCACTGAGTTCCCTGAATTCTTATCGGACCTTGTAGTCATAGCAGATAATATTCTAATTTTTGGTGATTTTAATATTCACATGGAAAAGTCCACAGACCCACTCCAAAAGGCTTTTGGAGCCATCATCGACTCAGTAGGTTTTGTCCAACATGTCTATGGACCTACTCACTGTCACAGTCATACTCTGGACCTAGTTTTGTCCCATGGAATAAATGTTGTGGATCTTAATGTTTTTCCTCATAATCCTGGAATATTGGACAACCATTTTATTACATTTGCAATCACAACAAATAATCTGCTCAGACCCAAACCAAGGAGCATCAAAAGTTGTGCTATAAATTCTCAGACAACACAAAGATTCCTTGATGCCCTTCCAGACTCACTCTGCCTACCCAAGGACGTCAGAGGACAAAAATCAGTTAACCACCTAACTGAGGAACTCAATTTAACCTTGCGCAATACCCTAGATGCAGGTGCACCCCTAAAAACTAAAAACATTTGTCATAAGAAACCTGCTCCCTGGTATACAGAAAATACCAGAGCTCTGAAGCAAGCTTCCAGAAAATTGGAATGGAAATGGCGCCACACCAAACTGCAAGTCTTCCGACTAGCTTGGAAAGACAGTACCGTGTAGTATCGAAGAGCCCTCACTGCTGCTCGATCATCCTATTTTTCCAACTTAATTGAGGAAAATAAGAACAATCTGAAATGTATTTTACATACTGTCGCAAAGCTAACTAAAAAGCAGCATTCCACAAGTGAGGATGGCTTTCACTTCAGCAGTAATAAATTCATTAACTTCTTTGAGGAAAAGATCATGATCATTAGAAAGCAAATTACAGACTCCTCTTTATATCTGAGTATTCCTCCAAAGCTCAGTTGTCCTGAGTCTGCACAACTCTGCCAGGACCTAGGATCAAGGGAGACACTCAAGTGTTTAGTACTATATCTCTTGACACAATGATGAAAATAATCATGGCCTCTAAACCTTGAAGCTGCATACTGGACCTTATTCCAACTAAACTACTGAAAGAGCTGCTTCCTGTGCTTGGCCCTCCTATGGTGAAAATAAAAAACGTCTCTCTATCCACCGGATGTGTACCAAACTCACTAAAAGTGGCAGTAATAAAGCCTCTCTTGAAAAAGCCAAACCTTGACCCAGAAAATATAAAAAACTATCGGCCTATATCGAATCTTACATTCCTCTCAAATAAAATTTTAAAAGCTGTTGCGTAGCAACTCACTGCCTTCCTGAAGACAAACAATTTATATGAAATGCTTCAGTCTGGTTTCAGACCCCATCATAGCACTGAGACTGCAATTGTGAAGGTGGTAAATGACCTTTTAATGGCGTCAGACCGAGGCTCTGCATCTGTCTTCGTGCTCCTAGACCTTAGTGCTGCTTTTGATACCATCGATCACCACATTCATTTTGAGAGATTGGAAACCCAAATTGATCTACACGGACAAGTTCTGGCCTGGTTTAGATCTTATCTGTCGGAAAGATATCAGTTTGTCTCTGTGAATGGTTTGTCCTCTGACAAATCAACTGTAAATGTCGGTGTTCCTCAAGGTTCCGTTTTAGGACCACTATTGTTTTCACTATATATTTTACCTCTTGGGGATGTCATTCGAAAACATAATGTTAACTTTCACTGCTATGCCGATGACACACAGCTGTACATTTCGATGAAACAGGTTAAGCCCCAAAATTGCCCTCGCTAGAAGCCTGTATTTCAGACATAAGGAAGTGGATGGCTATAAACTTTCTACTTTTAAACTCGGACAAAACAGAGATGCTTGTTTTAGGTCCCAAGAAACAAAGAGATCTTCTGTTGAATCTGACAATTAATCTTGATGGTTGTACAGTTGTCTCTAATAAAACTGTGAAGGACCTTGACGTTACTCTGGACCCTAATCTCTCTTTTGACGAACATATCAAGACTGTTTCAGGGCAGCTTTTTCCATCTACGTAACATTGCAAAAATCAGAAACTCTCTGTCCAAAAATTATGCAGAAAAATTAATCCATGCTTTTGTTACTTCTAGGTTAGACCACTGCAATGCTCTACTTTCCGGCTACCTGGATAAAGCACTAAATAAACTTCACTTAGTGCTAAATACGGCTGCTAGGCAAGGGCTGATTTCAAGGTTTTACTGCTAACCTACAAAGCATTACATGGGCTTGCTCCGAATTATCTTTCTGATTTGGTCCTGCCGTACATACCTACACGTACACTACGGTCACAAGATGCAGGCCTCCTAATTGTCCCTAGAATTTTTAAGCAAACAGCTGGAGGCAGGGCTTTCTCCTATAGAGCTCCATTTTTATGGAATGGTCTGCCTACCCATGTGAGAGATGCAGACTCGGTCTCAACCTTTAAGTCTTTACTGAAGACTCATCTCTTCAGTGGGTCATATGATTGAGTGTAGGAGGAGTGTGAAGGTGAATGGAAAGGCTCTGGAGCAATGAACCGCCCTTGCTGTCTCTGCGTGGCCGGTTCCCCTCTCTCCACTGGGATTCTCTGCCCTATTACAGGGGCTGAGTCACTGGCTTACTGGTGCTCTTTCATACCGTCCCTAGGAAGGGTGCGTCACTTGACTGGGTTGAGTCACTGACGTGATCTTCCTGTCTGGGTTGGCGCCCCCCCTTGGGTTGTGCCGTGGTGGAGATCTTTGTGGGCTATACTCGGCCTTGTCTCAGGATGGTAAGTTGGTGGTTGAAGATATCCCTCTAGTGGTGTGGGGGCTGTGCTTTGGCAAAGTGGGTTGGGTTATATCCTTCCTGTTTGGCCCTGTCCGGGGGTATCATCGGATGGGGCCACGGTGTCTCCTGACCCCTCCTGTCTCAGCCTCCAGTATTTATGCTGAAGTAGTTTATGTGTCGGGGGGCTAGGGTCACTCTGTTATATCTGGTGTACGTGTGAATTTAAGTATGCTCTCTCTAATTCTCGAGCCTGTGGATTTCTGAACATAACGCGCCAATCAAATGGAGGTGTTTTGGATATAAAAATAATCTTCATGGAACAAAAGGAACATTTATTGTGCAACTGAGTGTCTCGTGAGTGCAAACATTCGAAGATCATCAAAGGTAAGCGATTAATTTGATTGCTTTTCTGACTTCTGTGACCAATCTACTTGGCTGCCAGCTGTTTGTAATGTTTTGTCTGCTGAGAGAGATGTCCTTACATAAATGCTTGGCATGCTTTCGCCAAAAAGCTTTTTTGAAATCTGACATGCCAGGTGGATTAACAACAAGTTAAGCTGTGTTTTGTTTTTTTGCACTTGTGATTTCATGAAAATGAAATATTTTTAGTAATTTAATTTGAATTTTGCGCTCTGCAATTCAGCGGATGTTGACGAAAATGATCCCGCTAACGGGATGGGTGCATCAAGAAGTTTTAAATCATTGTACACCAAACATTGGCAACAAGCAAACAGACTTCTTCTCTCAGGGACGTGGAGTGAAACAGGGCTACCCAATAAGTTCAACACTATTATACATCTACATTAATAAATTGGAAAAAACATTAGAAGAATCGGCAGCACCTGGTATCATCCTACACAACACTGAAATCAAGTGTCTGCTGTACGCAGATGACCTGGTGCTGCTGTCTCCCACTAAGGAGGAGTTACAGCAGCACCTAGATCATCTGCACAGGTTCATCTAAAAAAAGAAAAAATAATATAATGATATTCCAAAAAAGGTCCGGAAGTCATGATCACAAATATAAATTCTATTTAGACACAATTCTATTAGAAAACACAAAAAACTACACGTATCTGGGTCTAAATATCAGCAACACAGGTAGCTTTCTCATGGCTGTGAATGAGCTGAGAGACAAAGCAAGAAGTGCATTCTATGCCATTAAAAGGAACATCCAATTGGAATCTGACAAAAAAATGTCAAATCAGTTTTAAAGAACCAATTAATCTATATGGCGGCGAAGTATGGGGTCCACTCTCTAACAATGAATTTACCAAATGGGACAAACATCCAATTGAAATAGTGTATGAGTTTTGCAAGACTGTATTGCAAGTGCAAAGAAAACCTCCAGATAACGCATGTAGAGCAGAATTGGGCCAATACCCCCTCCTTATTGAAATACAAAAAAGAGCCATCAAATTGTACAAGCATCTAAAAACAAGTGATCCCAAAACATTCCATTACACAGCTCAACAATGTCAAGAGATTAGACAAGAGAAGAGTCCCCTCAGCCAGCTGGTTCTGAGGCTCAGTTCACTAACCCAAACCAAACCCATAGAGCCTCAGGACCGCACTCAGAAAATCTGGCCCAACCAAATCATCACAAAGCAAAAAGAAAGTAAAAGTAAACTGCAATGCAATTTGGCTCTGATCAGACAGTACATGGTGGCAGACTATCTGACCACTGTGACTGATAGAAAACTGAGGAAAACACTGACTAGGTACAGACTCAGTGAGCACAGTTTGGCTATAGAGACCGGTCGTCACAGGCAAACCTGTTACACTGTGACAAACACTCAGACCTAAGAGAATATTTATTTCCCAAAATTATAATTCACTACAGAGAATTTGAAACTATAAAATATAAAATATTTATTTGGTGAAAAGCCTAAGTGTGCAGTTTTGGCAGCCAAATATGTGTCTTCCTGCTACAACCTGAAAGACAGCCAGTGAGAAGTGCAATGTAATGTCAATAATATTTCCCGTTTTGTTTTGGCTTTTATACCATGTCATGTGGCTTCTCAGTCATTTTGAGACTGGCCTACTACTATTGGTTTAATATATTATTATTTTCATGAATATTATTTTTGCTGTTAAAAGGTCATCCCATTTCCACAACTAATATTGCTGTTGGTCCCACCATTTTTGTTATATGTGTACTTTGACAATGTAAGTAATTTAACTTGCCATGTCAATGGGAGAGAGAGAGAGAGACCAAATCATGAGAAAACTAAAAGGTAATTACTTCACACATTAGAAAGAATTAACAAAAAAACTGTACAAACAAGAAAGCTATTTGGCCATAAACAGAGAGTATTGGCAGAAAACCTGCCCCATAATTACGGAAAGCTTAAGAGACTCAGTGAGCATAGCCTTGCTATTGAAAGAGACCTGGCTCTCAAGAGAAGACAGGCTATGTGCACACTGGCCACAAAACGATTTGGAAATTGACCTGCACTTCCTAACCTCCTGAAGAATGTATAACCATATTAGAGACACATATTTCCCTCATATTACACAGACCCACAAGAATTAGAAACCAAATCCAATTTTGATAAACTCCCATATCTACTGGGTGACATACCACAGTGTGCCATCACAGCAGCAATATTTCTGACCTGTTGCCGCAAGAAAAGGGCAACCAGAGTGAGAGGGAGAGAGAGGAAAAGAGAGAGAAAGAAAGAACAACGTGACACAACATGTCAACTGTGTTGTCACAACCCTCTGAACAGCCACAACACTGAATAGACTCACCTACAATTTTACCTGGAATAGGACACTACCCAGCTAGCACATTTGGTTATTCGGAATTTGTGGGAATGTACTTTTTTGATATCCCATTGATTCTGGGAATGAAGCCATGAGTTTCAAACAGAACGTTTTTTAAACATTCTGAGAATGGAAGTGAAGATTTTGCCACTTCTGGGAACATACAGTTGAAGTTGGAAGTTTACATACACCTTAGCCAACTACATTTAAACTCAGTTTTTCACAATTCCTGACATTTAATCAAAGTAAAAATTCCCTGTTTTAGGTCAGATAGGATCACCACTTCATTTTAGGAATGTGAAATGTCAGAATAAGAGTAGAGAGAATGATTTGTTTCAGCTTTTATTTCTTTCATCACATTCCCAGTGGGTCTGAAGTTTACATACACTCAATTAGTATATGGAAGCATTGTCTTTAAATTGTTTAACTTGGGTCAAACATTTCGGGTAGCCTTCCACAAGCTTCCCACAATAAGTTGGGTGAATTTAGGCCCATTCCTCCTGACAGAGCAGGTGTAACTGAGTCACGCTCGTTGTTAGAATAAATGGACCAAGGCGCAGTGTGCATAGAGTTCCACATGTTTATTGGATGAAACCCACAGAAAACAATAAAGCGCAAAACGAAACGTGAAACTAATGTAGTGCTCGCAGGCAACTAGACATAGACAAGATCCCACAAAACCCCAGTGGGAAAGGCTGCCTAAATATGATCCCCAATCAGAGACAACGATAGACAGCTGCCTCTGATTGGGAACCATACCAGGCCAACATAGATATGAAAAAAAACTAGACTACCCAGCCTAGTTACACCCTGACCTAACCAAAATAGAGAATAAAAAGGATCTCTAAAGTCAGGAAGTGACAAGCCATTTCCTCCTGACAGAGCTGGTGTAACCGAGTCAGGTTTGTAGGCCTCCTTGCTCACACATGCTTTTTCAGTTCTGCCCACACATTTTCTATAGGATTGAGGTCAGTGCTTTGTGATGGCCACTCCAATACCTTGACTTTGTTGTCCTTAGGCCATTTTGCCACAACTTTGGAAGTATGCTTGGGGTCATTGTTCATTTGGAAGACCCATTTGTGACCAAGCTTTAACTTCCTGACTGATGTCTTAAGATGTTGCTTCAATATATCGATGTAATTTTTCTGCATCATGATGCAATCTATTTGTGAAGTGGACCAGTCCCTCCTGCAGCAAAGCACGCCCACAAATGATGCTGCCATCCCCGTGCTTCATGGTTGGGATGGTGTTCTTCGTCTTGCAAGCATCCCCCTTTTTCCTCCAAACATAACAATGGTCATTATGGCCAAACGGTTCTATTTTCGTTTCATCAGACCAGAGGACATTTCTCCAAAAAGTACGATCTTTGTCTCCATGTGCATTTGCAAACCGTAGTCTGGCTATTTTATGGCAGTTTTGGAGCAGTGGCTACTTCCTTGCTGAGCGGCCTTTCAAGTTATGTCGATATAGCACTCATTTTACTGTGGATATAGATACTTTTGAACCTTTTGTACAGATGAACGTGGTACCTTCAGGCGTTTGTAAATTGCTCCCAGAGGTGAACTAGACTTGTGGAGGTCTACAATTTTTTTTCTGAGATCTTGGCTGATTTCTTTTGATTTTCCCATGATGTCAAGCAAAGAGGCACTGTGTTTGAAGGTAGGCCTTGAAATACATCCACAGGTCCACCTCCAATTGACTCAAATTGTGTAATTTAGCCTGTCAGAAGCCATGACATAATTTTCTCAAATTTTCCAAGCTGTTTTAAGGCACAGTCAACTTAGTGTATGTAAACTTCTGACCCACTGGAATTGTGATACAGTGAATTATAAGTTAAATAATCTATCTGTAAACAATTGTTGGAAGTCATGCACAAGGTCGATGTCCTAACCGACTTGCCAAAACTATAGTTTGTTAGCAAGAAATTTGTAGTGGTTGACAAACAAGTTTTAATGACTCCAACCTAAGTGTATGTAAACTTCCGACTTCCACTGTACATATTTAGATTGCAGGGAGGTACTATGAAGCGTTTTCTTGGGAGGTTCTAAGAACTGAAATTATAGGTTATTTGAAGGTAATTAAATAACATTCTGAGAACATGTTTCAATAAGTATTTTAATAACACTATTACAGTATCTTAGTTTGGGTTAACTGTTTTGAACTCCAATAACAGATAGGTCACATGGAAATTAATTCACTTAGGCATTAGCCAAGCAAACACATGTTTGTTTTTTATTCTAGCACAGTAAGGCTGTGATGGTCATGACATTTTGTCAGCCAATTATTGACATGAAAAGACTGCAGGTTTTACGGTCATTGACCATACGTTAACATCAACCGGTTTAGCATCTTCAGGCCTCCACACATCTGGCCTTTGGAACAGCTACATTTAAAAAAAATCGATTTAAAATACACCATAACCATAAATCCATTATTGATTTTAGTCATGACTAGGGTTGCAAAGGGTTGTAAACTTTCCAGGAAATTTCCAGACATTTTCCATGGGAAGTTAAACCTGGGAATTTTGTGAATTTAGCTTAAATTCATCAAAAAAAGTTAGCTTATAACAGAGAACCTTTTTTGTGTGAAACACATGAGGCAATTCTAGGTCTTGTGGCATATTTTGGTTAAACTGTTCCCAATTCAATGGAATTGCAACCCTCTGCATGCACAGTGCATTCTTCCATCACATGTGCAGTGCGCTCTTCCATCACATGTTCAGCTGATTCTCAAGAGCTTGCACACTAATAAGAAGCTATGGAGCCCACACTACTACACTGTCTGAGCCAAGGACTACATGCTTTCTGGTAAGTTTTGATTACAATTCTGGATGGGGTGAATATATTTTATGACGTACATGATTTTTTGTTAACGAGTAAATAGTAGCCTACAGCAAAGTGTTTTTAAGTCATTTCTAACTTGTTAACATTTCTGCTAGTTAGTTTTAGCTTGCTTGAGCCTGCTAACTGAGGAGTGTTAATTCACCTGTTTCCATACATGTTTCATTTTAAAACATTCATCTTACAAAGGAGTATTTTAATCTAACTGCTTAACTATTTATCTGTACATGGAATTGTGTTTTTTTTAACTCAATTTAATCTTTACAGGAAAACGCCACGGGCAGTATCTGATGTGTGGAGACATTTCACTGCAGCTAATGTAGAAGGAAAAGCTGTGTATATTCGCAAATACTGTGCCAAATCATATATGAAGAACGCAACAAAGATGCAGAATCATCTGGCCAAGTGCACAAAGTTCCCTCAACACTCACAACAAGCAACCTCTGACAAAAGTCCCTTTACTTCTATTTGAGTCAGACACCTTATCGATAGCAACAGCTCATGGTCCTCCTGGAATCAGAAGATTTTTTTGACTCAATGGAGGAACGTAGTCAGAGAAATGCTGATGAATGTCTTGCTCAAGTTGTGTATGCAACTAGTTCACCTCCTCACAGGCAATGTGTATTGGGAGAGATTTCTGAATGTTATTCGCCCAGCATACACCCCTCCAACCAGACATGCTTTTTCTACTAATTTGCTGGATGCAGAGTTCGACAGATTTCAAGTGAAGGTCAAGCAAATCATAGAGAAAGCAGACTGTATTGCAATCATCTCTGATGGGTGCTCGAATGTTTGTGGGCAAGGAATAATTAACTACATCATCTCCACCCCTCAACCAGTATTCTACAAGAGCACAGACACAAGGGACAACAGACACACCGGTCTCTACATTGCAGATGAGCTGAAGGCATTCATCAATGACCTTGGACCACAGAAGGTATTTGCACTGGTGACAGACAATGCTGTGAACATGAAGGCTGCTTGGTCTAAAGTGGAGGAGTCCTACCCTCACATCACACCCATTGGCTGTGCTGCTCATGCATTGAATCTGCTCCTCAGGGACAACATGGCACTGAAAATAATGGATACAATCTACAAGAGAGCCAAGGAAATGGTTAGGTATGTGAATGTTCATCAAGTTATAACAGCACTCTGTTTCACCAAGCAAAGTGAGAAGAATAAGAGCACTACATTGAAGCAGCCTAGCAACACCCATTGGGGTGGTGTTGTCATCATAATTGACTGTCTCCTGGAGGGGAAGGAGTCTCTCCAAGAAATGGCCATATCACAGTCTGCCGATATGGACAGTCCCATCAAGAGGATCCTCCTGGATGATGTATTTTGGGAGAGAGTGGTAAACAGCCAGAAACTCCTGAAACCTATAGCAGTAGCCATTGTAAGGATTGAGAGAGATAATGCCATCCTGTCTGATGTTCAGACTCTGCTTTCAGATGTCTAAGAAGAAATCTGTACTGCCCACTTAACTGTTGCTCCAAGCAGAGGAAACTGCAGTTTTGAAATACATCACAAAGGGTGAAGACTTCTGCCTGAAGCCCATACACGCCACAGCGTACATGTTGGACCCCAAGTATGCTGGCAAGAGCATCATGTCTAGTGTAGAGATCAACAAAGCCTATGGTGTCATCACTACCGTGTCTCGCCACCTTGGCCTGGATGAGGGCAAGGTTCATGGCAGTCTGGCGAAGTACACTTCCAAGCAAGGGCTTTGGGATGGAGATGCAATGTGGCAGTCGTGCCAACATATCTCATCAGCCACCTGGTGGAAGGGACTTTGTGGATCTGAGGCTCTTTCCCCTGTTGCCTCCATCATCCTCCAAATCCCACCAACATCCGCCGCCTCAGAGCGCAACTGGTCCTTGTTTGGGAACACACACACTAAAGCACGCAACAGACCAACCAATTGTGTTGAAAAATTGGTGGCCATCTGGGCAAATTTGAGGCTTTGAGCCTGACAACGAGCCATCCTCAACAAGGTTGGAAAGTGACAGTGAAGATGAGGCCTCAGAGTCTTATGTTTAAGAAGTGGACATTGAGGAGGTCCAGGGAGAAGACATTGAAACCTATGAGGAAGACAACCAAATGAGTCAACTCATTTAATTAAAGTTCCATTTGTAACTAAATTGTTGTTGTTTTTCTATTGGAAAGATTTCATAATTTGCATTTATGTATACTTAAGATAAGGTGAAAGGTTTATGTTTCTGTCTCCATATGATATGGTAAATATATCCAATGAAAATAACATCTACATTTAAATGGTATTAATATTAATTTGCATACATTTCCGTTAATTCCCATATATTCCCATTAATACCAATATATTCCAGTTAATTCCCACAGAAAGTTTCCACCTCTGAATATCCCCTAAAATGACTCATGACTCATGTCTAAAGAAACATGATATGAAGAATGTATTTCAGAAGAACAGAATATGAGTTGGCCTACTGTATGTCATCTGATTATGCACCATTTCATAGTCTGTATGCTTGTTCATTTAGCTGAAAGATATCCTTATAAGTCCCGTGACATTATTTTATATGATTTTATAAGAATATAATAGAACTTAGCTGAATTAAATAAAAAATATATTTTTCCCATTACAGAGTGAGTGCGCATATGAAGTGGCTATGTTGAGCCTAAAAGTGATCATTTGAAAAGGTACTATATGCGAGATTTATAGTTATTTGTCAACTGTAATTGTGAATCATACAAAACATTTGAATGTCTTAGAATTCAAAATATGGGCTGCATTGTGCAACTATTGGCTAAGGTTGTGCTCTGTTCCTTGCCTCAGGCTGCACAGCTGTTCTCGCATCAAGTGATCATATTTTCACCCATCAGACTATTTGGAATTTCATCTTGTCTTTACTAATACTAGTTTATGTTTAGAATGGCCCATTATAAAATGGACAGCAACAGGGGCAGTGGGAAAAATATATGTGATCTGTACACACAAATAGTGAATGGAGGACGCGTGCTTTCCCGGCAGTCCTTTTTGTAGGCAGAGCTGTGCTTAATATGAGCTGCTTGAGAAATACATATAAGAACACGTATTTCACTCGATGCATCAACCACTGTTTGAGGAGCATGCTCTTGCTGCCCAACAGGTGAAATTCCACCAAAACTCTGTATGCCATTGGCTCTCCAACCTTGTTCCTTCATCTACCCAGTGCTAAATTTGGGAAACAAAATTAAATCTGTTTGGGAACATGAATAGTTACATGTTTTTTTCCACTAAACTCTTGACAGCCCGTCTGCATGCTCAAGAACTGAATAAAGGAGAGAGAGAGGAGGAGATGGAAATGTATGGTGATGAGATAATCTGTAGCTAAAGGTAATGTGTCAGCCTATTAATTTTGAAATATATATTTTTAAAAATCCCTATTCCTAGGCTGTTCAAAATCAAATACAAATTCAGAAATTGTTGGCTAACTAACTGTAAGCCACCGTGCACAATCAATGAACCAACAGTATCGTCTAGGACTATAAGTTCTCTCCCAGACAAGTTTTGGAGTGAAACTTAAAGACATATACATTCCGTTCTCTGCATCAACAAAACTTTCTCTAATCCCCATCTTGTTTTTATTTATTTACCTTTATTTAACTAGGCAAGTCAGTTAAGAACAAATTCTTATTTTCAATGACGGCCTAGGAACAGTGGGTTAACTGCCTGTTCAGGGGCAGAATGACAGATTTGTCCCTTGTCAGCTCGGGGATTTGAACTTGCAACCTTTTGGTTACTAGTCCAACACTCTAACCACTAGGCTACCCTGCACTCCCCCCCCCCCCCAAAAAAAAGCGTGTTCAGGTGTTTTGCCATGCCCACTAATTGGCCAGACCTGATCTTAATGGGTGCTTGTTTCCTTTGAAATGGGGTCTGTTTGAGTGGACTAAAATTAACACCTTTGTATGAGTTAAAAAAACATGGCAGACTAGCTCCATCCTGGACTAATTCCATGGATAGAGGACTGAAGTTTCTAGGTTTGAATCTCGCTGACGCTGTGCCATTGGATGTTGCAGTGACCCTATTACCACCACACCGGCAGTCATAAGTCATAACCGCAGTAAAATTCTATGTGACCATTGAGTTTCGGTAATCTCTTTTATGCCCTCTGCAACATGTCTTTGTAGTACCCAACTTCCTAACTACCATCAGGTCCTAATGGCCTGGTAGTCAGGGCTCTATTGTCCCTCTAACCACTCTGACATCACTGCAAATGCATCAAAAATCACATCAAACACTTGTCATCAAAACAGTATTACTATCCAACTTTTAAAACTCACCTGTAATGATCACTTTGAAGAATCAAGTTCAACAGCAGGTTGAAACAGTTTAAAACTTGGTTGTTGTGGATGTTGTTTCAAAGCCTAACACAATGAAATGGACAGCGCTTTCTAAGGTGATGATTAATTCAAAACACTCATATGCATATTAGAGTTTAAGCATATGCATAGGCTTATGAGCCCAAGGCCGGAATTTTTTTTTTTTTAAATGATGATTGTGCCGTTATACAATACATAGCCTACGCATATTAATCATGGAAGAAAAACATAAAACAAAACTGATTTAAGATGTCTTAAATTGGTCTAACCTATACAAAATTAAACAATTATGACTAAACGCCATTGAGTGTTGATGGTATTATTATGCATACTAGATGGACTGATTAGCTTAAAACCTCTTAAGGATCGGACCCTTTTTTTAAATTTTCACCTAAAATGACATACCCAAATCTAACTGCCTGTAGCTCAGGACCTGAAGCAAGGATATGCGTATTCTTGATACCATTTAAAGTTTGTGGAAATGTTTTATTTAATGTAGGAAAATATTACACATTAGAACTGGTAGAAGATAATACAAACAAAAAAACATGCATTTTCTATTATTTATTTTTGTTTCATCATCTTTGAAATGCAAGAGAAAGGCCGTAATATAATATTGCAGTTTTGGCACAATTTAGATTTTGGCCACTAGATGGCATCAGTGTGTGTGCAAAGTTTCAGATTGATTCAGTGAAGCATTATAAAACTCCACAGTATTTTGTATCTGCCCAAATGTGCCGAATTGGTGAATTGATACATTTTCAAGTACATAACTATAGAGAACATACAAAAATGATATGGTAATACAAAATGTAAGTTTACACACTAACTTTCACACATCTAGATGGCCTGACGTGGTGGGAGTAGAGCCAGAGACAGCAGGGGTTCAAACTGTAGAACCCAGTTACTACATTTGAATATAAAAATACATTTTATCAAACAAAACTATGCTACATTTTATCTCTAGGACTCTCAGGATGACAAAACAAGGAGCGAGATTACTAAATGTAAGTACATTTTGTACCTTCAGAGGTGAATGTATCAAACCAGTTGCCGTGATAAAAGTTTTTTGTTGTTGTGAACTCTCCTCAAACAAAGCATGATATTTTTTCACTGTAAAAGCTACTGTAAATTTGACAGTGTAGTTATATGAACAATAATTTAAGCTTTCTGCCTGTATAAGACATGTGTAAGACAAGTCTATGTCCTGGAAAGTTTGCTGTTACTTACAACGTCATTCTGGTCACATTAGCGCACGTTAGCATCAACCGTCCCAGTATAGGGGCACAGATCCCGTAGAGGTTTAAAACAACATTCTTAGAACGTTATTCTGAGAACATGACCTCAAATAGAACCATCATGCTGAAGTTCTCAAAAAAATCCCATCTAAGAAACATATGCTTCTCAGAACGTTATATGCTAGCTCGGTATCCTGCACAATTCCCAGAATATTGTGGGAAGGTTTTATGCAAAATAACCATAGGATAACCATGCACTCACCAAGCTCTAAGACACATACAGTATGGGTCTCAGAACGTTTTGTGGTAACTGGGTACAGTTTCCTCAGAACATGTTTGGCAAGGTAACTCTATCCAGACACGTATTGAATACCTCTGTAATCCACCTGTCCACAGCTTCTCACCTTGACACAGGTGTCTGTTTGGCAAGTGCTCACACAATCTCATCATTGCTAGTTTAGCGTAAGCACTATCCTCCTGCTTACGTAATTATGCTAAACAATGGAGATTTTACACACACATACCGCGACAAGGTGCTGTTGTTGCCTGAGATGTTTATGACAGGATCCACTCTGATTGGTTCACATCAGTCACACCCACATGGCCACTTCAATGACGTGATAAAGAACCTAGGAGCTGCTGAAAAGACACACCGGTATCAGTTACCTAGCTTATGTTATCCATGCTGACTGCAATGTATGTAGCTAAATGTCTGTGTTGTAATCATGTCATGTATTACTTTGCTTGTGCGTTAGATTGGGAAAAAACTAAATGCATGCTCTTCAACCGATTGCTACCCGGACCAGACCGCCTGACTAGCATCACTACTCTGGACGGTTCTGACTTAAAATATGTGTACAACTACAAATACCTAGGTGTCTGGTTAGACTGTAAACTCTCCTTCCAGACTCACATTAAGCATCTCCAATCCAAAATTAAACCTAGAATCGTCTTCCTATTATTTCGCAACAAAGCCTACTTCACTCATGCTGCTTAACATACCCTCGTAAAACTGACTATCCTACCGATCCTTGACTTCGGCGATGTCATTTACAAAATAGACTCCAACACTCTACTCAGCAAACTGGATGCAGTCTATCACAGGGCCAACTGTTTTGTCACCAAAGCCCCATATGCTACCCACCACTGCGACCTGTATGCTCTAGTTGGCTGGCCCTCGCTACATATTCATCGCCA
Organism: Oncorhynchus nerka; assembly: GCF_034236695.1. Lineage (NCBI taxonomy): Eukaryota > Metazoa > Chordata > Actinopteri > Salmoniformes > Salmonidae > Oncorhynchus > Oncorhynchus nerka. The sequence goes on from NC_088399.1 coordinate 72,038,695, forward strand.
AACCCACTGGCTCCAGGTCATCTATAAGTCTTTGCTAGGTAAAGCCCCGCCTTATCTCAGCTCACTGATCACCATAGCAACACCCACCTGTAGCACGCGCTCCAGCAGGTACATTGCACTGGTCATCCCCAAAGCCAACACTTCCTTTTGCCGCCTTTTCTTCCAGTTCTCTGCTGCCAATGACTAGAACGAATTGCAAAATTCACTGAAGCTGGAGACATATATCTCCCTCTCTAACTTTAAGCGTCAGCTGTCAGAGCAGCTTACCAATAACTGTACCTGTACACAGCCCATCTGTAAGTAGTACACAAACTACCTCATCCCCATATTGTTATTTATCTTCTTGCTCTTTTGCACCCCAGTATCTCTACTTGCACATCATCATCTGCACATCATCATGTGCACATCTATCACAATGTCTTGCTCTAGCCTGGTCCCAGATTTGTTTCTGCTGTATTGCTAACTACTGTGTCTATAGACGACACAAACAGGTCTGGGAACAGGCTAACTCCTTTTTCATCATCATTGTAAATATTGGCTAAGCAGGAGGCAGACATGCAGTCAAAGTAGTAGTGTTCTTTTTCAGCAAATCTGGGTGGTGGCTACGATATTGGCAGCAACAATAAAGATGAACGTCATCACACCACACGCAGATTGTTTTTACTCCAATACAATGTGTAGGGACTCTGCATCCTGCTTGTGCCACCGTAATATATGTTACAACAGACAGACTAGGTTGTAGCCTTCAAAATGGCCTTGAATTTGTTTGAATGTTTTTATTTCAGCTGTCCAGAAATATGAGGCAGAGAAACAGCCTTGTTCGAAAGCATCAACTCCATAATGTAAATTGTGGCTGACTGACTGATCTACAAATAATAATGAGTAGTTATTTGTGGTGCAAGGCGATTTGTAGATTAGTCAGTCAGCAGTCTCCTGCACTGTTGGCTGCAATGTGGAACAAGCCCATAGGCTACATCATGGTCCATAAGAGGTTCCGAGGAGGTTCAGAGGAGGGTGAGTGAAGAGGGAAACGTGAAGGGAGGTAGAGTGTAAGCAGTAGCTACGTAGAGATATGTGTGCTTAAAATAACAAATGTGCAGAACGTGATCCGGATCCGTAGGTTTAAAAATATATTTTTTTATTTTTGATTTAACCTTTATTGAACTAGGCAAATCCGTTAAGAACCAATTCTTATTTACAATGATGGCCTACTGGGGGAACAGTGGGTTAACTGCCTTGTTCAGGGGCAGAATGACAGATTTCTGGTCAGCTTGGGGATTCGATTCAGCAACCTTTTGGTTACTGGCCCAGTTCGCCAACCACTAGGCTACCTGCCGCCCCTGCTTTGAGGAAGAGGTTTCCAGAGGGGTGGGGCCGAAATCTCTGTATCCACAGCCACAGAATAATTGTTTTGCCGTGATAAAGTTAATTTCCTGCATTTCTACACATTTTGCCATGTGATGTAAAGAAAGTAGAGTATTGCAGATTAAAAACACATTTTCTCTGCCTCCCGAGTGGCGTAGCGGTCTAAGGCACTGCATCGCAGTGCTTGAGGCGTCACTACAGACCCAAGTTTGATCCCAGGCTGTGTCATAACCGGCCGTGGCAAGGAATCCCATAGGGCAGCAAGCAATTGGCCCAGCGTTGTCCGGGTTAGGGGAGGGTTTGTCCGGGGGGGCTTTACTTGGCTCATTCCTCCTGGATGAGGAATAATGGTCTGGGGCTATTTTTCATGGTTCGGGCTCGGGCTCTTAGTTCCATTGTAACGCTACAGCATACAATGACATTCTAGACAATTCTGTGCTTCTGCGAGGCAGGCCTAATCGCAGGCTGCAAGCCATGCCTAATCGCCAAACATCACTAATGCTCTTATGGCTGAATGGATGCAAGTCCCTGCAGCAATGTTCCAACATCTAGAGGAAATCTTTCCCAGAAGAGTGGAGGCTGTTATAGCAGCAAAGGGGAGACCAACTCCATATTAATGCTCATGATTTTGGAATGAAATGTTTGTCGAGCAGCTGTCCACATACTTTCTGTCATGTAGTGTGTACGTATGTGTAAGAGTGATAAACCAAATCAATGGGGGCCCCCTGGAGATTACATTTACATTTACATTTAAGTCATTTAGCAGACGCTCTTATCCAGAGCGACTTACAAATTGGTGCATTCACCTTATGACATCCAGTGGAGCAGCCACTTTACAATAGTGCATCTAAATCTTTTAAGGGGGGTGAGAAGGATTACTTTATCCTATCCTAGGTATTCCTTAAAGAGGTGGGGTTTCAGGTGTCTCCGGAAGGTGGTGATTGACTCCGCTGTCCTGGCGTCGTGAGGGAGTTTGTTCCACCATTGGGGGGCCAGAGCAGCGAACAGTTTTGACTGGGCTGAGCGGGAACTGTACTTCCTCAGTGGTAGGGAGGCGAGCAGGCCAGAGGTGGATGAACGCAGTGCCCTTGTTTGGGTGTAGGGCCTGATCAGAGCCTGGAGGTACTGAGGTGCCGTTCCCCTCACAGCTCCGTAGGCAAGCACCATGGTCTTGTAGCGGATGCGAGCTTCAACTGGAAGCCAGTGGAGAGAGCGGAGGAGCGGGGTGACGTGAGAGAACTTGGGAAGGTTGAACACCAGACGGGCTGCGGCGTTCTGGATGAGTTGTAGGGGTTTAATGGCACAGGCAGGGAGCCCAGCCAACAGCGAGTTGCAGTAATCCAGACGGGAGATGACAAGTGCCTGGATTAGGACCTGCGCCGCTTCCTGTGTGAGGCAGGGTCGTACTCTGCGGATGTTGTAGAGCATGAACCTACAGGAACGGGCCACCGCCTTGATGTTAGTTGAGAACGACAGGGTGTTGTCCAGGATCACGCCAAGGTTCTTAGTGCTCTGGGAGGAGGACACAGTGGAGTTGTCAACCGTGATGGCGAGATCATGGAACGGGCAGTCCTTCCCCGGGAGGAAGAGCAGCTCCGTCTTGCCGAGGTTCAGCTTGAGGTGGTGATCCGTCATCCACACTGATATGTCTGCCAGACATGCAGAGATGCGATTCGCCACCTGGTCATCAAAAGGGGGAAAGGAGAAGATTAATTGTGTGTCGTCTGCATAGCAATGATAGGAGAGACCATGTGAGGTTATGACAGAGCCAAGTGACTTGGTGTATAGCGAGAATAGGAGAGGGCCTAGAACAGAGCCCTGGGGACACCAGTGGTGAGAGCACGTGGTGAGGAGACGGATTCTCGCCACGCCACCTGGTAGGAGCGACCTGTCAGGTAGGACGCAATCCAAGCGTGGGCCGTGCCGAGTTGCCCAACTCGGAGAGGGTGGAGAGGAGGATCTGATGGTTCACAGTATCGAAGGCAGCCGATAGGTCTAGAAGGATGAGAGCAGAGGAGAGAGAGTTAGCTTTAGCAGTGCGGAGCGCCTCCGTGATACAGAGAAGAGCAGTCTCAGTTGAATGACTAGTCTTGAAACCTGACTGATTTGGATCAAGAAGGTCATTCTGAGAGAGATAGCGGGAGAGCTGGCCAAGGACGGCACGTTCAAGGGTTTTGGAGAGAAAAGAAAGAAGGGATACTGGTCTGTAGTTGTTGACATCGGAGGGATCGAGTGTAGGTTTTTTCAGAAGGGGTGCAACTCTCGTTCTCTTGAAGACGGAAGGGACGTAGCCAGCGGTCAGGGATGAGTTGATGAGCGAGGTGAGGTAAGGGAGAAGGTCTCCGGAAATGGTCTGGAGAAGAGAGGAGGGGATAGGGTCAAGCGGGCAGGTTGTTGGGCGGCCGGCCGTCACAAGACGCGAGATTTCATCTGGAGAGAGAGGGGAGAAAGAGGTCAGAGCACAGGGTAGGGCAGTGTGAGCAGAACCAGCGGTGTCATTTGACTTAGCAAACAAGGATCGGATGTCGTCGACCTTCTTTTCAAAATGGTTGATGAAGTCATCTGCAGAGAGGGAGGGGGGGGGGGAGATCAGGGCTGCTGAGCACATGACTTGCATGCCCGGTCAGTAATTTGATGATGATTAGGCCTACTACAAGATTTAGATACCCGGCTACTACCTTACCTAAGCAACCTAAAAAAAAATGCTGACATGGGCTAATTGAGTTACTGACATAAGTGGAAAACTGCTGATGCACTACCAAGTTTAGAAATTTCACCTTTACTTTTTTACAGTAAGGTGAGACCCCAACTGAATTCCCCCCAAAAATGTAACGCAGCACGTAGTCTGCCTATATGAACGGCTTTGCCTGAAGTACCTCCTCATGTCCAGTTTACCAGTAGGCCTATGTTCCTATGAGTCTTACCAAGTACTCCCTGTGGATAGGCCAAGAACCTACAGGGGAACATTGATATTTGTCATATAACACTCAAACATTTTACCGACAAATTCTGCAAAAACAAAAATAAAATCAAAACAGCCCAGACAGGAAAACGCTTCAACACTCGCATTAACATAAAATAAGTAACATAAAATAAGTAACATAAAATAAGTAACATAAAATAAGTAACATAAAATAATTAACATAAAATAAGTAACGTAAAATAAGTAACATAAAATAATTAACATAAAATAAGTAACATAAAATAATTATCATAAAATGTGATTTGATTACACATGTTATTTATCAGATGATTTTATTTGCAAAAGGTTTGATAATGCATCCTGCAACTCTGCATTTAAAAGCATAGGTTTTCCACTATATTTATTTTTTAAATGCATGAAGAGAAATGCCCACTAAGGTCAAAAGGGCTGTAGTGATGAGTCAAGAGCTGGAAGAAACCCATGCAGCCTCACCTTCCACCTGGAGCTCTCCCTTCACCCTACTGAAATGAGTCTGGCATATGATGTTAGCCGCACACGTGTAGTTGTTGATGATCAGGGTGTCCCCTCTGTCTGTTATATTGTAACGTGGTGCCCCTGTCCCACTTCCTCATGCTGTGCTGTCTAGCCGAGACATGGAGGAGATACTTGGGTGGGGACTAGTAAAGAAGAAAATGCCCTTTTGAGGGGATTAAACATTAAAGAACACAAACACACGCACTCACAAAACACACACTGTACTGCCTGTAGATGGCCATTGGTACTTGAAGAATGTAACTTAGAAATGCCTCATGAGCAACGGTCTTACCCCATCAAAACCCCAAATAAGGCTTGTTTTACTTCATTGTTGGTGAACAATATAATTGAACACTGTATAGCTGCAAAACATGGTTAAAACAATCATGTTGATGTCATGGACGGTCAAGTCCTTGTGTCCATATGTGAGTCCTTGCATATATGTATTTGAGTGGTTAAATGTATCCTGCCACGTTCCTCAGCTGTTTACGGGAGAAGGCTTTGTTGTCCCCCAAAATCAAATAGGGGAGGGGACTGTGGATCTGTCTACGTCCATACATTCGTTTGCGTTTTCGTACGTCAGTCACACATGAATTACTTTTGTCACCAGTGTGGTTTGACTGAACACATATTTCACTTCCTTGACTTGAGTGTTTTAACATTTTGAATTACTGACACGTGAGAATTCTGCATTTAATTGATTCAACACATTCACACTTTGCATAAGTCATCATATATGGCTGTGTTTCATGATTGATTTCAGGTGTTTACAGTGCTGGTTATTCCTCTGTCCCTCGCACTTCTCTTCCTACATAATGATCTCTATTCAGTTCTCAGTCTGATACCTTTCCTAGGTTGGAAAGATCTGTGTTGTGCCAAACAAGAAACATTTTCCCAAGTGGCTCATTCAGTAAAGTGTATGATGTCTGGCTCCTCTAGCCTGGTCTCAGATTTGTTTCTGCTGTATAGCCATCTCCTATGGCTAGATTGCACTTAACAGGTCTGGGACCAGGCTAGCTCCTCTTGCCTACATGACACCACATCCTCTCCCCTGCCCAGCTCTCAGACACTCTGACAATTCAGAATAAGGAAGACATCCCGTATAATAACCAGCTGGGCCCAGGTACCATGTCAGCAATGCACTGCGACCAGCCCCACGCCCTTCATGGATACATCCCATGACAGGGTGGATTAAACCCTGCAGAGCAGTGGGGGTGACAGAGAGAGACATGGAGATTAACAGTGTGTGTGTGTGGGTGTGTGTCTGTGTGCCAGACATTGCTGTCTATTAATGCAGTACGATGTAGAAGCGATCTTAGCCTCAAGCTCTGCAACCTGCAATGAAATAAACCTCTACTGCTCTCTGGTGGTGAAATAATGATGACTCACTTTCTATCTTTAGGAGCATTGTACTCTGGGTTCTGGGCTTCTCTAGCTCATTCCACCTAATGTCAGATCTTTTGGTGTCTGCTTCAAGCTCTCACCTAAAGTCGTATTGATTCACAGAACTCACGATGGTGACCTCAACAACCTATCTTTGTTTTGTTTTACACAAACTGCAGAAAATATACACACACACACACACACACACACACACACACACACACACACACACACGCTTTAACTCACTGACACAGGTGAGATCGACACATCACGTCCCCTCAGGTGCTGTTGTTGTCTGTGTTTGAAGCTGTAGTGTTGATTCTGTCATTTGTAGTTTATTTGATTGTCATTGACCATTTAGAATTTGCTGTATTGTTGTCCTCAAGGCACACTTGTATATTAGATGCTGATCTCAATGGGTTCCCTTGAATAAATAAAAGTTCAATAAAAAACCTCATGACAGGATCTTCAATGGTGTGATAAAGAACCTGGGAGCTGCTGAAAAGACACACAGGTATCAGTTACTTCGCTTATGTTGCTGACTGTAATTTATGTAGCTAAACCTCTGTGTTGTGGTCATGTCATGTAATGCTTTGCTTGTGTGTTTGATGGGAGACAATCAGACACAAGCAGCGCCGCCTGTAGCCTTTTGGGGGCCCTAAGCGAGATTTGGTTGGGCCTCCCCCCATCTCGGGTCAAAACGTTGTGCCCCCCCTTGCCAGCAGACAGAGACACCTAGTATCAGACAGCATTACCAGAGAACTGAATAGAGATCATTATGTAGGAAGAGAAGTGCGAGGGACAGGGGAATAATCACCACTGTACACACCTGAAGTCAATCATGAAACACAGCAAACTATGATGACATACGCAGTGTGAATGTGTTGAATCAATTAAGTGCAGAATTCTCACGTGTCAGTAATTCCAAATGTTAAAACATTGATGTCAAGGAGGTTAAATATGAGTTTAGTCAAACCACACTAGTGACACAAGTAATTAATGTTAAACGGGTAGGTTTCTAGTACCCCGTTAAAATTCTTCATCATTTGTTATTCAACATTGAGGACCATGGGTACAGGTAGGCAATGAATACATTTAAGTTACTTTGTTTATTTATTTACATAACGGAAGTAGGCCTGCTGTAGGTGTGTGTGCGTGTGCGTGTGCGTGTGCGTGTGCGTGTGTGTGTGTGTGTGTGTGTGTGTGTGTGTGTGTGTGTGTGTGTGTGTGTGTGTGTGTGTGCAAGCAAGAGGACTGACCATCCATGAGATCAATATGCTTGTTTTAGCCATGTTTTGAAGGTATACCGTGTTCAATAACATTGTTCACAAACAAGCTTATATTTTGGGTTTTGATGGGGTAAGACTAAGGAGGGTGTTGGAACAGACCCATAGCTATGGCTGTTGAGGTATTACCGCCACACGGGCAGTCATGACCACAGTACAATCCCATGTGACCGTTGAGTCATATAATCTCCTTTTATGCACTCTTTACATGGGTTGGTAGAATCCAACTCGCTATCGACCGTCAGGTCGCTAAAGGCCTGGTACTCAGGGCTCTATTGTCCCTCTAACCACTCTGACATCAATGCAAACAAAAATCACATCAAACACTTATCATTAAAACAGTATTGTGCTTTTCAAACTCACCTCACTATGACTGAGAGGAAATATATTCATGAGCCACCTTATAAATATCTCAATGTCATGTATGTACAGTAAATGACATATTATTCCTTAAGAGTCGTCAATCTATGTAACATAATAAGAAAATCCCCATCAAAATGCATTGGTTTAAACTATAGATATCTGCATGGACTGCATCTCAATCCACCACATCCGCCTTTTGCATCTGCGGTGGAATGTGGCTGAGCAACAGCGGTGTTTGTCAGACCGTAAGACATAACGAAAATCGGACCTCTGGCGAAAACATCTGTAGCTTGCGTCCGAATAGTTTGGCTTACAGAATAATAAGAACACTCTAAGACCACATTGTTCTCTACGACCCCCACAAGTGTCACGGGATCCGTTTGAAGATAACCATTACCGGTATGAAAAAAAAGCCCCCCCAAGACCCACTGGACTCGTCTCAAAGTCGGTACTGTCGATGTGCCAACTTCTGTTTATAGCGTCCAAACCGTTTGGGCCAAAAACTAATGTGACCCCACTGTGGAAAGGGGATATTCTCACGAACACAATGTTGTTCTCTGCTTTGCTCTACAACCCCACAAGGTTTCATGGAACTCGTCTGAAAGTAACCAGTACCGGTTTAAAAAAACACCTGGAAGTACAGAGGTAGTTTGTGCCCCCCCCAAAAAAGGTGTTAAATATGTGTCCAAAACACAAAAATATTTTCCTTAGCTTTCTTGTATCCCCTAGATCGGGAATTCCCAAACTGGGTTATGCGAAATGACGTCGGGGTACGCCAAATAAAAATGTATATCACATTTAAAGATATATATATATATATATATTTATGTATATATATTTTTTTAAATCTTCACATTTTCAAACAGTCCATTTATATTTTACAGCGGGGCTATACATTTGGGTGATGTTTTTTTCTCACCTGAGTAGCCTCGTTTCACTGCCCAACATAAAAATCAACCATCTAGTGTTGAGGAAATAACAACACAATGTCAAATACAGGTAACCATGTCAAATAATGAACATCCAATCACATTAACCATTACTCTCTCACGGGAATCCCACTAACGGTCTGTATGTAGCCAAACATAGCTGCTGCTCATGTTGGTATCTGTACTGATGGCACAAAAGCCATGGCATGATCTGAATCTAGGATTACAGGAACTCTCAACTATATGCAACTATATTCAATGTGCGGGACAAATCTGAGGCTATGATTAAGAAGTTGGAGCTCTTCTCTGTCTGCATTAAATGAACAAGGACAACACACAGGTCTTTCCGTCATTGTATGATTTCTTTGAGTGCAAATGAACTCAAGCTTACGGACGATGTCAAATGTGATATAGCGAAGCACCTGAGTGAGTTGGGTGTGCAATTATGCAGGTAATTTCCCGAAATGGACAACACAAACAACTGGATTCATTATCCCTTTCATGCCTTGCCTCCAGTCCACTGAACTATATCTGAACAAGAGAGCCTCATCAAAATTGCAACAAGCAGTTCTGTGAAATTTGAATGTGCTAGATGGGGTACGCAGCTGGAGGTTGAATGTTTGAAGTGGTACTGGACTGTAAAAAGTTTGTGATTCCTTATGATACATTTTTTGACTGTTTGTTTTGTCATTTAATAAGAATATGTCATTCAATGCATTTCTATGGGCTACAGTAGCAAAGGCCAAATTCAATATTTTATCCTCCCCCATGGCTTAGACTTTGGAGATTATACTGTAAGGAAGGCATAAAGTATGCTGAATAATATGTTTATAATGTGGCACAGTGGGGCAAAAAAGTATTTAGTCAGCCACCAATTGTGCAAGTTCTCCCACTTAAAACGTTGAGAGAGGCCTGTAATTTTCATCATAGGTACACTTCAACTATGACAGACAAAATGAGAGAAAAAAATCCAGAAAATCACATTGTAGGATTTTTAATGAATTTATTTGCAAATTATTGTCACGGCTTTCTTCTGTTGAAGGAGAGGCGGACCAAAACACAGCGTGGTTATTTTGATACATCTTTAATAAAGATGACAATAGAACAATAAACAAAAACAAGAAACGTGAAAAACCGAAAACAGCCCTATCTGGTGTGACAAACACAAAGACAGGAACAATCACCCACAAACCCCAACACCAAACAGGCTACCTAAATATGGTTCCCAATCAGAGACAATGACTAACACCTGCCTCGGATTGAGAACCATATCAGGCCAAACACAGAAACAGACAAACTAGACACACAACATACAAAGCAAACTATGGTCAGGGTGTGACAATTATGGTGGAAAATAAGTATTTGGTCAATAACAAAAGTTTATCTCAATACTTTGTTATATACCTTTTGTTGGCAATGACAGAGGTCAAACATTTTCTGTAAGTCTTCACAAGGTTTTCACAGACTGTTGCTGTTAATTTGGCCCATTCCTCCATGCAGAGCTCCTCTAGAGCAGTGATGTTTTGGGGCTGTTGCTGGGCAACACAGACTTTCAACTCCCTCCAAATTTTCTATGGGGTTGAGATCTGGAGACTGGCTAGGCCACTCCAGGACCTTGAAATGCTTCTTACGAAGTCACTCCTTCGTTGCCCAGGCGGTGTGTTTGGGATCATTGTCATGCTGAAAGACCCAGCCACGTTTCATCTTCAATGCCCTTGCTGATGGAAGGAGGTTTTCACTCAAAATCTCACGATACATGGCCCCATTCATTCTTTCCTTTACACGGATCAGTCGTCCTGGTCCCTTTGCAGAAAAACAGCCCCAAAGCATGATGTTTCCACCCCCATGCTTCACAGTAGGTATGGTGTTCCTTGAATGCAACTCAGCATTCTTTGTCCTCCAAACACGACGAGTTGAGTTTTTACAAAAAAGTTCTATTTTGGTTTCATCTGACCATATGGCATTCTCCCAATCTTCTTCTGGATCATCCAAATGTTCTCTAGCAAACTTCAGACGGGCCTGGACATGTACTGGTTTAAGCAGGCGACACGTCTGGCACTGCAGGAGTCCCTGGCGGCGTAGTGTGTTACTGATGGTAGGCTTTGTTACTTTGGTCTTAGCTCTCTGCAGGTCATTCACTAGGTCCCCCCGTGTGGTTCTGGGATTTTTGCTCACCGTTCTTGTGATCATTTTGACCCCACGGGGTGAGATCTTGCGTGGAGCCTCAGATCGAGGGAGATTATCAGTGAACTTGTATGTCTTCCATTTCCTAATAATTGCTCCCACAGTTGATTTCTTCAAACCAAGCTGCTTACCTATTGCAGATTCAGTCTTCCCAGCCTGGTGCAGGTCTACAATTGTGTTTCTGGTGTCCTTTGACAGCTCTTTGGTCTTGGCCATAGTGGAGTTTGGAGTGTGACTGTTTGAGGTTGTGGACAGGTGTCTTTTATACTGATAACAAGTTCAAACAGGTGCCATTAATACAGGTAACGAGTGGAGGACAGAGGAGCCTCTTAAAGAAGAAGTTACAGGTCTGTGAGAGCCAGAAATCTTGCTTGTTTGTAGGTGACCAAATACTTATTTTCCACCATAATTTTCAAATAACTTCATTAAAAATCCTACAATGTGATTTTCTGGATTTTGTTCCTCATTTTGTCTGTCATAGTTGAAGTGTACCTATGATGAAAATTACAGGCCTCTCTCATCTTTTTAAGTGGGAGAACTTGCACAATTGGTGGCTGACTAAATACTTTTTGCCCCACTGTATATGTTTGTAAGCACAGCAAATAACATGGGGAGTTACATGTTCAAAGGATCATTAGCATTTTTTTGCTGTAAAATCATCTACTCTATTTTAAATCAAACTTACTGCACATGTTTTAAAGCTTAACCTGGCTGGCTGTCAAACACAGCTCACAGTTAGGTGACACTTTCCACAATCTGTTCCTGTCAGAGGATGCAAGCAGGAAAATGATTCAAAATGATTTTAAGCCAAAGGAAAGGATGATAGTACCTCGTATTTCAGAAACATTCCATGGTGCTTCTCAAATGAGGAAAAACTTAAAAGCGTTTGCGGCGTAAATGGGCACCTTCCACAATGATCAAGTTCGAACATGATACACATGACACTTTTTAGTTCAGTCACTGTCATCGGAGTATGAATATTTTATATGAATATTTTATATGAAGCAACCAAGAATGAATCTAAAAGAGAGGGTCTTTATGAGATATCCTCTCTTCATCCTCTGAGTAGACTCAGTACCGTGAAGACGAGGGTACTGTAGAGGGCGAGACCATGCGGAGCGACCTTGTTGGCATAACTGCCAGAGCACTGTTGAAGAGTCAATGTGATGGCAGGGCTGTGTGTGTGTGTGTGTGTGTGTGTGTGTGTGTGTGTGTGTGTGTGTGTGTGTGTGTGTGTGTGTGTGTGTGTGTGTGTGTGTGTGTGTGTGTGTGTGTGTTTGTGGTTTGTGGAAGAGGACAGATACCACCATGGCAGCAGACAAAGCCACTTGCACCACCCTGTCACCCCCTCTGTGCCAGCCATGTTGACAGCCATAAGGGACACAGCTAACTCAGCCAGCAGGTGTGACTTGCCTGTTGAAGAATGACAAGTAGAGAAAGAAGGACAGGGAGGGAGGGAAGGAGAGAGGGAGGGTAGGTAACAGAGGAGAGAAAGAAGGACAGGGATGGTGGGAAGTAAAAGAGCAAGGGAGGGAGATGGATGGAGGGAGGAGAAGGAGGGAAGGTAAGAAGCGAGGGAACAAGGGACGGAGCAGGAAAGACGTGTGAACTTCCATCAACCAAAGGCTTGCACACATCGCACCTATGTGGATCTAGCGATTGACTGCCGATTGTTCATTGCACTGTGTTTTAGGGACTAAACGCTGCCTTTTAAAAAAAAGGTTATTCATTCAGGGCAACCCATTGAGACCAGGGTTTCAAATACAATGGTGCAGTGAGGACAACAATACAATAAATTCAAAATGACCAATAAAAATGTAATAAACTACAAACTACTTAATCAACACTACAGTTTCATACACCACAAATACAATTACCTACATTCAATCCATACAGTTGCAATTCCCATGAATGGAGGGAGGGAAGGAAGGAGAAAGGGAGAGAGAGGGAGAGCGAGGAAGGGAGTGAGAGAGAGGGAGAGCGAGGGAGGGAGTGAGAGAGAGGGAGAGCGAGGGAGGGAGTGAGAGAGAGGGAGAGCGAGGGAGGGAGAGAGTGAGAGGGAGAGCGAGGGAGGGAGTGAGAGAGAGGGAGAGCGAGGGAGGGAGTGAGAGAGACAGATGGACAGAGGTTCTATTATCCTTCAGGGAGACAGGAGCGTTCTTGTTTTCGCACAGTCTGGTCTGATCTGCGAGATATTGAGTGTTGGGTTATTACCCTGCATTGCGGCCCTATCTCCTCCTTATCTTTCTCAATTCTGCGTGTGTGACCTTCACCCTGCCGACCCTATCTCCTTCCCCGGGGCGGCAGGGTAGCCTAGTGGTTAGAGCGTTGGTCTAGTAACCGGAAGGTTGCAAGTTCAAACCCCCGAGCTGGCAAGGTACATATCTGTCCCTGAACAGGCAGTTAACCCACTGTTCCTTGGCTGTCATTGAAAATAAGAATTTGTTCTTAACTGACTTGCCTGGTTAAATAAAGGTAAAATTTAAAAATCTCTGTCTGAGACAGCAGGGTTAGGTTGAACTGTGAGAGTGATGCCATAGCTGTCTATGACTCTCATCACCGTCATTTCCTCCCTCCCTCCTCCTTTTTCTTTCTTGTCTATAGATTTCATACTGTCACTGCTCCTCTGTCCTCAGGTATTAACTTGTTGTTCTAGACTTGGCAGGGTGTGGATGGGTAGAGCTTAACCCCATGACCCCATAACTCTAGGATTACTGAACTGATCAAAACAGCATCTCCTCCATATTGAAGCTCAAGCAGGAATACCTTGCAATGAAGCCCACTTTATATTGCTAACTAAATATTATTGGGCACCCAAATGAATTATCGCAAGGGAGATGACTTACTTGACTAAAGCCCTTGGCTCCTTTAGGCCAATGTAGTGCATACCATACATACCCACTTATAACCTCTCTCACAGGTCAACAAGCTGACAAACCTCCTCTCTCTCCCTCTCCAGATCCTAAGAAACAGAGCCTGGTCGAACGGAGAGAGGAGAGGAGCTGAGCTGAGAGAGCTGAAACAGAGCCTGGTAGAATGGAGAGGAGAGGAGCTGAGCTGAGAGCTGAAACAGAGCCTGGGCGAACTGAGAGGAGAGGAGCTGAGCTGAGAGCTGAAAGCTGAAACAAAGCCTGGTCAAACTGAGAGGAGAGGAGCTGAACTGATCTGAGAGGGTAGGTGATATGATCAGTATTCTGATCCACAATGCTGCGGCCTGGTCTCCTGTTTAATAATCCTGATGCAGCCAGTCTCCATCACCTGGTAGTGCAGGGTTAATTCTCCACTCTACATGTGTTTTTATTGCCCCGCCCCCCTGGGGCCCTGTGTAATTACTTTGCACTGATGAGAAACCGTACGGCGTAAATTACCATTGTGTACTGCAATTACACCCATGGAAGTGAAGTGTAAGTGTGTGAATTGAAATAAATAAATATCCTGCTCTTACATTTCACTTAAGAAGGAAAGATGTGGGCGTCTTGCTCCTATTAGGCTCTAATTCTCAGAGTAAAAACTCTACAGACACTATGAAAGCTTAACCAAGTTGCATTCTTCCCAGAGGGTCAATACAGCTGCATTAGACAAAAACATTTTCACACAAACACTGATATTTAACCCTTCCTCCTAGGCTGAGTCTCCTCCTACACATCTGTACAAACATTGTGTCTTCACTGCTAGGCAGGACACGGTGATACGGGCCATAAACTTTTCTTTCTCCCTTAACGTGACCATAACCTGATCTTATCAATGCCTGCCACATGTGATCGCTTCCCTATTCAATATTTCAATAGGATACCTGCTACAATGCAAACGTCATACATTACCCTCTCTCCCTCAGTGACATGACTAAGTATATTTCATATTCTCAGAACCCAACACTCTTAAAATCTTAGTCCAGTCTGATACTACCGAAGGTCAAAGAGTAGGTATAAACTCTTTATCCTCCAAGTCATAGGATGATGCGGGTGATGTATGAAAATGTACAGTATACAGACGTTTATTTTATTCCATGTTGACAATTAACAGTCCCTCAGACTGGAAAAATATTGTAATGAGTGTGTGTGTGTGTGTGTGTGTGTGTGTGTGTGTGTGTGTGTGTGTGTGTGTGTGTGTGTGTGTGTGTGTGTGTGTGTGTGTGTGTGTGTGTGTGTGTGTGTGTGCACATGTCCCCTATCAGTATTCCACTGCCACTACTGCTGATTCTACTCCTGTCTGTTGCTCGCTGCACATCACCTCAACTTGCCCCTCCTCACCCCTCTATCTTCAGCCTCTCTTCACAGGACTGTATGTCACTGTACTTTCCTCCAAAAACCCAGAGGAAGGGCACATGCTGAAACGAGTTGGTCTTTAACAATAAAGAAGCATTTTTGACGTCCACTTTCATAGTCCTCCAAGAGTCTCTGAATATCGATATATTAACGGTACTTTTCCTCTGACAGACTCAACCTTTTGCTACTGGCTGTTTTGTTTCACAGGTACAGTGACAAACACAAGGCAGAATGTTGTTGGTGATTTACCAGAAGCTTGGTTGGTCCATATCCACAGATGTTAGATACAATAATAAAATACAGGGACTTGGTTTCATGCTGTGTGAAAATCACTTGATTCCTGTAATTTAATGTCACATTGTCTGTAATCGGTTTCTTAGTCCAAACAACCTTGATATGAAGCTGTTCTGACACACACACACACACACACACACACACACACACACACACACACACACACAGCCTCTGACATAGTTCCTAGTGACACGTAACGCTCTAAAAATCCAATCGTTAGATTGTCTTGTTGCTTATTATGACCCTAACATTTGTTTACTGTTCACAATGACACGGTACGCTTTTCTTTCTCCCGAGGGAAGGACCTGATTCCAACCTTTGTTTTATCGACTACCTTTCTCAGGCAACCCATGCTGATTGGAAAATTGATGTTGTGAAATAAAACAACATTAATGGAACAGTGCTTAATTCCATTTGTTGCTCAATGCAAATTATTTCTAAGACGAGTAGCATTTGTCCATATCTTCTGCAAAGTAGTGCTTGTGTGTGTGAGTGTGAGTGTGAGTGTGAGTGAGTGTGTGTGTGTGTGTGTGTGTGTGTGTGTGTGTGTGTGTGTGTGTGTGTGTGTGTGTGTGTGTGTGTGTGTGTGTGTGTGTGTGTGTGTGTGTGTGTGTTCTGTGTGTGACAGGCTTTCTAAAGTACTGTAAATGCTGATTGCTTTCCATCAGGAGATTAAAGGCTCTACGGACTCTGGAACATTTTCTAATCTGAAAAATGTATTGCCTGTGACAAAAGTGGTTTGATTATGTTCATAACTTTCTAAAGAGGACAGTGTCCTGATCTGTGATACACATCATTCAGATGTATGGTAATTTGTCTGACTATCTGAGTCAAATGCTTGCACAGGAAAAGAGAGCAACGTTGTAACTGAGAAAAGTCTGCATATTTTACAGACGTTTTAGTCAAGCGCTGAACCTTTGGAACAACTCTGCCAAACAACTGCCTAAGCAATGTTAAAATGGATGTAGAAACTCTTCAAATAGCTACTTCATGTTAATTAACTGAACAGTTTCACTCCTGTTACATTGTTTACATTATTCTGCTATGAGCCTCCATCTGTTGCATTGGCCTTAGAGTAGGTTGGCTGGTGAGAGCCATGGCTCTGATGCCGGCATGCCTACCCACTCTCTATCTTCCTTTTCCTCCTCTCGTGCACTTTGTTCTTCATGCTGGTTTCCAGGGAAGTATGGAAGTCTGCTTAGTGAAGGAGTGAGAGAGGTACAGCGACAGAGCATAACGAGAGAGAGAGAGAGGTAGAGAGAGGTAGAGAGAGAGAGGGAGAGAGAGAGGGAGAGAGGGAGAGAGAGAGGGAGAGAGGGAGAGAGAGAGAGAGAGAGAGAGAGAGAGAGAGAGGAGTGAGTCTCTTGCTGACCTGTTGTGTTGTGGAAACAACGTTGATTCAACCAGAGTGCCAAGTTGTAAGTGACCATGGAGTCTCCAAACCTTCCTCTTCCCCTCATTCTCCTCCTGCTGCATTTCACCCACCCACCACAGGCATCTGGGGTAGCCTACAACTCCCTCCCACTCTGTCTCTGCTGCTAAGAAAAATACATAAAGACTGTACTGTATGTACAGCATATTCTGTTGAGGCATAACATAGGTATTTGCATTTGCATATATCCATATTAATTAGGAATGACACATGGTTTTGGTGGTTTTGGTTCATTTTGATGGTTTTGGTTCATTTCAATGTAAAATGCTAATTATTATGATAAGATGTTCCACTCACACAAAAGCTGTGTTTAAGTTGTAGAGAAAAACAACGTGGTTGTATATGATGGTGTCACGGTAATACAAAGCTACCGCATGGCCGCGCTGTAGACATGTATTTGACCACTTGATTGCCGGTGCAAAGTGAAGTACGGGTTCTTTTTTTAACCCTCCTGTTGTGTTCCGGTCAAAATTGGACCGGTTTACAAGTTTTCTCTGTGAAAAATGTAGTTAATTTAATCTGATTGTCATAAGGTTCCATGACTTTGTCCACACAGAGCATCTGAACACACAAAATGCATTACATTTTGGGTGTTTCATTTAACTTTTGTACACCTGTGATGTTCCCGGTCCAAAATGACCGGTCATTATCAATGAATAGGTGAGACTACAATTAGTGCATAAAATTCAGGCACTTGCCCATTTATCAGATGGACACACTTCCTCTCCCAGACCCACACATGCATGTGTGTTTGAGCACACACACACACACCTCATTCCCCTTCTTGGCTTCCATGGCAACCCCCAAGGGTATCTTTCCCCAATCGAATCTTTCCCCCACGGGAACCACACCTGTTGGCATTCTCACAAACAATCGCAACAATGTTTCAATAATATACAGAGCTTTCCTCACAGCTCCTGTACATAAAGCTGTTTTGAGGCGTTGCTCACAAATCATTCTGTTGCACCACAATGACCAAATGATATACTGTATGTGAGGCTCTTGATCATATATTTGATCCTGACACTGGTGAGGAGGAGAGAGGCCAGGAAACTGACAGTGAAGATGCATTAGAGGAGGAAGTGTCTGAAGTTGAAGACAACACAGAATATGATCCAGACCAAGAGACAACCAATGTGGAACAATCCATCTCAGCCCTGCTGACGTCGTTGTTACATTCCATACAGTCCTGGTCTTCATCCCCACCTGAGAGGAGAGGTCGGCTATCGGCTGAACAGGTTTACTCAAAAACGAGGTGTATCAGCTCAGGTCAATGAGGTCTACAGGCCATAAATAGCAAATAGAAGTTCAAAATGTCTAATGGTCACAAGAACTTAAGTTGCTAAAAAGATCTAACACAACATTAGGTGATAATATATGGATTATTATGGATTTATAATCAGCTGTAGTGGGGGGGGGGGGGGGGGGTCATTTTGGACCGGGAACACAATTAATTAACATGAAACGAACACAACAGGAGGGTTTATTATTTGCCCCCTACGGGCCAACAGTTAAAATGTATAGCAGAGTGATTCTACTGATACTATGGACCAAGGGCCAACAGTTAAAATGTATAGCAGAGTGATTCTACTGATACTATGGACCAAGGGCCAACAGTTAAAATGTATAGCAGAGTGATTCTACTGATACTATGGACCAAGGGCCGACAGTTAAAATGTATAGCAGAGTGATTCTACTGATACTATGGACCAAGGGCCAACAGTTAAAATGTATAGCAGAGTGATTCTACTGACACTATGGACCAAGGGCCAACAGTTAAAATGTATAGCAGAGTGATTCTACTGATACTATGGACCAAGGGCCAACAGTTAAAATGTATAGCAGAGTGATTCTACTGATACTATGGACCAAGGGCCAACAGTTAAAATGTATAGCAGAGTGATTCTACTGATACTATGGACCAAGGGCCAACAGTTAAAATGTATAGCAGAGTGATTCTACTGATACTATGGACCAAGGGCCAACAGTTAAAATGTATAGCAGAGTGATTCTACTGATACTATGGACCAAGGGCCAACAGTTAAAATCTATAGCAGAGTGATTCTTCTGATACTATGGACCAAGGGCCAACAGTTAAAATCTATAGCAGAGTGATTCTACTGATAATATGGACCAAGGGCCAACAGTTAAAATGTATAGCAGAGTTATTCTACTGATACTATGGACCAAGGGCCAACAGTTAAAATGTATAGCAGAGTGATTCTACTGATACTATGGACCAAGGGCCAACAGTTAAAATGTATAGCAGAGTGATTCTACTGATAATATGGACCAAGGGCCAACAGTTAAAATGTACAGCAGAGTGATTCTACTGATACTATGGACCAAGGGCCAACAGTTCAAATGCATAGCAGAGTGATTCTACTGATACTATGTGACCAGGGGCCAACAGTTAAAATGAATAGCAGAGTGATTCTACTGACACTATGGACCAAGGGCCAATAGTTAAAATGTATAGCAGAGTGATTCTACTGATACTATGGACCAAGGGCCAACAGTTAAAATGTATAGCAGAGTGATTCTACTGATACTATGGACCAAGGGCCAACAGTTAAAATGAATAGCAGAGTGATTCTACTGATACTATGGACCAAGGGCCAACAGTTAAATGTATAGCAGAGTGATTCTACTGATACTATGGACCAAGGGCCAACAGTTAAAATGTATAGTAGAGTGATTCTACTGATACTATGTGACCAGGGGCCAACAGTTCAAATGTATAGCAGAGTGATTCTACTGATACTATGGACCAAGGGCCAACAGTTAAAATGTATAGCAGAGTGATTCTACTGATACTATGGACCAAGGGCCGACAGTTAAAATGCATAGCAGAGTGATTCTACTGATACTATGGACCAAGGGCCAACAGTTAAAATGTATAGCAGAGTGATTCTACTGATACTATGGACCAAGGGCCAACAGTTAAAGAAAAAAGTGTTTATGTTTATTGGGAGTCACACACTGCACTGTGCACCTGTGAAAGGACAGTTGGCTGGGTTTGTCCATGGCATTTTTTGGGGACTGAATGGGCTCATGTTTCTACGCTGTAAGAAACATGTAACCTAGTAAGTGGAAAACTAGAGTGCTATTATTCGTTTTATTTGTTTTATGTTATGAAAGGTGATCATAGCTGTTGGTCGGACGGTCGCGTGTAATTACTGAAGATAACTTCCAATAAGGTAGCATGTTGTTTTAGTCGTTGAAATGAACCTACAAGGATATCCAACAACATTTTTTTTCTGCCATTTGGAGCCTGAGACTTGTCGAAATAGGGTAAGGAGTACACCCACACACAAACAGTTTTTACATACGACGTCCAATGCTTTATACAGCAGGTTCATTGTCATGATACCTAATACAATGACAATGTGTGTTTTTAATTCTGCAGAGACAGGTCTGGGAGGTCTACAGCAGTGTTGGTCGTGGACTATCTTTATCGTATTCATTGTAGAATATACAGTTGTCTAGTTTCCAAGGAACATTTCTTTAAAGGGAACATTCCCCTGGTGACAATCCTGGCGCATAGAAGACAGAAGTTGTTTTCAGTCCCTCGGTTCCAGCTTTGATGCAGCTGTACTGACCTCGTCTTCCGGACGATAGTGGGGTGAACACGCCGTGGCTCGGGTAGTTGTTGTCCTTGATTAACTTTTTGGCCTTCCTGTGACATCGGGTGCTGTAGGTATCCTGGAGAGCGGGTAGTTTGGCCCCGGTAAAGCCTTGTGCAGACCGCACCACCCTCTGGAGATGCAACAGTTGTGTGTTATAAATACTCTGGCGCTGCTGGGTATCACTTACAGACAAGCCAAGTACAAACTTTACTAGTTACTGTTATAGTATACTGCATATAACTGTCTGTATGCATTCCCACTCCCTCCATACTAGTGTTTCCCCTAGATTATTATCCTGGTGGGTCCCATGTAGTGGCCTCCAAAGCAACATCCCTTATTGATGTCACTTGCTGAATCCACTTAATTCAGTTTAGATGAAGTGGAGGAGACAGGTTAATATAGCAGGTTTTTCAAGTCTTGAGACAATTGAGACATGTATTGTGTATTCAGAGGGTGAATGGGCAAGACAAAATATTTAATTGATGAGGGCAAGACAAAATATTTAATTGAAGAGGGTATGGTAGTAGGTGCCAGGCGCACCGGTTTGAGTGTATCAAGAACTGCTACGCTGCTGGGTTTTACACGCTCAACAGTTTCCTGTGTGTATCAAGAATGATCCACCACCCAAAGGACATCCATCCAATTCAACAGAACTGTTGTCATGTATTGTCATGTTATGTCTTGTTCCTGTTCTTTCTCTTCACTTCGTTTCCCCCTGCTGGTCGTATTAGGTTACCTTCTCTTCCTTTCCTTCCCCCAGCTGTTCCTCATCTCCTTTAACTACCTCGTTTACCCTCTCCCACCTGTTCCCTTTTTCCCTCTGATTAGGTCTCTATTTCTCTCTCTGTTTCTGCTTCTGTCTTTGTCAGATTCTCGTTTGCTTCACCCTTGTCCTGTCCTGTCGTAATCTGCCTCTTCATCAGATGCTACGTGTGATCAGGTACCTCTGTCCTCTACAACCCGCGCCTACCCGGAGAGACCAGCAGTCTGTCGCCGCTAACCCTGCTATTCTCCTCTGCTGCTAGAAGGGGACTCTCCTGTTAAGATCAGAGGACTTTATGATTTATTTGTCGCCCTCTCTGCGGGTTGTCTATGTTGTCAATCGATACATCTGAAGAGGATCTATGTCTTCCCTGTGTTTTGACATTAAAAGACTCTGTTTCTGTTAAAGCGCTTTTGGGTCCTCACTCACCTGCATAACAACTGTGGGAAGCATTGGATTCAACATGGGCCAGAATCCCTGTGGACCACCTTCGACAACTTATATAGTCCATGCTCCAACGAATTGAGACTGTTTGAGGGCAAAATGGGATGGAACTCAATATTCCAGGCCTCGCTTCTTGTTTTTTGAGGCTGAGCAGGGCTTGAATTCTTTCCCTATAGTTACACCTGATTGAGCACGGCTTTCTTGTCCTATATTTATACCTGATTGAGCAGGACTTGTTTTCCCTACAGTTATACCTGATTGAGCTTGGCTTGCTTTCCCTATAGTTACACGTGATTGAGCAGGGCTTGTTTTCCCTACAGTTATACCTGATTGAGCAGGGCTTGCTTTCCCTATAGTTACACGTGATTGAGCAGGGCTTGTTTTCCCTACAGTTATAACAGATTGAGCAGGGCTTGCTTTCCCTATAGTTATACCTGATTGAGCAGGGCTTGCTTTTCCTATAGTTATACCTGATTGAGCACGGCTTGCTTTTCCTATAGTTATACCTGATTGAGCAGGGCTTGCTTTTCCTATAGTTATACCTGATTGAGCATGGCTTGCTTTTCCTATAGTTATAACAGATTGAGCATGGCTTGCTTTTCCTATAGTTATAACAGATTGAGCATGGCTTGCTTTTCCTATAGTTATTCCTGATTGAGCAGGGCTTGCTTTTCCTATAGTTATACCTGATTGAGCACGGCTTGCTTTTCCTATAGTTATACCTGATTGAGCAGGGCTTGCTTTTCCTATAGTTATACCTGATTGAGCAGGGCTTGCTTTCCCTATAGTTATACCTGATTGAGCAGGGCTTGCTTTCCCTATAGTTATACCTGATTGAGCAGGGCTTGCTTTTCCTATAGTTATACCTGATTGAGCAGGGCTTGCTTTCCCTATAGTTATACCTGATTGAGCAGGGCTTGCTTTCCCTATAGTTATACCTGATTGAGCAGGGCTTGCTTTCCCTATAGTTATACCTGATTGAGCAGGGCTTGCTTTCCCTATAGTTATACCTGATTGAGCAGAGCTTCAGTGTGTGTGTGTGTGTGTGTGTGTGTGTGTGTGTGTGTGTGTGTGTGTGTGTGTGTGTGTGTGTGTGTGTGTTTTGTGTGTTGCTTGGAGGAGTTATAGTAGTAGAGAAGGTAATTTAATCTGGCAGGCCCCTATGTCTCCAAATCCCTCCCTGTACTGACATGCAGTCAGTGTGAAACACACCGTGATTGGGGGCGTAGAGGGTGAACGTGGGAAGGGAAACCACATGGGAACACACTCTGATGGGAGAAGGTGGGTGGGCGCCAGGCTTGGGGTTATACCAAGGACGAGGGGATAGAAGTGTTGGCTGTGCTGGATACTGTGGTGTGGATCGGACAGATCTTTCATCATACAGAAAATGGTTCAACACTCACAAAGCTCTCTTGGGGAACACAGCTTGGAAAGGAGAACATGGGAGCACAAACACACAGAGAGAGAAGAGGGATGGAAGTTTCTCGGATTGGTCTCTCACATATTATGACCAGCCGGGCTACCTTGTTATATTTTTAGTCTTTTCTTTGCTGAACTGTACTCTTTCTTCCATCCATATGAAGATGTTCATCTGTCTAGCTCTGACTCTTCTTCACCTGACTAGAGAGAGAGAAGTCACTTTAAACATTTTTTTTAGACAGATTTAATGGACAGACGGCTTTAAGACATCTTTAGACACGGACCGCCCTCTTCCTCGCCTCAAACGGACGGGTCAACACACGCTGAGAGAAACGGCCTCACTGTGAAGCCGTCAAGCAGACAGATAGAATGACTCACCAAAGCTTTCCCTATTACCCGACCACACACAGTTTAATTGCCACAACTGAGAGCACTTCAACTATTTCTGTATATAGTTCAGAGGTTCGTCATTTAGCTTGCGGCCCAACATACAGCACCAATTAAAAGTTTGGACATACCTACCCATTTAAGGGTTTTTCTTTAATTTGACTATTTTCTACATTGTAAAAAAAAAAGTGTTTAAATATATTTTATATTTTGTCCTGTTGAAAAACAAATGATAGTGGGACTAAGTGCAAACCAGATGGGATGGCGTATCACTGCAGAATGCTGTGTTACCAAAAATGCATCCCCACACCATCACAACACCTTCTCCATGCTTCATGGTGGGAACCACACATGCGGAGATCATCCATTCACCTACTCTGCGTCTCACAAAGTCACGGCAGTTGGAACCAAAAATCACACATTTTGCCTCATCAGACAAATGGACAGATTTCCACTGGTCTAATATCCATTGCTCGTGTTTCTTGGTGCAAGCAAGTTTCTTATTTTTCTTATTTTTCTTGCTATGCTTTAATGGTGGTTTCTTTGCAGCAATTCGACCATGAAGGCCTGATTCACACAGTCTCCTCTGAACAGTTGATGTTGAGATGTGTCTGTTACTTGAACTCTGTGAAGTATTTATTTGGGCTGCAATCTGAGGTGTTGTAAACTCTAATGAACTTATCCTCTACCACAGAGGTAACTCTTTGTCTTCCTTTCTTGTGGCGGTCCTCATGAGAGCCAGTTTTATCATAGCGCTTGATGGTTTTTGCGACTTCACTTGAAGAAAATGTCAAAGTTCTTGAAATTTTCCATATTGACTGACATTCATGTCTTAAAGTAATGATGGACTGTCGTTTCTCATTGCTTATTTTAGCTGTTCTTGCCATTTTGTGGACTTGGTCTTTTACCAATAGGGCTATCTGCTGTATCCAAAACTGATTGGCTCAAACTAATTAAGAATGAAAGAAATTCCACAAATTAACTTTTAACAAGGCACACCTGCTAAGTGAAATGCATTCCAGGTGACTACCTCATAAAGCTGGTTGAAGGAATGCCAAGAGTGTACAAAGCTATCATCAAGGCAAAGGGTGGCTACTTTGAATAATATTAAATATAAAATAGATTTTGATTCCATATGTGTTATTTCATAGTTTTGATGTCTTCACTATTATTCTACAATGTAGAAAATAGTAGGAATGAAGAAAGAAAGAAAAACCCTTGAATGAGTAGTGACTCACCTGCCATCGCCATGACATCCATCACCACCACACTCCCTAAACGGAGCTGACAGCATTCCCCGACCGCTCGATGTCCCCGACCTGCAGGGGCCAATGTGAACAGGAAGGAGGGGGATCCTCTCTCAGCTCTGTTCATCTGTCACTGTGCTTCTCCAGGTGGTAGCTAGCTAACTGATGTGTTGCTGAGTCCCTGAACACCACCAGGCCACCATGTTAGACAGATGGCTGTGTGTCAATTAGCCCAAAACTACCTGACTGATTTTTTAAAGCGTTTCAAAATTTGGGGTATGACGCGCTCACTTAACACAAGAAGAAAAAACAACTCAGAAACTGTAATCAACTTAGTGATCCAGATAGCCATGGTCAGTTATTTGTTTCTGTGACGCCTGCATTCAGACAAACAACTGACTGGAAGATCAGATTTCAAGTTAATAGACTATGTTAGAGTTTACACTTCCTCTTCCAATGACCTGTGGGGAGGTCAAAATAATGAAAAACGATCTACCAAATAATTTCATTTTAAAATGTTGATTACTTCTCCTTGCCATTATCATTCACCTGATGATGATATATGTTTTTTTTAAATCTAATGTATGATGTGGGTTTCCTGGGTGGGGGTCCCTGGGCAAGAACAGTTAGAAAACCCCTGAGCTAGAGGATATAGGGGCTATAATGTTGGCAGGTGTGGGTACCCAGCACGTGGGCAGGCAGCACCTGGAACTGGTCCTGACTCTCCTCTGTTCTCCTCCCAACATGGTCCTAATGCAGTGTCATCATCATGTTGCAGTTCTCTACCCAACACCTTCACCTCTGGACCATTACTGCTACAATGGAATATAACTTTATTTGACCTCAAGGGAATTTGTCTTCCACATTTCAAAGCATATGTTAATGGAATTGGTGGTTATGTAGGAATAGTTATATGGTGTTGATGGAGGACTGGACATTACATGGTCAAGGAGCATGGATATCATCTCCTACATGTCAATGAATTCTAGAATTTGGCTTCATAGTAGTTTGACATCCAAGCCAAGGATGACTGAGGTTGCGTCCCTCAAACTCGTAGGTTAAGAGTTGAATACCCCTGCCCTACTGTGTATAGTGCATTACTACTGTCATGTCTTTACTGTGGATTAAATTATATGACATGCTATTATATCAAATCAATTCTATGTCATTAATATTATCCTAATTAAACTAATCATGGAAATATAATTAACTAGGAAGTCGGGGCACCGCGGAAGAATGTTTAAAGAGCTGTTGTCTTCTGAAAAAAACTCTTAAAGGCCTGGTAAACTTTTATATCAATAGCAGTCAATTATTAATCGTCACCTTATTCAGTCTCATCTGAATGTCATAAAATTCTTGGTTATCTTCACGAACCCAGGCTAACAAATTGAATCAGCAAAACATCAGCATTAGATCTTCTGCATGGATTCTGTCTGACCTGGGCCCTGACAGTAAATCTCAGTTAGACCAAAAAAAGGTCAAGTTGCCAGGACCACAAATACAAATTCCATCTAGACACCATTGCCCTAGAGCACACAAGAAACTATACATACCTCAGCCTAAACATCTGCGCCACAGGTAACTTCCACAAAGCTGTGAACGATCTGAGAGGCAAGGCAAGAAGGGCCTTCTACGCCATTAAAAGGAACATACATTTTGATATACCAATTCGGATCTAGCAAAAATACTTTAATCAGTTATATAAATGGGACAAACACCAAATTGAGAGTCTGCATGCAGAATTCTGCAAAAATATCCTCTGCGTACAACGTAAAACTCTGTGTACAATTCTACAACCACATTAAAAGGAATCGATTCACAAACCTTTCTTAACAAAGCCATCACCTACAGAGAGATGAACCTGGAGAAGAGTCCCCTAATCAAGTTGGTCCTGAACCACAGTGACTGACCCAAAATTAAGGATTGCTTTAACTATGTACAGATTCAGTGAGCATAGCCTTGCTATTGAGAAAGGCCGCCGTAGACAGACCTGGCTCTCAAGAGAAGACAGGCTATGTGCACACTGCCCACAAAAAAGGTGGAAACTGATCTCCACTTCCTAACCTCCTACCAAATGCATGACCATATTAGAGACACATATTTCCCTCAGATTAAACAGACTCACAAAGAACTCGAAAACTCCCATATCTATCAGAGCAGCAAGATTTGTGACCAGTTGTCACAAGAAAAGGGCAACCAGTAAAGAACAAACACCATTTAAATACAACCCATATTTATGTTAAATTATTTTCCCTTTTGTGCATTAACTATTTGTACATCGTTACAACACTGTATATAGCCATAATATGAGTGAGTGTTTACTATCTATTTCAGTTGCTTTGGCAATGGGAGAGAGTGAGTGTGAGAGAGATTGATTGATTACCACACTGCAAGCTGTCTGTGAAACCGTTCCAAAATCTGTTTCAACAACTACCTCTTTTTCACTTCTCCTTGCACTAGATCTCTCATCTTGGTGCCTGGAGATGAAAGTGAAGGAGTGGGGGTTTGGGCATACAGGAGTCCCCTGTATGCCTTTGTGTCCGCCTGCCCTCTAACCCTAATCCTACTGTCTGGAGACACATGTACGTTGGTGATCAGGGTACCAGAAGAGACATGGACCACATGAGGATGTCTAGACACGCACACACTGACGGACGGACACGGACACAATCACACACGGCTGCCAGACACAAAGGTTGATGACTTGTCTCTCGGCTTAGACAATAACACGTCACAGTTTGCCATTGTGGTGTCCTGCTGCAACAGAGGGACATGTGTTGTTTGTGAAGGAGTCTTACCAGAGACCTCTCTCTTTGTACATTGACCCGTGTGTGTGTGTGTGTGTGTGTGTGTGTGTGTGTGTGTGTGTGTGTGTGTGTGTGTGTGTGTGTGTGTGTGTGTGTGTGTGTGTGTGTGTGTGTGTGTGTGTGTGTGTGTGTGTGTGTGCGCGCGTGCATGGTGTGTGTGTGTGTGTTGTTATTCTATCAGAAGAAACAGAATGTCGCACCAGTTGCTTGTTTCTTTTATATCTATTTTTAAGGAACATACTGCCCATTTTAATATGCTGTATTAAGCACATGAAGCTGAAAATTCATTTTCTTACAGTTGAACACACCAGGGGCCCTGGAGACTGTAGACAAGCACTCTATTAATTTACAGCAGGTCCCTCACTTGTTCAGTTCATGAGAGAAAATAAAAGAGAAGGATTTGGAGGAGGGGGGGGGGTGTAGAAAGGCTATTCCCAAACTGGAGTACGCTCAATGCCGTAGGGGGTACGCCCAAAAAAATGTGATTCACATTCTCAAACAATCCATTTAGATTTTCCAACGGGGCTATACATTTGGGTGAGGTTTTTTTCTCGCCTGAGTAAACTCATTTCACTGCCAAAAATACAATTAAACCATCTAGTGTTCAGAGAAATAACAACACAATGTCAAATACAGGTAGCCTAGTCAAATAATTAACATCCAATCACATTAACCGATACTCTCTCTCGGGAATTCCACTAACGGTCCGTATGGACCTGGGAAGCACTGAACCACAGACAGGGATGTTGGACCATCGACGATGTGTGCGACATATGTAGCCAAACGTAGCTGCTGCTCATTCTGTTTGCTTGAAAATGTATGAATGGTTAAATAAAGTAAGACCTGCGTCCATAGACACACATATCAGCTCTACAGATAGTACTGCTACTACCAGCAGAACTACACCTGCACCTGTCGACGACACAAGTTGTTCTGCTTCCACGAGCACATCAAATGCTACCATCAGTAATTCTACATTTGTTGCTAGCCCAGCTAGCATTGACACTGACAGTTGTGAATCTGATGCAACCAAAGAACTAATGCCCCTTTACCTGTGGAAGCACCGAACAACCGACAGGGGCATTGGACCATCGAAGAGGAGCAAATATGATAAATAAATCAAAATCCCGGACTCCGAGATTGCTCGTCCTAATGTTTCTATATTTCTTAATTCCTTTTAGATTTGTGTGTATTGTTAGATATTACTGCACTGTTGGAGTTAGGAAAACAACATTTTGCTACACCCGCAATAACATCTGTTAAACATGTATTTGCGACCAATAAAAATAAAATACGATTTGATTTAGGCAGCTTCAGCCCGTGTGTGTGGTAGCTGTTCATTCCCAAAGATACTGGAGCATCAAACTGGTTGTTCCACCTAGTCCTACATTCTGTTTCACCTGATGTGATGTGTGGCTTTGTTCTCCCCTGAGTAAAGGAAGAGGGTTATTTGGCTTTGAGTCCCTCCCTCCCTCATGACACTTCTCTGTTCTCATCTGGTCACGTGGTGTCCTCTAGTCTCTCCTCTCTCTGATCTCTCAAGCTTGTAAATTCTCCCTGGGACCACCTCAGAGGCCTCCTCTCTCTATGGGCTCAGTGCTGCATGTATGTTGGGATGCCTTCTCTTCGGTGTGTATTTATAGAGGCAGGATCCTTCCAGTTCCGTATGTATGTATGTGTAACCGATGTGAAATGGCTAGCTAGTTAGTGGTGGTGCGCGCTAATAGCGTTTCAGTTGGTGAAGTTACTCACTCTGAGACCTTGAAGTAGTTGTTCCCCTTGCTCTGCAAGGGCTGTGGCTTTTGTGGAGCGATGGGTAACAATGCTTCGTGGGTGTCAGTTGTCTATGTGTGCAGAGGGTCCCTGGTTCGAGCCCGGGTATGGGCGAGGGGACGGACTAAAGTTAAACTGTTACATATGTATGTATGCATGTATGTGTGTGTGTGTGGCCAGATTTTTTTTAGGATCAGTAGCTCAGTGTTGTGTTTATCCTCATCGATCCAGAACACTAGCGCTGGAGCCACACTTCTGCTGCTCTCTGAGTCCCTCTGGACATCTACTGCTGACTACTGCTACTGCCCTCTGAATCTGTAGTCTCCTCTCAACCACACAGGCCAGGGGTATGGAGTGATGGATGGGAGGAGGGATGGAGGAGAAGGAGGAAAAATGCAATGAGGGACATATTAAACGATTCTTGGGCTAGTTTCAAAGTTTAGCTTGCCTGAGAAAACTCAATACTAGGACCAAGCTATAGAGGAGAGCAGACAGACACAGAAACATACAGACACACAGACAGAAGGACCGACAGACAGACAAGACCCCCCTACCACACCCTCACTGCACCCCTCTTAGCCTGGCTGACCTGTCACTGATATCATCACATTGCTGCTGCATGTGGGGAGAACAGAACAGAGCAGCTGACATGACAGAGCAGCCATCAGAGGAGCTGTCAGCCAGGCTCTTTCTGTCAGGATGACACACTGACAGGGGAAAACATGTCAAACACTCATCAATACCCCCTGTCTCTAACAGCTGTCGTGTCTGGACTATCATTAAATGTGAAGATGTATTTATATCCAAACAGTTCTTTAGGTTTAATTATTAAATGATTAAACTAACCATGTAAATATTAATTGACTAGGAAGTCAGGGCATCACAGACAATTTTGAGATTACAACGTTTAATTTTCCGAATAAAACTCTTCAGATATTTTAATATCTGATCAATTAGTTTTCTATTAATGAATTATTACCTTATCAGTTCTCATTACTGAATGTCGCAAACCCTTGTATATCAGCATAAACTCTAGTTTCCATAATGAATCAGCAATTTTCAAATTGGCTTTATTATTTATTTATTTAACTAACATATAAACAAACAGTAAATATTTATTACTAACAATGATAGAAAAGTCCTTAGTGGGCTAAGCCGATATGCCGGCTTGGTAGACAAAGGAAAGGGGTGGGAACTGAGAAAGAGCGGGAAAGACAAAATGGATGAACTACACACAGTCTATAATTATATTTATTGAAATGCTAATCCCTTGCACCTGAATGGCAGCTCATTCAAGAATAATTGCAATATATATATTTACACCCATATGTCGTTGTTGTCTTCTCTGTTGGAATACTCGATCGTCCTGTAGAGTTCATCAGTCTTTGGTTAACTTTCCCAGAAGTCACAATATCTTTTGTGGTTGTAGGTGGTTAGAATGGAATACTTCAGAGTACCATTCGGAAATGTTTCCATAGAATAGATGCTTCGGCGGTTGTCGGTATTCTCATTCTAGACTTACGTATTTTCTAGCTGCAGACTAGTAATTATACATCTAAGATTTGCTCTTATTCTGTAGTGATCAATAGTCTCAGAGTTTAACCATTTCCAGCAGTGTAGCCAAAACTACAGCTGTATGGTCTCCGATGCCTATAGAATTGTAGCCTTTACAGTTCTCTGACTTCATTTATATTTTGTAGGATGGTGTTTTATACTTGTGGAAGAAGAGGCAGTTTATATGACGCCTGATGTGATGTCTGGGCTCACGGGGGTGTGGCCACTGACTAGTTAATCTTTAGATGAACATCCATACTCTCATTTAGAAGGTTAACGTAACATTACATATTTTCACAAATAGTTTTATGTTAATCACATACGTTTCACAATATTTAGATGACAACCTGACAGCTGGGAAATGTACACATTGAGAGATATAGTTATGTGTGTTTCCTGTCCATCATGAGATCACCAAAGGAAACACACTCAACATGACTGTTCCATAAGTGTCCACAGACCATTCCCACATTCTCAAAAGTAGAAATATTGTTTAGTTCTCCCATTTTGAGAATTAGCAGTTCTGAAATAAGAGAAGCTCTTTGTTCTGTTAGACTCTCTCCCTCAATACTACATGGTAGTTTCTACCAGGTACTTATGACCTGTCGTAAAGTCATAACATTTGTGGCGGGGAGCGTGAGAGAGGGCGGGAGCCACGATATACACCCCAAAGGGCCACGTCGTGACACAGCTCTCCTCTCCCTCCCTGTCTAACAGCTCTCCTCTCCCCCATGTCCCTGTCTTACAGCCTCAGTGCTGACTGAGAGGGAAAAACAACCCCTCAACCACAATCAACTCTTTCTCTGAGTCATACTAGTATCAATGTAAACTCCCCATCCTAAATAGGTGTGTGCGCACGCATCTGAACAGTAACAGTTGTTAGTTCGAAATCCTGCCTGTCGTTTTAATGTGCCTGTTATCATTCAGACCTGAGGGAGGAGACATTAAAAACCAAACAATCTTGTTGTAGCATCCTGTGCATGACTCCTCTCCCTAATGCTGCCCATCTCCCTTCGCACACCCTCACACACACACCTTGCAGGCTTGACAGCAGAGTAACCCTGTTTTTATTTACATGGTTTTAACCAAGGGGTGGTTACGAGGATGTCCACCGGTCCTGATCATTCCACACGTGTGACTGGCATTCATATGCTTGGTAGCTAAACAGGAGGGGAGATGCAGGTGTGTGTGTGTGTGTGTGTGTGTGTGTGTGTGTGTGTGTGTGTGTGTGTGTGTGTGTGTATGTGTGTGTGTGTGTGTGTGTGTGTGTGTGTGTGTGTGTGTGTGTGTGTGTGTGTGTGTGTGTGTGTGTGTGTGTGACTGTGATCCTAACACAAGGTGAAGTGTGTTATCCAGAACACTCTAGTTATGTGTCCTTTACTCTGATGGTGGTGGTAGCATCTCTGGCTCTCAACCTCCAGGAAAGCCTCAACCAGGGAAACAGACTCAGAAATAATGATGCTGTATGGCCATGGACATTCTTATGCCAGGCTGGCTGCTTTTCTTCTCTTCATCATTATGTCACCTGTTGCTTCTCAGCCATGTGTGTGTGCCACAGGAGCACTGTTAGTTGGATACGATCATGCCCAGTGTCTTTCTTCACGTGACAAATATGTTTTAATCAAACAGCCAGCAGCATATAATGTATATCTACATTTCAAAACATCACATGGCTAGTACTATCCAAGATGGCGTAGCAGTCAGACGTCTTGTCGTGTCGTGTCCCTTGTATATATCCTTTTTTTTTTTTTTACATATTTTTCTTCGCATATCTTTTAAAACATTTTAAAACATTTTGCTAACCTCAACTTCTAAATACTCTCCTGCAACCCGTCTCACCCAATGTAGCGCGGATCTGCTTTTTTTCTAAAGTATTTATATTTACTTCGGATCCGGAACCCCTCAACTGAAGCTAGCCAGCTAACTACCAGCTATCAGTCAGCAAACCATTGCTAGCGGTCTTCAGCTAACCGGTCATCAGCTAACCTTTAGCGCGGAAAGCTCTCGCCAGTTCGAACAACGCGACTCTAACCAGAGCATAACGGACCTATTATTATTTATTTTTTTATCCCCGGATTCCCACCGGACTCCCGCCGCAAACGGAACATTTTCAGCTGGATCTTCACAACTAGCTAACTGCAACCCCGGATGATTACTCCTGGCTAGCGTTTCCATCCATTTAGCTTGAAGCTAGCCCGGCTCACCCGGCCAGAGCTCCTGTGCTACCACCGAAGCATACTCCTGGGCTACAATATCCGGACCCACGACCGGTCTATGGATGTCACCGCATGAAGAGGCATAAACAGACTCACCCCATCGCGACGTCCCCCAAAGGCTAACTTTCTAGCCCTTGCTATCTCCTTGCTTGCTAATTCGGCCTGCTAACTGCTAGCTTGTCTAGCCCCGGTCCGCTAACTGCTACCTTGTTCAGCCCCGGCCTACTAACTGTTAGCTTGTTAGCACAGGCCTGCTAACCGTCTGAATCGCCGCGTCCCAACCACTCACCGGACCCATATTTACTTTCAATCTCTTTTCGATTTTTAATTCGATTATACCTTCCGGTAACCTGCCTCACCCAATGTGATACGGAATCGCTATTATTTTTAATTTTTAGAACACATTCAAGAACCTCCAGAAGCTAACCAGCTAACTAGCTACAAGCTATTTAGTCATTGTTAGCCACTGCTAGCGGCCTTTACTTTCTGCACAGCCAGCCAGTTTTTTTAACCTGGATAATACTCGCCAGTCTAGCTCCCCTGCCCCATCCACCGCTGCTCCCTGGACACTGATCACTTGGCTACATAGCTGATGCATGCTGGACTGTCCATTAATCACGGTAGTCCATTCTGCTTGTTTATGTTTTATCTGTCGGCCCCAGCCGCACTCAGACTCTGTGTGTAGTTAATCTGACCATCCCTGCCTAGTCAACGCCATTTTACCTGCTGTTGTTGTGCTAGCTGATTAGCTGTTGTTGTCTCACCTACTGTTTTAGCTACTGTTTTAGCTAGCTCTCCCAATTCAACACCTGTGATTACTGTATGCCTCGCTGTATGTCTCTCTCAAATGTCAATATGCCTTGTATACTGTTGTTCAGGTGAGTTATCATTGTTTTAGTTTACAATGGAGCCCCTAGTTCCACTCTTCATACCCCTGATACCTCCTTTGTGCCACCTCCCACACATGCGGTGACCTCACCCATTACAACCAGCATATCCAGAGATACAACCTCTCTCATCATCACCCAGTGCCTGGGCTTACCTCCGCTGTACCCGCACCCCACCATACCCCTGTCTGCGCATTATGCCCTGAATATATTCTACCATGCACAGAAATCTGCTCCTTTTATTCTCTGTCCCCAACGCTCTAGGCGACCAGTTTTGATAGCCTTTAGCCGCACCCTCATACTACTCCTCCTCTGTTCCGCGGGTGATGTGGAGGTAAACCCAGGCCCTGCATGTCCCCAGGCACCCTCATTTGTTGACTTCTGTGATCGAAAAAGCCTTGGTTTCATGCATGTCAACATCAGAAGCCTCCTCCCTAAGTTTGTTTTACTCACTGCTTTAGCACACTCTGCTAACCCTGATGTCCTTGCCGTGTCTGAATCCTGGCTCAGGAAGGCCACCAAAAATTCTGAGATTTTTATACCAAACTATAACATTGGGTGGGAGGAGTTGCAGTCTACTGCAGAGATAGCCTGCAAAGTAATGTCATACTTTCCAGGTCCATACCCAAACAGTTCGAACTACTAATTTTGAAAATTACTCTCTCCAGAAATAAGTCTCTCACTGTTGCCGCCTGCTACCGACCCCCCTCAGCTCCCAGCTGTGCCCTGGACACCATTTGTGAATTGATCGCCCCCCATCTAGCTTCAGAGTTTGTTCTGTTAGGTGACCTAAACTGGGATATGCTTAACACCCCGGCAGTCCTACAATCTAAGCTAGATGCCCTCAATCTCACACAAATCATCAAGGAACCCACCAGGTACAACCCTAAATCTGTAAACAAGGGCACCCTCATAGACGTCATCCTGACCAACTGGCCCTCCAAATACACCTCCGCTGTCTTCAACGAGGATCTCAGCAATCACTGCCTCATTGCCTGTATCCATGTTTCCGTGAAGCAAAGAACGTTACAGTCTCTGATGTCCCTCTGGAATGCTACCCTTGCTCGGATTTCATCAACCTTGTTTTCAAGAGACTGGACATTGGCGAGAAGAATGCTGGGGAGTGGTGCACGATGTGCCCGTCTCCGGAGTCTGACCAGAAGACCGCTTCGTTTTCCCCTTTATCGAAGTTGTTTTTTGGGGTCGCCGAATGGGATCCATTCCGTTGTCCTGGTTGAAAGGCAGAACACAGGGTCCGCTTCGTGAAAGTCATATTCTTGGTCGTACTGATGGTGAGTTGACGCTGATCTTATATTCAGTAGTTCTTCTCGACTGTATGTAATGAAACCTAAGATGACCTGGGGTACTAATGTAAGAAATAACACGTAAAAAAAACAAAAAACTGCATAGTTTCCTAGGAACGCGAAGCGAGGCGGCCATCTCTGTCGGCGCCGGAAGTAAACTGTTTGTTGACTTGGCTTTCGAAGACCTTAGATAGGCAGGGCAGGATGGATATAGGTCTGTAACAGTTTGGGTCCAGGGTGTCTCCCCCTTTGAAGAGGGGGATGACTGCGGCAGCTTTCCAATCTTTGGGGATTTCAGACGATATGAAAGAGAGGTTGAACAGGCTGGTAATAGGGGTTGCGACAATGGCGGCGGATAGTTTCAGAAATAGAGGGTCCAGATTGTCAAGCCCAGCTGATTTGTACGAGTCCAGGTTTTGCAGCTCTTTCAGAACATCTGCTATCTGGATTTGGGTAAAGGAGAACCTGGAGAGGCTTGGGCGAGTAGCTGCGGGGGGGGGGGGGGGGGGGCGGAGCTGTTGGCCGAGGTTGGAGTAGCCAGGCGGAAGGGATGGCCAGCCGTTGAGAAATGCATGTTGAAGTTTTCGATAATCATGGATTTATCGGTGGTGACCGTGTTACCTAGCCTCAGTGCAGTGGGCAGCTGGGAGGAGGTGCTCTTGTTCTCCATGGACTTCACAGTGTCCCAGAACTGTTTGGAGTTGGAGCTACAGGATGCAAATTTCTGCCTGAAGAAGCTGGCCTTAGCTTTCCTGACTGACTGCGTGTATTGGTTCCTGACTTCCCTGAACAGTTGCATATCACGGGGACTATTCGATGCTATTGCAGTCCGCCACAGGATGTTTTTGTGCTGGTCGAGAGCAGTCATGTCTGGAGTGAACCAAGGGCTATATCTGTTCTTAGTTCTGCATTTTTTGAACGGAGCATGCTTTTCTAAAATGGCGAGGAAGTTACTTTTAAAGAATAACCAGGCATCCTCAACTGACGGGATGAGGTCAATGTCCTTCCAGGATACCCGGACCAGGTCTATTAGAAAGGCCTGCTCACAGAAGTGTTTTAGGGAGCGTTTGACAGTGATGAGGGGTGGTCGTTTGACTACGGCTCCGTAGCACCGCCTCCGATAGCGTCTCTCCATTAACATCTGCTAACCATGTGTATGTGACAAATACATTTGATTTGATTTGATTTGATTTGAGGTCACTGACCATCTCGAATCCCACCGTACCTTCTCCGCTGTGCAATCTGGTTTCTGAGCCGGTCACGGGTGCACCTCAGCCACGCTCAAGGTACTAAACGATATCATAACCGCCATCGATAAAAGACAGTACTGTGCAGCCGTCTTCATCGACCTTGCCAAGGCTTTCGACTCTGTCAATCACCATATTCTTATCGGCAGACTCAGTAGCCTCGGTTTTTCTGATGACTGCCTTGCCTGGTTCACCAACTACTTTGCAGACAGAGTTCAGTGTGTCAAATCGGAGGGCATGCTGTCCGGTCCTCTGGCAGTCTCTATGGGGGTGCCACAGGGTTCAATTCTCGGGCCGACTCTTTTCTCTGTATATATCAATGATGTTGCTCTTGCTGCGGGCGATTCCCTGATCCTCCTCTACGTAGACGACACCATTCTATATACTTCCGGCCCGTCCTTGGACACTGTGCTATCTAACCTCCAAACGAGCTTCAATGCCATACAACACTCCTTCCGTGGCCTCCAACTGCTCTTAAACACTAGTAAAACCACATGCATGCTTTTCAACCGATCGCTGACACGCCTGACTAGCATCACCACCCTGGATGGTTCCGACCTTAAATATGTGGACATCTATAAGTACCTAGGTGTCTGGCTAGACAGTAAACTCTCCTTCCAGAGACACCTGAAACCCCACCTCTTTAAGGAATACCTAGGATAGGATAAAGTAATCCCTCTCACCCCCCCCCCCTTAAAAGATTTAGATGCACTACTGTTCCACTGGATGTCATAAGGTGAATGCACCAATTTGTAAGTCGCTCTGGATAAGAGCGTCTGCTAAATTACTGAAATGTAAATGTAATATCAAACATCTCCAATCGAAAATCAAATCTAGAGTCGGCTTTCTATTCCGCAACAAAGCCTCCTTCACTCACGCCACCAAACTTACCCTAGTAAAACTGACTATCCTACCGATCCTCGACTTCGGCGATGTCATCTACAAAATTGCTTCCAACACTCTACTCAGCAAACTGAATGCAGTTTATCACAGTGCCATCCGTTTTGTCACTAAAGCACCTTATACCACCCACCACTGCGACCTGTGTGCTCTAGTCGGCTGGCCCTCGCTACATATTCGTCGCCAGACCCACTGGCTCCAGGTCATCTACAAGTCCATGCTAGGTAAAGCTCCGCCTTATCTCAGTTCACTGGTCACGATGGCAACACCCACCCGTAGCACGCGCTCCAGCAGGTGTATCTCACTGATCATCCCTAAAGCCAACACCTCATTTGGCCGCCTTTCGTTCCAGTTCTCTGCTGCCTGTGACTGGAACGAATTGCAAAAATCGCTGAAGTTGGAGACTTTTATCTCCCTCACCAACTTAAAACATCTGCTATCTGAGCAGCTAACCGATCGCTGCAGCTGTACATAGTCTATCGGTAAATAGCCCACCCATTTTTACCTACCTCATCCCCATACTGTTTTTATTTATTTACTTTCTGCTCTTTTTCACATCAATATCTCTACCTGTACATGACCATCTGATCATTTATCACTCCAGTGTTAATCTGCAAAATTGTAATTATTCGCCTACCTCCTCATGCCTTTTGCACACAATGTATATAGACTCCCTTTTTTTCTACTGTGTTATTGACTTGTTAATTGTTTACTCCATGTGGAACTCTGTGTTGTCTGTTCACACTGCTATGCTTTATCTTGGCCAGGTCGCAGTTGTAAATGAGAACTTGTTCTCAACTAGCCTACCTGGTTAAATAAAGGTGAAATAAATAAAAAAAAAAGTCCATACATTGAGGCATCATTACAGCACTCAGAACGTCCTTTCTGCTCTCTCCTTCTGAATCTCTCTCCTCTCTCTCTTGCCTTCTTTTCTCGCCTTCTCTCTCTCCTCTCTTTCGCTCTCGCACTCTCCTCAGAATACATCCTCTCCATCTCTCTCTAGATAGAGACATCCATCTCTCTCTAGATAAGTTCATCTTAACCCACCCCCCCCTCCCCAACACATCCACCAAAACAAACAAACAAGTAAGAAATATTATAACGAGAAAGGACAGTAGGCTCATTTAATGCTCTCAGATCCATAGACGACTTTATTGTTACATTACTGCAGGAAGAATGATCAAACAAGCACACACAATCCATACACTGAATTTACAGCACCCATCACCCCAACACAACAGGTGTTACAAAGTGCTTTACAGTAACCTTACCGTCATTTCAGTTATTAAGAGCCTCACATGACATAATATTTGTCACTATCAGCTATAAGCATTTAATGATTGTATTAGACACAAAAAAATGTATGAATGGAATGGTTATTACTTTATGCTATTTCTTTGTAATAATGGATTAATAGTTCAAAAAGGTATTACTAATATTATCAAAATGACTTTTGAATGTATTTTTCATTTTAAACTGAACAAATTGTTTTACCCAAAAATCTGTCTATCTATCATTCAATCAAAGAAAAGTAAATGCACTGTGAATTAGCGGTAAAAGAGTAACACAGCTGACTCCAGCATCTGTTTTGATGCACTCCAGCCTACATTGGTCCCATAGCCGTTCCAGGCAAAGGAGGTGAAATCCCCACATTGAAGAAGATTATCCTGAGGGAAAAACCCACCACCACCAATACAGTATGCATCAACCTCACCGCCTTTGGGTTTGACCCCAGAGCAGATGGCTGTTGCCGCCCGTTCATGGTTTATGGCTCTGAAACTGATGACGCCTCCCTCAGTCTCCCCTCTAGTGTTAGGGCCGTAGAACATTTCGGTGGACTTTTTATCCCTGTGGTCATATACTATTGGAATGGAGGGTCCATTGTTGGATGATGGCAGTCAGGTTCCAGTGGTATAAGGGCATGTTACTGGGAAAGTTCCACACCGAAATGTCTTCTGCTACGATGTCGTAGTAGCCTGCCTCCCACGTCTTCCTGTTGGCCAGCATGTCTTCCCCTTTTGGCCATTTGGCGTTGTTGCGCTTCTGGCAGGTCTAACTATCGCCAACCGTGCACTTCCCATAGAAGTTGTAATCGTGCATGCTTGCCACCAGAGTCCAGCTGCCGCGCGCTGTGGTCATGTCGCAAAAGGTCTGTGGTCAGGGAGTACAGACCATCCTCAGATGGACCATATACATTGGGGCAAAAAAGTATTTAGTCAGCCACCAATTGTGCAAGTTCTCCCACTTAAAAAGATGAGAGAGGCCTGTAATTTTCATCATAGGTACACTTCAACTATGACAGACAAAATGAGAAGAAAAGAAAATCCAGAAAATCACATTGTATGATTTTTTATGAATTTATTTGCAAATTATGGTGGAAAATAAGTCATGCCTGGACATGCACTGGCTTGAGCAGGGGAACCTTGCGTGCGCTGCAGGATTTTAATCCATGACGGCGTAGTGTGTTACTAATGGTTTTCTTTGAGACTGTGGTCCCAGCTCTCTTCAGGTCATTCACCAGGTCCTGCCGTGTAGTTCTGGGCTGATCCTTCACCTTCAACTTTTTGAACAAATCAAAAACTGAAAAATTGGGCGTGCAAAATTATTCAGCCCCTTTACTTTCAGTGCAGCAAACTCTCTCCAGAAGTTCAGTGAGGATCTCTGAATGATCCAATGTTGACCTAAATGACTAATGATGATAAATACAATCGACCTGTGTGTAATCAAGTCTCCGTATAAATGCACCTGCACTGTGATAGTCTCAGAGGTCCGTTAAAAGCGCAGAGAGCATCATGAAGAACAAGGAACACACCAGGCAGGTCCGAGATACTGTTGTGAAGAAGTTTAAAGCCGGATTTGGATACAAAAAGATTTCCCAAGCTTTAAACATCCCAAGGAGCACTGTGCAAGCGATAATATTGAAATGGAAGGAGTATCAGACCACTGCAAATCTACCAAGACCTGGCCGTCCCTCTAAACTTTCAGCTCATACAAGGAGAAGAATGACCAGAGATGCAGCCAAGAGGCCCATGATCACTCTGGATGAATTGCAGAGATCTACAGCTGAGGTGGGAGACTCTGTCCATATGACAACAATCAGTCGTATATTGCACAAATCTGGCCTTTATGGAAGAGTGGCAAGAAGAAAGACATTTCTTAAAGATATCCATAAAAAGTGTCGTTTAAAGTTTGCCACAAGCCACCTGGGAGACACACCAAACATGTGGAAGAAGGTGCTCTGGTCAGATGAAACCAAAATTGAACTTTTTGGCAACAATGCAAAACGTTATGTTTGGCGTAAAAGCAACACAGCTCATCACCCTGAACACACCATCCCCACTGTCAAACATGGTGGTGGCAGCATCATGGTTTGGGCCTGCTTTTCTTCAACCGGGACAGGGAAGATGGTTAAAATTGATGGGAAGATGGATGGAGCCAAATACAGGACCATTCTGGAAGAAAACCTGATGGAGTCTGCAAAAAGACCTGAGACTGGGACGGAGATTTGTCTTCCAACAAGACAATGATCCAAAACATAAAGCAAAATCTACAATGGAATGGTTCAAAAATAAACATATCCAGGTGTTAGAATGGCCAAGTCGAGAATCTGTGGAAAGAACTGAAAACTGCTGTTCACAAATGCTCTCCATCCAACCTCACTAAGCTCGAGCTGTTTTGCAAGGAGGAATGGGAAAAAATGTCAGTCTCTCGATGTGCAAAACTGATAGAGACATACCCCAAGCGACTTACAGCTGTAATCGCAGCAAAAGGTGGCGCTACAAAGTATTAACTTAAGGGGGCTGAATAATTTTGCACGCCCAATTTTTCCGTTTTTGATTTGTTAAAAAAGTTAGAAATATCCAATAAATGTCGTTCCACTTCATGATTGTGTCCCACTTGTTGTTGATTCTTCACAAAAAAATACAGTTTTATATCTTTATGTTTGAAGCCTGAAATGTGGCAAAAGGTCGCAATGTTCAAGGGGGCCGAATACTTTCGCAAGGCACTGTATATTATAGTGCTAAGCTATTCTT
The DNA here is from genome assembly GCF_034236695.1 of Oncorhynchus nerka. Taxonomy (NCBI): domain Eukaryota; kingdom Metazoa; phylum Chordata; class Actinopteri; order Salmoniformes; family Salmonidae; genus Oncorhynchus; species Oncorhynchus nerka. Next base: position 72,080,264 of record NC_088399.1, read on the forward strand.
CATGTTTTGTGTTTATTGGAGTGAAGCTGAAAAAGTAAAATACACCTCCTCTAAAAACTCATTCTTGCCCTATCTCCCAACTTTCCACACTGCCAGTAAATTGCAAAGCATATGTGTTTTTAACAATGACACTTCTGGAAAATGAGCTCATGCCGAAAGGATCTTTGCACACCTTGTGTACAAAGCTGAAGAAATACCATGATGTGATCATTTAGGTGAACCTGATAAGGACAACTCATATTAAACCAGCACGTACTGTAGGCAGTAGACCATTTGTTTAAATTTCCCAACATGTATTATGGCAGCTAAAAAAAACATGTTGCTGACATTTAATTTTATGGTGCCACTAATTTGTAATTCATAAGTGTTCATACAAGTAGTTAATAAGGTCTTTATTATGTTTTTTTAAGATATATATTTGGCGTAAATTAAACATTTTATTTTCAAACATTATAAGTAATTTGTTACTGGCCAATTCTTAAGATTAACAGAACTAAGATTAACAGATCCCTAAGATTAACAGAACTGCGGGGAAATGGTGCCCGCCATGCTGTGGCGAAGGACACTGTCTACCGTTGTCCTAGCTAGCTAGCTACCGTTGTTGCCCTTGCCTCTTCTTTTGTGGGTTTATCGGCGGTTGGCATCCGATGTTATGGTGCATTACTGCCACCTACTGTACAGGAGCACCCCTGCCTGTGGACCGGAGTCCTAGCTTAAGAATGGACCAATAGAAGTACAAAGAGGGTTACTGCAGATGCAGGAGTGCCCACATGCAGGAACGCCCCAAATTGTGGGCCACAATTGCACCCTTCTCTTTGAATTCAACCGAATGCACTGTTGATGAGCTTGATGTGTAGAGGCTTCTCCATCACTGGGGACAGGGTAGAGGTAGCTCCTAGGAGAAGGTTGAGAAAGAAAATGGATGAAAGAAAGGAATGTGAGGGCAAGAATGATTCAGCGTCTCAGCTTCTTCTGACACTAATTAGCTCACTCCCACACGTCCTCTTCTCGGGTCCATCTTCTTCTCTTTCCTCCTCAGACAGTCCTGTTCACTTCAACCCACTTGGTGGTGTTCCTGTGATTATCTGTCTCAGCACTTAACATGAGCCTGTGATAGCAATCTCTCTATCTCTCTCTTTCTCATTGGAGTTATAATTGGAATTCTGGGCCACAGAAACTAATCAATTGGGAGTGAGGGAGGGAAAATGAGGGTGTGAGCACCAGACTGTGTCCTGGGGCTCTATGGGGTCTGTTTGTGAACAGAGCCCCAGGACCAGCTTGCTCGGAGGACAGTGCTAGTGGAATGGCGTCTCAGAGAGAAAAGTGTTAGACGGAATAATGTGTTCATAGAGTAGAAGGAGGGGGTTGCTGCTGGGAAAACTATGATCAAGAGAACATTGACAGCCCATCGTGCCTTTCTCCCTCATCCCGTTAACTCCCTCCCCTCCATCCTCTTCCTCCGTGGGCTTCATTCTCTCTCTTCCTCCCTCCCAACCTTGGCGAAACACATTCCCCACAGCATCGACGCATGCATTCACTGACACTGACATTGTATTTTGTTATGTGAAAGTAGCATAAGTATGGGTAAAGAGTTTACTATTTTGTTTAAAAGTTCAGAATATGTCTCTTGTGAAAAATGAGATGGGGTACATATATAATTCATTTTCTTACACATTTTTAATAATACCTGGGAATACCTTGCACAACACATACATTTAGATTATTTTAGAGTTGTAAAACTACAGGTAATTTACCCATGTTAGTGTAATTGTCTGTAGTTCTTGAAATTAGAGAAAATAAAAGGCCATCTAGAGAAAATATTGTAATTTATACATGAAAAACTCCCTCCTTGTCACGGCTGGCTGAAGGACTGGACCAAAGTGCAGCATGGTAAGCGTACATTTTCTCTTTATTCAAAAATGCTGCCGACAAAACGAAGAACAAAAACCAAACCGTGAAGCTTTGAGCTATGTGCCCTGAACAAAGACAAAGTTAACTTCCCACAAAAAAAAGGGTACCTAAGTATGGATCTCAATCAGAGACAACGATAGACAGCTGCCTCTGATTGAGAACCACACATAGAAATAGAAAATTATAGAACATAGAACATAGACTGCCCACCCAAATCACACCCTGACCAAACCAAAAGAGAGACATAAAATGCTCTCTACGGTCAGGGTGTGACACTCCTCATAAAAACAATCTGCTGGTTTTGTACGATATGCTATTTGCAGCTAGCGAACATCCTGATATTGCACAAGCTTTTTACCCAATGTACTTATCATAGAAACCTGTCCGTGCTTTACTTTGTGCAGAATGTGTTTCACCAAGGTAAAATTAGCCGTACCATTAGTTTGAAAGCCAATTACATGGTTTTATTCAAAAACCCTAGAGACAAACTATAAATTAACACTCTAGCTCAGCAGATGTACCCGGGAAGGAAATCCTACTTCATGGAGAGCTATGAGGACGCTACCAAAGCGCCATTTTCTTATTTAATCGTGGATTTAAAAGCAAATACTCCAGAACACCTGTCTTCTGTATATGTGTAGTCCTGAATATAAAACATCAGTCACTCTTTGATTCATCAAAAGTTCTTGTTCTCTACAGTTCAACATAAACAATATTTCACTCCACTCTAAAAATATACTTTTGGATTATAAACATGTATTTAAAAAATAGAAAAGGAATGTGTATCGTCATGTCGTATACATCGTAACCCGCAGGGGTTCACAGTTGTTCAAATGTTGCATATACATTTTTTAGTATCTCGATATTGTGTTATATTGTTTTCTAGAGTGTATGAAAAAGAATATATATGAATGCAGCTGCCACTTCATTAAAAACTTTAGATGCCTTTGACCCTAGGTCATTTTGTTATATAATGGGTGCATGTGGGGTTTGCTACCTCTGGAAGTTCCTTTGGTCTGTACAGAGTCGGCTAAATCCGCTCTTTGACCCTTACATGGGGAATAATCTCCAAACCGCTCTAAACATTGCTGTTTTTTGATGTCTCTAGTAGGTTAATCTCCAGACTGTTGAATGAAGCCTGTTACAACATTCTTACAAAACCTTTAAAGGGAGTTTGTGAAACCATTCAATCATGGATGTATGTATACATATTTAACAAGTATTGCTTGTTACCGAAGACTCCTGTTGTACTTTGAATCGCCACTCATCCCTGTTACATCTTGATGTGATGGCTCTCTATGTCTGTACATGTTTATAATCCACATAGTGTGAATATTGGTTTCCATAAAGTTATTAACCCTCTAAACCGGAATATGATATTATCTTTATGATCTTTCTTACCACTATTACTTTGGGGTTCTAATCTCCCTCTTCCAAAATCCCCATTGTGACCCCATCTCTGACATTCCTGATCCTTCCCATATACTGTATTTTAACCCTAAACCTCCCACAATAACTATTGTCTATTGTTAGTCTCAGTGACCTTACTGACAATATCAATGTTTTATACATATCGAAATACAATGTTGGAGACAGTTTTCATGTCTTTCATTATGGAGACATTTGTTTACTAGATTATATTTCTCATAAAAATACTGTTGTTTTATTTCTATATGGGTCCTGCATTGCCTTGGTCCCGTGTTCTCTTATGGGTCATTGCTTTAAATTACAGTATATCAATTAGGTTCTCAATTAGGTACTTAGAAGGTCTTGTGGTCCCAGCCCTCCCGTGTGTTCCCAGGTCCATATTTGGGAGCCCATATACATTCAGGATGTAAGGCTTGCTAGTTATGTCAAATGTTAGGAAGACCTGGTTGTTGTAACAAAAACAAAACATAAAAATGACATTTGACCCCATCTTTTCACATACTTTTTATATGGGTCTTTTTCAGTTAGCCTGTTTGGCTCCAGCCACTTGGAGGCTCGGTGCACGTACAAAGAAAAAGTACCCAATTCAACCATTGATGTATGCTAACTAAAATAATGGCAATGCATGTAGTCATGTATTAAGGTTTTCAATGTTTTCTTGGCGGAGTTTTTATGGTTTTGCATATGACTGTCGTAATAGGGAAGAGGATCAGATCACGCCTATTGGTATTCTTGATCAATTATTGATCCCCCAAAAAGACACACACCGGTTATGGGTTAATTCCATAGCTTTTTTCATTGCTTGGTAGTGTATTAGCCTGGTATGAGACACAATGAATAATACAATTTAAGTAAAGTTTAAATCAACAGTATTATCCTAAATTGAGAGATGAATAAAAAATGTGCTATCACATCAACCTCCAAAAATCTTTCAGAATGTACCTGTTTTCAGTATAGAATGACATGTATACATATTATATTACAACTTTTATGTGTTTTGTCTTAGTGATTGTTCTTTAGTAAATAGGAAACTCTACAGTGTGTTAGTCCGAGAAAAAGGAATTAGATAGTTGTTTTATGTTTGTGAAACCTTTAAATGTACACAATTAGCAGTGATATTGTACCTATCAAATTGCATGTTTGCATGTTTGAAATAGAGCTCCTTTAAAATGTTTCCATCACTGCCTGGTAAACACATTCTTGTAAGTTGTTGACGTTGACATTTTGAGTATGTCTCGCATGTAACATAATGATACTAAAAGATTCTGATAATAACGTTATATTACTTTTTATAATAATAGAAATCTGTCAACCAAATGTATTTCCTAAAACCCCTTTTTTGCATCTTCAATAGTTATAACCGTTAATGTCGGATGCCTCCAAATAAATTATTCCCGGTCTCAGCTGAGTATCCTATCCTATAATCAAATCACAGATTAGTTGAATCTGTGTTGGTATCTGGACAGTTAGTATGATTGACAGTGAAGGTGTACAGGTTCCCGAGGAATGGATGAGACTTAAGCAGGAATTCCTTTAACCATAACTGGGTATATTTACTGAGTCGTTCATCTGTGCTGCATAACATCGGAAACAGAATAACAAGTATAACGATCAAATTCAAAACCGGGATCCAATCAAATTCATAATCACAAAGATCAAATCAGAACAATCATTATTAACAATCATTATTAACATACTTAGGGAATTCCACATGTCGGTTCATTAAATCAAATCAAATCAAATGTATTTATATAGCCCTTCGTACATCCACTGATTTCTCAAAGTGCTGGACAGAAACCCAGCCTAAAACCCCAAACAGCAAGCAATGCAGGTGTAGAAGCACGGTGGCTAGGAAAAATTCCCTAGAAAGGCCAAAACCTAGGAAGAAACCTAGAGAGGAACCAGGCTATGTGGGGTGGCCAGTCCTCTCCTGGCTGTGCCGGGTGGAGATTATAACAGAACATGGCCAAGATGTTCAAATTTTCATAAATGACCAGCATGGTCAAATAATAATAATCACAAGCAGAACAGTTGAAACTGGAGCAGCAGCATGGCCAGGTGGACTGGGGACAGCAAGGAGTCATCATACCAGGTAGTCCTGAGGCATGGTCCTAGGGTTCAGGTCCTCCGAGAGAGAGAAAGAGAGAATTAGAGAGAGCATACTTAAATTCACACAGGACACTGGATAAGACAGGAGAAGTACTCCAGATATAACAAACTGAACCTAGCCCCCCGACACATAAACTACTGCAGCATAAACACTGGAGGCTGAGACAGGAGGGGTCAGGAGACACTGTGGCCCCATCCGATGATACCCCCGGACAGGGCCAAACAGGAAGGATATAACCCCACCCACTTTGCCAAAGCACAGCCCCCACATCACTAGAGGGGTATATTCAACCACCAATTTACCATCCTGAGACAAGGCCAAGTATAGCCCACAAAGATCTCCGCCATGGCACAACCCAAGGGGGGGCGCCAACCCAGACAGGAAGATCACATCAGTGACTCAACCCACTCAAGTGACGCACCCCTCCTAGGGACAGAATGAAAGAGCACCAGTAAGCCAGTGACTCAGCCCCTGTAATAGGGTTAGAGGCAGAGAATCCCAGTGGAAAGAGGGGAACCAGCCAGGCAGAGACAGCAAGAGAAAGAAAGAGAGTCAATACATATCATCCTTGAGTCATTTATGCTCGTCACTATTTACCATAATCATGAGAAGAATAATACATACAGTGATCTGTTATTCCGTCTATAATAACCAATAGTTTGATGTCGGAATCGTTCAGTTCCACAAACAATGCCATTTCATATTTCACACTTTCAAGTTTCTTCATGTGTACCTGTAATTTCATGACATATTAACCATATTTTGTCATAATTGGCCTGTGATAATCCGTAAAGTCTTGATCATTGCCCAAATCACATTACACATTATATTTGAAGCGTGCGCTCCAAGCCGCTCTCCGCGGTAATAACTATAAACCTATAACTGATGGCCCACTCTCCCGATCGCAACAGAAAGTTCAGATAAACGTTACCTGATTCGGTGAAGTTACGGGGATTCCTGAACGTACAGAACTTCTGGATTAGACGGGGTACAGAGGAGAAAGCAGGAAGATGTGGCTATAATATTTCCTCATTTTATGGGCTGAGATCCGTGGTACATTTCCACCGGACCTAATTATGGCATCCCCTGGCATCGCTGAGTATGAGGCCTCAAATTAAAGGACGTTTCCACCAATGTCCTTGGGCTTTTCTACAATAATATTCACCTATATTTATACAACATATATACACATTTTATCATAAAAAATACATACAATTGACAAAAAGATATATCGTAAAAACCGTTGCCTACCTGTTTTAGAATAATGTCCTCTCGTGGTGTAGGGGGTTCGATGTTGTTTATACATTTTATCATAAAAAATACATACAGTTGACATATAGATATCTCGTAAAATTCGGTGTCCTTGATTGCTCCTCTGAATCCTCATCCGTGACAGTTATAACAGCTAATGTTGGATGATCCATAGCAATTATCCCCTGGTGCAGTTGGCTTACTGTTGGATATCCTGCGGACGTTAGATATTATTAACATGTATTTATGCGATATATTTTTAAAAATGTAATTATAAGAATATGGGCATTTGACACATTACCTAAAATATTGTTGTCCCCAGTTTTAAAAAACCATATAACTCCTGTTTGATATTACAATAATATCAATAATATCCATACAATTCCCTGCCTCCAAATCTAATATATTATTTTCGCTAACTCACCTTCAGAAAGCTTCATTAGGATGTTCTGGGCTGCTGGCCTTGTCTGGAGTTGTGCTGTTGCGGTTCGTACAGAGGGGATCAGTTGTCACGCGCTCCGTGGTCGTGGCTCAAAGGAGAGATATTCTGTAATGATCTTACAGAGCGGGGGTGTCGTTTTTTCGGGCGTCATCCCGTATGCAAGAAATGGCCATATAGGACCTCTGAATGTTTAGAGACCCTAAAACCACAGGTGGTTGTCTCGACATATTCTGTCTTCCGGTATGTCCTTTTGATTTCCTACACCATCATCGGTAGCAGCTTGAGGGGTGTCCGATATACATTTATAGACCTGGGTGGGGGGTCGTTTGTATATGAGCTGATTAGAAATAACATATGTTTTAAACCGTAGGAGGTTGTCTAGACAGGATATATTCTGCCGGGGTTGTTGGACTTTTTAGCCCCCCACGTCCTTGGGGGTGAGATAAATACGTATTTGAAAGGCATGTGTGTTAATGAATCGAAAGTGCCTATTTGAAGAGACGCACACCCAATCCTAAACAGCCCCACACATCTTTTTGGTTTCAAACACCCCATGCAGAGACACACACCCCCCACCCCCTTTTGTTTTGAAACACACACATTCCCGCACACGCACACCCCGTGCACGCACACGTCTTTTCCGAAAGCCTTTTTCTCCGGGAAATGCATGATGATAGAGCTAAAAGACAGAGCCCCTTCGTTAAAGGTGAGATTCCTCTTTAAAACCATTTATTTAATTCATAAAATTGAATTAATCCAAAACAATTTTACTGCGCAATATTGAAACATGCACGTATGTTTTATTTATAAACATTGGTTGTACAACAGTTATACATCATTACCATACAGTACTACACTTTGAATAACCTTTCATGTTTATAACATACCGTTGTAGGAAAGACTATAAAATAATAAAAAAGTAAAGTATTCGTATAAAATAAGACATTGCATTTCTCTGCGAGAGAGAAAACGAGAGATTCCCCTTCGTTAAAGGCTTTAAAACCATTTTATTTCATTCATAATATTTAGTACAGACCTTTTAAAACATGCTATAATTATTTTTTATTTTTTTACTATTCCTTTATTACAGATAAAAAAGCCTGGTTAGCCCTGACAGCCATCCATTCCCAATTCCAACCCCTCGTCAAGACAGACTTCTTGCTCGCAGGATATCCCACACAAGCCCCAGCTCCGTACGTTTTCCAGGCACAATGTAGTTCACATCCAGACAGGCTTTGGAAAATACATACGAACTAATAGATTTTTTGTAGCATCTCTACTATGTATGTCATGTTACTGTGGTCTTTTTTTATGTCCATAAACGTATGTAGAGTGTACACTTTTGTTTCACAGTAGATTTGTTTAACACCCACAAGAAACACCTGATTTATCCCTGATTTATCCCACATCATCACAAAAAGCTAGAAAATGAATTGGTTTAAGTCATAAGTAAAGGCCTTTCAAAAAGAGGCTGTCATGATTGCTCTCCTTTGATCCCCTTCAGGGATTGCTAACTCTGGAAATTACTATGGTCTGCACAGAGTTAGGTAAATCCGCTCTTTGCCCCCCTTACATGGGGAATAAACACCTAGCAGCTCTAAACATTGATGTTTTTGGTGTTTCTAGGTTCATCTCTAGACTGCTGAATGAGGCCTGTTACCGCTTACTTACATAACCTTTAAAAGGAGTTTGTGAAGCCATTCAGTCCTGGATGTATGTAAAAACATATTTAACACGTATTGCTTGTTACAGAAGACTACTGTTGTACATTGAATATCCATTCATCTCTGTTACACCTTGATGTGTTGGCTCTCTATGTCTGTACATAGTGTGACATGTGGTTTCCCTAAAGTTATTACCCCCTAAACCTGAATCTGAAATTAACTTTATGATCTTTCTTACCACTATTACTTTAGGGTTCTAATCTACCTCTTTCAAAATCCCTACGGTGTACATGCACAGAGCATCCATAGGCTGGAGCCACCTGGAAGCTCGGTGCATGTGCAAGTAAAGAGAACTAAATAGAAAACTCAACAGTGTGTTAGGCCGAGAAACATTATTCAGATGGTTGTTTTATTGTTGTTGAAAGCTTGAAATGTACACAATGAGAAGGGTCATTGTTTCAAACACCCCCGCAGAGACATACACCCACACACACACACACACACACACACACAATCCCCCTGCCCGGACATTCCTGCTTCATAGACAGCAACCCTAAGGGCAATTAAATAGGTGGGGTGTGGGGCCATCCTCTTTGAAATGTTCAACACCCCCCCCCCCCCCCAATTCAACCAGGTCCCTACACATCAATCATCATGACAACTTCAAAGGAATAGATGCAATATAGATATAAAATAACACACCCTCTAGGAGCAGGTCATTAGCACACTGACCAGTGAGTAATGTTCAATTCAATAACTTCAGGCAGAGGAAGGGAGATTGAGATATGTATATAAATATTCCTATGATGTTTTGGATCATTTCCATTTTAGTCATATTATTTCATGTCAATGGTCAGGAAACAAAAAAGCCAAGTCTACATTCAATAGTAAATATGGACCTGTATTGGATCTGGCCTCAAACTTGCTAATTGGTACAGTAGGTTGATTACTGTAGAGCTCAATCTGAGTCATTTCTGACCTCTGACTGATCTCCACAGACCTGGAGGAACAGAGACGACAGCAGCACTTCAGAGCTCAGGCTAGTGATGTAGTGGCTTGAGAACAGTTCTTAAACAATAATGTGTGTTCTATATAACACATTTCTTTCCAAAATAGAAAGCATGTAAAACACAATAAATATCATATGTTTTTGAGCTCACCGTTGTCAGTTCTGTGAAACAACACTATTTTATTATATTTTTCACAGGAAGCTTTTTAATCTTTTTTGCTTGGTGCCGGCACTGGTGGTACTGGGCTGGTGACACACAGCTCAGGGAGAGTGCGGGGAACAGGCACATGACGTACTGGACTGTGGAGGCGCACTGAAGGTCTGGAGTGTAGAGCTGACACATGCAGGGCGCTGGCACAGGACGCACTGGGCTGTGCAGACTCACCGGAGACACAGTACGCAGAGACGGCGCAGGATATCCTGGTCCAAGGAGGTATATTGGAGACCAGGAGCGCTGAGCCGGCACCCTCCTTCCTAGCTGGATGCCCATTCTAGCCCGGCCAATACGAGGAGCTGGAATTAGAGCGCACCCTGCTAGAATGGCGCACTGGAGACACCGTGCGCTATACCGCATAACACGGTGCCTGACCCGTAACACGCTCCCCACACTAAGCACGAGGAGTAGGCTCAGATCTCCGACCTGACTCATGCAATCTCCTCGTGTGCCCCCGCCCATTTTTTTTTATTGGGGGTTTCGCTTGGGCTTCCGTGCTAGCCGTATACCTTCATATCGTAGCCGTTCCTCTATTCTCCGGTATTTTTCCTCGTAGTATTGCCGTTCCGCTTTTGCTGCCTCTATCAAAATATAATTTGATGAATCATGCGTGACTCCATCATTTGTAACAAGTTTCAATGCACATCTTTTGGTAGCATTTCTATGTTGAAGATTGAAAAAGAATTTGGGACATTTTTCCCCATATTCCAACCAGTTCACTTTATTTTTATAATATATCACACTAAATCTTTCTTTAACAAGTTCCTCAATTTTTGTTTTTTTTCCTCTAACCTATTCTGTGCCTCTATGGTACGGTTTCTATTGCTATCTGTCTGTACTGTTAGTCCTTCAATTTCATTTGTTAATATGGACTCTTTTGATCTAAATTGCTTTTGTTTTATAGATGAGTACTGAATTGCATTGCCTCTAAAGGCACATTTAAAAGTGTCCCATACAATAAGGGGATCTGCTGTACCTCTGTTATGTCGGAAAAAGTCAGTTATAAATTATTCTGTCCTAGATAAACAAGTTATCATCCAGTAGGCTTTGATCAAATTTCCAATATCCTTGCCCAAGTGGAAATTCTGAAAGAGTAATATATATGCCAATTACGTGATGATCCAACCGCATTTTGTCCCTTATTAACACTTTTCTAACTTTTGGTGCCAGAGAGAATGACATAAGAAAGTAATCAAGACGACTAGCTTGATTAAGCCTCCACCATGTACAGTGGGGAGAACAAGTATTTGATACACTGCCAATTTTACAGTTTTTCCTACTTACAAAGCATGTAGGGGTCTGTCATTTTTATCATAGGTACACTTCAACTGTGAGAGAAGGAATCTAAAACTAAAATCCAGAAAATCACATTGTATGATTTTTAAGTAATTAATTTGCATTTTATTGCATGACATAAGTATTTGATACATCAGAAAAGCAGAACTTAATATTTGGTACAGAAACATTTGTTTGCAATTACAGAGATCATACGTTACCTGTAGTTCTTGACCAGGTTTGCACCCACTGCAGCAGGGATTTTGGCCCACTCCTCCATACAGACCTTCTCCAGATCCTTCAGGTTTCGGGGCTGTCGCTGGGCAATACGGACTTTCAGCTCCCTCCAAAGATGTTCTATTGGGTTCAGGTCTGGAGACTGGCTAGGCCACTCCAGGACCTTGAGATGCTTCTTACGGAGCCACTCCTTAGTTGCCCTGGCTGTGTGTTTTGGGTCGTTGTCATGCTGGAAGACCCAGCCACGACCAATCTTCAATGCTCTTACTGAGGGAAGGAGGTTGTTGGCCAAGACCTCGCAATACATGGCCCCATCCATCCTCCCCATAATACGGTGCAGTCGTCCTGTCCCCTTTGCAGAAAAGCATCCCCAAAAAATGATGTTTCCACCTCCATGCTTCACGGTTGGGATGGTGTTCTTGGGGTTGTACTCATCCTTCTTCTTCCTCCAAACACGGTGAGTGGAGTTTAGACCAAAAAGCTCTATTTTTGTCTCATCAGACCACATGACCATCTCTCATTCCTCCTCTGGATCATCCAGATGGTCATTGGCAAACTTCAGACGGGCCTGGACATGCGTTGGCTTGAGCAGGGGGACCTTGCATGCGCTGCAGGATTTTAACCCATGAATACGTAGTGCGTTACTAAAATGGTTTTCTTTGAGACTGTGGTCCCAGCTCTCTTCAGGTCATTGACCAGGTCCTGCCGTGTAGTTCTGTGCTGATCCCTCACCTTCCTCATGATCATTGATGCCCCACAAGGTGAGATCTTGCATGGAGCCACAGACCGAAGGTGATTGACCGTCATCTTGAACTTCTTCCATTTTCTAATAATTGCACCAACAGTTGTTGCCTTCTCACCAAGCTGCTTGCCTATTGTCCTGTTGCTCATCATAGCCTTGTGCAGGTCTACAATTTTATCCCTGATGTCCTTACACAGCTCTCTGGTCTTGGCCATTGTGGAGAGGTTGGAGTCTGTTTGATTGAGTGTGTGGACAGGTGTTTTTTATACAGGTAACGAGTTCAAATAGGTGCAGTTAATACAGGTAATGAGTGGAGAACAGGAGGGCTTCTTAAAGAAAAACTAAACAGGTCTGTGAGAGCCGGAATTCTTACTGGTTGGTAGGTGATCAAATACTTATGTCATGCAATAAAATGCAAATTAATTACTTAAAAATCATACAATGTGATTTCTGGATGTTTGTTTTAGATTCCGTCTCTCACAGTTGAAGTGTACCTATGATAAAAAATTACAGACCTCTACATGCTTTGTAAGTAGGAAACCTGCAAAATCGCAGTGTATCAAATACTTGTTCTCCCCACTGTATATCTCACTAGCTCAGGGTATTTAAGCCTCCATATGTCCACTAATTCCAATATATCCATGACATTCATGAATTTCCTTATTATTTTTCCTTATTAAGTGCCTTAGTTTGTAGTGTGATTTCATTTACGGTCCATAGAGGTATTTAAAACCATATTAAAATCTTACACCATAATAATAGAGTCTAGTGTTGCTTGTAGAGTTGATACATTCTTATATATATTTTCAAAGACGCTTGGATCATAATTATTTGGACCGTATAGGTTAATAAGGCATATCTGTTTATTGTCCAATAAGATATTTAAAATAATCCATCTACCTTGATGATCTGTTTGGGCAATATCCACATTTGGATCAAAATGACTGTTCGTTATCATTCCTGTTCAAATTACCATCAACCCTTTTGAATTTCTTTGCCCGTGAATTTCTTTGCCCAGGAAATATATCTCCCCCCCCCCCCCCAGTCCTTTTTCCACAAAACTCCATCTAAAATGTTCTCCTTCTAAAATAGATATTTTATTCCTTCTCTTTGAGCCAGGTAAATACTGATCATTTTTTCTTATTATCTGCTAAGCCATTACAATTGTAACTGGCTACACTTATTTCACCACTTACCATAATGAGACACAAATTTAAATTCTATTTATCAAAATATATGTTTGTAAACGTACCTTTAAAAAGTAACATGATGATTGAGTGGCTATATACAGTAGCTGTACCATGAAATTTGCATTGCTTCTAAGTAAACCTCCAATTGGTCCCAACTATTCCACCTGCTAAAAGCCCTCCTCATCCCGAGTTGGGTTGTCAACCCAATGCCTGGCAGACCACCCCCGACCCCCCGGATCCCATAGCCCCGGAGAGACCGGGACCCATCTTTCGAAAAGAGCACACAGTGCCACCCACATAACAGAAGCAGATCAACTGCCAAATGCATTTCCATCGCCCTCACCTCGATTTGAATTATATATAACCATAAAATATATATATTTATATTTAAAAAATCCTGTTTATCTTATTTTCCATAATTAGCTATTAATATTTGTAGTAATTTAAGCAATTTATGAAAATGATTTTTACCTCTCAACAGTCTCGCCATTACCAAAATTACATTATGGCAAGCAATTATTATATTAGCAAACAATTATTGTGAATCATCCTATATTGGCCCTAACATCTTTTACTCCCTCGCAACAGTTGTGGGATACACACTCATACACACACTCATACACACTCATACACACTCATAAACACTCAACCCCTTTCCCCCACAACAACCATAGACTCAGATTCTCAAGAGTTGCACCATCCCAGAGCCTAACTCAAGAAAGGTTTTTATTTATTAATCATATACAGTTGCAGCTGTATGAGAAGGCCAGCAAAACTGAGCAAAATAAATGAGCAGAAATGGGGAGATTTGATTAACCATTGGCACGTCCTCGATGATGGAGGTCAGATATACCCCCTTCACCTGAAACACCCACAACATGGTCCCCTGTAGTGACCATATTCCCAAGCATCTCTGTGCAGCTAGACCTTTGATTTTGTGCCACCAGGGCCACAATAATATGACCCCTCTCTGAATGTCTGAGTTTGACCCCCTCCCCATGGGTTACTGCAGCTAGTGTTCCCAGGACTGCCACTGCCTGGGTGGGGGCACCCCACCGGAATTTCCACCGGCTAGGTACAAGGTCGTCAAGGTTCTCATTAGCAGCTTTGACAATTTCCTTGTATATTATGCTCTCCCATCAGGGGGCTTTGGCTTTGCAGGTTCAACCCTGCCATGCAGGCTCAGAATCTTGAGGGCGCTGTCCTGCTCTAGGTCTCTGACTACATTTTGGCTGCATACAGGCCATTTACAGCAGGCCCATAAAACAGATAGGGACTTCTTAGTATCTGGGTCGTTCAGGTGGGTGTCTAGGGTATGGGATTGTGGACTGTTGCGTCAAAATAGGACCATAAATAAATAAATTAGATGTATAATTGATTTTAAAACTCTGTTCCACCATGATAAGACAATACATAAATAATTCATTATAAAATGTATATCCCTCATCTGCACAACATTGAAAGCTCTCTCACAACCCCTGCTCACAGAAATGCATTGGTTCTGGTATATGCAACTGTTATGTTGTGTTAATTACTGATGTCCCTTTAAGAATGGAGAACCCTTGGTCATGCGCAGTGTTGTTCTATGTTATTCTGGTACTAACTCGTTTAGTAAATGTGAAGCTCCAGTTCAATTCTTTGTATTACTTATTATATAAATAAGTAATATGAGCTAAGACACTACAGCAACCATTTCCTTTCTCACTCAACGTCACACTTACCCAAACACCAAAAAACTCACACCACACCATCCATCCATACATACTGTGCCTTCTGTTTACTGAGTTTTTATCTTCACCATGTTGAATTAGTGATTTTGTGTTCAAATTAGTTATATTTGAAGATAGATAGAAAAGCTACATATTTTTGTTGTATTATTAAAATCCATAACAGAGCTAGAATTGTGTGTTTCATTATTTGCCTCCTCTATGAGAACTTTGTAATTTTAAAAATAGCCATGGAGTCTCTTTGTGTCTCTGAACAACTGGTTATCAATATACAGTTTATCCACCACGAGATCTACGCGTTTCCTTTTCAATCTATTTTCCTTGAAAATTGGATATAGAACTTTACGCCGTTCTGCAATTTCCTTCGGGAACTGGTCATTCATGCCTATTTTCGTGCCATTTTGTCAATAGCTTTCCATGGGATCTGAAGCGCTGTAAGGAGGAACTCTCTAACTACAGATTCAGGAACTTCTCCTTCTTTCTCTTGTATAACTGTAAGTACCAGATTCTCTCTCACGGATCTAGTCTGTATGTCAAGTGAGGCTTCTCTCAGAACAATGTTCTCCTTTTTCAGTTCATTAACTTTGGTCTCAATCTTACTGACTGTACCTTTCAGCTTGTTTGTGTCTTTCTCCAATGTCGCAGCTTCTTTCGTCACTCATCGAGGCTTGCCTTCAACTCTTTTATATCCTTACTGATTAGTTTAAGTATATCCAGTTTGTCATTTATTGATTTTAACAGATGGGTTTCGACCTTTATCATTCCCGCTGGTGAAAATATTAAATTGTCTGTGTCTGTAGAAGAGTGACGTTTTCATTTTGAAATAGGTTCCCCTGTCTTACTCTCCGTCAAGTTTGGGTGTTGCTTGTTTTCGTAATATTTGTCGATACATTTCTCTAGTCTTATGATTTGTTATGTGTTGTTATCCAGATTGAAGGTTATTACCCAACAGATTGTGTAGTGCTAATATTAGTCTAACTTACTGATATTGAATATTACGTTTTTATCTTGAAGTGGTCTACATAGCTGTGTTCAGTCTACATCTTACTGCTTCTACTCTCATTCACGCTCGAGTCGTCCTGATACATCTGGTGTTGGTGTTGTTGGTGGTGGCATTGGTGTGGTGGTGGTGGTGTGGTGGTGTGGTGGTTGGTGTGGGTTGGTAGTGGTGTGGTGGTTGGTGGTGGTTGGTAGTGGTTGGTAGTGGTGTGGTGGTTGGTGTGGGTGTGGTGGTTGGTGGTTGGTGTGGTGGTGGTGTGGTGGTTGGTGCTAGTGTGGTGGTTGGTAGTGGTTGGTGTGGTGGTTGGTAGTGGTGGTTGGTAATGGTGTGGTGGTGGTGGTTGGTAGTGGTGTGGTGGTTGGTGGTGGTGTGGCTGTTGGTAGTGGTGTTTGGTGGTGGTGGGTGGTGGTTGGTAGTGATGTGGTGGTGGTTGGTGGTTGGTGGTTGGTAGTTGGTAGTGGTGTGGTGGTTGGTAGTTGGTAGTGGTGTGGTCGTTGGTAGTGGTGGTTGGTAGTGGTGTGGTGGTGGGTGGTGGTTGGTAGTGGTGTAGAGGTTGGTAGTGGTTGGTAGTGGTGGTTGGTAGTGGTGTGGTGGTGGGTGGTGGTTGGTAGTTGTGTGGTGGTTGGTTGTGGTGTGGTGGTTGGTAGTGGTGTGGTGGTTGGTGGTGGTTGGTAGTGGTGTGGTGGTGGGTAGTGGTGTGGTGGTGGGTGGTAGTGGTGTGGTGGTTGGTAGTGGTGATTGGTAGTGGTGTGGTGGTTGGTGGTGGTTAGAAGTGGTGTGGTGGTTGGTAGTGGTGATTGGTAGTGGTGTGGTGGTTGGTGGTGGTTAGAAGTGGTGTGGTGGTTGGTAGTGGTGTGGTGGTTGGTAGTGGTGGTTGGTAGTGGTGGTTGGTGTGGTGGTTGGTGTGGTGGTTGGTGTGGTGGTTGGTGTGGTGGTTGGTAGTGGTGGTTGGTGTGGTGGTTGGTGTGGTGGTTGGTAGTGGTTAGTAGTGGTGTGGTGTTTGGTGTGGTGGTTGGTAGTGGTGGTTGGTGTGGTGGTTGGTAGTGGTGGTTGGTGTGGTGGTTGGTAGTGGTGGTTGGTAGTGGTTAGTAGTGGTGTGGTGTTTGGTGTGGTGGTTGGTAGTGGTGGTTGGTAGTGGTGGTTGGTGTGGTGGTTGGTGTGGTGGTTGGTAGTGGTTAGTAGTGGTGTGGTGTTTGGTGTGGTGGTTGGTAGTGGTGGTTGGTGTGGTGTGGTGGTTGGTAGTGGTGGTTGGTGTGGTGGTTGGTAGTGGTGTTTGGTGTGGTGGTTGGTAGTGGTTAGTAGTGGTGTGGTGGTTGGTGTGGTGGTTGGTAGTGGTGGTTGGTGTGGTGGTTGGTAGTGGTGGTTGGTAGTGGTTAGTAGTGGTGTGGTGTTTGGTGTGGTGGTTGGTCGTGGTGGTTGGTAGTTGTGTGGTGGTTGGTAGTGGTGGTTGGTGTGGTGGTTGGTCGTGGTGGTTGGTAGTTGTGTGGTGGTTGGTAGTGGTGGTTGGTGTGGTGGTTGGGAGCGCACCAGTCATGTTCTGTGGAGGAGATCCAAAGGAGATGAAGGAGACGGATGGATTGGCCACACCCTCTTAAAGCCCTCCTTTTAAGTCATGTCATTATTTCACCACCAGACAGCAGTAGAGGTCTATTTCATTGCAGGTTGCAGCGCTTAAGTCAATGATTTATTCTGCCCTGTACTGCATTAAGATAGACAGAACGAATGGACTGTCTGGACTCTGCAATTGCAAACACACACTGTTAATCTCCACGTCTCTCTCTGTCACACCCACTGCTCTGCATGGTTTAATCCGCGCTGTCACGGGATGTATCCAGTAGCAAAAAGCTTAGTCTGTCAGAGGAAAAGTACAGTGAATATAAGGATATTCAGAAACTCTTGGAGGACTACAAAAGTGGACGTCAAAAACGCTTCTTTATTGTTAAAGACCAACTTGTTTCAGCATGTGCCCTTCCTCTGGGTTTTTGGAGGAAAGTACAGTGACATACAGTCCTGTGAACCACGTGATAACTTCCTGCCAGGATTTCCTGACCGGATGCCCATATTTGGGCATGCACACGTCATCCGGACATAGGGTCATAAATCAAATGTTTGACGCGTGCCGTCTACTGTATTCTCTCTACCAAGACTACTGATCTACAGAAAAGAGGAGAGAGAGAGAGAGAATGAGGCCCACATATTCACAAGAGAAGAGGATGGAGGGAAGAGGATGGAAGGGAACAGGATGGGGACTGAAAAGCGTGAACAGCTGTCAATGTTCTCTTGATCCTAATTTTCCTGGCAGTACCACCCTCCGTGACTTGTTCCAGACACACTAGGGCCATTATAACCAAAGGACCAACTAACCAATCGTTAGGGAGGGAAGGAAGGGGGTGAGCGCCAGACGGGAGCCAGAAGAAAAACAAACATCCTTGGAGGAGTGTAGCTGTTAATCATCTTAGAGTGTAATGAATAGAGCATTAGCTACTGTTCTCCTGACACCTAACATCATGCACTGGTTCCACACACACACGCACAAACACACACACAGATTCAACAGTGGCTGGTGGGCTGGCATTGTTGTTTGCTGTATAAAAAAAAACAGGTGTTTTATTATCTTGGACATTTTGCAATAGTGCAATAACATATCTTGGGCAAATATGGGTTGTTCTAAGCATTGTTTCGTCAGGCTAATTTGGATCATATGGCTGGTGGTCAAGGCTTCGTGTCATGGATAATCAAATACCATATAATTTTTGTTGGCAGTGTGGATTATTGGGAGGTGGGGCAAGAATGAGTTTTTAGAAGAGGTGTAACTTGCTTTTTCAGCTTCACTCCAGTAAACACAACAGATGGAGAATAGCACAGCACTCTAATATATGTACACACACAGTGCATTCGGAAAGTATTCAGACTCCACCTTTTCAACATTTTGTTACGTTACAGCCTTATTCAAAAATGGATTCTTTATGTTTTTTTCCCTCATCAATCTACACAAATACCCCTAATGAAAATAAATCGTACATAAGTATTCAGACCCTTTACTTAGTACTTTGTTGACGCACCTTTGACAGCGATTACAGCCTCGAGTCTTCTTGGGTATGACGCTACAAGCTTGGCACACCTCTATTTGGGGAGTTTCTCACATTCGTATGTGAAGATCTTCTCATGCTCTGTCAGGTTGGAAGGGGAGTATTGCTGCACAGGACATTCAGTGACTTGTCATGAAGCCACTCCTGCGTTGTCTTGGATTTGTGCTTAGGGTCATTGTCCTGTTGGAAGATGAACCTTCACCAAGGTCCTGAGAGCTCTGGAGCAGGTTTTCATCTCTGTACTTTGCACCGTTCATCTTTCCCTCGGTCCTGACTATCAGAGAATCTTGTTTCTCTTGGTCTGAGAGTCCTTTAGGTGCCTTTTGGCAAACTCCAAGCGGGCTGTCAAGTGCCTTTTACTCAGGAATGGCTTCCGTCTGGCCACTCTACCATAAAGGTCTGATTGTTGCGGGTGGAGATTATAACAGAACATGGCCAAGATGTTCAAATGTTCATAAATGACCAGCATGGTCGAATAATAATAAGGCAGAACAGTTGAAACTGGAGCAGCAGCACGGCCAGGTGGACTGGGGACAGCAAGGAGTCATCATGTCAGGTAGTCCTGGGGCATGGTCCTAGGGCTCAGGTCCTCCGAGAGAGAGAAAGAAAGAGAGAAGGAGAGAATTAGAGAACGCACACTTAGATTCACACAGGACACCGAATAGGACAGGAGAAGTACTCCAGATATAACAAACTGACCCTAGCCCCCCGACACATAAACTACTGCAGCATAAATACTGGAGGCTGAGACAGGAGGGGTCAGGAGACACTGTGGCCCCATCCGAGGACACCCCCGGACAGGGCCAAACAGGAAGGATATAACCCCACCCACTTTGCCAAAGCACAGCCCCCACACCACTAGAGGTATATCTTCAACCACCAACTTACCATCCTGAGACAAGGCTGAGTATAGCCCACAAAGATCTCCGCCATGGCACAACCCAAGGGGGGGCGCCAACCCAGACAGGATTGGGTTGGCTCTGCATGGTCTCGCCCTCTAAAGTACCCTTGTCTTAACAGTACTGAGTCCACTCAGAAGATGAATAGAGGGTATCTAATACAGTTCCTCTCTTTTAGATTCATTCTTGGTTGCTTCATATAAACTTTGAAAAATATTCATACTCTGATGAC
Organism: Oncorhynchus nerka; assembly: GCF_034236695.1. Classification (NCBI taxonomy): domain Eukaryota; kingdom Metazoa; phylum Chordata; class Actinopteri; order Salmoniformes; family Salmonidae; genus Oncorhynchus; species Oncorhynchus nerka. Next base: position 72,100,684 of record NC_088399.1, read on the forward strand.
AGTGACTGAACTAAAAAGTGTAATGTGTACCATGTTTGAACGCTACGCCATGAAGGCCTTTTAGTTTTTACTCATTTGAGAAGCACCAGGGTCCATGGAACGTTTCTGAAATGTGAGGTACTATCATCCTTTCCTTTGGCTTAAATCATTTAGAAACATTTTCCTGCTTGCATCCTCTGACAGGAACAAATTGTGGAACGTGTCACCTAACAGTGAGCTGTATTTGACAGCCAGCCAGGTTAAGCTTTAAAACATGTAGATTAATTTGACTAAAATGTACAGTAAATTGGATTAAAAGTAGAGTAGTAGATGATCTTTGAGCAAATAAACCGCTAATGTTCCTTTGAATATGTAATTGCCTAACTCCCACGGTCTTTTATGCGCTTACAAACATATACTATATTATACACATATTATTCAGCATACTTTATACGTTTCTTACAGTATAATATGTCATTTATATATACATATATATATATATATGTATATATATATGTGGCATTGAGATATTTAAAAGGTGGCCCATTAATATATTTCCTCTGTATTTTTCACAATGTACATGACACCACAACATGTCCGACCTTGGCAACAGAGTGCGTCATAGTGTCAGAGAGGGGGGGTAAGAGAGAGAGAGAGAGAGAGAGAGAGAGAGAGAGGACTTTACCAATGTCAATTATATTGAAACAATATTTATCGAGTTATGACATTATTCTGGCGAGAAAATGTAGTCTTCTAGGGCAACATACAATGACAGAAGAGAAGCTGCATGTATATAATTATAGACAAGTTTACCAACAAAAAAATACCCTGCATCCCCTGTCAAATCAAATTCTGCTCTCTCTTTCTGTAGCCTACAGCGTATTTTCTATATTAGCAGGTTAGTGTCAGGTACGGCCCTCAGATTTACACTTTATCACATGTAGTCCGGCAGTTATGGATGGGTTATCAGCAATTGCAGGTGGGTGCAAGTGAACAAACAGCTGACCTGTGCACCATTACACCTCCTGCCTACTTGCCCAGCCCTCAAATGCTCTGACAGTTCAGAATAAGGAAGATATCCCATATAATAACCAGCTGGGCCCATGTACCATGTCAGCAATGCACTGTGACCAGCCCCACACCCTTCATGGATACATCCCATGACAGGGCAGATTAAACCTTGCAGAGCAGTGGTGGTGTCAGAGAGAGACATGGAGATTAACAGTGTGTGTGTGTGTGTGTCTGTGTGCCATGGCAGAGTCCAAACAGTCTATTCATGCTGTCTATATTACTGCAGGACAAGGCAGAAGCTATCCTTGACTCTGCAACCTGCAATAAGATAGACCTCTACTGCTCTTTGGTGGTGAAATAATGGCATGGCTTATGTCATGACATGGCCCTTTTTGGGTATAGCTAGTGGCTTCCCCTCTCTCTCACTCCTACACCCAGGTTCTGTTATCTCAGGTCATACATTCCTGGAGGAGACTCTCTCCCCCTGGCCATGCAAAAAGAGACATAAAGAGAGAACAAAGGATTTCATATGGCGAACTCCTAAATCCCCAAAATGAGGATTTGATACAAAATGTCCACATGTGAGAAGGTGGGAATGGTCCGTGGACACTTAAGGGACGGGTATGACGAGTGTGTTTCATCTTGTTACCTCAGAGAGGACAGGAAACACACATGACTAGGTCTCTGAATATGTACATTTCTCAATTAAGGGGTTTGCATCTAATTATTGTATAAAATGAATGAGTAAAGATTAAACTATTTGTGGAATGATGTAAGGTGATGTTAAAACATGAATGAAAGAGAATTGTATTGCCTTTAACGTTTAACCAAGTCTTTGGCCCGCCCCTGGCGTCATGATCTGTTACAAATACCCCCCTCTTGGATTACTGAACTGATCAAAGTTTAGTCCACAAAAACCTCAAAAACCTTGTTTTAGTTTACAGTGGAGCCCCTAATCCCACTCTACATGCCTCAGATTCCTCCTTTGTCCCGCCCCCCACACATGCGGTGACCTCACCCAGTATAACCAGCACATCCAGAGATGCAACCTCTCTTATCGTCACTCAGTGCCTAGGCTTACCTCCACTGTACCCGCACCCCACCATACCCCTGTCTGCACATTATGCCCTGAATCTATTCTACCACGCCCAGAAATCTGCTCCTTTTAATTCTCTGTCCCCAACGCACTAGACGACCAGTTTTGAAAGCCTTTAGGCGTACCCTCATCCTACTCCTCCTCTGTTCCTCGGGTGATGTGGAGGTTAACCCAGGCCCTGCGTGTCCCCAGGCACTTTCATTTGTTGACTTCCGTAATCAAAAAAGCCTTGGTTTCATGCATGTTAACATCAGAAGCCTCCTCGCTACGTTTGTTTTACTAACTGCTTTAGCACACTCCACCAACCCTGATGTCCTTGCCGTGTCTGAATCCTGGCTTGGGAAGGCCACCAAAAATTCTGAGATTTCCATACCCAACTACAACATTTTCCATCAAGATAGAACTGCCAAAGGGGGAGGAGTTGCAATCTACTGCAGAGATAGCCTGCAAAGTTCTGTCATACTTTCCAGGTCTATGCCCAAACAGTTCGAACTTCTATTTTTTTTTATTAATCTCTCCAGTAATAAGTCTCTCACTGTTACCGCCTGTTATAGTTTCTCCCTCAACTCCCAGCTGTGCCCTGGACACCATATGTGAAATGATTGCCCCTCATCATTCTTCAAAGTTTGTTCTGTTAGGTGACCTAAACTGGGATATGTTTAACTCCCCGGCAGTCGTACAATCTAAGCTAGATGCCCTCAATCTCACACAAATCATCAAGGAACCCACCAGGTACAACCCCAGATCCGTAAACATGGGTACCCTCATAGATATTATCCTGATTATCCTTGCCCTCCAAATACACCTCTGCTGTTTTCAAACGGGATCTCAGCGATCACTGCCTCATTGCCTACATCCGCTATGGGGTCCGCCGTCAAACGATCACTCCTCATCACTGTCAAACGCTCCCTAAAACACTTCTGCGAGCAGGCCTTTCTAATCGACCTGGCCCGGGGATCCTGGAAGGATATTGACGTCATCGCGTCAGTCGAGGACGCCTGGTCGTTCTTTAAAAGTGCCTTCCTCACCATCTTAAATAAGCATGCCCCATTAAAAAGATGTTGGACTAAGAACATATATAGCCCTTGGTTCACTCCAGACCTGACTGCCCTTGACCAGCACAAAAACATCCTGTGGCGGACTGCAATTGCATCGAATAGTCCCCGAAATATGCAATTGTTCAGGGAAGTCAGGAACCAATACACGCCATCAGTCAGGAAAGCAAAGGCTAGCTTTTTCAAACAGAAATTTGCATCCTGTAGCTCTAACTCCAAAAGGATTTGGGACACTGTAAAGTCCATGGAGAACAAGAGCACCTCCTCCCAGCTGCCCACTGCTCTGAAGCTAGGTAACACGGTCACCACCGATAAATCCATGATAATCGAAAATTTCAACAAGCATTTCTCAACGGCTGGCCATGCCTTCCTCCTGGCTACCCCAACCCCGGCCAACAGCTCCACCCCCCACCCCCCGCAGCTACTTGCCCGAGCCTCCCCAGCTTTTCTTTCACCCAAATCCAGATGGCAGATGTTCTGAAAGAGATGCAAACCCTGGACCTGTACATATCAGCTGGGCTAGTCAATCTGGACCCTCTCTTTCTAAAACTATCCACCGCCAATGTTGCAACCCCTATTACCAGTCTGTTCAACCTCTCTTTCGTATTGTCCGAGATCCCTAAAGATTGGAAAGCTGCCGCGGTCATCCCCCTCTTCAAAGGGGGTGACACTCTAGACCCAAACTGTTAGACCTATATCCATCCTGCTCTGCCTCTCTAAAGCCCTTCTATGGACACTGTGTTAAAACCTCCAAACAAGCTTCAATGCCATACAACACTCCTTCTGTGGCCTCCAACTGCTCTTAAATGCTGGTAAAACCAAATGCATGCTTTTCAACAGTTCGCTGCCCGCACCCTCCCACCCGACTAGCATCACTACCATGGACGGTTTTGACCTAGAATATGTGGACAACTACAAATACTCTAAACTCTCCTTCCAGACTCATATTAAACATCTTCAATCCAAAATCAAATCTAGAATCGGCTTTCTATTTCACAACAAAGCCTCCTTCACTCACGCCGCCAAACTTACCCTGGTAAAACTGACTATCCTACCGATCCTCGACTTCGGCGATGTCATCTACAAAATAGCTTCCAATACTCTACTCAGCAAACTGGATGCAGTCTTTCACAGTGCCATCCGTTTTGTTACCAAAGCCCCTTATACCACCCAATCTACCTACCTCATCCCCATACTGTTTTTATTTACTTTTCTGCTCTTTTGCACACCAGTATCTCTACTTGCACATCATCATCTGCTCATTTATCACTACAGTGTTAATCTGCTAAATTGTTATTACTTCGCTACTATGGCCTATTGCCTACCTCCTCACGCCATTTGCACACACTGTATATAGTCTTTGTTTAAATTTATTTTGTGTTATTGACTGTACCCTTGATTATTCCATGTGTAACTCCGTGTTATTGTTTGTGTCGCACTGCTTTGCTTTATCTTGGCCAGGTCCCAGTTGTAAATGAGAACTTGTTCTCAACTAGCTTACCTGGTTAAATAAAGGTGAAATAAATAAAACAATTAAAAAAGTTTAAGCTAAGGTTGTAATGGTTGTTGAATTCCTAACCATACCACGTGGAGCATTGGCTACATGGCTGGAAATGGTTCAACTCTGAGACTATCAATCCCTACAGAATAAGAGCAAATTTTAGATACAAATTACTAGTTTGCAGCTAGAAATGATGTCAACCTGGGATGCAAAGACCGACAACCACCGAAACAACTATTCTATGTGAACATTTCTGAATGGTACTCTGAAGTATCCATTCTAACCAGGAAAGACTTCAGGGAGGCAGAGAGAAAGACGATGATGAACTGACTCTCCAACAGAAAAACGGACGATTCCAACAGAGATCACGACGACGCACTGGGCGTAAATATATATATATTGATTGCAATTATTCCTGAATGAGTGAGCGTTCATGTGCAAAGGATTAGCATTTCAGTTAATATAATTATCAACTGTGTAATGACTCCTTTTGTCTTTCCCACCCTTTTCAGTCCACACCCACTTCCCTTTGTCCATCAAGCTGTTATATCGGCTTAGCCCACTAGGGAAGCTCCCCTATCATTTCCTTGTAACCATATCTACTTTTGTTTGTTTATGCATTTCTGTGATTATTTAGTTCATTAGTAAATACATTATTAAGACAATTGATGTATGGATGATTCATAGTAAAGACTGGGTTTGTGCAGATAATCAACCATTTACGACGTTTGGAATGAGACTAACGTGAGGTAAAGAATAATTCATTAATTAGAAGACTAATTCATCAGATATTAAAATATCTGAGGAGTTATATTAGGAAAATTATAACTTTGTAATCTGAAGATTTTCCTTGGTGCTCCGACTTCCTAGTTAATTACTTAATAATAATTACAGAGAAGTGAATTGATAAAATAACAGTCTTCACTTTAATGATGCCAAAGACACGAGACTTCCTTCCTTCCTTCCTTTAGGAACATACAGCACGCCCCTGAAACTCAACTCTGGACCTCGAAGCCAGTTCCACCACAGGAGGTTGGTGGCACTTACAGTGGGGCAAAAAAGTATTTAGTCAGCCACCAATTGTGCAAGTTCTCCCACTTAAAAAGATGAGAGAGGCCTGTAATTTTCATCATAGGTACACTTCAACTATGACAGACAAAATGAGAAAACAAAATCTGAAAATCACATTGTAGGATTTTTTATGAATTTATTTGCAAATTATGGTGGGAAATAAGTATTTGGTCACCTAAAAACAAGCAAGATTTCTGGCTCTCACAGACCTGTAACTTCTTCTTTAAGAGGCTCCTCTGTCCTCCACTCGTTACCTGTATTAATGGCACCTGTTTGCACTTGTTATCAGTATAAAAGACACCTGTCCACAACCTCAAACAGTCACACTCCAAACTCCACTATGGCCAAGACCAAAGAGCTGTCAAAGGACACCAGAAACAAAATTGTAGACCTGCACCAGGCTGGGAAGACTGAATCTGCAATAGGTAAGCAGCTTGGTTTGAAGAAATCAACTGTGGGAGCAATTATTAGGAAATGGAAGACATACAAGACCACAATCTCCCTCGATCTGGGGCTCCACGCAAGATCTCACCCCATGGGGTCAAAATTATCACAAGAACGGCGAGCAAAAATCCCAGAACCACACCGGGGGACCTAGTGAATGACCTGCAGAGAGCTTGGACCAAAGTAACAAAGCCTACCATCAGTAACACACTACGCCGCCAGGGACTCAAATCCTGCAGTGCCAGACGTGTCCCCCTGCTTAAGCCAGTACATGTCCAGGCCCGTCTGAAGTTTGCTAGAGAGCATTTGGATGATCCAGAAGAAGATTGGGAGAATGTCATATGGTCAGATGAAACCAAAATATAACTTTTTGGTAAAAACTCAACTCGTTGTGTTTGGAGGACAAAGAATGCTGAGTTGCATCCAAAGAACACCATACCTACTGTGAAGCATGGGGGTGGAAACTTTGGGGATGTTTTTCTGCAAAGGGACCAGGACGACTGATCCGTGTAAAGGAAAGAATGAATGGGGCCATGTATCATGAAATTTTGAGTGAAAACCTCCTTCCATCAGCAAGGGCATTGAAGATGAAACGTGGTTGGGTCTTTCAGCATGACAATGATCCCAAACACACCTCCCGGGCACCGAAGGAGTGGCTTCGTAAGAAGCATTTCAAGGTCCTGGAGTGGCCTAGCCAGTCTCCAGATCTCAACCCCATAGAAAATCTTTGGAGGGAGTTGAAAGTCCGTGTTGCCCAGCAACAGCCCCAAAACATCACTGCTCTAGAGGAGATCTGCATGGAGGAATGGGCCAAAATACCAGCAACCTTGTGAAGACTTACAGAAAACGTTTGACCTCTGTCATTGCCAACAAAGGCTATTTAACAAAGTATTGAGATAAACTTTTGTTATTGACCAAATACTTATTTCCACCATAATTTGCAAATAAATAAATTTAAAATCCTACAATGTGATTTTCTGGATTTTCTTTTCTTCTCATTTTGTCTGTCATAGTTGAAGTGTACCTATGATGAAAATTACAGGCCTCTCTCATCTTTTTAAGTGGGAGAACCTAAACAATTGGTGGCTGTGCCACAGTGTCTCCTGACCCCTCCTGTCTCAGCCTCCAGTATTTATGCTGCAGTAGTTTATGTGTCGGGGGGCTGGGGTCAGTTTGTTATATCTGGAGTACTTCTCCTGTCCTATTCGGTGTCCTGTGTGAATCTAAGTGTGCGTTCTCTAATTCTCTCCTTCTCTCTTTCTTTCTCTCTCTCGGAGGACCTGAGCCCTAGGACCATGCCCCAGGACTACCTGACATGATGACTCCTTGCTGTCCCCAGTCCACCTGGCCATGCTGCTGTTCCAGTTTCAACTGACCTGAGCCCTAGGACCATGCCCCAGGACTACCTGACATGATGACTCCTTGCTGTCCCCAGTCCACCTGGCCATGCTGCTGCTCCAGTTTCAACTTCCACCTGACTGTGCTGCTGCTCCAGTTTCAACTGTTCTGCCTTATTATTATTCGACCATGCTGGTCATTTATGAACATTTGAACATCTTGGCCATGTTCTGTTATAATCTCCACCCGGCACAGCCAGAAGAGGACTGGCCACCCCACATAGCCTGGTTCCTCTCTAGGTTTCTTCCTAGGTTTTGGCCTTTCTAGGGAGTTTTTCCTAGCCACCGTGCTTCTACACCTGCATTGCTTGCTGTTTGGGGTTTTAGGCTGGGTTTCTGTACAGCACTTTGAGATATCAGCTGATGTACGAAGGGCTATATAAATACATTGGATTTGATTTGATTTGACTAAATACTTTTTTGCCCCACTGTAAATTGGAGAGGACGAGCTCGTGGTAATGGCTGGAGCAGAATCAGTGGAATGGTATCAAAACATCAAACACATGGTTTCCATGTGGATGATGGCATTCCATTGCCCCTGTCCCAGCCATTATTATGAGCCGTCCTCCCTTTCAGGAGCCTCCTGTGAGATCCACTGCATTTTTTCATATTCCCCCCTAATTAGGGACTCATTTAGATACATGTGTCAATACTTTCAAATACTTGAGATGTGGTTGGTTTAGCTTGACCAGCTTGCAGGGAGGGCGGAGTTTGCACTTTTAACATTATTCCATTGGGTCCATTTTACCTGGCGAGCTAAACCAATCGCACCCAACAGCAAGTATTTGATAATGTATCTGCCCCAGGTATGAAGCTTAGATTAATACAAGACTAATGACCAGACAACTATTTGATATCAGAGTTGTGTGTAACTACAGTAGAAAGTCACTAGTGGGAGCTGTTTGGGTGAAGATCTCACCTGATACTGCATGTTGTCTGGTTTCCTTATTCTCTGTCTCCATGGGTACAGCCCCTGAACTCCACTCCATTGTTCCAGTCAGAACATCTGACCTCTCCTCTGTTGTCATGGCAACCTGGCCACCATTACCTATCACCACCTGGGCTACATGTCCAACAGGGGAGAGACATGGTCAGCTACACTACTTACAATATTCAATACACAAAATAAAACAGATGTTTCTGGTCCTGGATGCTTATTTGCTGATACTGTATTCCAAACTTGTGTATATATCCCAATGAAAATGTCAAGTTAATGGACATGTGTACGATATCACCAATTAAATAAAATGGGAGAAAATAGGATTAAAAGGTCCCTTACAGAAAATAACTGCCTGACAAACTTTTAAATTGTTTTGCTACAGACAACCTGAGATCTTTACAGCCCTCAGTGAGGGGTGTGTCTGGTCTCACCTTGTGAGGAGATGGGCGTGGTGAGTCCGCTGCCGTCAGGGGGGAAGCGTGTGTTGTTGATCAGCAGGTCAAACTTGGTGCTATGACACGTGTTGGTGCACAGAGTGCTGTGTTCATAGAAGTCTAGCTGCCCCGAGTCCATCATCTTCCTGAAGGAGAGAGATTATTAGATAAAGGACAAGAGTGAAGAAAGACAGAGGGAAGAGAAGGGACACATCGTCTACATCAATCACCTCGGGTTGATTTTCCCCTCAGACCTGGGATCCTAACTGGCAACCCTCCAGTTTCTGGTCCACCTCTAACTTCTAAACTACCTCTAGATCTAATGATCTCAGATCTCTGCACAAGTGCTTAGGGGCTAGAGGGCAGGGGTTAATTTGGGACTGGTCGACTCTACTCACCTGAGCATGACCCCTCCATCCAGACACTCTCTTCCTTCAGTGTAGAGTTCCCAGACATGTGGACAAACTGCTTGGAGACTAAATGTAATCTAAATGTGATTCTAAGTACAACACTCAATCATGAATGATTCATCTCAAAGGACATTGGTTATTTCAACTTAATGACTGCCTCAGGATCAGAGACTGAAGGACGCACCGACCGCTGCCATCTCTGATGACACATAACTCCACGCCAACAGTGGCATATCAACTAGAATCATATCTGCCATCCAATCCCCACAAGATTAAATTTTTACTACATAATGAAAAATGAATGAATGAAATTCCAATCTCTTATCCCTTGAAGCTCTTTCACTGCTTTCACATTTCAGTGCCCACCAAATTGTGTATCTACTGTAGGTTTATTGAAAAACTTAAAATAACCATCAACTGAATCAGCCCAGCCCAATATATATATTTGTACCTTTATTTAACTAGGTAAGTCAGTTAAGAACAAATTCTTATTTTCAATGACGGCCTAGGAACAGTGGGTTAACTGCCTGTTCAGGGGCAGAACGACAGATTTGTACCTTGTCAGCTCAGGGGTAGGAACTTGCAAGCTTCCTGTTACTAGTCCAACGCTCTAACCACTAGGCTACCCTACCGCCCCATATACACTGGAAAGCTTGGACAAATTTAGAACTAACCAGCTGTATTAAACTGGCCACCTTCCAAACACAACTGATCAAAGGCAGGAGAGGAGAAGAAGAGAGGAGGAAGTAGAGGACATGAGGAACATAGTTAAAGACTCAATGATTTAAAGAAGGTCATAGAGACTTAGAGCAACAGATCTGAGATCAGAGACTACTGGATCACAGGGGTAAAGAGAATGGACCAATGGGGATGAAGATGACAGAACTACAAGAGCCTGTGCTATGCGTAGTAATGGTGGTGCCAGAATGGAGGAAATGCCAGTCCACTGGCTGGCCATCTGGGCAGGGTGGGCAGGGTCAGAGGGTATGAGGGACCCCTGAGTGGTGGGCAGAGCTTCAATTATCAGTCTTACAGACAGGACAGCATGGGGAGCCAGTGAGCCTGAAACGTGTGTGTGTGTGTGTGTGTGTGTGTGTGTGTGTGTGTGTGTGTGTGTGTGTGTGTGTGTGTGTGTGTGTGTGTGTGTGTGTGTGTGTGTGTGTGTGTGTGTGTGTGTGTGTGTGTGTGTGTGTGTATATCTGTCAAGGTGTGCATGTGCACATACATAGGCATTCCTCCCTCCCTGCCTCCCGTCCTGCATAAATTTACCCATCCAACCATCACTCTTTCCCAAGTGGCACAGTGGTCTAACGCACTGCATCTCAGTGCTTGAGGTGTCACTACAGACACCCTGGATGTATCACAACCAACTGTGATTGGGAGTCCAATACGGCAGCGAGCTACTGGCCCAGTGTTGGCCGGTGTAGGCTGTCATTGTACCTAAGAATTTGTTCGTAACTGAATTGCCTAGTTAAATAAATGTTTTTTAAAAATGTGTTAACCAAGACATGAAACTTTATGACTGGGTAATATCTAGGTACTATCCACTATATATTTTAATGGACCCAATCTAAAGTACTGGCCGTCCCCTTGTGAGTCGCTGCTCTGTGTGCTTGTGTGTGTGTACCTACAGTTGAAGTCGGAAGTTTACATACACCTTAGCCAAATACATTTCAACTCAGTTTTTCACAATTCCTGACATTTAATCAGAGTAAAAATTCCCTGTTTTAGGTCAGTTAGGATCACCACTTTATTATAAGAATGTGAAATGTCAGAATAATAGTAGAGAGAATTATTTATTTAAGCTTTTATTTCTTTCATCACATTCCCAGTGGGTCAAAAGTTTATATATACTCAATTAGAATTTGGTAGCATTGCCTTTAAATGGTTTAACTTGGGTCAAACGTTTCGGGTAGCCTTCCACAAGCTTCCCACAATAAGTTGGGTGACAGAGCTGACAGAGCTGATGTAACCGAGTCAGGTTTGTCGGCCTCCTAAGCTCGCACACACTTTTTCAAGTCTGCCCACAAATGTTCTATTTGATTGAGGTCAGGGCTTTGTGATGGCCACTCCAATACCTTAACTTTGATGTCTTAAGCTATTTTGTCATAACTTTGGAAGTATGCATAGGGTCATTGTCCATTTGGAAGACCCATTTGCGACCAAGCTTTAACTTCCTGACTAATGTCTTGAGATGTTGCTTCAATATATCCGCATTATTTTCCTCCCTCATGATGCCAATCTATTTTGTGAAGTGCACCAGTCCCTCCTGCAGCAAAACACCCCCACAACATTATACTGTCACCCCCGTGCTTCACGGTTGGGATGGCGTTCTTTGGCTTGTAAAGCGGAGCCCTTTTTCCTCCAAACATAACGATGGTCATTATGGCCAAAAAGTTTTATTTTTGTTTCATCCGACCAGAGGACATTTCTCTAAAAAGTACGACCTTTGTCCCCATGTGCAGTTACAAACCGTAGTCTGTCTTTTATAGGGTGGTTTTGGAGCAGCGGTTTTGGAGCAGGGGCTTCTTCCTTGCTGAGCGGCCTTTCAGGTTATGTCGATATAGGACTTGTTTAACTGTGGATATAGATACTTTTGTATCTGTTTCCTCCAGCATCTTCACAAGGTTTTTTGCTGTTGTTCTGGGATTGATTTGCACTTTTCGCACCAAAGTACGTTCATCACTAGGAGACAGAACGCATCTCCTTCCTGAGCGGTATGACGGCTGTGTGGTCCCATGTTGTTTATACTGGCGTACTATCGTTTGTACAGATGAACGTGGTACCTTCAGGTGTTTGAAAATTGCTCACAAGGATGAACCAGACTTGTGGAGGTCTACAATTTATTTCTGAGGTATTGGCAGATTTCTTTAGATTTTCCCATGATGTCACGCAAAGAGGCACTGAGTTTGAAGGTAGACGTTGAAATACTTCTACAGGTACACCTCCAATTGACTCAAATGATGTCAATTAGCCTATCAGAAACTTTGAAAGCCATGACATAATTTTCTGGAATTTTCCAAGCTGTTTAAAGGCACGGTCAACTCAGTGTATGTAAATTTCTGACCCACTGGAATTGTGATGCAGTGAATTATAAGTGAAATAATCTGTCTGTAAACAATTGTTGGAAAAATTACTTACACAAAGTAGATGTCCGAACCAACTTGCCAAAACTATAGTTTGTTAACTTCTGGAATGTTTGAAAAATGAGTTTTAATGACTTCAACCTAAGTGTATGTAAACTTCGGACTTCAACTGTATATATTTTAAGCAGACCACCAGAGTCCCTGTGCCCAAGGAAGCGAAGGTAACCTGTCTAAATGATTACCGCCTCATAGCACTCACGTCGGTAGCCATGAAGTGCTTTGAAAGGCTTGTCATTGCTCACATCAACAGCATGCACACGGATACCCTAGACCCACTCCAATTTGCATATCGCCCCAACAGATCCACAGATGACGCAATCTCAATCACACTCCACACTGCCCTTTCCCACCTGGACAAAAGGAACACCTGTGTGAGAATGCTGTTTATTGACTACAGCTCAGCATTCAACACTACAGTGCCCACGAAGCTCATCACTACGCTAAGGACCCTGGGACTAAACTCCTCCCTCTGCAACTGGGTCCTGGACATAATGACGGGCTGCCCCCAGGTGGTAAGGGTAGGCAACAATACGTCTGCCACGCTGATCCTCAGCACTGGGGCCCCTCAGGGGTGTGTACTTAGTCCCCTCCTGTACTCCCTGTTCACCGTTGACTGCATGGCCAAACACGACTGCAACACCATCATTACGTTTCTGAGAACACAACAGTGCTTGGCCTGATCACCGACAACGATGACACAGCCTATAGGGAGGAGGTCAGAGAACTGGCGGTGTGGTGCCAGGACAACAACCTGTGGTGTCAGAGGAAACCCCATAAAAAAATTTGAGACTCCAGTCACCCAAGTCATAGACTGTTTTCTCTGCTACCACATGGCAAGTGTTACCGGAGCGTCAAGTCTAGGACCAAAAGGCTCCTTAACAGCTTCTACCGCCAAGCCATAAGACTACTGAACAATTCATAAAATGGCCACCGGACTATTAAATTGACCCCCCCTCCATTTGTTTTGTACACTGCTGCTATTCGCTGTTTATTATCTATGCACAGTCACCCCTACCTACATGTACAAATGGCCTCTAACCTGTACCCCAGCACACTGACTCGGTACCGGTACCCCCTTTATATAGCCTCATCATTGTTATGTTATTGTGTTACTTTTTATTATTTTTTACTTTAGTTTATTTGGTAAATATTTTCTTAACTCTTATTGAACTGCACTGTAAACGGGAATGTGTTCTCAGTCAACTTAACTGGTAAAATAAGGGTAAATAACAAGATATTAGAGTTGTGTGTGTGCATGTGTGTTGTGTGCTCAGCCACCTTCTCAATTTATCGATGTCCTTTGGGGTTCACTGTGCCTGTGTATGGTGAGCCTGAAGGATCGAGGTGAAGAATGATCAATTTAACATTGAGGAATACATGTAGTTTAATCAGCCATAATCTGAGTTGCTTTACTGGTCAATCCCTCTCTGTTCCAGTCTTATTTACTAGTTTTCTGGCAGTGTGGATTATTGGGAGGTGGGGCAAGAATTCGTTTTTAGAAGAGGTGTAACTTACTTTTTCAGCTTCACTCCAGTTTGGTTTCTTTAGGGTTTCATTTACAATTTTGGTGCCTCAGCGATGAGAGGGTCCAAAAAAATATTTTATTTAGTTGGCATTATCATGTAGGAAGATTAAAACAAGGCAAACACATGGGCTACAGCTTAGGTGCTGGTTTAATATGGGATGTACTTATCAGGTTCACCTAAATGATCACACCACAGTGTTCTAGGTCAGACGTTTGTTAATCATTCCTGCCTCCATGGCAAGATTAATGACAATAAATGTCTACCTGCACATTCATCCGTGTGTGGGTATTTATTCTATACTACATTATTGTTGAGCACCCCTCCTATTTTCCTTTGTATGCTGAAGCGCAGAGGCCTACCTGATGTGTATGACATGTCACCCAGAATTATATGGTATTTGATTAGGTTATCAGTAGACTTCTCCACCAGCCAGATGACCTAAATTAGCCTGACGAAACAATGCTTAGATCAACCAATATTTGCAGAAGATACAGTACGTTCATGTACTATTGCAAAATGTTATATTATCTTGAATATTTTGCAATAGTAAAAGGACATAATTAAGTGATAATGCCCGAGGGCATAATAACTTTTATACAACGGGTTACCAACATATCTAAATAATGATTTACACATTGTCATTAAAAATGTTATTTTGATTAATTAATTCATAGTATTTCATCCTTCCACAAGATACAGTCCGGACGCAAATCTAGGGTTGCTACACAAGCCGGCTGGTTATTTGTTCTATCGGTTGGGTTGCCAGAGACACGACCCAGCCGGTCTTATCCCTTGCTTGCTACCTAGCCAACTATGGCTAACTTACAGTCACATCAAACAGTGCTGCCATAATAACAACAAAGAAGATGCATTTGTTTAAGCTGTTTTCTAGTGACATTTATTTGGATTCATCCGTAACAATGAGCTAATGATGTGCTGTTTCACCGGGCATAGAATATGTGGGAAACGCTGCCTGTCTCATCCCGACTCCCAACAAGTTCATTACTGAAGGTCAAATTTAATATTGAAACAATGTTGCAAATTTCGGAGACAGACTGCAAGGTTTATGCAAATCTCCGCTGTTGAAAACAAAACGTTTGTATTTTCGACTATGTCTACATACTTTTTATAGAGGAGATCAAGTTTATAAATTGCCTTGCTGGGCTGATAAGACAGCGGACTGCGCAGTCAGATGGAACAAAGTAACTAGGCATTTTAACACCATAGAATTTGTCGGTAGAATCTTGTGGAATAGACACCGGCTGGAAAGCGGTTTTAACCAATTAGCATTCAGGATTAGACACACCCGTTGTATAATGGGCAAATATTGGTTGACCTAAGCATTGTTTCGCCAGACTAATTTGTATCTGGCTGGTGGATAAGTCTACTGATGAACTAATCAAATACCATATAATTTTGCTTGACTGTGTGGATTGTTGGGACGTGGGGCAATAATTCGTTTTTAGAAGAAGTGTAACTTACTTCACTCCAATAAACACATCAGATGGAGAATAGCACAGCATTATAAAATATTTACAATTTTCTACATTGTAGAATAATAGTGAAGACATCAAGACTATGAAATAACACGTATGGAATCATGTAGTAACCACAAAAGTGTTAAACAAATCAAAATATATTTTATAATTGAGATTCTTTAAAGTAGCCACCCTTTGCTTTGATGACAGCTTTGCACACTCTTGGCATTTTCTCAACCAGCTCAAATAAATGTTTCACAGACATCTCAACATCAACTGTTCAGAAGAGACTGTGTAAATCAGTCCTTCTTGGTCAAATTGATGCAAAGAAACTACTACTAAAGGAAACCACGAAGAAGAAGAGACTTGCTTGGCCCAAGAAACATGAGCAATGGACATTAGACCGGTGGAAATCTGTCCTTTGGTCTGATGTGAGATTTTTGGTTTCAACCTCCGTGTCTTTGTGAGATGCAGAGTAGGTGATCGGATGAGTGGTTCCCACCGCGAAGCATGGAGGAGGGGGTGTGATAGAATGGGGTGCTTTTCAAGTGACACTGTCTGTGATTTATTTAGAATTCAAGTTACACTTAACCAGCATGGCTGCCACAGCATTCTGCAGCAATACGCCATCTCATCTTGTTTGCACCGACCCAAAACACATCTCCAGGCTGTCTAAGGCCTATTTGACCAAGAAGGAGAGTGATGGAGTGCTGCATCAGATGACCTGGCCTCCAATCACCCGACCTTAATCCAATTGAGATGGTTTGGGTTGAGTTGGACCACAGAGTGAAGGAAAAGCAGCCAACAAGTGTTCAGCATATGTGGGAACACCTTCAAGACTGTTGGAAAAGCATTCCAGGTGACTAACTCAAGAAGTATTCAGACCCCTTGATTTTTTCCACATTTTGTTAAAGGTACCGCCTTATTCTAAAATGGATTAAATAATTGTTTTCGCTCATTAATCTACACACAATACCCCATAATGACAAAGTGAAAACAGAAATACCTTATTTTCATAAGTATTCAGACCCTTTGATATGAGACTCGAAATTTACCTCAGGTGCATTCTGTTTCAAATTGATCATCGCTGACATGTTTCTATAACTTGATTTCGAGTCCACTTGTGATAAATTCAATTAATTGGACATGATTTGGAAAGGCACACATCTGTCTATATATGGTCCCACAATTGAAAGGTCATGACAAAGCAAAAACCAAGGCATGAGGTCGAAGGAATTGTCTGTAGAGCTCAGAGACACAGATCTGGGGAAGGGTACCAACAAATTTCTGCAGCATTGAAGGTCCCCAGAAACACAGTGGTCTCCAACATTATTAAATGGAAGAAGTTTGGAACCACCAATACTCTTCCTAGAGCTAGCCTCCCGGCCAAACTGAGCAATCAGGGGAGAAGGGCCTTGGTCAGGGAGGTGACCAAGAACTCAATGGTCACTCTGACAGAGCTCGAGAGTTCCTCTGTGGAGATGGAAGAACCTTCCAGAAGGACAGCCATCTCTGCAGTACTCCACCAATCAGGCCTTTATGGTTGTGGCCAGATGGAAGCCACTCTTCAGTAAAAATGCACATGACAGCATGCTTGGAGTTTTCCAAAGGGCAAACCTTTAACTTCACTCACAGAGACGCTTACAAGATTCTCCCTTCCCCTCCATTTGGCCAATCTGACCATAATTATATCCTTCTGATTCTGACAGGAAGTACCTGTGACTCACTCAATACGGAAGTGGTCAGATGACGAAGATGCTAAGCTACAGGTCTGTTTTGCTAGCACAGATTAATCCTACCACATCAGTCACCGGCTTCATCAATAAGTGCATCAATGACGTCTTCCCCACAGTGAAGGTACGTACATACCCCAACCAGAAGCCAAGGAATACAGGCAACATTCACACTGAGCTAAAAGGTAGAGCTGCCGCTTTCAAGGAGTGGGACTCTAACCCGGATCCTGCTATGCCATCCAACGAACCATCAAACAGGCAAAGTGTCAATACAGGAGTAAGATTGAATTCTACTATACCGTGCAATTCGAGGTAAGCAACACTGAAGCATGCATGAGAGCACCAGCTGTTGCTGTAACAGTGTGACCACGCTCTCCATAGCTGATGTGAGTTAGATGTTTAAACATATCAACATTCACAGATGGATTACCAGGACGTGTACTCGGAGCATGCGCTGACCAACTGGCAAGTGTCTTCACTGACATTTTCAACCTGTTCCTGACCGAGTTGGTAATACCTACATATTTCAAGCAGACCACCATAGTCCCTGTGCCCAAGAACACCAAGGTAACCAGCCTTAACCACCTGACCCGTATCACTCACGTCTGCAGCCATGAAGTGCTTTGAAAGGCTGGTCATGGCTCACATCAACACCGTCATCCCAGAAAACCTAGACCCACTCCAATTTGCATACCACCCCATCAAATCCACAGATGAAGCAATCTCTATTGCACTCCACACTGCCCTTTCGCACCTGAACAAAAGGAACACCTACGTGAGAATGCTGTTCATTGACTACAGCTCAGCGTTCAACACCATATTGGGTGGCCAAGCACATATCCAACACCATCATTAAGTTTCCCGACGACACAACAGTGGTAGGCCTGATCACCAACAACGTCGAAACAGCCTATAGGCTGTTAACCTCTCCGAGTTGGGCATCTCCGGCGCGGCCCACGCTTGGATTGCGTCCTACCTGACAGGTCGCTCCTACCAGGTGGCGTGGCGAGAATCTGTCTCCTCACCACGCGCTCTCACCACTGGCGTCCCCCAGGGCTCTGTTCTAGGCCCTCTCCTATTCTCGCTATACACCAAGTCACTTGGCTCTGTCATAACCTCACATGGTCTCTCCTATCATTGCTATGCAGACGACACACAATTAATCTTCTCCTTTCCCCCTTCTGATGACCAGGTGGCGAATCGCATCTCTGCATGTCTGGCAGACATATCAGTGTGGATGACGGATCACCACCTCAAGCTGAACCTCGGCAAGACGGAGCTGCTCTTCCTCCCGGGCAAGGACTGCCCGTTCCATGATCTCGCCATCACGGTTGACAACTCCATTGTGTCCTCCTCCCAGAGCGCTAAGAACCTTGGCGTGATCCTGGACAACACCCTGTCGTTCTCAACTAACATCAAGGCGGTGGCCCGTTCTTGTAGGTTCATGCTCTACAACATCCGCAGAGTACGACCCTGCCTCACACAGGAAGCGGCGCAGGTCCAAATCCAGGCACTTGTCATCTCCCGTCTGGATTACTGCAACTCGCTGTTGGCTGGGCTCCCTGCCTGTGCCATTAAACCCCTACAACTCATCCAGAACGCCGCTGCCCGTCTGGTGTTCAACCTTCCCAAGTTCTCTCACGTCACCCCGCTCCTCCGCTCTCTCCACTGGCTTCCAGTTGAAGCTCGCATCCGCTACAAGACCATGGTGCTTGCCTACGGAGCTGTGAGGGGAACGGCACCTCAGTACCTCCAGGCTCTGATCAGGCCCTACACCCAAACAAGGGCACTGCGTTCATCCACCTCTGGCCTGCTCGCCTCCCTACCACTGAGGAAGTACAGTTCCCGCGCAGCCCAGTCAAAACTGTTCGCTGCTCTGGCCCCCCAATGGTGGAACAAACTCCCTCACGACGCCAGGACAGCGGAGTCAATCACCACCTTCCGGAGACACCTGAAACCCCACCTCTTTCAGGAATACCTAGGATAGGATAAAGTAATCCTTCTCACCCCCCTTAAAAGATTTAGATGCACTATTGTAAAGTGGCTGTTCCACTGGATGTCTTAAGGTGAACGCACCAATTTGTAAGTCGCTCTGGATAAGAGCGTCTGCTAAATGACTTAAATGTAATGTAAATGTAAATATAGGGAGGAGGCCAGAGACCTGGCAGTGTGGTGCAGAGACAACAACCTCTCCCTCAATGTGATCAAGACAAAGGAGCTGATCGTGGACTACATCGACAGGGCTGTAGTGGAGCAGGTCGAGAGCTTCAAATTCCTTGGTGTCCACATCACCAACAAACTATCATGGTCCAATCACACAAACAGTTGAGAAGAGGGCAAAACAACCCCTATTCCCCCTCAAGAGACTGATAAGATTTGGCATGGGTCCTCAGATCCTCAAAAAGTTCTACAGCTGCACCATCGAGAGCATCCTGACTGGTTGCATCACCGCCTGGTATGGCAACTGCTTGGCATCCAACCGCAAGGCGCAACAGAGGGTAGTGCGTACGGCCCAGTACATCACTGGGGCAATGCTTCCTCCCATCCTGGACCTCTATACCAGACAGTGTCAAAGACTCCAGCCACCCTAGTTATAGACTGTTCTCTCTGCTAACACACGGCATGGCAAGTGGTACTGGAGCATCAACTCTAGGTCCAAAAGGCTCCTTAACAGCTTCTACTCCTAAGCCATAAGACTGCTGCACAGTTAATCAAATGACTACCTGGACTATTTGCATTGACCCTTTGTTTTTTTACACTGCTGCTACTTGCTGTTTATTATCTATGCATAGTCACTTTACCCCTACCTACATGTACATATACCTCAATTAACTTGACTAACCTGTACCCTCGCACATTGACTCAGTACTGGTACCCCTTATTTGTAGCCTCTTTGTTTTTATTTATTTTCTTAATTTCTTTTTACTTTAGTTTAATTAGAAAATATTTGCCTATCTCTTATTTTACTTAAAACTGCATTGTTGGTTAAGGGCTCGTAAGTAAACATTTCACGGTAAGGTGTTGTATTCGACGCATGTGACAAATAATATTTGATTTGATATTGTGACAAATATTATCATGTCATGTGACGCACTAAACTGAATTATGATAAAGTTATTGTAAACCACTTTGGGACCACTTGGGGTGCAATTCTACTACACTTTATATGACTGGAGACATTAGCAGAGTATTTTTTTGACAAATTACAGGGTAGCCTACAAATTACAGGGTAGCCTACTCTGCTGACACTGACAAATGTCATCCTGGGAAAAATATGATTTGTCCCCCCTAATATATCACTGGAAGCATAACTGTAATTTCAATAATATTAATAATACGCAATGAAAGCTCTTGTGCTGATTATAGACACTTAATAGCAAAAGATTGCGACCCCCCCACCCTTTGCCTCACAATGGTTTGATCCACTGCCTCCCAGCTCTCTGCAGTGGCACATGCAGTGTTGCTAATTTAGCGAGTATTCAGACCCCTCTAGTGACACATTTTCAAAAAAGTGACTAGTGACAAATCTAGCAACTTTTTCTGGTGTTATTGGAGAACTTTGGAGACTCTGACGTGAAAGCACGTATCGTTCTTACGCTGCCGTGCGCCCCACCCTGTCCCAAAGTAATCACAGGCAGCCCAGTCCTCGCGCAGCAGTCCCTCCCAGCTGCAGTCAGAGCAGGAGATGTTCACCCCTCCGCGTCCAGACTGCAAATGAATTGCACATGCGGGAAGTCGCTGCTGGCTGATCCCGCCCTGGCTTACATAAAAAAAAAAAAAATAACCTGAATTAGGGCCAGACTAGTTACCCTAATTTTCTCACATTGCCATTGACAGTTTTTTTCTATAGTCTATTTTTGGTCCATTGAGATTGTTAAAATGTAGATTGTATACAAAAAAATGTAAAAAATGTTATGGTTAAAAGTGTTCATGTTTTACTGTGACTTGTTGTAATAATCCTAAGTCAGTGGTTTTTTAACCTGGGTTCGATCGAACCCCAGGGGTTCGGTGAGTCAGTCTCAGGGGTTCGGCGGAGGTCAAGACACACATCTGACTCATATGATTTGTGATGACACGCCCCGCTTGGCCATCATTGGCTGCAGGTGATCACGCTACATCGCTTTGCCTATCTGTGCTGCAGGGAATTTGGTGCGCTCAGTAGTCGACTTGTGACTGTCGTGATGGTACGTCTTGTGATTTCTTTCTTAATATTTTAATCCCTTCATACTTACTATGTCGAGCAAAAAAAGAAAGTGGTCGGACGAATATGTACAATATGGATTCATGTATAATGGAACATGATGGGATTCAGCGTCCTAACGGCATGATTTGCAATGCCAAGTTGAGCAATTCTAGTCTAGCACCGGCAAAACTAAGAGAACACTTCCTTAAGCTGCATGGAGATGGAAAATAAAAGAACACAACGCTCGCGGAATTCAAGGTGAAGAGAGCCAGATTCGATGAAAAGGCTACTCTGCCTGTTCTCGGCTTTGTACCCATCAACAAACCGATCCTCACAGCATCATAGGAAGTTGCTTACCTGATCGCAAAGCAGGGCAAACAACACACCATTGGTGAAACACTCATAAAACCAGCTGTGTTGAAGATGGCGAATATCATGCTGGGAAAAGAGGCTGAAGTTAAGTTATCCCAAATTCCTCTTTCAAATGACACCATCAGCGACAGAATAGAGGACATGAGCAAAGACATCTTGGCTCAAGTAGTTGCAGATCTGATTTCAAGCCCGGCAAAATTCAGCCTTCAACTCGATGAGACCACAGACGTTTCCAATCTAAGCCAGCTTGCTGTATTCGTGCGCTATGTGAAAGACGACGTGATAAAGGAAGATTTTTTAGTTTGTAAGCCTCTTACAACAACAACTAAGGAAGCCGATGTGAAGAAACTTGTGGATGACTTCTTCAAAGACAACAATATTTCGTGGGATATGGTTTCTGCAGTTTGTTCGGATGGAGCTCCAGTCATGCTGGGAAGAAAGTCTGGTTTTGGTGCGCTAGTGAAAGCCGATGCACCACACATCATTGTTACACATTGTATTCTGCACAGGCACAGCAGCACCAGTATAGGGGACATTGGCACAGCATTGTCCAGTTACCCCAGTGATGGCACAAAACCATATCAGTCACACCCGCAATTTTTAGAACCGCAAATTCTTGCCAACAGAGTGCTGACGATTCAAGAGATATGGTTTCGCAATTTCCCCTGGCTACATTATAATCCATCAATAAAATGAGTGTTGTGTTTTCACTGTAGCCAAGGGTTTTCAAGGCAGCCATCTTTTGGCCAAAGAGCGGATGCTGCCGTCATCAAATCAAATCAAATTGTATTTGTCACATGGTTAGCAGATGTTAATGCGAGTGTAGGGAAATGCTTGTGCTTCTAGTTCCGACCATACAGTAATATCAAACAAGTAATCTAACCTAACAACAACTACCTTATACACACAAGTGTAAAGGAATGAATAAGAATATGTAGATAAAAATATATGAATGAGCGATGGCCGAACGGCATCGGCAAGATGCAGTAGAAGTACAGTATATACATGTTTTTTTTTTCACCTTTATTTAACCAGGTAGGCTAGTTGAGAACAAGTTCTCATTTGCAACTGCGACCTGGCCAAGATAAAGCATAGCGGTGTGAACAGACAACACAGAGTTACACATGGAGTAAAAGATTAACAAGTCAATAACACAGTAGGAAAAAAGGGGAGTCTATATACATTGTGTGCAAAAGGCATGAGGAGGTAGGCGAATAATTACAATTTTGCAGATTAACACTGGAGTGATAAATGATCAGATGGTCATGTACAGGTAGAGATATTGGTGTGCAAAAGAGCAGAAAAGTAAATAAATAAAAACAGTATGGGGATGAGGGAGGTAAAAATGGGTGGGCTATTTACCGATAGACTATGTACAGCTGCAGCGATCGGTTAGCTGCTCAGATAGCAGATGTTTGAAGTTGGTGAGGGAGATAAAAGTCTCCAACTTCAGTGATTTTTGCAATTCGTTCCAGTCACAGGCAGCAGAGAACTGGAACGAAAGGCGGCCAAATGAGGTGTTGGCTTTAGGGATGATCAGTGAGATACACCTGCTCGAGCGCGTGCTACGGATGGGTGTTGCCATCGTGACCAGTGAACTGAGATAAGGCGGAGCTTTACCTAGCATGGACTTGTAGATGACCTGGAGCCAGTGGGTCTGGCGACGAATATGTAGCGAGGGCCAGCCGACTAGAGCATACAAGTCGCAGTGGTGGGTGGTATAAGGTGCTTTAGTGACAAAACGGATGGCACTGTGATAAACTGCATTCAGTTTGCTGAGTAGAGTGTTGGAAGCAATTTTGTAGATGACATCACCGAGATGAGATGTAGGGTATGTAAACATTATATAAAGTGGCATTGTTTAAAGTGGCTAGTGATACATTTATTACATCAATTTTTTCATTATTAAAGTGGCTAGAGATCAGTCATTATGTTGGCAGCAGCCACTCAATGTTAGTGATGGCTGTTTAACAGTCTGATGGCCTTGAGATAGAAGCTGTTTTTTTATATCATTTTGCCAATTCAATTTACTTTAGGACGCGCCACCTATGCATCACTTAAACATAACAGCCAGTAACCTCCATTTGCTATTCCAGTGCAGGCTAGGGATGAAGTTTTCTTTGTGCGCCATACTAAATAAAAAATAATTCCACCTATAGGCTATAATATAATATATGTAAAGACCAGATAGTCTGATGGGTGAGAATATTATCAAGTGCTGGTCAAATTGTGAATGAGAGACTGATTAAGTGTTTGCAGCCTACACAAGAAACAGAGCAGAGCTCATGCCATTTATGCAACTTTTTTCAAATCATCATTAAGAGTAAGGGTTTTCCTGTGGTGAAGTAGAGGCGGACCAAAACGCAGCGTGGTTATATTGATTCATGTTTAATAAAAACAGACAAACATGAACACTACAAAACAAAACTACAAACGTGGAAAAAAAACAGTCCTATGTGGTGCAAACACAGAGACAGGAACAATCACCCACAAACACACAGTGAAACCCAAGCTACCTAAGTATGATTCTCAATCAGAGACAACTAATGAGACCTGCCTCTGATTGAGAACCATACTAGGCCGAAACATAGAAATACCCCAAAACATAGAAAAACAAACATAGACTGCCCACCCAACTCACGCCCTGACCATACTAAATGAATACAAAACAAAGGAAATAAAGGTCAGAACGTGACAGTACCCCCAAAGGTGCGGACTCCGGCCGCAAAACCTTAACCTATAGGGGAGGGTCTGCTAGCTAGCCAGCTAGCCCCGAATAGCAGCACAGTAGCACAGTAGAAACTATTACACTCAACGGAACGACTTGATTAGTGTAGTGTCAACAACGCAGACACTGCCAGCTAGCCTACATATTCAACAACGCAGCCTCTGCCAGCTAGCCTACTTCAGCAGTACTGTATCATTTTAATCATTTTAGTCAATAAGATTCTTGCTACGTAAGCTTAACTTTCTGAACACTCGAGACGTGTAGTCCACTTGTCATTCCAATCTCCTTTGCATTAGCGTAGCCTCTTGTGTAGCCTGTCAACTATGTGTCTGTCTATCCCTGTTCTCTCCTCTCTGCACAGACCATACAAACGCTCCACACCGTGTGGCCGCGGCCACCCTAATCTGGTGGTCCCAGCGCGCACGACCCACGTGGAGTTCCAGGTCTCCGGTAGCCTCTGGAACTGCCGATCTGCGGCCAACAAGGCAGAGTTCATCTCAGCCTATGCCTCCCTCCAGTCCCTCGACTTCTTGGCACTGACGGAAACATGGATCACCACAGACAACACTGCTACTCCTACTGCTCTCTTCGTCTGCCCACGTGTTCTCGCACACCCCGAGAGCTTCTGGTCAGCGGGGTGGTGGCACCGGGATCCTCATCTCTCCCAAGTGGTCATTCTCTCTTTCTCCCTTACCCATCTGTCTATCGCCTCCTTTGAATTCCATGCTGTCACAGTTACCAGCCCTTTCAAGCTTAACATCCTTATCATTTATCGCCCTCCAGGTTCCATCGGAGAGTTCATCAATGAGCTTGATGCCTTGATAAGCTCCTTTCCTGAGGACGGCTCACCTCTCACAGTTCTGGGCGACTTTAACCTCCCCACGTCTACTTTGACTCATTCCTTTCTGCCTCCTTCTTTCCACTCCTCTCCTCTTTGACCTCACCCTCTCACCTTCCCCCTACTCACAAGGCAGGAAATACGCTCGACCTCATCTTTACTAGATGCTGTTCTTCCACTAACCTCATTGCAACTCCCTCCAAGTCTCCGACCACTACCTTGTATCCTTTTCCCTCTCGCTCTCATCCAACACTTCCCACACTGCCCCTACTCGGATGGTATCGCACCGTCCCAACCTTCGCTCTCTCTCCCCCGCTACTCTCTCCTCTTCCATCCTATCATCTCTTCCCTCTGCTCAAACCTTCTCCAACCTATCTCCTGATTCTGCCTCCTCAACCCTCCTCTCCTCCCTTTCTGCATCCTTTGACTCTCTATGTCCCCTATCCTCCAGGCCGGCTCGGTCCTCCCCCCCGCCTCCGTGGCTCGACGACTCATTGCGAGCTCACAGAACAGGGCTCCGGGCAGCCGAGCGGAAATGGAGGAAAACTCGCCTCCCTGCGGACCTGACATCCTTTCACTCCCTCCTCTCTACATTTTCCTCTTCTCTCTCTGCTGCTAAAACCACTTTCTACCACTCTAAATTCCAAGCATCTGCCTCTAACCCTAGGAAGCTCTTTGCAACCTTCTCCTCCCTCCTGAATCCTCCTCCCCCCCCCTCCTCCCTCTCTGCAGATGACTTCGTCAACCATTTTGAAAAGAAGGTCGACGACATCCGATCCTCGTTTGCTAAGTCAAACGACACCGCTGGTTCTGCTCACACTGCCCTACCCTGTGCTCTGACCTCTTTCTCCCCTCTCTCCAGATGAAATCTCGCGTCTTGTGACGGCCGGCCGCCCAACAACCTGCCCGCTTGACCCTATCCCCTCCTCTCTTCTCCAGACCATTTCCGGAGACCTTCTCCCTTACCTCACCTCGCTCATCAACTCATCCCTGACCGCTGGCTACGTCCCTTCCGTCTTCAAGAGAGCGAGAGTTGCACCCCTTCTGAAAAAACCTACACTCGATCCCTCCGATGTCAACAACTACAGACCAGTATCCCTTCTTTCTTTTCTCTCCAAAACTCTTGAACGTGCCGTCCTTGGCCAGCTCTCCCGCTATCTCTCTCAGAATGACCTTCTTGATCCAAATCAGTCAGGTTTCAAGACTAGTCATTCAACTGAGACTGCTCTTCTCTGTATCACGGAGGCGCTCCGCACTGCTAAAGCTAACTCTCTCTCCTCTGCTCTCATCCTTCTAGACCTATCGGCTGCCTTCGATACTGTGAACCATCAGATCCTCCTCTCCACCCTCTCCGAGTTGGGCATCTCCGGCGCGGCCCACGCTGGATTGCGTCCCTACCTGACAGGTCGCTCCTACCAGGTGGCGTGGCGAGAATCCGTCTCCACACCACGTGCTCTCACCACTGGTGTCCCCCAGGGCTCTGTTCTAGGCCCTCTCCTATTCTCGCTATACACCAAGTCACTTGGCTCTGTCATAACCTCACATGGTCTCTCCTATCATTGCTATGCAGACGACACACAATTAATCTTCTCCTTTCCCCCTTCTGATGACCAGGTGGCGAATCGCATCTCTGCATGTCTGGCAGACATATCAGTGTGGATGACGGATCACCACCTCAAGCTGAACCTCGGCAAGACGGAGCTGCTCTTCCTCCCGGGGAAGGACTGCCCGTTCCATGATCTCGCCATCACGGTTGACAACTCCATTGTGTCCTCCTCCCAGAGCGCTAAGAACCTTGGCGTGATCCTGGACAACACCCTGTCGTTCTCAACTAACATCAAGGCGGTGGCCCGTTCCTGTAGGTTCATGCTCTACAACATCCGCAGAGTACGACCCTGCCTCACACAGGAAGCGGCGCAGGTCCTAATCCAGGCACTTGTCATCTCCCGTCTGGATTACTGCAACTCGCTGTTGGCTGGGCTCCCTGCCTGTGCCATTAAACCCCTACAACTCATCCAGAACGCCGCAGCCCGTCTGGTGTTCAACCTTCCCAAGTTCTCTCACGTCACCCCGCTCCTCCGCTCTCTCCACTGGCTTCCAGTTGAAGCTCGCATCCGCTACAAGACCATGGTGCTTGCCTACGGAGCTGTGAGGGGAACGGCACCTCAGTACCTCCAGGCTCTGATCAGGCCCTACACCCAAACAAGGGCACTGCGTTCATCCACCTCTGGCCTGCTCGCCTCCCTACCACTGAGGAAGTACAGTTCCCGCTCAGCCCAGTCAAAACTGTTCGCTGCTCTGGCCCCCCAATGGTGGAACAAACTCCCTCACGACGCCAGGACAGCGGAGTCAATCACCACCTTCCGGAGACACCTGAAACCCCACCTCTTTAAGGAATACCTAGGATAGGATAAAGTAATCCCTCTCACCCCCCCTTAAAAGATTTAGATGCACTACTGTTCCACTGGATGTCATAAGGTGAATGCACCAATTTGTAAGTCGCTCTGGATAAGAGCGTCTGCTAAATGACTTAAATGTAAATGTAAATGGTCTGGGTGGGCGTCTGTCCGTGGTGGCGGCTCTGACGTGGGACGCGGACCCCACTTCACCATTGTCTTAGTCCGCCTTATTGTCTGCTTCCGTGGCCTCCTAACCACGGCGACCCCTCTAAATGACCCCACTGGACTGAGGGGCAACTCGGGACAGAGGGGCGGAAGCTCTGGACAGGGCGGAAGCTCTGGACAGAGGGGCGGAAGCTCTGGGCTGAGGGGCAGGGGCTCTTGGCTGAGGGGCAGGGACTCTTGGCTGAGGGGCAGGGGCTCTTGGCTGAGGGGCAGGGGCTCTTGGCTGAGGGGCTCTGGGCTGAGGGGCTCTGGCAGCTCTGGGCTGAGCGGCACTGGCGGCCCCTGGCTGACTGGCGGCACTGGCGGCCCCTGGCTGACTGGCGGCACCTGGCTGACTGGCGGCACTGGCGGCCCCTGGCTGACTGGAGGCACTGGCGGCCCCTGGCTGACTGGCGGCACTGGCGGCCCCTGGCTGACTGGCGGCACTGGCGGCCCCTTGCAGACTGGCGGCACAGGCGGCCCCTTGCAGACTGGCGGCACTGGCGGCGCTGGGCAGACTGGAAGCTCCGGCAACACTGGAGAGGAAGGCTCTGACAGCTCTGGACTGAGGGGCGGGAGCTCTGGTAGCGCCGAACAGGCGGGAGACTCTGGCTGCGCTAGAGAGGAGGAAGGCTCCGGCAGCGCTGGAGAGGCGGGAGCCTCTGTAAGGATGAGCCGGAGAGACAGCCTTGTGCGGGGGGCTGCCACTGGAGGGCTGGTGCGTGGAGGTGGTGACGGATAGACCGGACCGTGCAGGCGCACTGGAGCTCTTGAGCACCGAGCCTGCCCAACCTTACCCGGTTGAATGGTCCCGGTCGCCCTGCCAGTACGGTGAGGTGGAATAGCCTGCACTGGGCTATGCAGGCGAACCGGGGACA
Source organism: Oncorhynchus nerka (assembly GCF_034236695.1). Taxonomy (NCBI): domain Eukaryota; kingdom Metazoa; phylum Chordata; class Actinopteri; order Salmoniformes; family Salmonidae; genus Oncorhynchus; species Oncorhynchus nerka. Next base: position 72,129,507 of record NC_088399.1, read on the forward strand.
CCGTGCGCAAGGCTGGTGCCATGTAAGCCGGCCCAAGGAGACGCACTGGAGACCAGATGCGTAGAGCCGGCTTCATGGCACTTGGCTCGATGCCCACTCTAGCCCGCCGCTTCACAGCATAACACGGTGCCTGCCCGGTCTCTCCAGCCCCCCGGTAAGCACAGGAAGTTGGCGCAGGTCTCCTACCTGTATTTATCATCATTAGTCATTTAGGTCAACATTGGATCATTCAGAGATCCTCACTGAACTTCTGGAGAGAGTTTGCTGCACTGAAAGTAAAGGGGCTGAATAATTTTGCACGCCCAATTTTTCAGTTTTTGATTTGTTAAAAAAGTTAGAAATATCCAATAAATGTCGTTCCACTTCATGATTGTGTCCCACTTGTTGTTGATTCTTCACAAAAAAATACAGTTTTATATCTTTATGTTTGAAGCCTGAAATGTGGCAAAAGGTCGCAAAGTTCAAGGGGGCCGAATACTTTCGCAAGGCACTGTATATATACCAGCAAACAGAGGAAAATAGGAGGGGTGTTCAACAATAATGTAATATAGAATAAATACCCACACACTACTGAATGTGCAGGTAGACATTTATTTTCATGAATCTTGCCTTGTAGGACTAAGTGATTTCCACTAGATGAGTCAGCTGCAATGTCAAAATTGGCAATATCGTAAAAAGTCATGAAAAATTAGGTTAGGGTTAGCGGTGTGGTTAAGGATAGGGTTAAGGATTAAAATCATATTTTACTACTTTGTGGCTGTGCCAGCTAATGACCACTCTGCAGAGCTGTCTCCAAGGCAGGATCCATGACAATAAATGCCAACCTGCGATGAATGCTCCCATTGTTAACAATGCACAGTAAAACAACATTGGCGTTCATCAGCGTGCAGATATCTTTTCATTATTTCAGAAGTACATTTTTTGTACCCAGCTCCTATAAGTCATTAGATGTGTGTACACTACATTTGAAATGAGTGCTCAACAACAAGGACAGGAATCCAAAAAAGGGCTTACCCAATAAGAAATATTAGAATGCTGAGGCTTCGTTCCATGAGATGGACAGAACAGGTATACTGACGTGGAATTCAAACTTTCTGTTTGAAAAGGAAACTATAGCACACTTGCATTTTTTTTGTCAAAATACCACCATCAATGTTTAGTACCAGGTCCATTAAACACATTGTGGAGCGTAAAATTGGGGGCAACATTTCCCACCTGACAGGTGTCTTCATGAGAGGAAAATGTTTCCCAAGTAAAAAAAATTCTACCAAGTCTGCAAAGATTTTTTATTTCAACATTACCCCATTTGCCAGGTGTGTCATTGTTAATAACTACCATAGTACTGATAGCTATGTGCTTTAACAAACATTGATATTGGAACATTGCCAAAACGTAACATATAAGTACCTCAAAGAAGCAACGTTCAACAGATCTTCACTGAAGCCTTACTACAACAGACATGATGTACCAGGCTTTTCTGCTGGCGATCCCTCTATTGATGGTGTTTCAGACGTCGTGCATAAACACTTCACCACTTGATTCTGTAAAAGCGATTGAGCAGGCAAGAGCTCCAAAAGTTAGCTTGAGCCGTCTTGATGAGCTAAGAAATAGGGCTAAATTCATTGGCAGAAGCTGCAAGGAAGTTAAGGACAGATATGGTCAAGCTGAAGACGGTCTGTACTACCTGACCACGTCTACTGGGGTGGTGTACCAGACCTTCTGTGACATGACCACAGCGGGCGGCGGCTGGACTCTGGTGGCAAGCGTGCACGAGGACAACATCTACGCGAAGTGCACAGTTGGCGATCGTTGGACCAGCCAGCAGGGCAACAATGCCAACTGGCCAAAAGGGGAAGGCAACTGGGCCAACAGGAAGACTTTCGGAACAGTGGAGGCAGCCACGGACGATGACTTCAAGAATCCTGGCTACTATGACATAGATGCAGAAGACATGTCGGTGTGGCACGTTCCCAACAAAACGCCCTTTTACCACTGGAACCTGGCCGCCATCATGCGCTACCACACTGAGAGGCGCTTCCTCCATCTGTACGGAGGAAACCTGTACTACCTCTTCCACCGCTACCCGGTCGAGTACAACGTTGGAAAACACCTGTCCGACAATGGACCCTCCATTCCCATAGTTTATGACCTCGGGGACAAAGAGTCCACCAAAATGTTCTACGGCCCTTACTCTGGAGGGGAGATTGAAGGAGGCTTCATCAGTTTCAGAGCCATAAACCATGAACGGGCGGCCACAGCCATCTGCTCTGGGGTCAAACCCAAAGGCGGTAATGTTGAACACTACTGTATTGGTGGTGGTGGGTTTTTCCCTGAGGGTAACCCTCTTCAGTGTGGTGATTTCACCGGCTTTGCCTGGAACGGCTATGGGACCCATATAGGCTTTAGTACATCAAAACAGATACTGGAGTCAGCTGTGTTACTCTTTTACCGCTAATTCACAGTGCATTTACTTTTCTTTGATTGTTTCATAAATTGATTGATAGATTTTTGGGTAAAAAAAATTAAAAGTACATTTAAAAGTAATTTTGGTAATATTAGTAATACCTTTTTATATTTTTTATCTATTCATTCCATTACTATAAAGAAATAGCATAAAGCAATAACCATTCCATTCATCATAAAAATATTTGTGTCTCATACAATCATTAAATGCTTATAGCTGATAGTGACAAGTATCATTATGTCATGTGAGGCTCTTAATAACTGAATTACGGTAAGGTTACTGTCAACCAGTATGTGACACCTGTTGTGTTGGGGTGATGGGTGCTGTGAATTCAGTGTATGGATTGTGTGTGCTTGTTTGATCATTCTTCCTGCAGTAATGTAACAATAAAGTAGTCTATGGATCTGAGAGCATGAAATGAGCCTACTGTACTTTTTCATTGTACAATTTATTTTTTTGGTGGGGGGGATGAACTTACCTTTTGTCAAGGAGGGAGAGAGAGACAGAGAGGACATATTCTGAGGAGGGAAAAAAGAGAGAGAGTAGAGAGCTATGAGAGAGAGAGAGAGAGAGAGAGAGAGAGAGAGAGAGAGAGAGAGAGAGGCGAACGGACATAGGGAGGACTTGTTCTGAGTGCTGTAATGATGCCCAATTGTTTGACACAACTAGATACACTCAACAACAAAAAATGCTGGGTTGTTAGAACAACCCAACTGCTGGTTTGCAGGGATTGGGTCACTTAGTTGTGTTTTCTTTAACAAGAGCAAGGTTCTGATCTTAATGCTGGGTTATTGATGTTGGGTTATTGAGATATGACCCAGTCATATTTATCCCACAAATGTAGAAGATCAATGTGATCCAGCAAGCTCGTGAATGAGGATTGTTGCAGCTGTGTACCATACAGTGCAGCTGGCACTGAGTAGAATGACTTTTAGACAGGCAAATGGGCAAGGCTTTGTGGCTGACCAACAAAAAAAAGCTAGGAATAAATGACCTAGCTATCATAATTACATATTATCTCAGTAATTGACAATTTTATATAATCAGAGTTAGCAAACTACTAACATTTACTAATTTAGCTGGCTAGCAAGCTATTTTCCTGTGCTGTGTGTGGTACTAAACATTTTAAGTTTGGTTGTATTTTTAAAATCCTAATTGTTTCTGAATTGGCTAGCTAGATGGGGATACCTAATCAGTTATACAACTGAAATGTGTCTTCCGCATTTAACCCAACCTCTGAATCAGAGATCGACATAATTGACATCCACGGCACATGGGGAACAGTGGGTTAACTGCCTTGCTCAGGGGCAGAACAACATATGTTTAACTTGTCAGCTCAGGGAATCAACACAGCATCCTTTTGGTTACTGGCCTAATGCTCTAAAAACTAGGGTACCTGCCTCCCCCTAGTCTCAGTCTGAATGTAGACAGTTACTTTAACTTCATATTGAAATGAAAAAAGCGTCTCAATTGTTCATCCAAATTTAGGCATTTTGACTCTCCACTTAATCTGCGTTAATGTTGTCTTTGTCACCAACTGCCCTGATACTAGAGGCTGCATGGCCCTGATACTAGAGGCTGCATGGCCCTGGTACTGGAGGCTGCATGGCCCTAGTACTGGAGGCTGCATGGCCCTGATACTAGAGGCTGCATGGCCCTGATACTAGAGGCTGTATAGCCCTGATACTGGAGGCTGCATGGCCCTGATACTGGAGGCTGCATGGCCCTGATACTAAAGGCTACATGGCCCTGATACTGGAGGCTGCATGGCCCTGATACTGGAGGCTGCATGGCCCTGATACTGGAGGCTGCATGGCCCTGATACTAAAGGCTGCATGGCCCTGATACTGGAGGCTGCATGGCCCTGATACTGGAGGCTGCATGACCCTTATACTGGAGGTTACAAGGCCCTTATACTGGAGGCTGCATGGCCCTTATACTGGAGGCTGCATGGCCCTTATACTGGAGGCTGCATAGCCCTGATACTAGAAGCTGCATGGCCCTGATACTGGAGGCTGCATGGCCCTGATACTAGAGGCTGCATGGCCCTTAAACTGGAGGCTGCATGGCCTGATATTAGAGGCTGCATGGCCCTGATACTAGAGGCTGTGGTAAATCACATAACCCAACAGTGCTGGATCAAAATAACCCAGTGCTGGGTATGTACTGTAGTGACCCAGCGCTGGGTTACAGGAATTACGTAAATTGGTCATAATTGACCCAGCATTTTGTGGGTGATGTATGTGATGTTTTGAAATGTAGATATACATTATATGCTGCTGTCTGTCGGATTAAAACATGTTTGTCACTTGACGAAAGACACTGGACATGATCGTATTCAACTAACAGTGCTCCTGTGGCACACACACATAGCTGAGAAGCAACATGTGACATAATGATGAAGAGAAGAAAAGCAGCCAGCCTGGCATAAGAATGTCCATGGCAATACAGCATCATTATTTCTGGGTCTGTTTCCCTGGTTGAGGCTTTCCTGGAGGTTGAGAGCCAGAGACGCTACCACCACCATCAGAGTAAAGGACACATAACTAGAGTGTTCTGGATAACACACTTCACCTTGTGTTAGGATCACAGTCACACACAGCCGTACACACACACCAGTGGAGGTTGCTGAGGGGAGGACGCCTCACATTAATGGCTGGAATGGAGTCAATGGAATGGTACACGTGGTTTCCATGTGGTTGATACCATTCCATTGACTCCATTCCAACCATTACTGTGAGCCGTCCTCCCCTCAGCAGCCTTTACTGCCACACACACGTGTCAAATCAAACTTTATGTGTCACATGCGCCGAATACAACAGTGAAATGATTACTTACAAGCCCTTAACCAACATTGCAGTTCAAGAAAGAGTTAAGAAAATAAAGATAAAGTAAAAAATTATAAAAAGCAACACAATAAAATAACGATAACAATAACGAGGCTATATACAGGGGGTACCAATACCGAGTCAATGTGCAGGGTTACAGGTTAGTCGAGGTCATTTGTACATGTAGGTAGGGGTGAAGTGACTATGCATAGATAATAAACAGCGAGTAGCATCAGTGTAAAAAACAAATGGGACGGGGGGGGTCAATGTAGATAATGATTTGATTAGCAGTCTTATGGCTTGGCGGTAGAAGCTGTTAAGGAGCCTTTTGGTCCTAGACTTGGCGCTCCGGCACTGCTTGCCGTGCGGTAGCAGAGAAAACAGTCTGACAATTTTATGGGCTTTCCTCTGACACTGCCTATTTTATAGGTCCTGGATTGCAGGAAGCTTGGCCCCAGTGATGTACTGAGCCATACACATTACCCTCTGTAGTGCCTTATGGTCAGATGCCGAGCAATTGCCATACCAGGCTTTGATGCAATCGGTCAGGATGCTCTCAATGGTGCAGCTGTAGAACTTTTTGAGGATTTAGGGACCCATGCCTTTTCAGTCTCCTGAGGGGGAAAAGGTGTTGTCGTGCCCTCTTCATGACTGTCTTGGTGTGTTTCGACCATGATAGTTCGTTGGTGACGTGGACACCAAGGAACTTGAAGCTCTCACCACGCTCCACTACAGGCCCATCAATGTTAATGGGGGCCTGTTCGGCCCGCCTTTTCCTGTAGTCCACGATCAACTCCTTTGTCTTGCTCACATTGAGGGAGAGGTTGTTGTCCTGGCACCACACTGCCAGGTCTCTGAGCTTCTCCCTATAGGCTGTCTCATCGTTGTCGATGATCAGGCCTACCACTGTTGTGTCGTCAGCAAACTTAATGATAGTGTTGGAGTCGGGTATGGCCACGCACGTATGCAAACGGCTGAGAGGTTGAGCACAGATACAAGGTCTAGTGTGTGTGTGTGTGTGTGTGTGAGAAACACAAGGGTAACCTACAGGCTTGTGCATTATTAGGAGGGAACCCTCACTGCACACACACACAGCAGAGGTATGTCATAGTTTTGAAACAAACTCTACATGGGACACTGAGTTATGCACCTTTAAGTGAGCCATTGAGAGCATACGTCATCACCCATCACGCAATAGACGTCATCAGAGCGCACAAAAGATCAGTGTACTGTCTACATTGTTGTTTTCATGACATACTGTAGTTTTGATTAAATTGTTTTTAATCATGTCAACAACAACAACATCTTTAACGATTGGAGGTTCTGATAACAAAGGATTCCGCAACGCGGTTAGCTTATTTGGTTGGGACCGCAAGTTTGTTTCCCAGATTCCTGCAAAAAAAAAAAAATAGTTATTGGTTAGCCATCAGGCTAACAAAGCAAGATCACGCTAGCAGCGCTAGAGTCAAAACACCAGCGGTATTTGTGTCTACGTCTGGGCTCAAATGCGCTAGGTGCGAGATCATATCTATGCAAGAGTAGGAAAATAAGGTGGAACTGATATATTTACAAATTCTTGTTTGTTCCAAATGTATCATCATCAAGCAGTTTAGAGAAGAGATTATCTGACTGCTAGCTCAGTTTTGGAAAAAACACATTATTTCAGTTCTGAATGCCTGCTACCGCCAAGGGGTGCCGACAAACCGGTGGGAATGACGTGCTCCAATCCACTGGACAGATGGTAAGCTCAACTCTGCGGCCCGTGGGAGACTTGACACTGGAAAGACGAAGGAGGTCGGGTGAAAGGCAGTCTGGTCGGCCTCCATATATCCTAGAAGATCAGGTCCAGCTTTTAAACAGCTTTACCCTGCTGGAGGTGGACATACTGGCCCGGGGGTCAGCTCTGATCCTGGGAGTACACCAACAGCCTTCAGCTGTCTAGGGACACCCTCCACAGCTCAGCCGGTCGCTGATCAAAGGACACTAGGTCTTGGGCCCTCCTCTATTTCTCTGAGGATTCCTACGCCATCCACTGCTACTGGTACATGTACAAACCTCCTCCCCCCAGGCCTGTTCTGTTCCACCTCTTCCTTCCCCTTTGGATTCCATCGCAACCACCATTGTCAAATCAAATCAAATTTTATTTGTCACATACACATGGTTAGCAGATGTTAATGCGAGTGTAGCGAAATGCTTGTGCTTCTAGTTCCGACAATGCAGTAATAACCAACAAGTAATCTAACTAACAATTCCAAAACTACTGTCTTATACACAGTGCAAGGGGATAAAGAATATGTACATAAAGATATATGAATGAGTGATGGTACAGAGCAGCATAGGCAAGATACAGTAGATGGTATCGAGTACAGTATATACATATGAGATGAGTATGTAAACAAAGTGGCATAGTTAAAGTGGCTAGTGATACATGTATTACATAAGGATGCAGTAGATGATATAGAGTACAGTATATACGTATGCATATGAGATGAATAATGTAGGGTATGTAAACATTATATTAGGTAGCATTGTTTAAAGTGGCTAGTGATATATTTTACATCATTTCCCATCAATTCCCATTATTAAAGTGGCTGGAGTTGAGTCAGTGTCAGTGTGTTGGCAGCAGCCACTCAATGTTAGTGGTGGCTGTTTAACAGTCTGATGGCCTTGAGATAGAAGCTGTTTTTCAGTCTCTCGGTCCCAGCTTTGATGCACCTGTACTGACCTCGCCTTCTGGATGATAGCGGGGTGAACAGGCAGTGGCTCGGGTGGTTGTTGTCCTTGATGATCTTTATGGCCTTCCTGTAACATCGGGTGGTGTAGGTGTCCTGGAGGGCAGGTAGTTTGCCCCCGGTGATGCGTTGTGCAGACATCACTACCCTCTGGAGAGCCTTACGGTTGTGGGCGGAGCAGTTGCCGTACCAGGCGGTGATGCAGCCCGCCAGGATGCTCTCGATTGTGCATCTGTAGAAGTTTGTGAGTGCTTTTGGTGACAAGCCGAATTTCTTCAGCCTCCTGAGGTTGAAGATGCGCTGCTGCGCCTTCTTCACGATGCTGTCTGTGTGAGTGGACCAATTCAGTTTGTCTGTGATGTGTATGCCGAGGAACTTAAAACTTACTACCCTCTCCACTACTGTTCCATCGATGTGGATAGGCGGGTTTTCCCTCTGCTGTTTCCTGAAGTCCACAATCATCTCCTTAGTTTTGTTGACGTTGAGTGTGAGGTTATTTTCCTGACACCACACTCCGAGGGCCCTCACCTCCTCCCTGTAGGCTGTCTCGTCGTTGTTGGTAATCAAGCCTACCACTGTTGTGTCATCCGCAAACTTGATGATTGAGTTGGAGGCGTGCGTGGCCACGCAGTCGTGGGTGAACAGGGAGTACAGGAGAGGGCTCAGAACGCACCCTTGTGGGGCCCCAGTGTTGAGGATCAGCGGGGTGGAGATGTTGTTGCCTACCCTCACCACCTGGGGGCGGCCCATCAGGAAGTCCAGTACCCAGTTGCACAGGGCGGGGTCGAGACCCAGGGTCTCGAGCTTGATGACGAGCTTGGAGGGTACTATGGTGTTGAATGCCGAGCTGTAGTCGATGAACAGCATTCTCACATAGGTATTCCTCTTGTCCAGATGGGTTAGGGCAGTGTGCAGTGTGGTTGAGATTGCATCGTCTGTGGACCTATTTGGGCGGTAAGCAAATTGGAGTGGGTCTAGGGTGTCAGGTAGGGTGGAGGTGATATGGTCCTTGACTAGTCTCTCAAAGCACTTCATGATGACGGAAGTGAGTGCTACGGGGTGGTAGTCGTTAAGCTCAGTTACCTTAGCTTTCTTGGGAACAGGAACAATGGTGGCCCTCTTGAAGCATGTGGGAACAGCAGACTGGTATAGGGATTGATTGAATATGTCCGTAAACACACCGGCCAGCTGGTCTGCGCATACTCTGAGGGCGCGGCTGGGGATGCCGTCTGGGCCTGCAGCCTTGCGAGGGTTAACACGTTTAAATGTTTTACTCACCTCGGCTGCAGTGAAGGAGAGTCCGCATGTTTTCATTGCAGGCCGTGTCAGTGGCACTGTATTGTCCTCAAAGCGGGCAAAAAAGTTATTTAGTCTGCCTGGGAGCAAGACATACTGGTCCGTGACTGGGCTGGTTTTCTTCTTGTAGTCCGTGATTGACTGTAGACCCTGCCACATACCTCTTGTGTCTGAGCCGTTGAATTGAGATTCTACTTTGTCTCTATACTGACGCTTAGCTTGTTTGATAGCCTTGCGGAGGGAATAGCTGCACTGTTTGTATTCGGTCATGTTACCAGTCACCTTGCCCTGATTAAAAGCAGTGGTTCGCGCTTTCAGTTTCACGCGGATGCTGCCATCAATCCACGGTTTCTGGTTAGGGAATGTTTTAATCGTTGCTATGGGAACGGCATCTTCAACGCACGTTCTAATGAACTCGCACACCGAATCAGCGTATTCGTCAATGTTGTTATCTGACTCAATACGAAACATATCCCAGTCCACGTGATGGAAGCAGTCTTGGAGTGTGGAATCAGCTTGGTCGGACCAGCGTTGGACAGACCTCAGCGTGGGAGCCTCCCGTTTTAGTTTCTGTCTGTAGGCAGGGATCAACAAAATGGAGTCGTGGTCAGCTTTTCCGAAAGGAGGGTGGGGCAGGGCCTTATATGCGTTGCGGAAGTTAGAGTAACAATGATCCAAGGTTTTTCCGGCCCTGGTTGCGCAATCGATATGCTGATACAATTTAGGGAGTCTTGTTTTCAGATTAGCCTTGTTAAAATCCCCAGCTACAATGAATGCAGCCTCAGGATGTATGGATTCCAGTTTGCAAAGAGTCAAATAAAGTTCGTTCAGAGCCATCGATGTGTCTGCTTGGGGGGGAATATATACGGCTGTGATTATAATCGAAGAGAATTCTCTTGGTAGATAATGCGGTCTACATTTGATTGTGAGGAATTCTAAATCAGGTGAACAGAAGGATTTGAGTTTCTGTATGTTTCTTTGATCACACCACGTCTCGTTAGCCATAAGGCATACGCCCCCGCCCCTCTTCTTACCAGAAAGATGTTTGTTTCTGTCGGTGCGATGCGTGGAGAAACCCGCTGGCTGCACTGCCTCCGATAGCGTCTCTCCAGTGAGCCATGTTTCCGTGAAGCAAAGAACGTTACAGTCTCTGATGTCCCTCTGGAATGCTACCCTTGCTCGGATTTCATCAACCTTGTTGTCAAGAGACTGGACATTGGCGAGACGAATGCTAGGGAGTGGTGCACGATGTGCCCGTCTCCGGAGTCTGACCAGAAGACCGCCTCGTTTCCCTCTTTTACGGAGTCATTTTTTTGGGTCGCCGCATGGGATCCATTCCATTGTCCTGGTTGAAAGGCAGAACACAGGATCCGCGTCGCGAAAATCATATTCTTGGTCGTACTGATGGTGAGTTGACGCTGATCTTATATTCAGTAGTTCTTCTCGACTGTATGTAATGAAACCTAAGATGACCTGGGGTACTAATGTAAGAAATAACACGTAAAAAAACAAAAAACTGCATAGTTTCCTAGGAACGCGAAGCGAGGCGGCCATCTCTGTCGGCGCTGTCGTGGACAGCTCGACAGGTGAGAGATTTTGGCCTTCCTGTGGCCTGTGGGCAGACCAAGGTTCACTGTCACCCAGGCACCCATTTCCAAGACATCAACTCCTTCATGCCCACAGTTCTACTACTCTAATATTGGCACCATTGTCACTCACGTTGGATTTAACAACATTTGCTTTCGGCAATCTCAGGAACTGAAAAAGGACTACAGCATTCTCTTGAACACCCTTGTTAGCACATGGAAGAGAACAGTCATCTCTGGTCCCCTTCCATGCTATAGAAGGGGAGCGGAACATTACAACCTCCTCGCTACCTCTGAACGAGTTCCTGAAGAAACTGTCTCCTTTTGTGAAAATGTTTACTTGCTATGGGAGCAACCAACACTCTTTAAAATATGAGCATGCATTTATAAGATTGTGCTGTTATGATTTCTATTAATATTATCTATTATTGTTACATTTTTTTTTTCTGGCTGTTTTCCATGATATTTGGTTAGTTCTCTTAAAAATCTCCCTCATACACTACCGTTCAAAATTTTGGGGTACTTTAGAAATGTCCTTGTTTTTGAATGAAAAGCAATTTTTTGTCCATTAAAATAACATAAATTGATCAAAAATACAGTGTAGACATTGTTAATGTTGTAAAGGACTATTGTAGCTGGAAACAGCTGATTTTTTATGGAATATTTACATAGGCGTACAGGGGCCCATTATCAGCAACCATCAATTCTGTGTTCCAATGGCACTTTGTGTTAGCTAATCCAAGTTTATCATTTTAACTTGTTAGGGCCGTGGTCCCGTGGTGGGAACATCAATCAGCGGAAATGTTCAAGAGCGCCACCTATAGTGGTTGATAAAACTCAAACTTTCATTAAAATGGACATACAATGTACTGAATTAAAGCTACACTCGTTGTGAATCTATCCACCAAGTCAGATTTGTAAAATGTTTTTCGGCAAAAGCATGAGAAGCTATTATCTGATAGCATGTATCCCCCAGAATACAGCAACGTCACCTAACGACAGATTTTGCGATAGCCGGGGCTACTCAAAACGCAGAAATAAAATATAAAACATTCATTACCTTTGACGAGCTTCTTTCTTGGCACTCCTAGATGTCCCATAAACATCATTTTGGGTCTTTTTTCGATTAAATCGGTCCATATATAGCCTAGATATCGATCTATGAATACTGTGTGAACAACGGAAAAAAATAGCGTTTTCTAACGTCATAATTTTTTTAAATTAAAAAAGTCGACGATAAACTTTCACAAAACACTTCGCTAATTGATCATTAGAAAACCCTTTTGCAATTATTTTAGCACAGCTGAAAACTGTTGTTCTGATTAAATAAGGAATTCAACTGGCCTTTAGACTAGTTGAGCATCAGCATTTGAGGGTTTGATTACAGGCTCAAAATGGGTAGGAACAAAGATAAACTCATCAGTTTATTCTTGTTCTGAGAAATTAAGGCTATTCCATGTTAGATATTGCTAAGAAACTGAAGATCTCGTACAACGCTGTGTACTACTCCCTTCACAGAACAGCGCAAACTCTCTAACTAGAATAGAAAGAGTGGGTGGCCCCGGTGCACAACTTAGCAAGAGGACAAGTACATTAGAGTGTCTAGTTTGAGAAACAGATGCCTCACAAATCCTCAACTGGCAGCTTCATTAAATAGTACCCGCAAAACGCCAGTCTCAACATCAACAGTGAAGAGGCAACTCCGGGATGCTGGCCATCTAGGTAGAGTTACTCTGTCCAGTGTCTGTGTTATTTTGCCCATCTTAATCTTTTTTTTTTTTGGCCAGTCTGAAATATGGCTTTTTCTTTGCAACTCTTTAAAGTATTTAGCTTCAAACAGGAGTAAAACAAGGCAGTCTGTTGTCTCCATATCTATTTATTTTGGCCATTGAAATGCGATTAAAATTAGATCCAACAAGAACATCAAGGGGTTAGATATCCAGGGGATAAAAACAAAAGTGTCACTGTATGCTGATGACTCAAGTTTTTTCTTTTCTTAAGTCTGCAATTTGGATCCCTGCGCAGTCTCATTGAAGATCTTGATCTCTTTTCTAGCTTCTCTGGACTAAAATGTAATCATGACAAGTGCACCATACCACGCATTGGATCGTTAAAAAACACTACCTTGTAGTTTACCAATAAAATGGGCGGATGGGGATGTAGACATACTTGGTATTCACATCTCAAAAAATATAAATGAATTTACCGCAATCAATTTCAATAGAAAATTAGCAAAAATAGAGAAGATTCTGCAACCAGGGAGAGGTAAATACTTGTCTATTCATGGAAAAATCACACTGGTAAACTATTTGTTCCTATCACAGTTTACTTACTTGCTAATGGCACTGCCTACTCCACACAACTTGTTTTTTAAATCATATGAGCAAAAAATATTTAATTTTACAAAATTAAACGTGCCTATTTATATAATGCATATGAGTTTGGGTGGCTAAAATTATTAAATATTAAAACTTTAAACCTCTCACTAAAAGCTTCACTCATACATAAAATATACTCATACATAAAATATACTAAGAATCCTTTGTTCAAAATGGCCTTTCTGCCTTTAAACAGATTACAACTTCTCATTTCCAACTAATTGAAAATCAAATTTTGTTTAAAGTATGGCCCTTTCTTAAACAAGCCATACAAAACTGGTTACAATTTCAGTTTTATCAACCAGAAAAGATAGAACAAATATTACAACAAATGTTATGGTTAAAATTCAAATATATTGATTAATAAAAATAAAATATATATTTTTTAATGGTATTATATTTATTAATGATATTATGAATAGAAATTGAGGAGTTATGTCACATACGCATGACAGCTGCACCACACAGGTTGCAAAATAAATGGGTAGAGATTTTCGATGTACCAATTCCATGGCATGGTGGCCAGGAAAAACTCCCTAGAAAGGCCAGAACCTAGGAAAAAACCTAAAGAGGAACCAGGCTATGAGGGGTGGCCAGTCCTCTTCTGGCTGTACCAGGTGGAGATTATAACAGAACATGGCCAAGATGTTCAAATGTTCATAGATAACCAGCAGAGTCAAATAATAATAATCACAGTGGTTGCCGAGGGTGCAACAGGTCAGCACGTCAGGAGTAATTGTCAGTTGGCTTTTCAAAGCCGATCATTCAGAGTATCTCTACTGCTCCTGCTGTCTCTAGAAAGTTGAAAACACCAGGTCAGGGTTCCATATAACATTTGAAACTGGAACAGCAGCACAACCAGGTGGACTGGGGACAGTAAGGAGTCATCAGGCCAGGTAGTCCTGAGGCATGGTCCTAGGGCTCATGTCCTCCGAGAGAGAGAAAGAAAGAAAGAAAGAAAGAAAGAAAGAAAGAAAGAAAGAAAGAAAGAAAGAAAGAAAGAAAGAAAGAAGAGAAAAAGAGAAGAGAGAATTAGAGAGAGCATACTTCAATTCACATAGGACACCGGATAAAACAGGAGAAATACTCCAGATATAACAGACTGACCCTAGCCCCCCGACACATAAACTCCTGCAGCATAAATACTGGAGGCTGAGACAGGAGGGCTCGGAGAACACTGTGGCCCCATCCGATGATACCCCCGGACAGGGCCAAACAGGCAGGATATAACCCCACCCACTTTGACTAGAAGGATATCTTCAACCACCAACTTACCATCGTGAGACAAGGCCGAGTATAGCCCACAAAGGTCTCCCCCACGGCACTCCCCCATGGGCGCCAACCCGGACAGGAAGATCACGTCAGTTACTCAACCCACTCTAGTGACGCACTCCCCCTAGGGGCGCTATGGAAGAGCACCAGTAAGCCAGTGACTCAGCTCCTGTAATAGAGTTAGAGGCAGAGAAACCCAGTGGAGAGAGGGGAACCAGCCAGGCAGAGACAGCAAGGGTGGTTGTTGCTCCAGTGCCTTTCCGTTCACCTTCACACTCCTGGGCCAGACTACACTCAATCATATGACCTACTGAAGAGATGAGTCTTCAATAAAGACTTAACGGTAAAGGTTGAGACCGAGTCTGTGTCTCTCACATGAATAGGCAGACCATTCCATAAAAATGGAGCTCTATAGGAGAAAGCCCTGCCTCCAGCTGTTTGCTTAGAAATTCTAGGGACAGTAAGGAGGCCTGCGTCTTGTGACCGTAGTGTACGTGTAGGTATGTACGGCAAAACCAAATCAGAAAGATAGGTAGGAGCAAGCCCATGTAATGCTTTGTAGGTTAGCAGTAAAACCTTGAAATCAGCCCTTGCCTTGACAGGAAACCAGTGTAGAGAGGCTAACACTGGAGTAATATGATCAAATTTTAGGGTTCTAGTCAAGATTCTAGCAGCCGTGTTTAGCACTAACTGAAGTGTATTTAGTGCTTTATCCGGGTAGCTGGAAAGTAGAGCATTGCAGTAGTCTAACCTAGAAGTGACAAAAGCATGTATTAATTTTTCTGCATCATTTTTGGACAGAAAGTTTCTGATTTTTGCAATGCTAAGTAGATGGAAAAAAGTTATCCTTGAAACAGTCTTGGTATGTTCGTCAAAAGAGAGATAATGGTCCAGAGTAACGCCGAGGTCCTTCACAGTTTTTTTGAGACGACTGTACAACCATCAAGATTAATTGTCAGATTCAACAGAAGATCTCTTTGTTTCTTGGGACCGAGTTTAAAAGTTGAACATTTGCAGCCATCCACTTCCTTATGTCTGAAATACAGGCTTCCAGGGAGGGCCATTTTGGGGCTTCAC
This sequence comes from Oncorhynchus nerka, assembly GCF_034236695.1. Lineage (NCBI taxonomy): Eukaryota > Metazoa > Chordata > Actinopteri > Salmoniformes > Salmonidae > Oncorhynchus > Oncorhynchus nerka. Next base: position 72,145,140 of record NC_088399.1, read on the forward strand.
TATGTTTCATCGAAATGTACAGCTGTGTGTCATCCGCATAGCAGTGAAAGTTAACATTATGTTTCACCAAGAGGTCAAATATATAGTGAAAACAATAGTGGTCCTAAAACGGAGCCTTGAGGAACACCGAAATTTACAGTTGATTTGTCAGAGGACAAACCATTCACAGAGACAAACTGATATCTTTCCGGCAGATAAGATCTAATTTAGGCCAGAACTTGTCCGTGTAGACCAATTTGGGTTTCCAATCTCTCCAAAAGAATGTGGTGATTTATGGTATCAAAAGCAGCACTAAGGTCTAGGAGCACGAGGACAGATGCAGAGCCTCGGTTCTGACTCCATTAGAAGGTAATTTACCACCTTCACAAATTAAGTTTCAGTGCTATGATGGGGTCTTAAACTAGACTGAAGCGTTTCGTATACATTGTTTGTCTTCAGGAAGGCAGTGAGTTTCTGCGCAACAGCTTTTTCTAAAATTTTGGAGAGGAATGGGAGTATAGGCCGATAGTTTTTTTTTACATTTTCTGGGTCAAAGTTTGGCTTTTTCAAGAGATTCTTTATTACTGCTACTTTTAGTGAGTTTGGTACACATCCGGTAGATAGAGAGCCGTTTATTATGTTCAACAGAGGAGGGCCAAGCACAGGAAGCAGCTCTTTCAGTAGTTTAGTTGGAATAGGGTCCAGTATACAGCTTGAAGTTTTGGAGGCCATGATTAATTTAATCTATGTGTCAAGAGATATAGTACTAAAAAACTTGAGTGTCTCCCTTGATCCTAGGTCCTGGCAGAGTTGTGCAGACTCAGGACAACTGAGCTTTGGAGGAATACTCAGATTTAAAGAGGAGTCCGTAATTTGCTTTCTAATGATCATGATCTTTTCCTCAAAGACGTTCATGAATTTATCACTGCTAAAGTGAAAGACATCCTCTCTTGGGGAATAGGATGATGGAGCAGCAGTGAGGGCTCTTCGATACTGCATGGTACTGTCTTTCCAAGCTAGTCGAAAGACTTCCAGTTTGGTGTGGCGCCATTTCCACTCCAATTCTCTGGAACCTTGCTTCAGAGTTCGGGTATTTTCTGTATACTAGGGAGCTAGTTTCTTATGACAAATGTTCTTTGTTTTTAGGGGTGCGACTGCATCTATGGTATTGCGCAAGGTTAATTTGAGTTCCTCAGTTAGGTGGTTAACTGATGTTTGTACTCTGACGTCCTTGGGTAGGTGGATGGAGTCTAGAAGGGCATCTATGAATCTGTGTGTTGTCTGAGAATTTATAGCACGGATTTTGAATTTCCTTGGTTGGGGTCTGAGCAGATTATTTGTTGCGATTGCAAACATAATGAAATGTTGGTCCGATAGTCCAGGATTATGAGGAAAAACATTAAGATCCACAACATTTATCCCACGGGACAAAACTAGGTCCAGATTATGACTGTGGCAGTGAGTAGGTCCGGAGACATGTTGGACAAAACCCACTGAGTCAATGATGGCTCCGAAAGCACCTACGGCCATTAAAAACAAATTCAAATTGAAATACCTACTCAAATTTGGCAAATAGTAATTGAATGTGTCTATGAACCAATTGCACTTTATGGCAGCTGGGTGTGGGGTCCACTTGCAGAACAAAATTTTACCCAATGGGACAAACACCCCTTTGAAACCCTGCATACAGAGTTCTGGAGAGAGATGTGTGAGCAGCCAGTCACTGGATACGTTTTTTTTTATTTCACCTTTATTTAACCAGGTAGGCCAGTTGAGAACAAGTTCTCATTTACAACTGCGACCTGGCCAAGATAAAGCAAAGCAGTGCGACACAGACAACAACAGAGAGTTAAACATGGAATAAACAAACGTACAGTCAATAACATAATAGAAAAAAAAGTCTATATACAGTGTGTGCAAGTGGCGTAAGGAGGTAAGGCAATAAATAGGCCATAGTGGCGAAGTAATTACAATTTAGCAAATTAACACTGGATACATTAAGAGATTAAGTGTACCCATCTATAATCTTCACAACGTGTCAACTGTGTTGTCAGAATCCTCTGAATAGCCAAAACACTGAATAGACTCAGCTACCATTCTAGCTGGAAAAGGACACTATAGTACGGGTCTTCTCTTTCTTCTCGTCCTCTGAAGATGGATGGAAAGGTAACACTATCCAGACACTGTAATAGACCTGTCCACAGCTTCTCACCTTGACACAGGTGTGTGTGCTTGTGCACGTGTGTGTGGCCTGCATGTGTGTGTGTGTGTGTGGCATGCGTATGTCCACATGTGTGTGTGTGTTTGTGCGTGCACGCATGTACAGTGGGGCAAAAAAGTATTTAGTCAGCCACCAATTGTGCAAGTTCTCCCACTTAAAAAAGATGAGAGAGGACTGTAATTTTCAACCCAGATACACTTCAACTATGACAGACAAATTGAGGGGAAAAAATCCAGAAAATCACATTGTAGGATTTTTAATGAATTTATTTGCAAATTATGGTGGAAAATAAGTATGACAAAATATTTAGGAAGAGGTCATAATTTCATGGAGTCTGTAAAGGAAGAATGTGTGTGGCCTGCATGTGTGTGTGTGGCATGCATACAATATGTATACAAGATGGCATAGCAGTGGGGATATCTGTTATGATTGTCTTGTCACGTCCCTTGTATATATCGTTTTTCTTCGTATATACAGTGCCTTGCGGAAGTATTCGGCCCCCTTGAACTTTGCGACCTTTTGCCACATTTCAGGCTTCAAACATAAAGATATAAAACTGTATTGTTTTGTGAAGAATCAACAACAAGTGGGACACAATCATGAAGTGGAACGACATTTATTGGATATTTCAAACTTTTTTAACAAATCAAAAACTGAAAAATTGGGCGTGCAAAATTATTCAGCCCCCTTAAGTTATTACTTTGTAGCGCCACCTTTTGCTGCGATTACAGCTGTAAGTCGCTTGGGGTATGTCTCTATCAGTTTTGCACATCGAGAGACTGAAATTTTTTCCCATTCCTCCTTGCAAAACAGCTCGAGCTCAGTGAGGTTGGATGGAGAGCATTTGTGAACAGCAGTTCTTTCCACAGACTCTCGATTGGATTCAGGTCTGGACTTTGACTTGGCCATTCTAACACCTGGATATGTTTATTTTTGAACCATTCCATTGTAGATTTTGCTTTATGTTTTGGATCATTGTCTTGTTGGAAGACAAATCTCCGTCCCAGTCTCAGGTCTTTTGTAGACTCCATCAGGTTTTCTTCCAGAATGGTCCTGTATTTGGCTCCATTCATCTTCCCATAAATTTTAACCATCTTCCCTGTCCCTGCTGAAGAAAAGCAGGCCCAAACCATGATGCTGCCACCACCATGTTTGACAGCGGGGATGGTGTGTTCAGGGTGATGAGCTGAGTTGCTTTTACGCCAAACATAACGTTTTGCATTGTTGCCAAAAAGTTACATTTTGGTTTCATCTGACCAGAGCACCTTCTTCCACATGTTTGGTGTGTCTCCCAGGTGGCTTGTGGCAAACTTTAAATGCCGTGCCTCCAGCTCGCCTAGCTACTCACTGGACCCTTTGATCACTTGGCTACACATGCCTCTCCCTAGCGTCAATATGCCACCTGTGCTACTCCTCCTACTCCTCCTGCCTACATGCCCAGCCCTCAGACACTCTGACTGTTCAGTGTAAGGAAAACATCCCATATAATGGTGGGCCAGCTGGGCCCAGGTACCATGTCAGCAATGCACTGCGACCAGCCCCACACCCTTCATGGATACATCACATGACAGGGCGGATTAAACCCTGCAGAGCAGTGGGCGTGATAGAGAGAATCCAGAATGTTTATGCGTGCTGTCTATATTAATGAAGGACAGGGCAGAAGCAATTCTTGACTCAAACTCTGCAACCTACAATGAAAAGATCTTTACTGCTCTCTAGTGGTGATATAATGACATTACTTTCTTCCTTCATTTCTTTAGGAGCATACAGCAGGCCCCTCAAACTCAACTCTGGACCTCGAAGCCAGTTCCACCACATAAGGTTGGTGGGACTTAAATTAGGGAGGACGGGCTTGTGGTCAAGTCAAGTCTCAAGTAATAAACTTTGAGTTTCGAGTCCTTAACAAGTCATAATGTGCTCTTCACCAAATGTAATACCATTTTATATTTTTAACAAGAGTAATAGTTAGTATATTACATTTACACAAATCATGAATGCTTTTAAAAATATCTATATTTTTATTACTTTGTCAAGTCAGGTTGAATCAAAAGGCTCAAGTCGAAGTCACGAGTCAGTGGTGTTAAAGTCAAAGTCGAATTGCAAGTCATCATATCTGTGACTCAAGTCCTAGTCATGTGACTCAAGTCCACACCTCTGTTGATACCCTACAAAGGCAGTTGACGACTTCTCTCTATAACACTCTGTTCTGGGCTTCTCCAGCTCATTCCACCCCCCGCCAGATCTTTTGGTATCTGCTTCAAGCGCTCACCTCCAGGTGTTTTGTGGATGCCCTCTCTTCTATTTCCCTAGCGCAGGGGTATTAAACTCTTACCCCACGAGGTCCGGTGCCTACTGATTCTGTTATACCTGATCATTTATTGTACCCACCTAGTGTCCCAGGTCTAAATCAATCCCTGATTATAAGGGAACAGTTCAAAAGCTCTGTTGAACTTCGAGGTCCAGAGTTGAGTTTGAGGTCCCGAGCTGCATCCAGTACAGAGCTTGCCTGGTGATGTTGGAGGGTGGCTTTAAGAGGGTGTGGCCAATCCATCCATCTCCATCTCCTTTGGATCTCCTCCTCCACAGAACGTGACTGGTACGCTCCCAACCACCACACCCACAACAATCACCACACCACTACCAACCACCACACCCACACCAACCACCACCCACTACCAACCACCACCACACCACTACCAACCACCACACCAACCACCACCCACCAACCATCACACCCACACCAACCACTACCAACCACCACCACACCACTACCAACCACCACCCACCCACCAACCACCACCCACCACACCCACACCAACCACCACCCACCACCAACCACTACCAACCACCACACCCACACCAACCACCACACCACCACCACACCCACACCAACCACCACACCCACACCACTACCAACCACCACACCACCACCACACCAACCACCACACCAACCACCACACCCACACCAACCACCACACCCACCACCACCAACCACCACACCCACACCAACCACCACCAATTTATTTGTCTTTTAATTTTAATATTAAAACACATTACAAAGTCATTATGGAAATAACTTTTCAAGCCTTGAGTAAACAGAGGTTAACTATAGAACAGGTCATTACATATATATTAGTTGGCTTCAAATATCCTGCATGTATGTTCACATTCATTGACCAAAATAATTGAATGGATGTATTAATTTCTGTCTCAACACTGCACTTCTGTGTCTGACAGCAATCAGGATCATGGAACTTTGCATGTTATTATGGGTAAAGAAAACAAAGTAAGAACTTTCGTTTTTTGTTCTAGGCTGGGCAGCGGTTTGGGTAAAACTTTCTGACGGTTGTTATGAATGATACTGCAAGCTTTACATTTTAGTCTTTTAGCAGACGCTCTTATGCAAAGCAACTTACAGGAGCAATTATGGTTAAGTGCCTTGCTCAAGGGCACATCGGCATATGTTTCACCTAGTTGGCTCAGGGATTTGAACCAGCGTCCATTCTGTTACTGTCCGAACGCCTTCAACAGCTAGGCTACCTGCCGCCTCAAACACTGATTTCTCACATAAATGCAAATATTAATTCAGGTTACAGACCATGTAACTATGCCTAGGACCCCTAGACAAAACGAGTGCAACAATATCCGTAGGCTAGTGAATTGTTATGAATGTTTTCATAAAGGTGTTATGAATGCCGTATGTATACCCCCTACCTAAAGTGTTAACAGCATTTTGTTCAGCTTGACATTGGAGTCCCTGTGATTCTACTTTGACTTACATAAATAACCATCTTAGTCATACTTTAACTTTAGGTCCATTTATATCTATTAAACTTGTGAGGAAAAATAACCACACACTAAAAATCATAAACAGAGAAAGAAAATGCAATGGAGAGAAATGTGTTGTTCTCTATGGAACTTGCATATACAGTACCAGTTAAAGGTTTGGACACACCTACTCATTCAAGGGTTTTTCTTAATTTTTTACAACTATTTTCTACATTGGAAACTAATAGTGAAGACATCAAAACTATGAAATAACACATATGGAATCATGTAATAACCAAAAAAGTGTTTAACAATTCTTCAAAGTAGCCATCCTTTGCCTTGATGACAGCTTTGCACACTCTTGGCATTCTCTCAACCAGCTTCATGAGGTAGTCACCTGGAATGCATTTCAATTAACAGATGTGCCTTGTTAAAAGTTAATTGTAGAATTTCTTTCCTTCTTAATGTGTCTGAGCCAATCAGTCGTATTGTTACAAAGTAGGGGTGGTATACAGAAGATAGCCTTATTTGGTAAAATACCAAGTCCATATTATGGCAAGACCCAGAGTTACCTCTGCAGCAGAGGATAGGTTCAAATAACAGACACATCTCAACATCAACTGTTCAGAGGAGACTGTGTGAATCAGCCCTTCATGGTTGAATTGCTGCAAAGAAACCACTACTAAATAATAAGAAGAGACTTGCTTGGGCCAAGAAACACAAACAATTGACATTACACCAGTGGAAATCTGTCCTTTGGTCTGATGAGTCCAGATTTTAGATTTTTAGTTCCAATCGACGTGTCTTTGTGAGAAGCACAGTAGGTCAACAGATCATCTCTGCATGTGTGGTTCCCACTATGAAGCATGGAGGAGGTGTGATGGTGCTTTGCTGGTGACACTGTCAGTGATTTATTTAGAATTCAAGCACACTTAACCAGCATGGCTACCACATCATTCTGCAGCGGTACGCCATCCCATCTGGTTTAAGCTTAGTGGGACTATCATTTGCTTTTTAACAGGACAATGACCCAACACACCTCCAGGCTGTGTAAGGACTATTTGATCAAGAATGAGAGTGATGGAGTGCTGCATCAGATGACCTGGCCTCCACAATCACCCGACCTCAACCCAATTGAGATGGTTTGGGATGAGTTGGACCGCAGAGTGAAGGAAAAGCAGTCAACAAGTGCTCAGCATGTGCTCAGCATATGTGGAAACTCCTTGGAAAAGCATTCCAGGTGAAGCTGGTTGAGAGTATGTCAAGAGTGTGTAAAGCTGTCATCAAGGCAGAGGGTGGCTACTTGGAAGAATCTCAAATATATTTTGATTTGTTTAATACTTTTTTGGTTACTACATGATTCCATGTGTTATTTCATAGTTTTGATGTATTCACTATTATTCTACAATGTAGAAAATAGTAAAAATAAAGAAAAACCTTTGAATGAGTAGGTGTGTCCAAATTTTTGACTGATACTGTACATCTACTGCATTTATCGCCATACAGACAATCATGTGAAAAATTATGCAAATCTTGAAAAGAAAAGGCGTCCAGTGAAGAATACAATGTGTCGATTCACAGAACTGACAACAGTGAGCTCAACATATTATCTTTGTTTTGTTTTACAAAAACTGCAGAAAAGACTTAATCCCAAAAGCTGCACAGAGGAGGAGTGGTATGCTTTCTATTTAATGAAAGAAATATAGAGCAGACTTTATTGTCTTATAACTGTTGCTGTCATCCCACAGTAGACCTCTAGCCCCACACACACACACCCAAAAGGGTAACACACGTGTTACAAAACAAACAACATAAGATACCTGCCTGTGTTGTCGTTTTGATAAAAATGACCGAAACAACAATGAAAATAATGGACACCCTGGCCTAGCTGCTAAGGACCACAGCTTCTCTAAGAAGGAAAGGTCTTTGGCATCTCTCTGTGTAAATAGCATAATCCAAACACTTACTCACACCACAAGTCTGCCTGCATGCTCTTTTATGTTCTGTCAATGAGTCCACCCTCTGTTTGTGCTGTTTTTCCAGCTCTTATGATCATTGTCACAGAGAGTTGGCAAGACAGCACAAACATATATGGAACCAGGATAGTCCATCCCTACTGTCTCACATGGCAACATGGAGAGGAGAGGGTATTGTCTCTGTCTGCAGAGCAGAGCTGGGTCATTTGACCTGGTCCTCTTCCCGAGTCTCCTCCTCGATCACCATTATCCTTAGGCATGAGATCTGCCCGTTAGCATCCAGCTCTACCCCTTCTACCTGGCTCTGCTGCCCAGCTTCGAGAACCTCCCCCTGAACCACCATTCCCTCCCCTCCCTTCCCCTCCTCCGAGACAATGGTCACATCCATCCCACCATGGACGACCATGGCGGAACCCTCCTCCCCAACCTCAGTCTTTCCTTCTTGGGCCAGCTGTAGCTCCATTACCGCCCCCATGGTCTGGTCAACCGGGGCAGGGTCAATCTCGGTCACTGTCGTTTGTGCCTGGCTCTTGTCCTCTACTCCCTCCACCAATCCCTCCTGTATCATCCCTTCCTGGTAGAGTACCATTGGCCCACTCTCCACAACTTGGCCCATGGGCTGCTCAACCATCATCTCCCCACTGACGGTCACCCCTCCCTGGGTGAGTTGGACCAGCTCCAAGGGACTCATCATGGTTCCTCCCAGCTGACTTGGGTCCTGGAGGGTGGTGCCCACCAGCGTCAGCCCTTGGGATGGTTGGAGGGTCACGGTCTCAGTCTTGCCGTCGGCCCCAACCATGGTGGTGATGTATTGGGTGAAGGTCTGGGTGCCAGCGGGTAGGGTGTGGAGGGTCACCGTGTTGTTCTGTTGACCCAGCGTGGCCATAGGGAGGCCTGACAGGCCAGACAGGGAGAAGGGCTGGCCCATGGAAGAGAATGAAATGGGGGAAAGTACAGTGAACTGCTGGGGCTGCAGGGTGGCTGTCTGGGGCTGGGAGAGGGAAGAGGTGAGGAGGGTGGTGGAGGCTGGCCGTTGCAAGCGAGGTCGTTTGGCCTTGGGCTTGGTGGGTTTGCCTCCTGGGGTGTGACTGATGTTGTTGTCGGGCTGGGGGTGGCAGAGCTGAGCTCTGAAGTGCTGCTGTCGTCTCTGTTCCTCCAGCTGCAGCTCCAGGTCTGTGGAGATCAGAGGTCAGAAATGACTCAGATTGAGCTCTACAGTAATCAACCGTACCAATTAGCAAGTTTGAGGCCAGATCCAATACAGGTCCATCTTTACTATTTAATGTAGACTTGGCTTTTTTGTTTCCTGACCATTGACATTAAATAATATGACTAAAATGGAAATGATCCAAAACATCATAGGAATATTTATATACATATCTCAATCTCCCTTCCTCTGCCTGAAGTTACTGAATTGAACATTACTCACTGGTCAGTGTGCTAATGACCTGCTCCTCTCCAGGGTCAGTCTGTTCTCTCCTTACATTCAGGATGTGTTTGACTGAGTCCAGCAGGCCAAACACCTGGGCCAGGTTACTCAACACTGCCACCTCTACCAGACAGGAATCTGAGATCCATCAGTGGGCAACCAATCACATGGTCAGTAACAACACATCCATCAACCAATCACAGGGTCGCTTACAACACATCCATCCACCACCCCCCTCACTCCCTCATATCGTCTGTAACAACACATCATCAGTCAATCAATTAATTAATCAAAACAAATAAGTGTAAACTTTATTCACTTACTAAAGTAAGACAATTCAACAAGACTTAAAATGTGTCCCCTATTTTGGGGGATGCCCCACAAAAGACCCATAATGTAGACTTTACTTTATTTAATCCCCAGACTTGATCAACAGAAACCAACATTGCACCTGTGTGACACCATGCATATACCCTTAGAATGTACCCTATTCCCTGTGTCTTAGGTGCCAGTACCCACCCGCGTCCTGCAGGGCAGCCTGCTCGCTGCGTAGCTGCACTCCTCTCAGCATCTCCAACAGCTCTGTCCTGATGTTGTCTACCACCTCCCCCATCAGGCCCACGTCAGCTATGCCTTTCCAGAAGTTCAATGTCTCTTCTGGGGGAACAAAGGACACAGCAGAGTTCAAAGTAGTTTATATGCCATTTGAGTAACAAGGTAGAGAGAGATGAGAAAGACCTTAAGTCAATTACATGTCACATACTTGTGATGTGGTTGGTTTAGCTTGACCAGCATATAGGGTGGGCAGAGTTTGCACTTTGGGGATTATTCCATTGGTTCCATTTTACCGGTCGAGCTAATCCAATGGCACCCAATAGCAAGTATCTGACATAATGTATTTGACCCAGGTACGAACCTTAGATTGATACAAGACTAATGACCAGAAAACTACATTGAACAAAAATATAAATGCAACATGTAAAGTATTGGTCCCATGTTTCATGAGCTGAAATAAAAGATCCCAGAAATGTTCCATATGCAAAAATTTCTCTCAGGTTTTGAGCACAAATTTGTTTACATACCTGTTACTGAGCATTTCTCCTTTGCCAAGATAATCCATCCAGCTAACAGGTGTGGCATATCAAGAAGCTGATTAAACAGCATAATCATTACACAGGTGCCCCTTGTGCTGGGGACAATAAATGCTGACAGCAGGAATGTCCACCAGAGCTATTGCATGTTTATTTCTCTACCATAAGCCACCTCCAACATCGTTTTAGAGAATTTGGCAGTACGGCCAAACGGCTTCAAAGCGCAGACCCCTGGTGTGTGCGAGGAGTTTGCTATTGTCAACGTCGTGAAGTGCCCCATGGTGGCGGTGGAGTTATGTTATGGGCAGGCATAAGTTACAAACAAACACAATTGTATTTTATCAATGGCAATATGAATACATAAAAATATTGTGAGTTTTTTTAAAGGTATATGTGACCAACAGATGCATATCGGTGTTCTCAGTCATGTGAAATCCATATATTTTTTTATAGATATTTTTTATTTATTTAACCTTTACTTAACTAGGCAAGTCAGTTAAAAATCTCTGAAGCTGGAGACTCATATCTCCCTCACTAACTTTAAGCAGCAGCTGTCAGAGCAGCTCACAGATCACTGAACCTGTACATGGTAAGCCCATCTATCTACCTACCTTATCCCCCATACAGTATTCATTTATTTATCTTGCTCCTTTGCACCCCAGTATCTCTACTTGCACATTCATTTTCTGCACATCTACCATTCCAGTGTTTAATTGCTATATTGTAATTACTTCGCCACTATGGCCTATTTATTGCCTTAACTCCCTTATCTTACCTCATTTGCACTCACTGTATATAGACTTTTTGTTTTCTTTTGTTCTACTGTATTATTGACTATGTTTTGTTTATTCCATGTGTAACTCTGTGTTGTTGTATGTGTCGAATTGCTATGCTTTATCTTGGCCAGGTCACAGTTGCAAATGAGAACTTGTTCTCAACTAGCCTACCTGGTTAAATAAAGGTGAAATAAATAAAAAAATAAACATTTTAAAAGAACAAATTCTTATTTTACAATGACGGTCTACTCCGGCCAAACTCTCCCCTAACCCGGACGACACTGGGTGCGATTGTGCGCCGGCCTATGGGACTCCCGATCACGGCCGGTTGTGATACAGCCCGGGATCAAACCGGTCTGTAGTGACGCCTGTAGCACTGAGATGCAGTGCCTTAGACCGCTGCACCACTCGGGCACCAGATTAGGGCCGAATTTATTTATTTAAACTGACTGATTTTCTCATATGAACTGTAACTCAGTAAAATCAATGAAATTGTTGCATGTCGCATTTATATTTTTGTTCAATATATTTGACAGAGTTGTGAGTGTAACTACTGTAAATAGTCACTAGTGGGAGCTGTTTGGGTGAAGAACACACCTGATATCTCACTGGTTTCCTTCTTCTCTGTCTCCATGGCTACAGCCCCTGAACTCCACTCCATTGTTCCAGTCAGAACATCTGACCTCTCCTCTGTTGTCATGGCAACCTGGCCACCATTACCTATCACCACCTGGGCTACATGTCCAACAGGGGAGAGACATGGTCAGCTACACTACTTACAATATTCAATACACAAAATAAAACAGATGTTTCTGGTCCTGGATGCTTATTTGCTGATACTGTATTCCAAACTTGTGTATATATCCCAATGAAAATGTCAAGTTAATGGACATGTGTACGATATCACCAATTAAAAAATAAGTTAAAATGGGAGAAAATAGGATTAAAAGGTCCCTTACAGAAAATAACTGCCTGATAAATTGTTTTGCTACAGACAACCTGAGATCTTTACAGCCCTCAGTGAGGGGTGTGTCTGGTCTCACCTTGTGAGGAGGTGGGCGTGGTGAGTCCGCTGCCGTCAGGGGGGAAGCGTGTGTTGTTGATCAGCAGGTCAAACTTGGTGCTACGACATGTGTTGGTGCACAGAGTGCTGTGTTCATAAAAGTCTAGCTGACCCGAGTCCATCATCTTCCTGAAGGAGAGAGATTATTAGATAAAGGACAAGAGTGAAGAAAGACAGAGGGAAGAGAAGGGACACATCGTCTACATCAATCACCTCGGGTTGATTTTCCCCTCAGACCTGGGATCCTAACTGGCAACCCTCCAGTTTCTGGTCCACCTCTCTAACTTCAAACTACCTCTAGATTATGTCTGTCTATCAAATGATCTCAGATCTCTGCACAAGTGCTTTGGGGCTAGAGGGCAGGGGTTAATTTGGGACTGGTCAACTCTACTCTTCACCTGAGCATGACCCCTCCCATCCGGATAGCTCTTTTCCAGTCCTTCAGTGTAGCCTTCCCAGACATGTGGACAAACTGCTTGGGACTGATCAGTTGGTCTTCATACTGTATGGGGCAGATGTTATTGTGAGAGTTTAGAAAGGAACCATACCTGTTCACTGGGATTACAATCATATACCTACACCACCTTATTAGAAAGGAGACAGCAAAGAAACAACTGGCCAATGAGAAACATTCAACCGATGTCTAAGGCATTGTTAAAGCAAACAACTGGTCCTATATGGCTCAGTTGGTAGAGCATGGTGTTAGCAATGCCATGGTTGTGAGTTTGATTCCTGGGGTCACTCAGAAGTAAAATGTATGCACACAAGACTAAGTGGCTTTGGATGAAAATGTCTGCTAAATTGCATATATTAAATGGTATGTGACAATCTCTTCTGCTGACATTGTACAAACAGGATTATAAGTATATCAATAGCTGGCAGGCTGAGCTGTTCCTTCTCTGCATACCAACATTTGAAAAACTTGATGATTTCTGTAGAAAATACAATGACCATGACTAACCTTGACACATTTGACGTTTATTCCAGGACAGACAAACCTCTTGACCAGCAGCACTGCTTTACACTCTCCACATGTGATGGGATAACCCAGCTCTACCTCCTCCCCATCAACTGTGGCTTCTTCTGAAGGAACATTTTTTATGATATACTTTGTTTGTTTATTTATGAGTGTGTTTATTTATATATGTTTATTTATTTTAGTATATGTCAATTACCTGGGTGTGCCTCCACAGCTGTGTCTGTCTCTCCTGACTCATCCATACTGCAAGGGAAAGTGAAACAACAAATGAAAATGTTGGCAAAAAACAAAGCAGGGTCTGACTATGTTAGCTCACTAACCTAAAGCCTGGGCAATTAGATTGGGAAGCCATCATGTGAGCATGGTTCACCGAACCAACTGTTACACTAGTCTTGTCCCCTTTTCCCCTATCAGGTCCAAGTAAACATCAGTGTGTACCTACCCTGCTGTGATTGGTTGTAGCTGGAGGATGACCTGTGTGTTGCTGTCCTCATCATCACCATTCTCTTCATCAGTAGCCTTCACCACCACTAGGTCCCCCATAGAGACCGTTGTCACCTCGGTTTGTGCCATCCTCCCAGAGTAGCCTACTGAATGCCCAGGTGAGTATAGGGAAGAAGAGCACAATGGTTACAAATACAGTAGATTATAATAATAGAGAGAAGAGAGGAGGGGAGAGACTACAGGAGGACAGACTCGACAAGGCAGAATCTGGATAAGATGCCCTTAGGGCTGACCGTGCCCATAAACAGATTCAATTGCCTCAAAGTTCCAGCCAATGACTATGGCTTTTCAGCATTTTAAACTCCAAAGTGTTACTCAGTTATTCTGTCATATTTAGAAAAGGGGGCACATCATGGTTACTAACTTGCCGTGCATAACTTTTAACTAATAGCTAGCTATTGTTACACCGGATCTCCTAACTGAAACTAGTGTACTGCACTGCCCATACCAACAGAAACGTTGCGTTAGCTAGCTACTAGTTAAGCTTTATGCACGGCAAGTTTTCACTATTTTTCTACTAACAACGTTTCTATGGGTATGGGCAGTGTGGTGCATTAGTTAGTCATAAGATCAGGTCTAACATTGATAGCTAGCTGCTAATGCACCATTTGCCCGAATAGCCTACACCAGTGAGGTATATATGAACGGCTAACGCCCTTGCAATGACAATGTACTATCTTGCTAGCAAGATGGCTAGGCTAACTAAAGTAATAGACTTTGGGCAGAGGTTTTGAGCTTAAGCAACCGAAGGCTGAGCTGTTACTAGCCACCTTGGATATTTACATAGTGACGGCGGTTACGTGACGCTTTTTTCTGAACAAGCGTGCGCCCGTTCGTTCAACTATTTCCTTTTCTCCGCTCCCTCAAAATTACGTCCCTGTGCGGCAGCACGTACACGAAAACAACAACGCGACGACGGCGTTGCCCCGCCATTCTGAGCGAGCCCGGGGTGTTGCCCCTTTACAAATACCAAACTCTACGTGGAGATAGACATTGCCTAGCATATAAATCAGTTCGCCCTTATAATCCGAATAAACCTAAAATTACAAAACCATCGTTCTGATTTTCCTTACCGTTTTTACGAAGTCGAATACATCCCTACAAGCTGCTGGGCATGCGCACTTCGAGCAGTTACACTTCCTGAGATATAGCGCGGCTCGCCAGTCATGCATGCTGCTTCCCCCAAAATAGGTCAAACATAAAACACAAGCCTGTTGACAATCAGTCACTGTAAAAAAAATGTTTTGACAGCAATCATCACTTATTTCACAGACGTTCGGGTTACGACCTGCTTTAGCAATTGAATATGTAATTTTGTGGTCCAGTGGCACAGACCTGTCTGTTTGTACAGGCGTCGCACAACAATTAATCAATACTTTATTTGTACAATAAATTGGGGCGCAAAGATTCACGTTCATTCGCAACCCCAGAAGTTAAAAATTATGCTTCCGAAATCTCTTGATATAGATTCCGCAGGAATAGTGGTGAATCCCTACCTTCCCTGTGCTAAACATAGCAGAAGCCCTTTTTACGTTAAAATACACAGTTCTACAATCTGCTCTCTGAACACAGGGACTTCAGTCAGGGTAGAGAATATAATTACCTTTATTTTACGAAACATGTTCTGTTTGTGATTTTCAGTTGGGTTAAATATGTAAATAATATTTTAGATGACAAAACAAGAGATAGCATTGAATCAAACAGAATTAATTTCATTTATCTGTAATTTTTCCTGACGCAAAGCATCGTGGGATAGATAGGCTGAATTTACAATTTTATTCCAAATCGACACTACCACCTACCCTCTGCGTCCCATTCCGCCTGAAGTGTGTACTTGTTCACGACTCCCCCGCAAATGTACAAATATTGGATCGGTGTACTGGCGTTTCCATCCATATACCATTAATTTATTTCAAATCCATGAAGGGAACAAATGCACACTTCAGAAAAAATGTGAGATTGTTGGGACACACCTCTAGGGGTCAATCATTCCGGAATGGGAAACTTTGATTGGGGTCCACAAAAAATAGGATCTCATCAATTGATTTAATTGTGCTATTATTGGTCCCTTTCCCATCTCTGATCTAGACCAATCTAGACTCGGTACCAGGCCCAAAATCCATGCTCAGTAGGCTCACAAAATACCTTTACTGTCACTTTAATAAAATAATTAACTTTAAAAAGATATGATCATATAAATGAATCAAGTCTTTCTTTAATTTAACATAACATTTATTTTATCTTTCATCACCTATCAAATAATCACACATTTTGGCAGCTTACAAAACCATATGATACAGCTCAGCTAAACTAAATGTACATTAGAAATTGCACAGAGAGATTTGCACTGTCATTTTAATGAATTTGCACCTTTAGCTTGTGTGTATCTGCATTTCCTCACTCCAGATGTTTCATTGAGAACCACGGTTGTTTCTACCATAAGTCTATATATGGTTTCTAAAGGTGAGCTTGGACAGCAGTGGAGGGTGCAAGTGAAAGCAATATCAGTGAACAGCTTCATTTCCACAAGTGATATTAATCTGTTATTGTTGATATTGATTAGTTATACCAATTAACACTTTTGATTTTCAACAGAGGCATATGAAAATTAAAACACACCATCACTATTATTACCATACACAGATTTATGTTTATTAGTTGAAGTTTAGTATTTTATTTGCACTGTGATTCAGCTAAGTGGGTCAGGTATGCAGTTCTGTTGTTACCAAAAGAGGACGCCACAACCCTGGCATGGAGCTGGTCAATCATAATATGGCACCATGGACATAATGTTGTTTATTGACTGAATACCCCTTTAACAGTAGAGTACCTTGCCCAGAACATTTAGAATAGAAAATAAATAACATTTATTCCATCAAGCTGTGAACTGTGATCAGACTTAGTCAGAGGCAAAATAGAGGCATCAACTGCACTGCTGTGATGCTATGTCTAGTTCTAAGCTTGCCAAAAAACAGAATTTGCAAGAAAAATGCATTAGTGATTTGTCATATGTTGTTGTACTATCATGGACCTAAATAGATTGTTTTGTCGATTGATATTTGAGTTACAGTATTATGATATAACTATCATCACAATGAAAATTGCCACTTATTACTTATAATCAACACTTTCTAAAATATCAATTATTAAAATCTCAAATCTAAACTTTTCTAGTTCGACTGGCAATGTGTCAAGATCCAAGAACCAAGCTCAATCTCTTCTTTCAAGTCCTTGAGCCTGATTAGGCTGTTGAATATAGCTGGTGCTCCATCTCAGTGACATGGGCATTTCTCCAGATACACCTTTTTCATAGACCGTCATCGGCATCATCATCACCACAGCTTGCTATTTCCTGTTTTCTTCATATCTCATGTAACAATAGAATAAGAATCCGTATTAAATTCAGTGATCAGGAATATGTTGCATTCACTGACAAGCAGCTGTATTACAGCACAAATTATCATTATTATAAGCATTAAAAATACAGCTGTACAAAAAAAAACTTTTATAAATTACACACAAAGCTGAAAAATGAAAG
Organism: Oncorhynchus nerka; assembly: GCF_034236695.1. Classification (NCBI taxonomy): domain Eukaryota; kingdom Metazoa; phylum Chordata; class Actinopteri; order Salmoniformes; family Salmonidae; genus Oncorhynchus; species Oncorhynchus nerka. The sequence continues at coordinate 72,162,464 of NC_088399.1, forward strand.
AGGTACGTACTATAAGGAACATGATTTGACTTTAACTTCCTTTGTGGATTAGAATGGAAACATTTGCTGCTTTTCAAAAGGAGTTAAATTGCGATGACCAAACAGACAGCAGCCTACATGATCATACCTCTGAAACCATGTCTGAAAAACATAATTCTCCATTTCTATACATTCCCAGGCAGACTGTTTTTGTTCATTTAAAGGGTATGTCTCTTCTCCCTAGGCCTCGGTATTGCCTTCTCTTTGTGGATGTGTCCTTCCTTACCGTAACAAGAACATGTGATCAATACAGAGTGTCATAGATATTAGTTATCCAACTGATTCAACTTTGAAAGAAATGAGACATGGGTTATGACCTGTGATAACAGAGGTTTAATCAAAGTCTGTGAATGTTCACTGGAGCTGAAAAAAACGGACCACGGCATAACTATAAACCTGGTTAAACCCATGAGTGCGGGAACAACTAAACTATGTTTGCATCAGACTTTGTAAAGCAAGAGGCAAAACATAAGGACTGTATGTAGACAAAAACACATACTGTTGTCAAGAAATTGTTTGCTGAGGCTTTGTAAGTTGTTTGCCAGAATGTATGTAAAGGCTTACAAAAGTTAGTTAGTTAGACATTCCTTTCAACAAGTCAAGTCGCATGGCCATGATACAGCCCGGATGCTCCTGGACATTGCCCAATGACCACTAAAACACAAAACCAACATAGAACACAATATCCTATAAAGCCACTGTTGCTGAATGCACAATGTCTCTCCTGTCATCTACAGTGTGTGAAATGTCTGGTGAGGTGTGGTGCTGGTGAGAGGTGGACAAGGTGAGCTGAGGGGAAGGAAGGAGGGAGGTAGGAGGAACCAGGCAAAGTGAGCTGTTATCTAGGCCCTGAGCCATGGCTGTACACTCCTATGGTAACACCAGAATCTACAGCCAAGTCTCAGCGCAAATGTTATCTGCACTGGGGTTTGCTGTATAGAGGTAGTAGCCAAAGGAAACTAGAGTTATCTTCCTGTGCCTCTCTGCAAGCAGAAAGGGACTATAGACAGAGCAGTGCAAAATTCTGTCTGTCTTGATATCGGATCCATTCTGATGGAGCATGGAAGCCATTAGGGCCAAAATGTCATGTTCTCAACCAGATAATGTAATAATGCCAATAAATTGTTATTAAGGCAACAAAAGCCCCATGTGAGCAGTCTTAAAGTCAGCCAATACCTCTCTCCAATTAAAGGAAAATTGTTTGGTGTGGTTTTCCCACCTTGGAAGGTTTGTTTTGTTTTTAATATGCCATATAGTATTCAAATACAAAGAGTGACTACCAAATTGTTTGTGGCTTCAGCAATGTACTACAAATGATAGATATGTTTTTAAAAATGTTGAAAACATTACTCAGGAAGTTCACAACATGAAAATGATTTGGCTTATGTGCACTTACTTAGATTAGTAGTCTACAGGACCATATTGATTAGCAGCGGATGGGGGGTCGTGGTGACACATATAGAGTACAGTTTATTCTCCCTGCCTATTATCAGTGACCTTTTAACACCAGAGCTAACCATACCGAACATGATGTACAGTCTCAGGGGACTGCAGGCAGAGCAACGACATATGCACACACACACACACACACACGCAGAGCCAACCAACAACAACGTAATGGGAGTGATGCCAGACCACAATAATGCATTGTCCGCAAGTCCTGACCCTCGCTTGCTTGAGACTCCAGTAACTCCTGTGGCAGCAAAGGGCATCCAGGAATGAATAGGGTATGTACTGGAATAACTCAAGGCCTGATCGCTCTCATACAGGTGTCTCTGGCTGCAGCCCAATTCTGATCTTTTGCCCACTTATTGGCAAAAGGCCTTTTCTCATTGGCCAAATGAACAATAATTGGGCAAAATATCAGAATTGTCTGCCTGTGAAAATGCAGCCTCTGTGTCTGTCTTACCTAACTGAGCCCAAAGCTACCCAGGTGATGCAAATGTTTGTACGTTTAGCATGTACATGTATGATGCTTTTCCACTGCAAGGATTTACACTAGTGTTTGGCCTAAAGACTCAGACTTTTGTGTTTGTAGAGAAGCTTTTGTCACATCAAGATGTATACTACAGGATGTGTATTGTGTACTCCCATCAGAAAACAGCCCCATCCTGACCTCTGTAGGAACTGATACAGAGGGGACTGGCATCCTATCTACACTAAGCATAAGGTGACACGTGGACGTGTGATGATGATGTCATAGGACAAGGGCCTCACTTTAGACTGTGGCTTAATTTCGATGGGAAACTGACTAAACTGTGAGACAATGTGAGATACTTGTGGAGATAAGAGAGGGGGAACAACAGTGGAGACATGAGTCGTGTTTATTAGGGCACATATTGGAACACGTTTTCTAAAACGTTTCGCAATGGAAAATAAAAATCTTATTGGACAATTCCAAGTAGTCCCTCTCTTTTTCAGTCCGTTTTCTTCCATTTGGTGCCTAATGAACATGACCATGGATGAGGTCAGGGGTCAGAGATTGAGGCTCAGTCTCTCAGCAGTTGCAGCTCCTCTCCCTTGGCTCCACCTCAATGTCCTCTTCGCCCGGGTACAGGACCCCCGTGGTGAGGCCGCTCTTTACCCCATCCCATCCGTCCCTCGTGGTGATCTCCCCCATCTTCATCAGCTCATAGATGTCCCTGCTGAGCAGCTGGAAGGCCCGGTCCACGTTGCTGTTGCACTTAGCCGATGTCTCCACATAGCGGATCCCCATCTCTGCCGCCAGCTGCTCAGCCTCGTCCCGCGTCACCTTCCGGTCCTTGTTTAGGTCGCTTTTGTGGCCAATCAGAATGTAGACCATGTGGTGCGGCAGAATGTGCTCGCTCACTTCCTTGTGCCACTCTCTCACGTGGTCAAAGGTCTTGCGATTGGTCAGGTCGAACACGAGGAGCCCGCCCACTGAGTTACGGTAGTAGGAAGTAGTGATGGACCTGGAAGATGGAGTAGGAGATGTTACAATTCAGCTCTGACCCATAGTGAAACGTGAATTTAAACAATGCTGACTTGAATCTCAGTGTAACTCTGAACCGAACTACACTCATAGCATGACAATAGCCATACAGGAGTTGGCAAAACAGCATAACAAGATCCACGACTCCTTGCAGGTCCAGGGAAAAAGATAACTTGTGGCTTACAAAGGAACAATAACTAACAGTACAGACCTGTAGAGACAGTTAATTCATGCCACTGAGAATCTATTTTAGGTGTGTACTGTGACCCTCCTAGGGGAAAACAGTCTTTCTTCCATAATATTCTGTCAGAGACATGCAGGTTTGGCTTCAAGAGGAAAGGGAGATCTGAGAGCAGTCTGCAAACACAGTTATAATGATCTTAGAGGAATTGTATCTGAGACTACAGGCATCAGTGGATAATGAATTATGTTGTTTACATGTTCTTTTCAACTACAATATACTGGCTCCTGGATGGCTACTGTACATGTCCGGGCATTGCAGACTAGGCTACAATGAGGCACATTACAACATGTATGTAATAGAGAGAGAGAGACATGCCTGCGGATTTACAGGCCATCTCAGCAGCAACAAACGACACTTACAGAATAACTGGATTTGAGTGTACTCCATCCAAAGATAAAAACCTTCTCATCATTATATTATAAAAGGATATTTAATTAGTGTATTACACAAAACAATATCAAGGCGAGGTTGTTGCCCATCATCAGTGAATGAATGTAACTGATGATGCGCCACAATTTGGTGACTGTTTTTATAATGAAGATTGGAGTAAGGGGCCTCCGTTATTACAGTCATAGGGTAAAACATGACTGACGATGACTGACCTCGTTTCTCTGTGGGATACTAGAGAGACAATAAAAACAAATATTTTTCTCCACTGTTATTCACCAAAAATTGTAAACCAATCACAATAGATATCGTGAGGGCTGGTGCGTGTTACTTATTTGTTACAAATCGGTTAATTTATACTGATGGAAATAATGAATTACATGATCTTGTCAACAGATTATTGATAACAGATATAGGCCTAGGATAACATTTATTGTCTACATCTCACCTGAATCGTTCCTGTCCAGCCGTGTCCCACAGTTGAAGCTTGATTTTAATCCCTTGCTCAATGTCTAGCGAACGGGCATAAAAATCCACACCGACCGTTGGATCCGCTACATCGCTGTAAATTCCATCTGTAAACCGTTTCAGCAAAGACGATTTCCCTACCGTCGAGTCTCCGAGCAAAATTATCCTGAACTGATATTGCCACAAAATATCCATGACATGGCTAGAGAGAGACCCACAATGGTGGTGGTTCCGAAACAAAGCTGCGCAGCACGTTATGTTTACAAAGCCAGTGACTGCTGCTGCCTACTGCCTTCTGGTCAGACAGAGATGGGAGCGCCAGCGAGCAAAGAGCGATAGTGCTGCAGTCATGTGATAGGCTACCTACCCAGGTCCATGCACGGGCTTTATTATAGGGCCTATTGCTTCAGAACATCACCATAAAAAGAATACAGCGTCACATTTATGTTATGACAACTCTACAGCCTTATTGTATTTTATTCTAGCCTATGGGCCAAGACTACGAAGCGTAATTTCGATAATGAAAATATGAATCGTACGTGAGGCCTATACAGTGTGAAAATATAGTTAGATAGCAGATGATAAGGCAATATGTTATCTGACTCTTAAATTGGTGTGAAATTCCATGGAGCCTATGCCTGGTCCGTCTATAAATTGCTTATTGACTTGAGATGGCCATGACGGCGTACCATGAGCTGTAGGCGAAACTATTTCCTGCGCTGTACACGAATTGTGAAATACATTGCATGATATTATTGTATTTGTTGTGTTATGTCTGTTCGAAAGGCAATTAAATCCTGTCGTTTCAATGAAACTGTGGTCGCAGCAGTCATGGAACTGTCCCTGGTGCTGAAATGTTGAGACGGGTTTTTGGCGTCAGTCAGTGCGTGCGTTTGTTGGGTTGTTGACTTTGATCAGTTTAAATCTAGTTTTCACTTAGGCTTGCCTAACAGCATTGATTAAAGTAACCACTTTCAACACTATTGGCCTACTAAAAATATACACCTCGATTGCATAGATGTCCTACAGACCTACACATCTATTTTCAAATCCGGATGTGTAATTTCCCATTGTTGCCAACTCGTATAGGCATAGGACGTCTGGAATAAATACTAGTGTGTAGGCTTGATCAATCTCAGATGCCTTAATCCAAAAATCACAACGTGCAGCAATCCATTGATTTGTCTTGTTCAGAACTACATTGACCAGGCGTAATAAATTAGCAATAGCTTCAAGTGAAAATGTTTTTGTATTTCAGGTATTTCTGTTTGGATTTTCATTTTTTTAATCCCGTCTATTTTCGTTGTATTATTTGTTCATGTTTTATTGTTAATCTTATGAGTAGCCAATGCATGCATTAGCTATCTAATTTATGCCACATTCTAGCATTAGTAGCTATGTTGATAGCGGTCTCTGATTTATGGCGAACGTCATATAGCGTCATACATCTCGTCCATGTGACACATGTGGACCAATCGCCAGGTTGTCCCACACTATATAAAGCAATAGAGGGTGCATTTTCTTTCTCTTCAGTTCAAGCTAAATGCAAAGGTGAGTCACCAGCAAAAGAGTTATCGCCTGACATCACCTTTTAAATTCAAGTGAAAGCTATTTAACTTATTTGCCAATATCACGTTTTGGGAAAAGCATTTACTTTAATGTTAAAATGGGTTTTCTGTCGATTTGCTATCGGTTCCTAGGACGGGTAGACTAACTTCCGTCGGGATCTGCACCTTCCTGTGCTCTCGTTGGCTATATAGCTAGCTAAGTTAGCAACTAAAGTAGTTTCTGTGGACCTTGTGGGCAAACTTATGTTAATCGTGAAGTTGCATGTACCATTTCGAAAATGCTTACCTACGCTAGTTCGATACTCATTGTTAACCAGCTATGTTGGCCTGTGATTTCCACGTGGCGGCTGCTGCTCGCGGCCCTTATTGAAGCCGAGTCAGTACACTCTTCCGGCTGACTCGATCAACAAAGGACTTATGGTTTTTACCGAAAAGAACAGTGGGCTAGAACTTACTTTTTTTAGTGAGCCAGCAACTATGGCTAATCATGTCATACATTGAGTAGATGGTTATGCTAACAATTGTCACATTTTGTGCAGTGAGTGTAGGCCTACACAGCTAACGTTCGTTGGTTAAGGTTAGCCCTACTGACTATACCTCATTGATCTCTGCTTCTAGGTGGACAAACGGCATACGATAAACCCTGCTCAGCCCAATATGGCTGCATTGCTACTGCAGAATAGGTGAGCAGTGTCAAATCACTCTGTACAACCCATTCTAAAACCCAGGCACCTATCGAAGCCGTTCCTGCATTCTTGTAGCAGACATGGTCAACAGGATGCCAAAAACAATACTTTCACCGACGGTCGCTGTCCAGTTCGAAAGTAACTGACGCAGCAACATTAAGGGGAAGGACATTCCATGCACCATTGTACCTAGAAAATGTTGATGTATTGGTCATGTGATGGATGAAGTTTTCTAATTGGATTGCTTCCCTATGCCCTTTAAGCTCAATGGGATCTTCTGAGCAGACCCCAGATGGAGGAATAACAAATGGATATGCAGAAGGTACGTTTATGCAGGATGATTTCGTGACGTTTGACCATCCTTCATTCTGGCTGTGATGAGACACTTGCCCTCACTTAGAGGAGTGCCTCGATGCTGAGAACTTCTTAGTACTCGTCTGAGCCCAAATATATCATAGATTTAAACTGAATGTAAATTGTGTGGTTTTGACTATACAACAAAGTATCTCTATACCTGATTCTTATCTTCTAATGCTCTCTACAGGATTAGTCTATCTGAAGACTCTATAAAATGGGATTCGAATGAACCAGTGGATGTTTTAATTGGAGGTAAAACTGATTTGTTTTTAAATCTGTTTTGGCTGTGATGACAAACTTGCCCTCACTTAGAGGAGTACCTCGTTGATGAGGATTTATAGTACTCGTCTGAGCCAAAATATTGTTGTGAGAGCAAATTGTGTGGTTTTTACCATGTATTAAAAAAAAAACACATGCAGCAGTCTCACCTGACTAAATTTTCTCTATAGGCTTATAACCTCGGATGGCTTGAGAATTAACCACGGAACATTCTGAAGGTAATTCAAAATGTCTGCCTTTCATTCTGGCTGTGACACATTTGTCCTCATCGCCTTGGTAATTTAACCTACCTGGTTAAATTAAGGTGAAATGATAAATGAGGAGATTCCAGTATTCAACTTCTGAGCCTGTTTATTGAAAGTAGTAATGAATTAAACATCCATGCTTTGGAATGGAAATGAACCTAGATTGATCATCCCACTAAGGTCACTTTGTTTCTCATCAGGTCTCGTACCAACTGAAATGGCAGCGGTGATGACCCAATCACCTTGTGATTGAACAGCCGGTAAGGATTTTTTTTTAAACAAAGTGTTATCTGGTCGCATGCTATCCTAAGGACCCGGGCTCTGTCTGTAGCCTCTGGTTCTCCAAGTTCATGCCAGAGAAATGGGGAGTCTTTGACTGTCCTAGCCTCTCTGTGCCTGAGGTAGTCACTCTACTGTCCTACATATTTAGCTGCATCTTTGAACCATAGTAACGTTGCTTTGATAGTTCCACCAATGTAAACCATGCCGTTGGCGCTTAATTTGTGCATGGCTGAATTTCTAATGTCTGACTGTATTTCTGCAGGTATGGAGGTACAAGTGTGCCTTAACACTTAAGATGAAATGGTGCAATCTAGGTCCCTTGATGGGAATGTCAATCTGTAGGTATATCCTGAACTTTCATTTGGGGGGGATAAATCACTCAATTTATTTTCAGAGGGCCTGGTATGTTCTGATCAATGCTGATACCTTTTATGTGACTGCTGGATGAAAGATGCAGATATGGGACTTAAGATCAGAGTTAATTCTTGGATATGTGTATATATATCAAGATGCTAAACTTTATTTCATTTGCAGGTCTTATGACCAACTACACTTCAACGTTGATATACCCGTAATACGGGTTTAAGGTACTTCTGTTTTGCCTCGTGCTAATCAGTCATCTGTGCAGGGTCTGGGTTGTTCTGATCAATGATTGATACCTTTTTAAAATGTGACTGATGGATGAAACATGCGGATATGGGACTGAGATCAGAACAGCACCTTCAAAGTGTACATGATACAAATTGTCTCCAGCCACTAAAACATTACTTTATTCTCAGGTCTTGTGAAAAATGATTGAGGCCTGTCATACATCATAACATCCAATCACATTGACGTGGGAATTCCACTAACGAGCTGCTGCTTGAAAAATGGAGAAGGCCCACGTCCTTCCAATGAGTGAAGCTAACTAAAACAATATTATTTGTGCCTTGGTGCTATAAGCTCATCACGAGCCAGGTTGAGTGATTGGGGGGGGGGGGGCTCCACTTGTAAAGCCCTTTTACTGCAATAAAGATGAGTTAACCCTGCAATGTACAGATGTAATTTCTTGTCAAATATTGGGGGGGGGGCTCCTTAGGACATTCAGTGTTTCGATGAAACAAGACAATCCCCATCCATTGGTTTCATCTCAAGGGAGTTATCCTGGGGAAAGAAACAGTCACATCTTCGGTACTGCATGTTTGACATCCTGTTGTCGGGCGCATATAGACATGCCAAACAATCCATTCAGGTCAGGAAAAAAGTTCTTACAAGCTAATTTAGCCCTTGTCTTGATCCTCCGTTTAAAGGGATTTCCTTTCCCTCTGCAAGAAAGAAATTGTTTGGGAAGATGAATGGTTCCAGCCAAATATGCTCCATTTCAATTCCAGGCTTTAAAAGGTCAGAATGAAATTGTTGCTTACCAGTCACACATTCCTGTGAGATTGAGGACTCAACTATTTCTGAGTCTGGGGTGCTGCTGCCGCTCTGATCACTGTATGTGTCCCTACAGAGATGGTATTCAAACGGCATATTGTTACTATACAATGGAAGTTCCACAACACTTTCATTTAGCCAGTTCTCGTAACTATGCCTAACATTCAACACGGGTTTAGGAATCATACGGAGTGAATATTTGGTTACCGTGGAGACAGACAGCAGCCCTTCTGTAGGTAGCTCTGTAGTTTCCCGGCTGATGCCAGCAGGAGGCCAAAGTAGGGAGGCGAAGGTTTGATGGGGCGAGAGGTGAACTCGGGATGATACTGCACTCCTATGAAATACGGATGATCTAGAAATAAAAGCAGAGGGGTTAAGCGCTGTAGGTATAAAAGGTACGTGCAAACCAGAAAACATTTTGTCCACTCATACATGATCCCGGACACTCTTACCGTCTAACTCAATGACTTCCATTCGCTCGCCTTCTACGTCTTGACCCACGAAGTGAAAGCCTTTCTCCTCAAAGTGATCCTTCAGCTCTGGGTTCACCTGAGACCGGAAACAAGTTAAGTACACTGAAAAACTGACATGTAGAGAAAGTATATAGAGAAAGTGACGTGAACATGAACCTCAAAGCGATGTCGGTGTCTCTCATCCACGTACTCAGCATCTCCGTAAAGTCTTCCTGCAATGAAACAAGTATAAAACACAGCAGGTGAAGCTTTTTCCACATCGTTACCTTAAACTTACTGTAAAATGGATGAAAGTTTTTTTCCCCTAATCAATCTACAAATCTGTTCCCTATAATGAAGCAAAAAAGGGTTTGAAGTTTTTGCAAATTCATTTAAAATAAACAAATATATTTACATAAGTATTCAGACCCTTTACACCATACTTAGTTGAATCACATCCGGCAGCATCGAGTCTTCTTGGGTATGACGCTACACGCTTGGCACGGCTATATTTGGGGAGTTTCTCCCATTCTTCTCTGCAGATCCTCTCAAGCCCCGTCAGGTTGGATCGGGTTCGAGTCCGTGCTCTGGCTGGGTCACAGACTTGTCCCGAAGCCATTCCTGCATCGTCTTGGCTTTGTGCTTGAGGTCCTGAGCAGGTTTTCATCAAGGATCTCTCTCTATACTTAACGCCGTTCATCATTCCCTCGATCCTGACTAGTCTTCCAGTCCCTGCCGCTGAAAAACATCCCCACAGCATGATGCTGCCATGCTTCAACGCAGGGATGGTGCCTGGTTTCCTCCATACGTAAAGCTTGGCATTCAGGCCAAAGAGTTCAAATGGTTTCATCAGACCAGAGAATCTTTTTTTATCATGGTCAGATTCTTTAGGGGCCCTTTGGCAAACTCCAAGCGGGCTGTAATGTACCATTTACTGAAGAGTGGCTTTGTCTGGCCACTACCACGAAGGCCTGATTGATGGAGTGCTGCAGAGATGGTTGTCCTTCTGGAAGGTTCTCCCATCTCCACAGAGGAACTCTGAATCTCTGCCAGTGACCATTGGGCTCTTGGTCACCTCCCTGACCAAGGCCCTTCTCCCCAGATTGCTCAGCTTGGCCGGGAGGCCAGCTCTAGAGTCGTGGTGGTTCCAAACTCCTTCCATTTAAGATTGATGGATGCCACTGTGTTGTTAGGGACCTTTCAATGCTGCACAAATGTTTTGGTACCCTTTCTACAAGTTCAACAGTTTCTACAAGTCCCCAGATCTGTTCCTCTGAGCTCTATGAACAATTCCTTCGACCTCATGGCTTTGTTTTTGCTCTGACATGCACTGTCAACTGTGTGACCTTATAAAGACAGGTGTGAGCCTTTCCAAATAATTTCCAATCAATTTAATTCACCACAGGTGGACTCCAATCAAGTTGTAGAAACATCAAGGAAGATGAATGGAAACAGGATGCACCTGAGCTCAATTTCTAGTCTCATAGCAAAGGGTCTGAATATTTGTAAATAAGGTATCTTTTTATTATTATTATAAATGTGCAAAAAGATCCTAAAAACTAGTTTTCACTTTATCAATGTGAACTATTGTGTGTAGATTGATGAGGAAAATGTTTTATTTAATCAATTTTAAAATAAGTCTAACATAACAAAATGTTGAAAAAGTCAAGGGGTCTGAATAGTTTCCGAATGCACTGTATAGTGTGTGATTACAACAGTGACTTTACTCTCAAAGTTTGGTCTCTTACTTAGTATACTGTTGGTGGTCTTGAAAATGGTCCGTCTCTTTCCCAGCCTCATGGTCCCACCCATCTGCCCAGGATTGTGTTCTGGCATGTCAATCACCTAGAAAGAACCAGTAAGGAATCAGATTTATTTTTGTTGGCCTTCACGACCAGTAAAAGGGAGGCGAGATCTTATGAAGGTGGAACCTACAACAGGATGCTTTGATTCGGGATGAAACTCTGTAGAGTTGGCATCTTCCCATTCTAGCACATTCCTGGCAAATTCACACACAGCCAGCTGCATCCCTAGACACACACCTGCAAACCCATAGAAGTCAGGTTAACGCTGCACATACATGAAGGAATGTGAATGGAAAGCTTTAATTCCACCCTTAGGTGTAATTTGTTCCTTGATGTAAAGACTGCATCCTCATGGCTGCCTGCCACCAACACAGACAATTCTGAACCTAGGAAGGGTTTCTTCTGTTTGCGTGCCCAGTTGATGGCGTGGATCTTCCCCTCTGTCCCTCTGACTCCAAACCCTCCAGGTACCAGGATGCCACTGTGGAGGGAGGGAAACACCATTATCATGAACAGTCACAATATTGACCCTGTTCTCTACCAGTCCAACTGACCCCCCGTGATGCCATATCTCAGTGTTTCTCCCCGTATCCCCCCCAGCCACTTCTACTTAATTGATGTATTTAAGTTCAGGCATACCCTATTCAACTGGATGAATCAGCTGTGCTGGTACTGGACTACCGTACATAAAATAAGTAGAACTGTCTGGGGGTACAAGAAGAGGATTGGAGAACAATACCATAAAAGATGCCACATCCCACCGCTAGACCTTCTACCCCGGACCCTACCATACTTACTCAGCACTGCAGAGTTTTTGCCACGCCTCATGGTACTTCACAGGCTCCTCCTTCAGTGTGTTTGGCTCCAGGTCTGCTGAGTCAATATACTGAGAAAAAAAAAATAGACGAGGGGAGGGGGAGACATGAGAATGGGTTGCTATTGACCTGATCGGATGTAGCTTATCCAATACATGTCAAACGATTTTACGGAGTTAAAGTTCATAGAAGGAAATCAGTCAATTTAAATCAAATTAATTCGGCCATAATCTATGAATTTCACATAACTGGGTAGGGGCACAGCCATGGGTAGGCATAGGGTCACCCACTGGGGAGCCAGGCCAAGCCAATCAGAATTAGTTTTCCCCCCACAAAAAGCTTTAAAGACAAAACACTCCTCAGCAGCCCCCCCGGTGAAGAAGCCGGATATGGAGGTCCTGGACTGGCGTGGTTACATGTGGTCTGCAGTTGAAGCCGGTTGGATGTACTGCCAAATTCTCTAAAACAACGTTGGAGGCGGCTTATGGTAGAGAAATTACCCTTCAATTCTCTGGCAACTGCTCTGTTGGACATTCCAGCTGTCAGCATGCCAATTGCACGCTCCCTCAAAACTTGACATCTGTGATATTGGGTTGTGACAAAGTTTGTACATGTGTTTTAGCCTGGCTGTGTGCGTTTTACCTTGATATCCAGTTTGTGGCAGATGGCTAAGGCCGAGTGTTCTAGCGCTTTGATGACTGACGCGTAGGAGTCTGTGAACTTGGTGTATTTCCCCACCAGGGCTATAGAACACTGCTCTAGGAGCCTGTCTGACCTGGGATTCAAAAACACCACAGGCAAAGTTATATGCCGTGTTCAAAACTGAGACCTCTGAAATCTCCAACTTCAGTGTTTTCAAGACAACTGGGAACTCGGAAACTATGACCTCTTTCTAGAGCTCCCGACTTGAAGATAACCGCTGTCATGATTTGACCCCCTTTTTCAGAGTTCCCAGTTGGCTTAAAGCACCAATCATCTGAATACAGGTCACTCCATAGTGCTGCAATACAACAGGTGAGTAGGCAGAGCAATCAAACAGCATCATTACATACCTCGGTAATTCTTTATCCAGAGGTCAAACTCAAACTCGGTGGGTCTAAATATGGGCTGTTCAATTCTGGTCCTGGAGGGTCGACACACTTGTTTTTTGTTTCTACCTGGTAGTTAATTGCACTCACCTGGTGTCCCAGGTCTGAATCAGTCCCTTATTAGGACCGACAATTAACAGCCCAGGGCCCGGTTTCCCAAAAGCATCTTAATCACGGGAAACTGAGCCCTGGTCTAAATAATCGAGCACTACCAGTCCCAGAGACTGCCTGCCCGCATGCCTGTCAGACACACCCACCTGTCAGACATCTCCTTCCACTTAGTGAGCATCTTCCTGGGGCGTGTCTCTATAGGAAGGTCTAATCTCTGACAGAAGTAGCCCACCACCCCCTGGTTCTCCAGTAGCAGAGGCACTCTGTAGATGGACGAAACGTCTGCCACGCAGATCACCTGGGAGAGGAGGGGAGAACTAACACTCAGTCACAACTAGTGGTTCTTTATTCATCTTTCCTTGATTCCTCACATCAACCAAGGGGAGATTTATTGGACCTTCTCTAATACAGTTGAGAAGGAAGTGACAAGGTAGGTTGTGAGGAATCACTGGGAAGATTTATTGAGCCAGTGTCATTTCATCCTAGTCTGACTGTACGGTCATGTCTTACCTGTTCAGGTTCTACATGACAGAACATGGAGATCTTCTCTTTAACAGAGTTCTCCAGGGAAGTGGAGCAGCGACACATGATCTGGAGGGAATTGACAACAAACACAATTAGCTAACAGACAATCCTTGCACTAAATGTACAAATGGACAGAAGTAGTTATGATGGCTTGCTAAGATTAGAAAAAACTTGGGTTCATTTAAACTCACCAGATCAGGAGACAGGCCGAGTCCTCTGAGCTCTCTGACACTGTTCTGAGTGGGTTTGGTCTTCTGCTCTCCTGTGGCACTGGGCTGTGGGACCAGGCTGACGTGGATGTTACAGAAGTTCTCCCTCTTCACCTTGAACTGGAACTGCCTGAAGGCTTCGATGAAAGGCATGCTCTCGATGTCTCCCACAGTGCCTCCTAGCTGCACACATGAAACAGACATACCGGGAAACACAATTACACAGGAATACAACTAGTAACTACCCAGCCTGAAATGGCTCCTCAAGTACATATGTCACACTATTATCAAACCAATAAAGGTTCTCTGGAAGTCATTGATCTACCAGTGTTAACCATAATATTTTACCTCGATGACACAGATCTGAGGCTCCACACCGTCATCGTCAACAGGTACTCTGGCCTGACGCATCACCCACTCTTGGATCGCATCAGTGATGTGGGGCACCACTGCAAGGATACACCAAACAGGGACAGTTAGTCTAGAGATGCAGAGAAAGTGACGAGAACTTGATAGCTCATATCCTTCCTTTTTGTCATTGGTTCTTCATAGGATATTGGACTGAGGTCAGAACTGCCATGTCACACAAGCTAAATCAAATGCACATCAACTATTCAACAAGGGTCTGAACTCCTGTATACCCAGTCTCTCTCCCAGCATGACTATCTTTCCCAGGTAGTCTCTTCTTCCTGTTGATGACAGATTGGTAGCTCTTCCTTTAACCCCTGTATATACACAGTTTCTACAAATCATCCCAGCCCTTGTCCCGCACTGTTAATCTTACCCTGTACGGTCTTTCCCAGGTAGTCTCCTTTCCTCTCCTTGTTGATGACAGACTGGTAGATTTTGCCGGTGGTCAGGTTGTTGTCTTTGGTCAGTCTGATGTCCAGGAACCTCTCATAGTTCCCCAGGTCCAGATCCACCTCACCCCCATCGTCCAGCACAAACACCTCACCTGGAGGGAGAGCAGAGAAACAGCGTTAAAACACCTCACCTGGAAGAAGTCGAGTGGGATGGTTAAGACCCTAGCCAACACGCAAACATGTCACATAGACAAAGAGCGAGGGACAGGATTCTGTATATTTGAATAGGTGTTCATGTCTCCATCTGTATCGATGTTGATCTAGACCAGGGGTATTAAACTCTTACCCTATGAGGTCCAGAGCCTGCTGGTTCTCTGTTTGACCTGATAATTAATTACACACACCTGGAGCCCCATGTCAAAATCAGTCCCTGATTAGAGGGGAGGGGAACTGACTTCAAGGTCCAGAGTTGAGTTTGAGGAATCAAGACTATTGATGTTGAAGTACCCTTCTGTGTACACAGGACACCAACACACATTCCTAGTAACATTTATTGTATGGCAATAACATTTTCTGATTCTGACAACTGTGCTTGAGCAAAGAAAGTAATTCCATAACAAACAGAGAATAGTACTTAGGAGGCCTCATCATGGCATATAACTGCATTGACAGTGTCGTTTCAACCTATAATAGCATTTTCTTGTTTCATGACCCTGGACTCACCATTGTGAACCAGGTTACACAGCATACACACAAGACAGATCTTAAACATCACTATTTCTATAATACAGAACATTTCTTGAACTCACCATGCTCGTACGGAGAGAAGGTCCCTGCATCTATGTTGATGTAGGGGTCAATCTTGATGGCAGTGACACGCAGACCACATGACTTGAGGATAGTTCCCACACTGGAGGCTATGATGCCCTTCCCGATGCCTGAGATGACACCACCAGTGACCAGGATGTACTTCATTGTGGCACTGGGTAGGAGACAATAATACGGATTACAGTAATGTAGTTAATTGATTCTAGTAGCTACTTGAGGTGGCAGGTAGCCTAGAAGCTGGAGAAGTGCACCAAAAACTGGAACATTTCTAGTTCGAATCCCAAGTCCGACTGGGAGGATTCTAGGTATCCTACACCTAGATGCCATCTCCTGCGTTGTGACCTTAAGCAATACACATTAGCCCTGTCTTTTTCACGTGGTGTTGCTCAACCAAGCAGGTCTACCCCTCTGAAATGGTGGAAAAATTGCACAAGAGTTTTTTTGTACCGTAATCAACATTCCTTCCCCTCAGGATGGAAGGGGTCTTGCTGATTCCTATCGTTCAATAGTACAGTACATGCAAAGACCGTACAGTGGTACCTGCGTGGTGGACAAAGGACAAAGAGGGCGCGCGCATCTAAGGCATCAACGTTACTTTTTTTTCTAAAATCGGAAATACAGCTACTCTCAGCGGTTACAACCACCAAGTAAATGCAACAATGTACAACAACGGAGCTCGTTGATAAACATTGCAGTTAGCCAGGTGCAAAGGTTGTAACACAAGTTACCTAACAGTAAAGGTCTTGCAACATATAAAGTAACGTTATCTACAGAACAGTTAGCTTTACTAGCTTAATATCCTATTCCATTATCAATAACTTTGAGCCACACTAGCCGGATAGCTAGCTAAACTGAATCCTAACCTAGGACAATGCATTGATGTACCACGCGCCCAAACCTGTCATAATACAGTACAGGGGATGTATAATACGCGGACTCCACGGGAAACAGGCCCGAGGACTCCGTCATAGATAGAACAACGAGCTCTACAAATATTTGACTCCATAAAGTTGATTGTTGTAATATGAATAATTTTAAAAAATATATATAAAAAAATATTTGACTCCATCGCGTCAATTGAGCTAACAAGCTAACCGCAGGCTAGGCTACCTCAGGGCTGCGGTGAAGTTCACAAAGGAAGCATGTTTATCAACTCACCAAAACGAAATAGTGTAAGGCGGTCAAATGGTAAATATTTGGACTTGATTGATTTCAAATTGTCGATATATATATACACATTTAAATTATTCCTTCAAATCTTGAATAATACTTTTAAAAAAGGTGACTTAATTAGAATTGACTATCCAATCCACTCCAAGTTCCAACACGTGTTCGTTCACTGGCCAAATCTTGTATCAGAGCAGTACAGAAAACGACGCGCGACCAAGCCAGAGTAGCTTTGTGGTCGAGGACGCCAAGGTTGCGTAGGGTCTGCGCATTCACCACGCTGGAAATGTAACAATTGCATTTTTTAAGGGTAGCTATATCAATATGCCAATCGTTATTGCATTTTTTGTCTACACTTTCATACTAATTGCATTATTGTGAGTAAAATAGTCAAACGATCATACGACAATAATGTTTGTACCATGTTTTGCGCTGCTCCCATGTTGCGTTGCTACCATGTTGTTGTCATGTGTTACTGCCTTGCTATGTTGTTGTCTGTCTTAGGTCTCTCTTTATGTAGTGTTGTGTTGTCTCTTGTCATGATGTGTGTTTTGTACTATATTTATGTTATTTATTTTTTATCCCAGCCCCCAAAATACCACAGGGGGTATTTAGCCTTTTGGTAGGCCGTCATTGTAAACAAGAATATGTTCTTTAACTGACTAGTTAAATAAACAGACAAAAAATACTCCGAACAGTCCAGATGATGGTGGGGGTAAGTGTTTACAGCTGATAATTAGTGGGACAACCGGCAGGTGACAGTATTGCTCCATCTACAATTCTTGTTGGCTGCTTTGACGGGCTGTACATGGCAGAAAAATGCAATGAATAAACTAGAAACAATAAACGTTGTCTTTAATGCATAGACATATTTTGAAAAGTATATTATATATTCTGCAATGGAGGGAGTACAATAGTGGTGCAATGCCTCTTCACTCTACCCCTGGTACCTAAGGCCTTTATAATTATGTTTACATGCAAACACACAAGATCACAGGGGGGTGTCACAGGTACATTATCCATTTCAAATGATATATTTATAAAACATGTACTAGTAGGCTGCCACTCAAAAGAAGAAGAAGAAAAAAATACAGAGTTTAAGTAATAACACTTTCAGTATAAATAGGAAAAGAAAACAAAAAGAAGTGGGCCTCAACCCCCAACCTCATGTGTCCCCCACGGAAACCTTCCCACCCCCCTAGCAACTACGGTTGCTCATCAGGCAACACCCACCCTCCCTCAGACCAGAGAAAACCATCCCAATATCAACCTTTTCTCATGGGCCTGAAAGCAAAGAAAGTAAAAAAGATTCAAATATAGTATATATACTGAGTGTATAAAATAATAGAAGCACATGCTCTTTCCATGACATAGACTGACCAGGGAATCCATGATCCCTTACATGCTTGTGTTGGGCTTTATGAATGGCTCATTTGTAAGTGTTGGGCTTTTGCTGAGATAATTCTTTAACTAGGCAAGTAAGTTCAGAACAAATTCTTATTTACAATGACAGCCAACACTGGGCCAATTGTGCACCACCCTATGGGACTCCCGATCACAGCTGGATGTGATACAGCCTGGATTTTAACCAGAGACTGTAGTGATGCCTCTTCCACTGAGATGTAGTGCCTTAGACCACTGCGCTATGCAGGAACTGAATATACTTGACTTTAAAGTCAAGTATATTTGTCCAGGCCTCAATTGTTCTTTGACTAGCACCATTCCTTCTCACTGTCGAATTTTATAACTTCTAATAGTAACTTTATCCGCTGGCAAATTGGGAGAGAGTGAGGTGATTGCCTTCTAAGAGCCAACATGTTTCTTACTGCAGTGCTGCCTGCCAGCAGTAATCGTCTCTGATTTATGGAGAGATTCAAGGAGCTATCATTGTTAGGTAACACAATAGATGCAAATAATTGAATATTTACATTCATGCACGAATAAAAACTTTACCCTATAAGTATTTAACTGCAGGGCACTCCCACGTCAAATGGAGGAATGTGCATACCTAATTCAGGGCTCCTGTGTGGTGCAGAGGTCTAAAGCACTACTTTTCAGTGCAAGAGGTGTCACTACAGTCCCTGGTTCAAGTTCAGGCTGTATCACATCTGTCAGTGATTGGCGGTCCCATAGGGCGTTGCACAATTGGCCCAGCTTCATCTGGGGTAGGCTGTAATTGTAACTAAGAATTTGTTCTGAACTTACTTGCCTAGTTAAATAAAAACTCTGGGAACAGTGAAAAAATGGGAGTTGGGGCCAATTTCATCATAAACTGTTTCCTTGGTGTTAAAAACAGTTTGTGAGCAAACTGTTGATGGTTCTGTTTACGGGATGCCAAGGACATTTTTCCATATTCTGTTCCAGATAAAGGGTTGTTCAGATTCAACATAGATCTGTGGACCATACTTTTTTAATGGCTAGCTCAGACTATGAGCTTTCCAAAAGTTGACCAGATCATTTATTTATAAATAACATCATTAGCTAGTTCGGTAGTTGGGTTTCCCAAGGGACTCCATAGGCAGCATAGTTGACATGAATTGTAAATATAGAAAAAAGGATTTGCCTGGTAATGTGTATGTATCTTTCAAATCAGGGAATGTTCTCAAACCATTACTGTCCATGATATTGACAAGGGTATGGATTACACATTTGGACCATTAGGGGGATGCAAAAGGTGGTCCTCCAGATCGCAAGTCATTATTGTGAAATATTTGAGTAGGAGCATGCCATTTTGATTCCCAGTTACATTGTTTTAAAATGTTGCGCCAAATAGACATTCTGGGAGCAATAATAGGACCAAAGCATAGTTTGCATTAAGGGATACAGTGGGGCAAAAAAAGTATTTAGTCAGCCACCAATTGGGCAAGTTCTCCCACTTAAAAAGATGAGAGAGGCCTGTAATTGTCATCATAGGTACACTTCAACTATGACAGACAAAATTAGGGAAAATCCAGAAAATCACACTGTAGGATTTTTTATGATTTTATTTGCAAATTATGGTGGAAAATAAGTATTTGGTCACCTACAAACAAGCAAGATTTCTGGCTCTCACAGACCTTCTTTAAGAGGCTCCTCTGTCCTCCACTCGTTACCTGTATTAATGGCACCTGTTTGAACTTGTTATCAGTATAAAAGATACCTGTCCACAACCTCAAACAGTCACACTCCAAACTCCACTATGGCCAAGACCAAAGAGCTGTCAAAGGACACCAGAAACAAAATTGTAGACCTGCACCAGGCTGGGAAGACTGAATCTACAATAGGTAAGCAGCTTGGTTTGAAGAAATCAACTGAGGGAGCAATTATTAGGAAATGGAAGACATACAAGACCACTGATAATCTCCCTTGATCTGGGGCTCCACGCAAGATCTCACCCCGTGGGGTCAAAATGATCACAAGAACGGTGAGCAAAAATCCCAGAACCACACGGGGGGACCTAGTGAATGACCTGCAGGGAGCTGGGACCAAAGTAACAAAGCCTACCATCAGTAACACACTCAACTCGTTGTGTTTGGAGGACAAAGAATGCTGAGTTGCATCCAAAGAACACCATACCTACTGTGAAGCATGGGGGTGGAAACATCATGCTTTGGGGATGTTTTTCTACAAAGGGACCAGGACGACTGATCCGTGTAAAGGAAAGAATGAATGGGGCCATGTATCGTGAGATTTTGAGTGAAAACCTCCTTCCATCAGCAAGGACATTGAAGATTAGATGTGGCTGTGTCTTTCAGCATGACAATGATCCCAAACACACCGCCCGGGCAATGAAGTGGCTTCGTAATGCAGTGGCTTCGTAAGAAGCATTTCAAGGTCCTGGAGTGGCCTAGCCAGTCTCCAGATCTCAACCCCATAGAAAATATTTGGAGGGAGTTGAAAGTCCGTGTTGCCCAGCAACAGCCCCAAAACATCACTGCTCTAGAGGAGATCTGCATGGAGGAATGGGCCAAATTACCAGCAACAGTGTGTAAAAGACTTACAGAAAACGTTTGACCTCTGTCATTGCCAACAAAGGGTATAGAACAAAGTATTGAGATAAACTTTTGTTACTGACCAAATACTTTTTTCCACCATAATTTGCAAATAAATTCATTAAAAATCCTACAATGTGATTTTATCTGTCATAGTTGAAGTGTACCTATGATGAAAATTACAGGCCTCTATCATCTTTTTAAGTGGGAGAACTTGCACAATTGGTGGCTGACTAAATACTTTTTTGCCCCACTGTATATATATCAGTGAAGACCACCTCTTCCAGGGCAATAGGAGACACCATATTTCTTCTATACTCAGTCGGGGTAAACCATGTCTAAACCAATTTAGGATTGGGTGAAATGCTAATGCTTGGAAATACTATTTATGTTTGGTACGGATAGTCCTCCTATGTCTTTCCCTTTTTGTAGGTTTGTTCATTTTTCCCGGGATCATTTAGCCTACCTTGCCATATAAATTTAGAAAACGGCATTATGAATTTTGGATCGCCTTGTATGCTGCTTCTAGTGATTCTGAACGGAGTAGAGAAGATATTGTCTCTAATAACTTTGGCTGAGGGATTAAAATATTTTAATCATATTCATGAAATTGGAGCCAATTCCCATATGTTCCAAGACAGACCAGAGATATGGCCATTCTTGTCTGTCAAAACCTTTTTCTGTATCGAGAAATAAGCAGTTGTTTCTGATGAAGCATTTAAGCTATGTAATAGTCAATTGAGGTAATCCGGGGATAAAGGTATTTTTTTAAACAAACCAGCTCTGGTCCGTGTGGAACAATTTGGGTAAGTAAATGTCTAGACAGAACCACAACATTTTGTAAAACAGTTTAATATCTGTGTTCATCAAAGATAGTGGAAGATAGTGTATGGCTTTGTTAATCATTTTGTGCAATAGTGGACCTAATTTATTTAAAAACGTTATTTATTTTTTATTTAACCTTTATTTAACTTCAAACATTTTAAATAGACTTCAGGAGGAATACTGTCCCATCCAGGTGATTTGCCTTTATTCATGCTATCCAATGTCCTTTTGAGTTCATTGAGAGTGATTTGGTCTCCCAGCGAGGTGGCTACCTCTGTTGAAAGAGGAGTTCTTAATTCTTCTGTCCTGACTTTGGAAAGAGTAACAGCTACCAAGGTCTGAAATGAGTGTTTGTTGAGAACGCTCTATCACAGTTAACAACCTTTAAAATTCTGATATCTTCTTTAATTGTGATTTATTCAACCTAGATGCAAATGCAGTTGCATTATTTTTTTAAAAAGCCTTTGGTGGCATCCCATAGAATCCAGGGGTCATCGACTGAATTTTTGTTAATTAATATGAATTCATTCAATTCAGTTTCAAATTCTTCACAAAAAGTAATGATTTTGTAGTAAGGAAACATTAAAGCACCATCTTGTGGTTCTTTTAGAAAATTCTGAAATGTGTAACAGGCAGTAGTATGCATGATGATCAGATAGGCTCATATGCCAAATTTCTATTTTCGTGATTGAAGAAAATGGAAGTAGTAGATAATCGTTTTGAAATGGGTTTGGGAGAATGTTTTGTGCCTTTTTGAATGGAAAGTGTACTCTTTGGCTTTAGGGTTATGAGTTCGCCTGGCATCAATGAGGTTGTAATCAGAGAGTATATGTTGGAGAGCCTTAGTTGCCTGTGGATTGTAGTTGGTCTTATTAGATTTGTCCAAAATGGCATTCATGTCTGTCCCAATATCCAGTTGGAATTCAATTAATTCTAACAATATGCTCTTCAGAGACTCAAAAAACGTGGAACATACACATTAATAAAGGCCATTTTTGTTCCATTTTGGATATATTTAAGGAAAGTGATTCTACCTTTGCCAAGGATGGTGATTTTGAGTTTCTTATGTATCAGTATGATTACACCCTTAGTTTTGTATGGGGCTGATGAACAAGCAGCCAGTTTGAACAAATGGTTCTCTATTCTATGTGAGTCCTTTTGGAGTTTGTGTGTTTCTTGGAGCATTGCTACAGTATATCAATATGGTTTCTTGCCAGTGACATGTTGATGTGCTTCCAAGCATGCAGGCAGTTTATCAGGGTACAGCAGGAGTGGCTAATATAATTTGTGGGGGAAGTAAAAGCACATGTTTTAGGGTGAGTTTCAGTTCAGTGTAGTTGAACAGACAAAGGTCACCCTCTCTTATGTAGCAAACTCCAAAACAAACCGTCCCCTTGTAGAGCTTCCTGGGTAGGACAGAGTGGTGCATCTTACACGATCTCCTTCTGACTCATAGTAATTCATAGGAGCACTACACTTACATGCTGTCCTCCACTCCAACGCACGGGCTCCGTGTGTGTGTGTGTGCGCGTGTGCATTTCCCTTAGCAGGTACATTTTATGTTGTTGAAATGCAGATAAATAAAATTCACACTGGGAGTAGGAAAAAAAATAAAATGTAGAAATAATGCTTTTCAGCCTATTCATTGATGGAAATAGAAGTGGAAGTTGGTCTATGAGTTAATTTGCATAATTCAGTGGAATTCAATTGGTGAATTCAATTCGTTATGTATCTTATTTATCACACTTTCACAGCATACAGATACAGAGCCTGTCAGACAGCGCTTTTATAAGTCCAATCATTGCGCAACAGTTCTAAATGCAAGATTCAAAAGAGCTACTCTTTTTATTTCACAACTGAGAATTAATTGAAGCAAGCTTCCCATTCGCCGTTCAAATGAATAGACAACGGAAGGCAGACTTCATCGGTGCTTCACACACCACTTTGCAATGATCTGGAGGCAGTTCGCATTTTGAAAATATATAGCTACTTAATTGTTTGTAACCTGAATGTTTCACTACAAATGATGAGGCATGTTTTACCTTGCCTCAAGGTAGCCTAGGCAAAATTCGTCCATATCAGAAGAGGCAATTATTTTATAAGACTTCCACATGCATTGGAACCAGTAGCCTATTTCTCTCATGTTCTTTGGTTTTCAACTTTCTTTCATTGTCCGGTAGCCAAATGCAGATTTGCGCCGTAGCCTACTGCCGTGTGCGCATTGATGTGCCAACAATGTTAAGAAATAATAGTTTCTCAAAATGTTAAGCTAAACGTTCTGATCTGTTGCATCAGATTCAATCATTTTAAACATGTTTTTATGTAGCCTAGGCCTACTGGTTATATGAATTTGGGATCTATCTTCCCACTACTGTCCCATAGTCTGTTTTGAGTTATTTCTTTTTCGACATACTGACCAATAGAATACGTACACCTTTCTACTATGGGGGAATGTTACTGAACAAAAATATAAACATCTAACAGTTTCAAAGATTTAACTGAGTTACAGTTCATACAACGAAATCAGTCACTTGAAGTAAATCAATTAGGCTTAGGGCTTTATTTGCAAACATTTCTAAAAACCTGTTTTCGCTTTGTCATTATGGGGTATTGTGTGTAGATCAATGAGGAAAACATTTGTTAAATAAATTAAAAAATATGGCTGTAACTTAACAAAGTGTGGAAAAAGTAAAGGGGTCTGAATACTTTCCCGAATGCATTGTAACTATTTGTTCAGCTCTTTTGAAATGTACAGAGACAGAATTCAAAACATGAGCCATTCTTACAGTATTTTCCCTGTACACCAAGTCAGAACGTTAGGATAAGTAAAGGGGGCATATAAGCTGACAATAATTTTAAATATTTTATGACATTTCTCTAAAACAGGCTAAAGGCTACATGTCCACCACCAAGTCAGAACAGTAGGCTAAATTATGAAAGGAAAAGGGACTAAATTATAGGGTGAGGCACATGGACTGTTAGGACCAAATGATTAGGGTGAGGCACATGGGCTACCAACAGTTTACACAACATACGCTTAGTATTACTTTCTTAGGTACAGCATATCATTTATGCAGCAACATACGATATACTTTTGTACTCACCTTGTTGTGCTGTGCTCACTTGAACAGGAAGGGGGTATGGCGGTCCTTCATGGGCAAATTCTGTCATCAGAC
The DNA here is from genome assembly GCF_034236695.1 of Oncorhynchus nerka. Classification (NCBI taxonomy): domain Eukaryota; kingdom Metazoa; phylum Chordata; class Actinopteri; order Salmoniformes; family Salmonidae; genus Oncorhynchus; species Oncorhynchus nerka. Next base: position 72,187,163 of record NC_088399.1, read on the forward strand.
TTTGTCATCAAAGTCTGTCATTCTCTGGAATTATGGTGCTTTCAAAACAACTGGGAACTCTGAAAAAAAAACAAGGTTGAATCATGACATCAGTGATCTTCAGGTCAGAGCTCTAGAAAGAGGCTCGAGTTCCCAACTTGCAATTCCAAGTTAGATGACTTTTGAAAACATATTTTCCCAGTCAGAGCTAGTTTTTTCAGAGTTCCCAGTTGTCTTGAACTCACTGAAGTCTGAGGTTTCCCAGTTTGAAGTTTCCAGTTGTCATGCTGGATTGAAAATAAACCTTTAAACCCAGATTTGGACCACACAGCCACTCCACTGAATAGCAGGCTAGTGATTGTTTTGCAATACTTGCAGTTAGTCACTGATTCCTTCCAAACCACTCATTGTTGAATTTGTGATTTCTAACTTATTGTGTGATGTTTATGGTCGATGAGCACCGATATGTTTGATCTATAATTTCTCTTCATTATTTCTCTTCAAATGACAAGGATTGAAAAGAATTTGCCAGTAGATAGCCGACTTGATTCATGATGATGATTGCATGCTTGCTAGCTAAGATTATGAAAGTATGATGTTGATATGATCAGACCAATCAAAGCTATGGTAGATATAACGTGATTTGACATCATTTTATCTGGCCAATGACCTTGAGCCTTCTTGGATGGGCACTTCTATGGCAGAAACCTAGGTGCTTGAATTTTTTAGCTCTCCCCGTAGAATTTGTGGTGACGTAGCGTCCCCATGAGTGACAGAACACTGAGCCAATCATGGAACAACTACAGAACATTACCAACCCCTACGCGCTGTATTTTCCGCTAGCTGCCCCACTACCACAGAAAACACTGAGCTAGGCTCAAACACCTGCATTTTGGAGCTGCCTTATTGAAGAAAGCAAAAAAAAGAGACCATGTTGGTATGCAGCTTTATTTAACTCAATTATTAATAACATTTTTTACGTTGTTTGCAAACTGATATGTGACACGTAATAATGCCAGAATTACATGACATTTCCATTTATTTTTTGCTAACAGGTGGAGCTCAAAATAGGTGGGGCTCTGTCCCACCTGCCCTGAATGACGGGTCGCCACTGGCCAATATACAGGAGAGCAGGGTTATCTTCAATATTCCAATATGGCACACAGTAGGAAAACATTTAGCAACAGACAATGAAAATATGTGTTCAGGTAATACCTCCCCGTTTTAGAACGTTAATCTATATTGAACACAACCCTGGGCATTGAGTATTGGAGTGTCTGACTGACGACTGGACCAGAGGGGTGACGACCACAGCACTTCCTAGGGCTAAATGATTCCTTTAGTCCAGAAACAGTCATCCCACGCTAGTGAATATTATCATCAGGCCCCTGTCTCTGGGAAGTAACGCCAAATGAGTCCATTTTAATATGGAATCTGACCATGGCAATGATCTCATTAAACTCCCACAGTGTGACTGGCTGATTGGCTGCCTGCCTCCTCCACAAGCCATTTCCTCTGGTTAGAAATGGAAAAGCAGCATGGCAGCTGATTAACCACATGGTGTACTAGGCCTAAGTCCCATATGCCTTGTGTGATAAAAGAAAAGAACAGGGTTTCATCCCTTTCTCAATCTTTCATGAAAACCTCCCTGCCTGATCTATGAGACTGGAGACTGGGAAGTGCAGGTAACAACATAGGGGGTGGGAAAAGAGAGTAATATCTTCGGGTCAGGCTGGGTTGTAATAAAGGTAGGGGTCAGACCTAGTGGAGGCTCTTTAATGCTGGTGTGGATTACCTTGACATGCTCAGAGCATACCACTGACCAGGCTGATGGAGTGAGTATGTGTGTGAGGGGGGAAGGGTAGTGAGGACTATGTGTTCTTGCTCTCTCTCACTGTCTTTCTCTCTCTCTTTCAATCTTTCTCTCACTTTCTAATCTACAGCTATCTCCCTAGGGTCCCAAGTCAGGAGGACAGCCACATGCATCCACACATGTTATCTCATCAACATCAGAACAACCAAAACCCAGCTAATAGTCATGGCAGTGTGTGTGAAGGGTGTGTGTGTGGGTGTTTGGGGCTGTTCTCCTCCACCCACTGTGACTTTTATCTCATTTGATTATTCTGAGAGGATGACATTCGACCAGGGGGTTTATACATGGTGCGATATCGCGCTGTCATGTTGGAGTGTCACACACACACACACACACACACACAGCCAAACCCAGGCCCCGTCTCCCACTCTCCCATCCATTGGCTAATTACATTTAGCCTTCTGCTCCACGGTGACTGTTGGAACAGCTGGGCTTGGTGGTTCCTGGAGAACAGATAACACAAATCATGAATCAAACTACTGTTGCTGCCATGGGGAGAGAGGCAGTGAGGGTGGGGAGCGATGAGAGGGATAGGAGTGGGGAGAGAGAGAGAGGACAAGGACACAGTGATAATATTTAAAGCCTCATCCCCCACACATCTCATTCATATCTATATCACAGGCTGAAAAGAGGGGGATGGAAAGGCCAGCATATGACTGTTTCATGGTCAGAACAATGTGATGCAGCTGGTTGGCTGTCTTCCTGGTCCAACAGAACAACATGATGCAGCTGGTTGGGTGTCTTCCTAGTCCAACAGAACAACATGATACAGCTGGTTGGGTGTCTTCCTGGCCCAACAGAACAACGTGGTGCAGCTGGTTGGATGTCTTCCTGGCCCAACAGAACAACGTGGTGCAGCTGATTGGGTGTCTTCCTGGCCCAACAGAACAACGTGGCTGGTTGGGTGTCTTCCTGGCCCAACAGAACAACATGATTGGATGTCTTCCTGGCCCAACAGAACAACGTGATGCAGCTGGTTGCTGGTGTCTTCCTGGCCCAACAGAACAACATGATGCAGCTGGTTGGGTGTCTTCCTGGTCCAACAGAACAACATGATGCAGCTGGTTGGGTGTCTTCCTGGCCCAACAGAACAACGTCTGGTCCAACAGAACAACATGATGCAGCTGGTTGGGTGTTTCCTGGCCCAACAGAACAACGTGATGCAGCTGGTTGGGTGTCTTCAACAGAACAACGTGATGCAGCTGGTTGGGTGTCTTCCTGGCCCAACAGAACAACATGATGCAGCTGGTTGGGTGTCTTCCTGGCCCAACAGAACAACATGATGCAGCTGGTTGGGTGTCGTCCTGGTCCAACAGAATAACGTGATGCAGCTGGTTGGGTGTCTTCCTGGTCCAACAGAACAACATGATGCAGCTGGTTGGGTGTCTTCCTGGCCCAACAACAGAACAGATATAATGCAGCTGGTTGATGCCCAGAACTGGGTTGGGTGTCTTCCTGGCCCAACAGAACAACGTGATGCAGCTGGTTGGGTGTCTTCCTGGCCCAACAGAACAACATGATGCAGCTGGTTGGTTCTTCCTGGCCCAACAGAACAACGTGATGCAGCTGGTTGGGTGTCTTCCTGGTCCAACAGAACAACATGATGCAGCTGGTTGGGTGTCTTCCTGGCCCAACAGAACAACGTGATGCAGCTGGTTGGGTGTCTTCCTGGCCCAACAGAACAACGTGATACAGCTGGTTGGGTGTCTTCCTGGCCCAACAGAACAACGTGATACAGCTGGTTGGGTGTCTTCCTGGCCCAACAGAACAACGTGATACAGCTGGTTGGGTGTCTTCCTGGCCCAACAGAACAACATGATGCAGCTGGTTGGGTGTCTTCCAACAGAATTGATGCAGCTGGTTGGGTGTCTTCCAACAGAACAACATGATGCAGCTGCTTCCTGGCACAACAGAACAATGGTGGTTGGGTGTCTTCCTGGCCCAACAGAACAACGTGATGCAGCTGGTTGGGTGTCTTCCTGGCCCAACAGAACAACGTGATGCAGCTGGTTGGGTGTCTTCCTGGTCCAACAGAACAACATGATGCAGCTGGTTGGGTGTCTTCCTGGTCCCTGGCCCAACAGAACAACATGATGCAGCTGGTTGGGTGTCTTCCTGGCCCAACAGAACAACGTGATGCAGCTGGTTGGGTGTCTTCCTGGCCCAACAGAACAACGTGATGCAGCTGGTTGGGTGTCTTCCTGGTCCAACAGAACAACATGATGCAGCTGGTTGGGTGTCTTCCTGGCCCAACAGAACAACGTGATAGCTGGTTGGGTGTCTTGGCCCAACAGAACAACATGATACAGCTGGTTGGGTGTCTTCCTGGCCCAACAGAACAACGTACAGCTGGTGGTGGGTGTCTTCCTGGCCCAACAGAACAACGTGAAGCTGGTGAACAGAACAACATGATGCAGCTGGTTGGGTGTCTTCCTGGTCCAACAGAACAACGTGATGCAGCTGGTTGGGTGTCTTCCTGGTCCAACAGAACAACATGATGCAGCTGGTTGGGTGTCTTCCTGGCCCAACAGAACAACGTGATGCAGCTGGTTGGGTGTCTTCCTGGCCCAACAGAACAACATGATGCAGCTGGTTGGGTGTCTTCCTGGTCCAACAGAACAACATGATGCAGCTGGTTGGGTGTCTTCCTGGTCCAACAGAACAACATGATGCAGCTGGTTGGGTGTCTTCCTGGCCCAACAGAACAACGTGATGCAGCTGGTTGGGTGTCTTCCTGGCCCAACAGAACAACGTGATGCAGCTGGTTGGGTGTCTTCCTGGTCCAACAGAACAACGTGATGCAGCTGGTTGGGTGTCTTCCTGGCCCAACAGAACAACGTGATTAAGCTGGTTGGGTGTCTTCTTGGCCCAACAGAACAACATGATACAGCTGGTTGGGTGTCTTCCTGGTCCAACAGAACAACATGATGCAGCTGGTTGGGTGTCTTCCTGGCCCAACAGAACAACATGATGCAGCTGGTTGGGTGTCTTCCTGGCCCAACAGAACAACGTGATACAGCTGGTTGGGTGTCTTCTTGGCCCAACAGAACAACATGATACAGCTGGTTGGGTGTCGTCCTGGTCCAACAGAACAACATGATGCAGCTGGTTGGGTGTCTTCCTGGTCCAACAGAACAACATGATGCAGCTGGTTGGGTGTCTTCCTGGCCCAACAGAACAACGTGATACAGCTGGTTGGGTGTCTTCTTGGCCCAACAGAACAACATGATACAGCTGGTTGGGTGTCATCCTGGTCCAACAGAACAACATGATGCAGCTGGTTGGGTGTCTTCCTGGTCCAACAGAACAACATGATGCAGCTGGTTGGATGTCTTCCTGGCCCAACAGAACAACGTGATACTGCTGGTTGGGTGTCTTCTTGGCCCAACAGAACAACATGATACAGCTGGTTGGGTGTTTTCCTGGCCCAACAGAACAACGTGATGCAGCTGGTTGGGTGTCTTCCTGGCCCAACAGAATAACGTGATGCAGCTGGTTGGGTGTCTTCCTGGCCCAACAGAACTACATGATACAGCTGGTTGGTTGTCTTCCTGGCCCAACAGAACAACATGATGCAGCTGGTTGGGTGTCTTCCTGGTCCAACAGAACAACATGATACAGCTGGTTGGGTGTCTTCCTGGCCCAACAGAACAACGTGATACAGCTGGTTGGGTGTCTTCCTGGCCCAATAGAACAACATGATGCAGCTGGTTGGGTGTCGTCCTGGTCCAACAGAACAACATGATACAGCTGGTTGGGTGTCATCCTGGTCCAACAGAATAACGTGATGCAGCTGGTTGGGTGTCTTCCTGGTCCAACAGAACAACGTGATGCAGCTGGTTGGGTGTCTTCCTGGCCCAACAGAACAATGTGATGCAGCTGGTTGGGTGTCTTCCTGGCCCAACAGAACAACGTGATGCAGCTGGTTGGGTGTCTTCCTGGCCCAACAGAACAACGTGATGCAGCTGGTTGGGTGTCTTCCTGGTCCAACAGAACAACATGATGCAGCTGGTTGAGTGTCTTCCTGGTCCAACAGAACAACATGATGCAGCTGGTTGGGTGTCTTCCTGGCCCAACAGAACAACATGATGCAGCTGGTTGGTTGTCTTCCTGGCCCAACAGAACAACGTGATGCAGCTGGTTGGGTGTCTTCCTGGCCCAACAGAACAACGTGATGCAACTGGTTGGGTGTCTTCCTGGTCCAACAGAACAACATGATGCAGCTGGTTTAGTGTCTTCCTGGTCCAACAGAACAACATGATGCAGCTGGTTGGGTGTCTTCCTGGACCAACAGAAGAACGTGATGCAACTGGTTGGGTGTCTTCCTGGCCCAACAGAACAACGTGATGCAGCTGGTTGGGTGTCTTCCTGGTCCAACAGAACAACGTGATGCAGCTGGTTGGGTGTCTTCCTGGCCCAACAGAACAACGTGATCCAGCTGGTTGGGTGTCTTGGCCCAACAGAACAACATGATACAGCTGGTTGGGTGTCTTCCTGGCCCAACAGAACAACGTGATGCAGCTGGTTGGGTGTCATCCTTGTCCAACAGAATAACGTGATGCAGCTGGTTGGGTGTCTTCCTGGTCCAACAGAACAACGTGATGCAGCTGGTTGGGTGTCTTCCTGGCCCAACAGAACAATATGATGCAGCTGGTTGGGTGTCTTCCTGGCCCAACAGAACAACGTGATGCAGCTGGTTGGGTGTCTTCCTGGCCCAACAGAACAACGTGATACAGCTGGTTGGGTGTCTTCTTGGCCCAACAGAACAACGTTGGTTGGGTGTCTTCCTGGCCCAACAGAACAACGTGATGCAGCTGGTTGGTGTCTTCCTGGCCCAACAGAACAACATGATGCAGCTGGTTGGGTGTGGTCCCAACAGAACAACGTGATGCAGCTGGTTGGGTGTCTTCCTGGTCCAACAGAACAACGTGATGCAGCTGGTTGGGTGTCTTCCTGGTCCAACAGAACAACGTGATGCAGCTGGTTGGGTGTCTTCCTGGCCCAACAGAACAACATGATGCAGCTGGTTGGGTGTCTTCCTGGCCCAACAGAACAACGAAGCTGGTTGGGTGTCTTCCTGGCCCAACAGTGATGCAGCTGGTTGGGTGTCTTCCTGGTCCAACAGAACAACATGATACAGCTGGTTGGGTGTCTTCCTGGCCCAACAGAACAACGTGATGCAGCTGGTTGGGTGTCTTGGCCCAACAGAACAACATGATACAGCTGGTTGGGTGTCTTCCTGGCCCAACAGAACAACGTGATGCAGCTGGTTGGGTGTCTTCCTGGCCCAACAGAACAACGTGATACAGCTGGTTGGGTGTCTTCCTGGCCCAACAGAACAACATGATGCAGCTGGTTGGGTGTCTTCCTGGTCCAACAGAACAACATGATACAGCTGGTTGGGTGTCTTCCTGGTCCAACAGAACAACATGATGCAGCTGGTTGGGTGTCTTCCTGGCCCAACAGAACAACGTGATGCAGCTGGTTGGATGTCTTCCTGGTCCAACAGAACAACGTGATACAGCTGGTTGGGTGTCTTCCTGGCCCAACAGAACAACATGATGCAGCTGGTTGGGTGTCGTCCTGGTCCAACAGAACAACATGATACAGCTGGTTGGGTGTCATCCTGGTCCAACAGAATAACGTGATGCAGCTGGTTGGGTGTCTTCCTGGTCCAACAGAACAACGTGATGCAGCTGGTTGGGTGTCTTCCTGGCCCAACAGAACAATATGATGCAGCTGGTTGGGTGTCTTCCTGGCCCAACAGAACAACGTGATGCAGCTGGTTGGGTGTCTTCCTGGTCCAACAGAACAACGTGATGCAGCTGGTTGGGTGTCTTCCTGGCCCAACAGAACAACGTGATGCAGCTGGTTGGGTGTCTTCCTGGTCCAACAGAACAACATGATGCAGCTGGTTGGGTGTCTTCCTGGCCCAACAGAACAACATGATGCAGCTGGTTGGGTGTCTTCCTGGTCCAACAGAACAACATGATGCAGCTGGTTGGGTGTCTTCCTGGTCCAACAGAACAACATGATGCAGCTGGTTGGGTGTCTTCCTGGCCCAACAGAACAACATGATGCAGCTGGTTGGGTGTCTTCCTGGTCCAACAGAACAACATGATGCAGCTGGTTGGGTGTCTTCCTGGCCCAACAGAACAACGTGATGCAGCTGGTTGGGTGTCTTCCTGGCCCAACAGAACAACGTGATGCAGCTGGTTGGGTGTCTTCCTGGCCCAACAGAACAACGTGATGCAGCTGGTGGGTGTCTTCTTGGCCCAACAGAACAACATGATACAGCTGGTTGGCCCAACAGAACAACGTGATCAGCTGGTTGGGTGTCTTCCTGGCCCAACAGAACAACATGATGCAGCTGGTTGGGTGTCTTCCTGGCCCAACAGAACAACGTGATACAGCTGGTTGGGTGTCTTCCTGGTCCAACAGAACAACGTGATGCAGCTGGTTGGGTGTCTTCCTGGTCCAACAGAACAACGTGATGCAGCTGGTTGGGTGTCTTCCTGGCCCAACAGAACAATATGATGCAGCTGGTTGGGTGTCTTCCTGGCCCAACAGAACAACGTGATGCAGCTGGTTGGGTGTCTTCCTGGCCCAACAGAACAACGTGATACAGCTGGTTGGGTGTCTTCCTGGCCCAACAGAACAACGTGATACAGCTGGTTGGGTGTCTTCTGAACAACGTGATACAGCTGGTTGGGTGTGTTCCTGGCCCAACAGAACAACATGATGCAGCTGGTTGGGTGTCTTCCCCAACAGAACAACATGATACAGCTGGTTGGGTGTCTTCCTGGCCCAACAGAACAACGTGATGCAGCTGGTTGGGTGTCTTCCTGGCCCAACAGAACAACGTGATGCAGCTGGTTGGGTGTCTTCCTGGCCCAACAGAACAACATGATACAGCTGGTTGGGTGTCTTCCTGGTCCAACAGAACAACATGATGCAGCTGGTTGGGTGTCTTCCTGGTCCAACAGAACAACATGATGCAGCTGGTTGGGTGTCTTCCTGGCCCAACAGAACAACGTGATGCAGCTGGTTGGGTGTCTTCCTGGCCCAACAGAACAACGTGATACAGCTGGTTGGGTGTCTTCCTGGCCCAACAGAACAACATGATGCAGCTGGTTGGGTGTCTTCCTGGTCCAACAGAACAACATGATACAGCTGGTTGGGTGTCATCCTGGTCCAACAGAATAACGTGATGCAGCTGGTTGGGTGTCTTCCTGGTCCAACAGAACAACGTGATGCAGCTGGTTGGGTGTCTTCCTGGCCCAACAGAACAATGCAGCTGGTTGGGTGTCTTCCTGGCCCAACAGAACAACGTGATGCAGCTGGTTGGGTGTCTTCCTGGCCCAACAGAACAACGTGATGCAGCTGGTTGGGTGTCTTCCTGGCCCAACAGAACAACATGATGCAGCTGGTTGGGTGTCTTCCTGGCCCAACAGAACAACATGATGCAGCTGGTTGGGTGTCTTCCTGGCCCAACAGAACAACGTGATGCAGCTGGTTGGGTGTCTTCCTGGTCCAACAGAACAACATGATGCAGCTGGTTGGGTGTCTTCCTGGCCCAACAGAACAACGTGATGCAACTGGTTGGGTGTCTTCCTGGCCCAACAGAACAACGTGATGCAGCTGGTTGGGTGTCTTCCTGGTCCAACAGAACAACGTGATGCAGCTGGTTGGGTGTCTTCCTGGCCCAACAGAACAACGTGATACAGCTGGTTGGGTGTCTTGGCCCAACAGAACAACATGATACAGCTGGTTGGGTGTCTTCCTGGCCCAACAGAACAACGTGATGCAGCTGGTTGGGTGTCTTCCTGGCCCAACAGAACAACATGATGCAGCTGGTTGGGTGTCTTCCTGGCCCAACAGAACAACGTGATGCAGCTGGTTGGGTGTCTTCTTGGCCCAACAGAACAACGTGATACAGCTGGTTGGGTGTCTTCCTGGCCCAACAGAACAACGTGATACAGCTGGTTGGGTGTCTTCCTGGCCCAACAGAACAACATGATGCAGCTGGTTGGGTGTCTTCCTGGCCCAACAGAACAACGTGATGCAGCTGGTTGGGTGTCTTCCTGGCCCAACAGAACAACGTGATGCAGCTGGTTGGGTGTCTTCCTGGCCCAACAGAACAACGTGATGCAGCTGGTTGGGTGTCTTCCTGGCCCAACAGAACAACGTGATGTTTGGGTGTCTTCCTGGCCCAACAGAACAACGTGATGCAGCTGGTTGGGTGTCTTCCTGGCCCAACAGAACAACGTGATGCAGCTGGTTGGGTGTCTTCCTGGCCCAACAGAACAACGTGATGCAGCTGGTTGGGTGTCTTCCTGGCCAACAGAACAACATGATGCAGCTGGTTGGGTGTCTTCCTGGCCCAACAGAACAACGTGATGCAGCTGGTTGGGTGTCTTCCTGGCCCAACAGAACAACGTGATGCAGCTGGTTGGGTGTCTTCCTGGCCCAACAGAACAACGTGATGCAGCTGGTTGGGTGTCTTCCTGGTCCAACAGAACAACGTGATGCAGCTGGTTGGGTGTCTTCCTGGCCCAACAGAACAACGTGATGCAGCTGGTTGGGTGTCTTCCTGGCCCAACAGAACAACGTGATACAGCTGGTTGGGTGTCTTCCTGGCCCAACAGAACAACGTGATACAGCTGGTTGGGTGTCTTCCTGGCCCAACAGAACAACATGATGCAGCTGGTTGGGTGTCTTCCTGGTCCAACAGAACAACATGATACAGCTGGTTGGGTGTCATCCTGGTCCAACAGAACAACGTGATGCAGCTGGTTGGGTGTCTTCCTGGTCCAACAGAACAACATGATGCAGCTGGTTGGGTGTCTTCCTGGCCCAACAGAACAACGTGATGCAGCTGGTTGGGTGTCTTCCTGGCCCAACAGAACAACGTGATGCAGCTGGTTGGGTGTCTTCCTGGCCCAACAGAACAACGTGATGCAGCTGGTTGGGTGTCTTCCTGGTCCAACAGAACAACTGGTGATGCAGCTGGTTGGTTGTGTCTTCCTGGCCCAACAGAACAACGTGATGCAGCTGGTTGGGTGTCTTCCTGGCCCAACAGAACAACATGATGCAGCTGGTTGGGTGTCTTCCTGGTCCAACAGAACAACATGATACAGCTGGTTGGGTGTCTTCCTGGTCAACAGAACAACTGATGCAGCTGGTTGGGTGTCTTCCTGGTCCAACAGAACAACGTGATGCAGCTGGTTGGGTGTCTTCCTGGCCCAACAGAACAACATGATGCAGCTGGTTGGGTGTCTTCCTGGCCCAACAGAACAACATGATGCAGCTGGTTGGGTGTCTTCCTGGCCCAACAGAACAACGTGATGCAGCTGGTTGGGTGTCTTCCTGGTCCAACAGAACAACGTGATGCAGCTGGTTGGGTGTCTTCCTGGCCCAACAGAACAACGTGATACAGCTGGTTGGGTGTCTTGGCCCAACAGAACAACATGATACAGCTGGTTGGGTGTCTTCCTGGCCCAACAGAACAACGTGATGCAGCTGGTTGGGTGTCTTCCTGGCCCAACAGAACAACGTGATGTGGTGGGTGTCTTCCTGGCCCAACAGAACAATGTGATGCAGCTGGTTGGGTGTCTTCCTGGCCCAACAGAACAACGTGATGCAGCTGGTTGGGTGTCTTCCTGGCCCAACAGAACAACGTGATGCAGCTGGTTGGGTGTCTTCCTGGTCCAACAGAACAACATGATGCAGCTGGTTGGGTGTCTTCCTGGCACAACAGAACAATATGATGCAGCTGGTTGGGTGTCTTCCTGGCCCAACAGAACAACGTGATGCAGCTGGTTGGGTGTCTTCCTGGCCCAACAGAACAACGTGATGCAGCTGGTTGGGTGTCTTCCTGGCCCAACAGAACAACGTGATCAGCTGGTTGGGTGTCTTCTGGCCCAACAGAACAACGTGATGCAGCTGGTTGGGTGTCTTCCTGGCCCAACAGAACAACGTGATGCAGCTGGTTGGGTGTCTTCCTGGCCCAACAGAACAACATGATGCAGCTGGTTGGGTGTCTTCCTGGTCCAACAGAACAACATGATGCAGCTGGTTGGGTGTCTTCCTGGCCCAACAGAACAACGTGATGCAGCTGGTTGGGTGTCTTCCTGGCCCAACAGAACAACGTGATGCAGCTGGTTGGGTGTCTTCCTGGCCCAACAGAACAACGTGATGCAGCTGGTTGGGTGTCTTCCTGGCCCAACAGAACAACGTGATGCAGCTGGTTGGTTGTCTTCCTGGTCCAACAGAACAACTGGTTGGTGATGCAGCTGGTTGGTTGGTGTCTTCCTGGCCCAACAGAACAACGTGATGCAGCTGGTTGGGTGTCTTCCTGGCCCAACAGAACAACATGATGCAGCTGGTTGGGTGTCTTCCTGGTCCAACAGAACAACATGATGCAGCTGGTTGGGTGTCTTCCTGGTCCAACAGAACAACATGATGCAGCTGGTTGGGTGTCTTCCTGGTCCAACAGAACAACATGATGCAGCTGGTTGGGTGTCTTCCTGGCCCAACAGAACAACATGATTGCAGCTGGTTGGGTGTCTTCCTGGCCCAACAGAACAACGTGATGCAGCTGGTTGGGTGTCTTCCTGGCCCAACAGAACAACGTGATGCAGCTGGTTGGGTGTCTTCCTGGTCCAACAGAACAACGTGATGCAGCTGGTTGGGTGTCTTCCTGGTCCAACAGAACAACATGATGCAGCTGGTTGGGTGTCTTCCTGGCCCAACAGAACAACATGATGCAGCTGGTTGGGTGTCTTCCTGGCCCAACAGAACAACTTGTTGCAACTGGTTGGGGTCTTCAACAGAACAACGTGATGCAGCTGGTTGGGTGTCTTCCTGGTCCAACAGAACAACGTGATGCAGCTGGTTGGGTGTCTTCCTGGCCCAACAGAACAACGTGATGCTGGTTGGGTGTCTTCTTGGCCCAACAGAACAACGTGATACAGCTGGTTGGGTGTCTTCCTGGCCCAACAGAACAACGTGATACAGCTGGTTGGGTGTCTTCCTGGCCCAACAGAACAACATGATGCAGCTGGTTGGGTGTCTTCCTGGTCCAACAGAACAACGTGATGCAGCTGGTTGGGTGTCTTCCTGGCCCAACAGAACAACGTGATACAGCTGGTTGGGTGTCTTGGCCCAACAGAACAACATGATACAGCTGGTTGGGTGTCTTCCTGGCCCAACAGAACAACGTGATGCAGCTGGTTGGGTGTCTTCCTGGCCCAACAGAACAACGTGATGCAGCTGGTTGGGTGTCTTCCTGGCCCAACAGAACAACGTGATGCAGCTGGTTGGGTGTCTTCTTGGCCCAACAGAACAACATGATACAGCTGGTTGGGTGTCTTCCTGGCCCAACAGAACAACGTGATGCAGCTGGTTGGGTGTCTTCCTGGTCCAACAGAACAACGTGATGCAGCTGGTTGGGTGTCTTCCTGGCCCAACAGAACAACGTGATGCAGCTGGTTGGGTGTCTTCCTGGCCCAACAGAACAACGTGATACAGCTGGTTGGGTGTCTTCTTGGCCCAACAGAACTGATACAGTTGGTTGGTGTCTTCCTGGCCCAACAGAACAACGTGATGCAGCTGGTTGGGTGTCTTCTTGGCCCAACAGAACAACATGATACAGCTGGTTGGGTGTCTTCCTGGCCCAACAGAACAACGTGATGCAGCTGGTTGGGTGTATTCCTGGCCCAACAGAACAACGTGATGCAGCTGGTTGGGTGTCGTCCTGGTCCAACAGAACAACGTGATGCAGCTGGTTGGGTGTCTTCCTGGCCCAACAGAACAACGTGATACAGCTGGTTGGGTGTCTTCTTGGCCCAACAGAACAACGTGATACAGCTGGTTGGGTGTCTTCCTGGCCCAACAGAACAACATGATGCAGCTGGTTGGGTGTCGTCCTGGTCCAACAGAACAACATGATACAGCTGGTTGGGTGTCATCCTGGTCCAACAGAATAACGTGATGCAGCTGGTTGGGTGTCTTCCTGGTCCAACAGAACAACGTGATGCAGCTGGTTGGGTGTCTTCCTGGCCCAACAGAACAACGTGATACAGCTGGTTGGGTGTCTTCTTGGCCCAACAGAACAACGTGATACAGCTGGTTGGGTGTCTTCCTGGCCCAACAGAACAACATGATGCAGCTGGTTGGGTGTCGTCCTGGTCCAACAGAACAACATGATACAGCTGGTTGGGTGTCTTCCTGGTCCAACAGAACAACATGATGCAGCTGGTTGGGTGTCTTCCTGGCACAACAGAACAACATGATGCAGCTGGTTGGGTGTCTTCCTGGCCCAACAGAACAACATGATGCAGCTGGTTGGGTGTCTTCCTGGCCCAACAGAACAACATGATGCAGCTGGTTGGGTGTCTTCCTGGCCCAACAGAACAACGTGATGCAGCTGGTTGGGTGTCTTCCTGGCCCAACAGAACAACGTGATGCAGCTGGTTGGGTGTCTTCCTGGTCCAACAGAACAACATGATGCAGCTGGTTGAGTGTCTTCCTGGTCCAACAGAACAACATGATGCAGCTGGTTGGGAACAACGTGATCAGCTGGTTGGGTGTCTTCTGGCCCAACAGAACAACATGATACAGCTGGTTGGGTGTCTTCCTGGCCCAACAGAACAACGTGATGCAGCTGGTTGGGTGTCTTCCTGGCCCAACAGAACAACATGATGCAGCTGGTTGGGTGTCTTCCTGGCCCAACAGAACAACGTGATGCAGCTGGTTGGGTGTCTTCTTGGCCCAACAGAACAACATGATACAGCTGGTTGGGTGTCTTCCTGGCCCAACAGAACAACGTGATACAGCTGGTTGGGTGTCTTCTTGGCCCAACAGAACAACATGATGCAGCTGGTTGGGTGTCTTCCTGGCCCAACAGAACAACGTGATGCAGCTGGTTGGGTGTCTTCCTGGCCCAACAGAACAACGTGATGCAGCTGGTTGGGTGTCTTCTGGCCCAACAGAACAACATGATGCAGCTGGTTGGCTGTCTTCCTTGCCCAACAGAACAACGTGATGCAGCTGGTTGGGTGTCTTCCTGGCCCAACAGAACAACATGATGCAGCTGGTTGGGTGTCTTCCTGGCCCAACAGAACAACGTGATGCAACTGGTTGGGTGTCTTCCTGGTCCAACAGAACAACATGATGCAGCTGGTTGAGTGTCTTCCTGGTCCAACAGAACAACATGATGCAGCTGGTTGGGTGTCTTCCTGGTCCAACAGAACAACGTGATGCAGCTGGTTGGGTGTCTTCCTGGTCCAACAGAACAACGTGATGCAGCTGGTTGGGTGTCTTCCTGGCCCAACAGAACAACGTGATACAGCTGGTTGGGTGTCTTCCTGGCCCAACAGAACAACGTGATGCAGCTGGTTGGGTGTCTTCCTGGCCCAACAGAACAACGTGATACAGCTGGTTGGGTGTCTTCCTGGCCCAACAGAACAACATGATGCAGCTGGTTGGGTGTCGTCCTGGTCCAACAGAACAACGTGATGCAGCTGGTTGGGTGTCATCCTGGTCCAACAGAATAACGTGATGCAGCTGGTTGGTTGTCTTCCTGGTCCAACAGAACAACGTGATGCAGCTGGTTGGGTGTCTTCCTGGCCCAACAGAACAATATGATGCAGCTGGTTGGGTGTCTTCCTGGCCCAACAGAACAACGTGATGCAGCTGGTTGGGTGTCTTCCTGGCCCAACAGAACAACGTGATGCTGGTTGGGTGTCTTCTTGGCCCAGCTGAACAACAGTGATGCTGGTTGTGTCTTCCTGGCCCAACAGAACAACGTGATGCAGCTGGTTGGGTGTCTTCCTGGCCCAACAGAACAACATGATGCAGCTGGTTGGGTGTCTTCCTGGCCCAACAGAACAACGTGATGCAGCTGGTTGGGTGTCTTCCTGGCCCAACAGAACAACGTGATGCAGCTGGTTGGGTGTCTTCTGGCCCAACAGAACAACGTGATACAGCTGGTTGGGTGTCTTCCTGGCCCAACAGAACAACGTGATGCAGCTGGTTGGGTGTCTTCTTGGCCCAACAGAACAACATGATACAGCTGGTTGGGTGTCTTCCTGGCCCAACAGAACAACGTGATGCAGCTGGTTGGGTGTCTTCCTGGCCCAACAGAACAACGTGATACAGCTGGTTGGGTGTCTTCCTGGTCCAACAGAACAACATGATGCAGCTGGTTGGGTGTCTTCCTGGTCCAACAGAACAACATGAAACAGCTGGTTGGGTGTCTTCCTGGTCCAACAGAACAACGTGATGCAGCTGGTTGGGTGTCTTCCTGGCCCAACAGAACAACGTGATGCAGCTGGTTGGATGTCTTCCTGGTCCAACAGAACAACGTGATACAGCTGGTTGGGTGTCTTCCTGGCCCAACAGAACAACATGATGCAGCTGGTTGGGTGTCGTCCTGGTCCAACAGAACAACATGATACAGCTGGTTGGGTGTCATCCTGGTCCAACAGAATAACGATGCAGCTGGTTGGGTGTCTTCCTGGTCCAACAGAATAACGTGATGCAGCTGGTTGGGTGTCTTCCTGGCCCAACAGAACAACAAGCTGGTTGGGTGTCTTCTGGTTGGCAACAGAACAATGGGTTGGGTGTCTTCCTGGCCCAACAGAACAACATGATGCAGCTGGTTGGGTGTCTTCCTGGTCCAACAGAACAACATGATACAGCTGGTTGGGTATCATCCTGGTCCAACAGAATGGATGCAGCTGGTTGGGTGTCTTCCTGGCCCAACAGAACAACATGATGCAGCTGGTTGAGTGTCTTCCTGGTCCAACAGAACAACATGATGCAGCTGGTTGGGTGTCTTCCTGGCCCAACAGAACAACATGATGCAGCTGGTTGGGTGTCTTCCTGGCCCAACAGAACAACGTGATGCAGCTGGTTGGGTGTCTTCCTGGCCCAACAGAACAACGTGATGCAACTGGTTGGGTGTCTTCCTGGTCCAACAGAACAACATGATGCAGCTGGTTGGGTGTCTTCCTGGTCCAACAGAACAACATGATGCAGCTGGTTGGGTGTCTTCCTGGCCCAACAGAACAACGTGATACAGCTGGTTGGGTGTCTTGGCCCAACAGAACAACATGATACAGCTGGTTGGGTGTCTTCCTGGCCCAACAGAACAACGTGATGCAGCTGGTTGGGTGTCTTCCTGGCCCAACAGAACAACATGATGCAGCTGGTTGGGTGTCTTCCTGGCCCAACAGAACAACGTGATGCAGCTGGTTGGGTGTCTTCTTGGCCCAACAGAACAACATGATGCAGCTGGTTGGGTGTCTTCCTGGCCCAACAGAACAACATGATGCAGCTGGTTGGGTGTCTTCCTGGCCCAACAGAACAACGTGATGCAGCTGGTTGGGTGTCTTCCTGGCCCAACAGAACAACGTGATGCAGCTGGTTGGGTGTCTTCTTGGCCAACAGAACAACATGATGCAGCTGGTTGGCTGTCTTCCTTGCTCAACAGAACAACGTGATGCAGCTGGTTGGGTGTCTTCCTGGCCCAACAGAACAACATGATGCAGCTGGTTGGGTGTCTTCCTGGCCCAACAGAACAACGTGATGCAGCTGGTTGGGTGTCTTCCTGGTCCAACAGAACAACATGATGCAGGTTGGTTCTTCCTGGTCCAACAGAACAACTGGTCTTCCTGGCCCAACAGAACAACATGATGCAGCTGGTTGGGTGTCTTCCTGGTCCAACAGAACAACGTGATACAGCTGGTTGGGTGTCTTGGCCCAACAGAACAACATGATACAGCTGGTTGGGTGTCTTCCTGGCCCAACAGAACAACATGATGCAGCTGGTTGGGTGTCTTCCTGGCCCAACAGAACAACGTGATGCAGCTGGTTGGGTGTCTTCCTGGTCCAACAGAACAACATGATGCAGCTGGTTGGGTGTCTTCCTGGCCCAACAGAACAACGTGATGCAGCTGGTTGGGTGTCTTCCTGGCCCAACAGAACAACGTGATACAGCTGGTTGGGTGTCTTCTTGGCCCAACAGAACAACGTGATACAGCTGGTTGGGTGTCTTCCTGGCCCAACAGAACAACGTGATACAGCTGGTTGGGTGTCTTCCTGGCCCAACAGAACAACATGATGCAGCTGGTTGGGTGTCGTCCTGGTCCAACAGAATAACGTGATGCAGCTGGTTGGGTGTCTTCCTGGTCCAACAGAACAACATGATGCAGCTGGTTGGGTGTCTTCCTGGCACAACAGAACAATATGATGCAGCTGGTTGGGTGTCTTCCTGGCCCAACAGAACAACTTGATGCAACTGGTTGGGTGTCTTCCTGGCCCAACAGAACAACGTGATGCAGCTGGTTGGGTGTCTTCCTGGCCCAACAGAACAACGTGATACAGCTGGTTGGTGTCTTCCTGGTCCAACAGAATAACGTGATGCAGCTGGTTGGGTGTCTTCCTGGCCCAACAGAACAACGTGATGCAGCTGGTTGGGTGTCTTCCTGGCCCAACAGAACAACGTGATACAGCTGGTTGATGTCTTCCTGGCCCAACAGAACAACATGATGCAGCTGGTTGGGTGTCTTCCTGGCCCAACAGAACAAGCTCAGAACAACATGATGCTGGGGTGTCCAACAGAACAACATGATACAGCTGGTTGGGTATCATCCTGGTCCAACAGAATAACGTGATGCAGCTGGTTGGGTGTCTTCCTGGCCCAACAGAACAACATGATGCAGCTGGTTGGGTGTCTTCCTGGTCCAACAGAACAACATGATGCAGCTGGTTGGGTGTCTTCCTGGCAGCCAACAGAACAACATGATGCAGCTGGTTGGGTGTCTTCCTGGCCCAACAGAACAACGTGATGCAGCTGGTTGGGTGTCTTCCTGGCCCAACAGAACAACATGATGCAGCTGGTTGGGTGTCTTCCTGGTCCAACAGAACAACATGATGCATGGTTGGTCCAACAGAACAACGTGATGCAGCTGTCTTCAGCTGATGCAGCTGGTGGGTGTCTTCCTGGCCCAACAGAACAACGTGATGCTGGTTGGGTGCAGCTGGTTGGGTGTCTTCCTGGCCCAACAGAACAACGTGATGCAGCTGGTTGGGTGTCTTCCTGGCCCAACAGAACAACATGATGCAGCTGGTTGGGTGTCTTCCTGGCCCAACAGAACAACGTGATGCAGCTGGTTGGGTGTCTTCTTGGCCCAACAGAACAACATGATACAGCTGGTTGGGTGTCTTCCTGGCCCAACAGAACAACGTGATACAGCTGGTTGGGTGTCTTCTTGGCCCAACAGAACAACATGATGCAGCTGGTTGGGTGTCTTCCTGGCCCAACAGAACAACGTGATGCAGCTGGTTGGGTGTCTTCCTGGCCCAACAGAACAACGTGATGCAGCTGGTTGGGTGTCTTCCTGGCCCAACAGAACAACGTGATGCAGCTGGTTGGGTGTCTTCCTGGCCCAACAGAACAACATGATGCAGCTGGTTGGGTGTCTTCCTGGCCCAACAGAACAACGTGATGCAACTGGTTGATGTCTTCCTGGTCCAACAGAACAACATGATGCAGCTGGTTGGGTGTCTTCCTGGTCCAACAGAACAACATGATGCAGCTGGTTGGGTGTCTTCCTGGTCCAACAGAACAACGTGATACAGCTGGTTGGGTGTCTTGGCCCAACAGAACAACATGATACAGCTGGTTGGGTGTCTTCCTGGCCCAACAGAACAACGTGATGCAGCTGGTTGGGTGTCTTCCTGGCCCAACAGAACAACATGATGCAGCTGGTTGGGTGTCTTCCTGGCCCAACAGAACAACAGCTGGTTGTGATGCAGCTGGTTGGGTGTCTTCCTGGCCCAACAGAACAACTTGATGCAACTGGTTGGGTGTCTTCCTGGCCCAACAGAACAACGTGATGCAGCTGGTTGGGTGTCTTCCTGGCCCAACAGAACAACGTGATACAGCTGGTTGGGTGTCTTCCTGGCCCAACAGAACAACATGATGCAGCTGGTTGGGTGTCGTCCTGGTCCAACAGAATAACGTGATGCAGCTGGTTGGGTGTCTTCCTGGTCCAACAGAACAACATGATGCAGCTGGTTGGGTGTCTTCCTGGCACAACAGAACAATATGATGCAGCTGGTTGGGTGTCTTCCTGGCCCAACAGAACAACGTGATGCAGCTGGTTGGGTGTCTTCCTGGCCCAACAGAACAACGTGATGCAGCTGGTTGGGTGTCTTCCTGGTCCAACAGAACAACGTGATGCAGCTGGTTGGGTGTCTTCCTGGTCCAACAGAACAACTGATGCAGCTGGTTGGGTGTCTTCCTGGCCCAACAGAACAACGTGATACAGCTGGTTGGGTGTCTTCTTGGCCCAACAGAACAATGTGATACAGCTGGTTGAGTGTCTTCCTGGCCCAACAGAACAACATGATGCAGCTGGTTGGGTGTCGTCCTGGTCCAACAGAACAACATGATACAGCTGGTTGGGTATCATCCTGGTCCAACAGAATAACGTGATGCAGCTGGTTGGGTGTCTTCCTGGTCCAACAGAACAACATGATGCAGCTGGTTGGGTGTCTTCCTGGCCCAACAGAACAACATGATGCAGCTGGTTGGGTGTCTTCCTGGCCCAACAGAACAACGTGATGCAGCTGGTTGGGTGTCTTCCTGGCCCAACAGAACAACATGATGCAGCTGGTTGGGTGTCTTCCTGGCCCAACAGAACAACGTGATGCAGCTGGTTGGGTGTCTTCCTGGCCCAACAGAACAACGTGATGCAGCTGGTTGGGTGTCTTCCTGGCCCAACAGAACAACGTGATACAGCTGGTTGGGTGTCTTCCTGGCCCAACAGAACAACGTGATACAGCTGGTTGGGTGTCTTCCTGGCCCAACAGAACAACGTGATGCAGCTGGTTGGGTGTCTTCCTGGCCCAACAGAACAACGTGATGCAGCTGGTTGGGTGTCTTCCTGGTCCAACAGAACAACGTTCAGCTGGTTGGGTGTCTTCCTGGCCCAACAGAACAACATGATGCAGCTGGTTGGGTGTCTTCCTGGCCCAACAGAACAACGTGATGCAGCTGGTTGGGTGTCTTCCTGGCCCAAAGAACAACGTGATACAGCTGGTTGGGTGTCTTCCTGAACAACGTGATACAGCTGGTTGGGTGTCTTCCTGGCCCAACAGAACAACGTGATGCAGCTGGTTGGGTGTCTTCCTGGCCCAACAGAACAACGTGATGCAGCTGGTTGGGTGTCTTCCTGGCCCAACAGAACAACATGATGCAGCTGGTTGGGTGTCTTCCTGGCCCAACAGAACAACGTGATGCAGCTGGTTGGGTGTCTTCCTGGCCCAACAGAACAACGTGATGCAGCTGGTTGGGTGTCTTCCTGGCCCATACAGAACAATGGATTGGTTGGGTGTCTTCCTGGCCCAACAGAACAACATGATACAGCTGGTTGGGTGTCTTCCTGGTCCAACAGAACAACATGATGCAGCTGGTTGGGTGTCTTCCTGGTCCAACAGAACAACGTGATGCAGCTGGTTGGGTGTCTTCCTGGCCCAACAGAACAACGTGATGCAGCTGGTTGGATGTCTTCCTGGTCCAACAGAACAACGTGATACAGCTGGTTGGGTGTCTTCCTGGCCCAACAGAACAACATGATGCAGCTGGTTGGGTGTCTTCCTGGTCCAACAGAACAACGTCTTCCTGGTCCAACAGAACAACGTGATGCAGCTGGTTGGGTGTCTTCCTGGCCCAACAGAACAACGTGATGCAGCTGGTTGGGTGTCTTCCTGGTCCAACAGAACAACATGATGCAGCTGGTTGGGTGTCTTCCTGGCCCAACAGAACAACGTGATGCAGCTGGTTGGGTGTCTTCCTGGCCCAACAGAACAACATGATGCAGCTGGTTGGGTGTCTTCCTGGCCCAACAGAACAACGTGATGCAGCTGGTTGGGTGTCTTCCTGGCCCAACAGAACAACGTGATGCAGCTGGTTGGGTGTCTTCCTGGCCCAACAGAACAACGTGATGCAGCTGGTTGGGTGTCTTCCTTGGCCCAACAGAACAACATGATGCAGCTGGTTGGGTGTCTTCCTGGCCCAACAGAACAACGTGATGCAGCTGGTTGGGTGTCTTCCTGGCCCAACAGAACAACGTGATGCAGCTGGTTGGGTGTCTTCTTCCAACAGGCCATGATGGCTGGTTGGCTGTCTTCCTTGCTCAACAGAACAACGTGATGCAGCTGGTTGGGTGTCTTCCTGGCCCAACAGAACAACATGATGCAGCTGGTTGGGTGTCTTCCTGGCCCAACAGAACAACGTGATGCAGCTGGTTGGGTGTCTTCCTGGTCCAACAGAACAACATGATGCAGCTGGTTGAGTGTCTTCCTGGTCCAACAGAACAACATGATGCAGCTGGTTGGGTGTCTTCCTGGTCCAACAGAACAACGTGATACAGCTGGTTGGGTGTCTTGGCCCAACAGAACAACATGATACAGCTGGTTGGGTGTCTTCCTGGCCCAACAGAACAACATGATGCAGCTGGTTGGGTGTCTTCCTGGCCCAACAGAACAACGTGATGCAGCTGGTTGGGTGTCTTCCTGGTCCAACAGAACAACATGATGCAGCTGGTTGGGTGTCTTCCTGGCCCAACAGAACAACGTGATGCAGCTGGTTGGGTGTCTTCCTGGCCCAACAGAACAACGTGATACAGCTGGTTGGGTGTCTTCTTGGCCCAACAGAACAACGTGATACAGCTGGTTGGGTGTCTTCCTGGCCCAACAGAACAACGTGATACAGCTGGTTGGGTGTCTTCCTGGCCCAACAGAACAACATGATGCAGCTGGTTGGGTGTCGTCCTGGTCCAACAGAATAACGTGATGCAGCTGGTTGAGTGTCTTCCTGGTCCAACAGAACAACATGATGCAGCTGGTTGGGTGTCTTCCTGGCACAACAGAACAATATGATGCAGCTGGTTGGGTGTCTTCCTGGCCCAACAGAACAACTTGATGCAACTGGTTGGGTGTCTTCTGGCCCAACAGAACAACATGATACAGCTGGTTGGGTGTCATCCTGGTCCAACAGAATAACGTGATGCAGCTGGTTGAGTGTCTTCCTGGTCCAACAGAATAACGTGATGCAGCTGGTTGGGTGTCTTCCTGGCCCAACAGAACAACGTGATACAGCTGGTTGGGTGTCTTCTTGGCCCAACAGAACAATGTGATACAGCTGGTTGAGTGTCTTCCTGGCCCAACAGAACAACATGATGCAGCTGGTTGGGTGTCGTCCTGGTCCAACAGAACAACATGATACAGCTGGTTGGGTATCATCCTGGTCCAACAGAATAACGTGATGCAGCTGGTTGGGTGTCTTCCTGGTCCAACAGAACAACATGATGCAGCTGGTTGGGTGTCTTCCTGGCCCAACAGAACAACATGATGCAGCTGGTTGGGTGTCTTCCTGGCCCAACAGAACAACATGATGCAGCTGGTTGAGTGTCTTCCTGGTCCAACAGAACAACATGATGCAGCTGGTTGGGTGTCTTCCTGGCCCAACAGAACAACGTGATGCAACTGGTTGGGTGTCTTCCTGGCCCAACAGAACAACGGGATGCAGCTGGCTGGGTGTCTTCCTGGTCCAACAGAACAACGTGATGCAGCTGGTTGGGTGTCTTCCTGGCCCAACAGAACAACGTGATGCAGCTGGTTGGGTGTCTTCCTGGTCCAACAGAACAACATGATGCAGCTGGTTGGGTGTCTTCCTGGCCCAACAGAACAACGTGATGCAGCTGGTTGGGTGTCTTCCTGGTCCAACAGAACAACATGATGCAGCGGGTTGGGTGTCTTCTTGGTCCAACAGAACAACATGATGCAGCTGTTTGGGTGTCTTCTTGGTCCAACAGAACAACATGATGCAGCTGGTTGGGTGTCTTCCTGGTCCAACAGAACAACATGATGCAGCTGGTTGGGTGTCTTCCTGGCCCAACAGAACAACTTGATGCAGCTGGTTGGGTGTCTTCCTGGTCCAACAGAACAACGTGATGCAGCTGGTTGGGTGTCTTCCTGGCCCAACAGAACAACGTGATACAGCTGGTTGGGTGTCTTCTTGGCCCAACAGAACAACGTGATACAGCTTGTTGGGTGTCTTCCTGGCCCAACAGAACAACGTGATACAGCTGGTTGGGTGTCTTCCTGGCCCAACAGAACAACGTGATGCAGCTGGTTGGGTGTCTTCCTGGTCCAACAGAACAACGTGATACAGCTGGTTGGGTGTCTTCCTGGCCCAACAGAACAATATGATGCAGCTGGTTGGGTGTCTTCCTGGCCCAACAGAACAACGTGATGCAGCTGGTTGGGTGTCTTCCTGGCCCAACAGTACAACGTGATACAGCTGGTTGGGTGTCTTCTTGGCCCAACAGAACAACGTGATACAGCTGGTTGGGTGTGTTCCTGGCCCAACAGAACAACGTGATGCAGCTGGTTGGGTGTCTTCTTGGCCCAACAGAACAACATGATACAGCTGGTTGGGTGTCTTCCTGGCCCAACAGAACAACGTGATGCAGCTGGTTGGGTGTCTTCCTGGCCCAACAGAACAACGTGATACAGCTGGTTGGGTGTCTTCCTGGCCCAACAGAACAATGTGATACAGCTGGTTGGGTGTCTTCCTGGTCCAACAGAACAACATGATACAGCTGGTTGGGTGTCTTCCTGGTCCAACAGAACAACGTGATGCAGCTGGTTGGGTGTCTTCCTGGCCCAACAGAACAACGTGATGCAGCTGGTTGGATGTCTTCCTGGTCCAACAGAACAACGTGATACAGCTGGTTGGGTGTCTTCCTGGCCCAACAGAACAACATGATGCAGCTGGTTGGGTGTCTTCCTGGTCCAACAGAACAACGTGATGCAGCTGGTTGGGTGTCTTCCTGGCCCAACAGAACAACGTGATGCAGCTGGTTGGGTGTCTTCCTGGTCCAACAGAACAACATGATGCAGCTGGTTGGGTGTCTTCCTGGCCCAACAGAACAACGTGATGCAGCTGGTTGGGTGTCTTCCTGGTCCAACAGAACAACATGATGCAGCTGGTTGGGTGTCTTCTTGGTCCAACAGAACAACATGATGCAGCTGTTTGGGTGTCTTCTTGGTCCAACAGAACAACATGATGCAGCTGGTTGGGTGTCTTCCTGGTCCAACAGAACAACATGATGCAGCTGGTTGGGTGTCTTCCTGGCCCAACAGAACAACTTGATGCAGCTGGTTGGGTGTCTTCCTGGTCCAACAGAACAACGTGATGCAGCTGGTTGGGTGTCTTCCTGGCCCAACAGAACAACGTGATACAGCTGGTTGGGTGTCTTCCTGGCCCAACAGAACAACGTGATACAGCTGGTTGGGTGTCTTCCTGGCCCAACAGAACAACATGATGCAGCTGGTTGGGTGTGGTCCTGGTCCAACAGAACAACGTGATACAGCTGGTTGGGTGTCATCCTGGTCCAACAGAATAACGTGATGCAGCTGGTTGGGTGTCTTCCTGGTCCAACAGAACAACGTGATGCAGCTGGTTGGGTGTCTTCCTGGCCCAACAGAACAATATGATGCAGCTGGTTGGGTGTCTTCCTGGCCCAACAGAACAACGTGATGCAGCTGGTTGGGTGTCTTCCTGGCCCAACAGTACAACGTGATACAGCTGGTTGGGTGTCTTCTTGGCCCAACAGAACAACGTGATACAGCTGGCTGGGTGTGTTCCTGGCCCAACAGAACAACGTGATGCAGCTGGTTGGGTGTCTTCTTGGCCCAACAGAACAACATGATACAGCTGGTTGGGTGTCTTCCTGGCCCAACAGAACAACGTGATGCAGCTGGTTTGGTGTCTTCCTGGCCCAACAGAACAACGTGATACAGCTGGTTGGGTGTCTTCCTGGCCCAACAGAACAATGTGATACAGCTGGTTGGGTGTCTTCCTGGTCCAACAGAACAACATGATACAGCTGGTTGGGTGTCTTCCTGGTCCAACAGAACAACGTGATGCAGCTGGTTGGGTGTCTTCCTGGCCCAACAGAACAACGTGATGCAGCTGGTTGGATGTCTTCCTGGTCCAACAGAACAACGTGATACAGCTGGTTGGGTGTCTTCCAACAGAACAACGTGGCCCAACAGAACAACATGATGCAGCTGGTTGGGTGTCGTCCTGGTCCAACAGAACAACATGATACAGCTGGTTGGGTGTCATCCTGGTCCAACAGAATAACGTGATGCAGCTGGTTGAGTGTCTTCCTGGTCCAACAGAACAACGTGATGCAGCTGGTTGGGTGTCTTCCTGGCCCAACAGAACAATATGATGCAGCTGGTTGGGTGTCTTCCTGGCCCAACAGAACAACGTGATGCAGCTGGTTGGGTGTCTTCCTGGCCCAACAGAACAACATGAAGCAACAGAACAACATGATGCAGCTGGTTGGTGTCTTCCTGGTCCAACAGAACAACATGATGCAGCTGGTTGGGTGTCTTCCTGGCCCAACAGAACAACATGATGCAGCTGGTTGGGTGTCTTCCTGGCCAACAGAACAACGTGATGCAGCTGGTTGGGTGTCTTCCTGGTCCAACAGAACAACATGATGCAGCTGGTTGGGTGTCTTCCTGGTCCAACAGAACAACATGATGCAGCTGGTTGGGTGTCTTCCTGGCCCAACAGAACAATGTGATGCAACTGGTTGGGTGTCTTCCTGGCCCAACAGAACAACGTGATGCAGCTGGTTGGGTGTCTTCCTGGTCCAACAGAACAACGTGATGCAGCTGGTTGGGTGTCTTCCTGGCCCAACAGAACAACGTCAGCTGGTTGGGTGTCTTCTTGGCCCAACAGAACAACATGATACAGCTGGTTGGGTGTCTTCCTGGCCCAACAGAACAACGTGATGCAGCTGGTTGGGTGTCTTCCTGGCCCAACAGAACAACGTGATGCAGCTGGTTGGGTGTCTTCCTGGCCCAACAGAACAACGTGATGCAGCTGGTTGGGTGTCTTCCTGGCCCAACAGAACAACGTGATGCAGCTGGTTGGGTGTCTTCCTGGCCCAACAGAACAACATGATGCAGCTGGTTGGGTGTCTTCCTGGCCCAACAGAACAACGTGATGCAGCTGGTTGGGTGTCTTCCTGGCCCAACAGAACAACAGATGCAGCTGGTTGGGTGTCTTCTTGGCCCAACAGAACAACGTGATACAGCTGGTTGGGTGTCTTCCTGGCCCAACAGAACAACGTGATGAAGCTGGTTGGGTGTCTTCCTGGCCCAACAGAACAACGTGATGCAGCTGGTTGGGTGTCTTCTTGGCCCAACAGAACAACGTGATACAGCTGGTTGGGTGTCTTCCTGGCCCAACAGAATAACGTGATGCAGCTGGTTGGGTGTCTTCCTGGTCCAACAGAACAACATGATGCAGCTGGTTGGGTGTCTTCCTGGCACAACAGAACAATATGATGCAGCTGGTTGGGTGTCTTCCTGGCCCAACAGAACAACGTGATGCAGCTGGTTGGGTGTCTTCCTGGCCCAACAGAACAACGTGATGCAGCTGGTTGGGTGTCGTCCTGGTCCAACAGAACAACGTGATGCAGCTGGTTGGGTGTCTTCCTGGCCCAACAGAACAACGTGATACAGCTGGTTGGGTGTCTTCTTGGCCCAACAGAACAACGTGATACAGCTGGTTGGGTGTCTTCCTGGCCCAACAGAACAACGTGATACAGCTGGTTAGGGTGTCTTCCTGGCCCAACAGGGTGTCTTCCTGGCCCAACAGAACAACATGATGCAGCTGGTTGGGTGTCGTCCTGGTCCAACAGAACAACATGATACAGCTGGTTGGGTGTCATCCTGGTCCAACAGAACAACGTGATGCAGCTGGTTGGGTGTCTTCCTGGTCCAACAGAACAACATGATGCAGCTGGTGATCTTCCTGGCAGAACTGGATTGGTTGTGTCTTCCTGGCCCAACAGAACAACGTGATGCAGCTGGTTGGGTGTCTTCCTGGCCCAACAGAACAACTTGCAGCTGGTTGGCTTCCTGGTCCAACAGAACAACGTGATACAGCTGGTTGGGTGTCTTCCTGGCCCAACAGAACAACATGATGCAGCTGGTTGGGTGTCGTCCTGGTCCAACAGAACAACATGATACAGCTGGTTGGGTGTCATCCTGGTCCAACAGAATAACGTGATGCAGCTGGTTGAGTGTCTTCCTGGTCCAACAGAACAACGTGATGCAGCTGGTTGGGTGTCTTCCTGGCCCAACAGAACAATATGATGCAGCTGGTTGGGTGTCTTCCTGGCCCAACAGAACAACGTGATGCAGCTGGTTGGGTGTCTTCCTGGCCCAACAGAACAACATGATGCAGCTGGTTGAGTGTCTTCCTGGTCCAACAGAACAACATGATGCAGCTGGTTGGGTGTCTTCCTGGCCCAACAGAACAACATGATGCAGCTGGTTGGGTGTCTTCCTGGCCCAACAGAACAACGTGATGCAGCTTGTTGGGTGTCTTCCTGGTCCAACAGAACAACATGATGCAGCTGGTTGGGTGTCTTCCTGGTCCAACAGAACAACATGATGCAGCTGGTTGGGTGTCTTCCTGGTCCAACAGAACAACGTGATGCAGCTGGTTGGGTGTCTTCCTGGCCCAACAGAACAACGTGATACAGCTGGTTGGGTGTCTTCTTGGCCCAACAGAACAACATGATACAGCTGGTTGGGTGTCTTCCTGGCCCAACAGAACAACATGGCCCAACAGAACAACGTGATGCAGCTGGTTGGGTGTCTTCCTGGCCCAACAGAACAACGTGATGCAGCTGGTTGGGTGTCTTCTTGGCCCAACAGAACCACGTGATACAGCTGGTTGGGTGTCTTCCTGGCCCAACAGAACAACGTGATACAGCTGGTTGGGTGTCTTCTTGGCCCAACAGAACAACATGATGCAGCTGGTTGGGTGTCTTCCTGGCCCAACAGAACAACGTGATGCAGCTGGTTGGGTGTCTTCCTGGCCCAACAGAACAACGTGATGCAGCTGGTTGGGTGTCTTCTTGGCCCAACAGAACAACGTGATACAGCTGGTTGGGTGTCTTCCTGGCCCAACAGAACAACGTGATGAAGCTGGTTGGGTGTCTTCCTGGCCCAACAGAACAACGTGATGCAGCTGGTTGGGTGTCTTCTTGGCCCAACAGAACAATGTGATACAGCTGGTTGGGTGTCTTCCTGGCCCAACAGAATAACGTGATGCAGCTGGTTGGGTGTCTTCCTGGTCCAACAGAACAACATGATGCAGCTGGTTGGGTGTCTTCCTGGCACAACAGAACAATATGATGCAGCTGGTTGGGTGTCTTCCTGGCCCAACAGAACAACGTGATGCAGCTGGTTGGGTGTCTTCCTGGCCCAACAGAACAACGTGATGCAGCTGGTTGGGTGTCTTCCTGGTCCAACAGAACAACGTGATGCAGCTGGTTGGGTGTCTTCCTGGCCCAACAGAACAACGTGATACAGCTGGTTGGGTGTCTTCTTGGCCCAACAGAACAACGTGATACAGCTGGTTGGGTGTCTTCCTGGCCCAACAGAACAACGTGATACAGCTGGTTGGGTGTCTTCCTGGCCCAACAGAACAACGTGATGCAGCATGTTGGGTGTCGTCCTGGTCCAACAGAACAACATGATACAGCTGGTTGGGTGTCATCCTGGTCCAACAGAATAACGTGATGCAGCTGGTTGGGTGTCTTCCTGGTCCAACAGAACAACATGATGCAGCTGGTTGGGTGTCTTCCTGGCACAACAGAACAATATGATGCAGCTGGTTGGGTGTCTTCCTGGCCCAACAGAACAACGTGATGCAGCTGGTTGGGTGTCTTCCTGGCCCAAAAGAACAACGTGATGCAGCTGGTTGGGTGTCTTCCTGGTCCAACAGAACAACATGATGCAGCTGGTTGGGTGTATTCCTGGCCCAACAGAACAACGTGATGCAGCTGGTTGGGTGTCTTCCTGGCCCAACAGAACAACGTGATACAGCTGGTTGGGTGTCTTCTTGGCCCAACAGAACAACGTGATACAGCTGGTTGGGTGTCTTCCTGGCCCAACAGAACAACGTGATACAGCTGGTTGGGTGTCTTCCTGGCCCAACAGAACAACATGATGCAGCTGGTTGGGTGTCGTCCTGGTCCAACAGAACAACATGATACAGCTGGTTGGGTGTCATCCTGGTCCAACAGAATAACGTGATGCAGCTGGTTGGGTGTCTTCCTGGTCCAACAGAACAACATGATGCAGCTGGTTGGGTGTCTTCCTGGCACAACAGAACAATATGATGCAGCTGGTTGGGTGTCTTCCTGGCCCAACAGAACAACGTGATGCAGCTGGTTGGGTGTCTTCCTGGCCCAACAGAACAACGTGATGCAGCTGGTTGGATGTCTTCCTGGTCCAACAGAACAACGTGATACAGCTGGTTGGGTGTCTTCCTGGCCCAACAGAACAACATGATGCAGCTGGTTGGGTGTCGTCCTGGTCCAACAGAACAACATGATACAGCTGGTTGGGTGTCATCCTGGTCCAACAGAATAACGTGATGCAGCTGGTTGAGTGTCTTCCTGGTCCAACAGAACAACGTGATGCAGCTGGTTGGGTGTCTTCCTGGCCCAACAGAACAATGTGATGCAGCTGGTTGGGTGTCTTCCTGGCCCAACAGAACAACGTGATGCAGCTGGTTGGGTGTCTTCCTGGCCCAAAAGAACAACGTGATGCAGCTGGTTGGGTGTCTTCCTGGTCCAACAGAACAACATGATGCAGCTGGTTGGGTGTATTCCTGGCCCAACAGAACAACGTGATGCAGCTGGTTGGGTGTCTTCCTGGCCCAACAGAACAACGTGATACAGCTGGTTGGGTGTCTTCTTGGCCCAACAGAACAACGTGATACAGCTGGTTGGGTGTCTTCCTGGCCCAACAGAACAACGTGATACAGCTGGTTGGGTGTCTTCCTGGCCCAACAGAACAACATGATGCAGCATGTTGGGTGTCGTCCTGGTCCAACAGAACAACATGATACAGCTGGTTGGGTGTCATCCTGGTCCAACAGAATAACGTGATGCAGCTGGTTGGGTGTCTTCCTGGTCCAACAGAACAACATGATGCAGCTGGTTGGGTGTCTTCCTGGCACAACAGAACAATATGATGCAGCTGGTTGGGTGTCTTCCTGGCCCAACAGAACAACGTGATGCAGCTGGTTGGGTGTCTTCCTGGCCCAACAGAACAACGTGATGCAGCTGGTTGGATGTCTTCCTGGTCCAACAGAACAACGTGATACAGCTGGTTGGGTGTCTTCCTGGCCCAACAGAACAACATGATGCAGCTGGTTGGGTGTCGTCCTGGTCCAACAGAACAACATGATACAGCTGGTTGGGTGTCATCCTGGTCCAACAGAATAACGTGATGCAGCTGGTTGAGTGTCTTCCTGGTCCAACAGAACAACGTGATGCAGCTGGTTGGGTGTCTTCCTGGCCCAACAGAACAATATGATGCAGCTGGTTGGGTGTCTTCCTGGCCCAACAGAACAACGTGATGCAGCTGGTTGGGTGTCTTCCTGGCCCAACAGAACAACATGATGCAGCTGGTTGAGTGTCTTCCTGGTCCAACAGAACAACATGATGCAGCTGGTTGGGTGTCTTCCTGGCCCAACAGAACAACATGATGCAGCTGGTTGGGTGTCTTCCTGGCCCAACAGAACAACGTGATGCAGCTTGTTGGGTGTCTTCCTGGTCCAACAGAACAACATGATGCAGCTGGTTGGGTGTCTTCCTGGTCCAACAGAACAACATGATGCAGCTGGTTGGGTGTCTTCCTGGCCCAACAGAACAATGTGATGCAACTGGTTGGGTGTCTTCCTGGCCCAACAGAACAACGTGATGCAGCTGGTTGGGTGTCTTCCTGGTCCAACAGAACAACGTGATGCAGCTGGTTGGGTGTCTTCCTGGCCCAACAGAACAACGTGATACAGCTGGTTGGGTGTCTTCTTGGCCCAACAGAACAACATGATACAGCTGGTTGGGTGTCTTCCTGGCCCAACAGAACAACGTGATGCAGCTGGTTGGGTGTCTTCCTGGCCCAACAGAACAACGTGATGCAGCTGGTTGGGTGTCTTCTTGGCCCAACAGAACCACGTGATACAGCTGGTTGGGTGTCTTCCTGGCCCAACAGAACAACGTGATACAGCTGGTTGGGTGTCTTCTTGGCCCAACAGAACAACATGATGCAGCTGGTTGGGTGTCTTCCTGATGCAGCTGGTTGGGTGTCTTCCTGGCCCAACAGAACAACGTGATGCAGCTGGTTGGGTGTCTTCCTGGCCCAACAGAACAACGTGATGCAGCTGGTTGGGTGTCTTCTTGGCCCAACAGAACAACGTGATACAGCTGGTTGGGTGTCTTCCTGGCCCAACAGAACAACGTGATGAAGCTGGTTGGGTGTCTTCCTGGCCCAACAGAACAACGTGATGCAGCTGGTTGGGTGTCTTCTTGGCCCAACAGAACAACGTGATACAGCTGGTTGGGTGTCTTCCTGGCCCAACAGAACAACGTGATGCAGCTGGTTGGGTGTCTTCCTGGTCCAACAGAACAACATGATGCAGCTGGTTGGGTGTCTTCCTGGCACAACAGAACAATATGATGCAGCTGGTTGGGTGTCTTCCTGGCCCAACAGAACAACGTGATGCAGCTGGTTGGGTGTCTTCCTGGCCCAACAGAACAACGTGATGCAGCTGGTTGGGTGTCGTCCTGGTCCAACAGAACAACGTGATGCAGCTGGTTGGGTGTCTTCCTGGCCCAACAGAACAACGTGATACAGCTGGTTGGGTGTCTTCTTGGCCCAACAGAACAACGTGATACAGCTGGTTGGGTGTCTTCCTGGCCCAACAGAACAACGTGATACAGCTGGTTGGGTGTCTTCCTGGCCCAACAGAACAACATGATGCAGCATGTTGGGTGTCGTCCTGGTCCAACAGAACAACATGATACAGCTGGTTGGGTGTCTTCCTGGCACAACAGAACAATATGATGCAGCTGGTTGGGTGTCTTCCTGGCCCAACAGAACAACGTGATGCAGCTGGTTGGGTGTCTTCCTGGCCCAGAACAATATGATGCAGCTGGTTGGGTGTCTTCCTGGCGTGATGCTGGTTGGGTGTCTTCCTGGTTGCAGCTGGTTGGTGTCTTCCTGGTCCAACAGAACAACATGATGCAGCTGGTTGGGTGTATTCCTGGCCCAACAGAACAACGTGATGCAGCTGGTTGGGTGTCGTCCTGGTCCAACAGAACAACGTGATGCAGCTGGTTGGGTGTCTTCCTGGCCCAACAGAACAACGTGATACAGCTGGTTGGGTGTCTTCCTGGCCCAACAGAACAACATGATGCAGCTGGTTGGGTGTCTTCCTGGCCCAACAGAACAACGTGATGCAGCTGGTTGGGTGTCTTCCTGGCCCAACTGAACAACGTGATGCAGCTGGTTGGGTGTCTTCTTGGCCCAACAGAACAACGTGATACAGCTGGTTGGGTGTCTTCCTGGCCCAACAGAACAACGTGATGCAGCTGGTTGGGTGTCGTCCTGGTCCAACAGAACAACATGATACAGCTGGTTGGGTGTCATCCTGGTCCAACAGAATAACGTGATGCAGCTGGTTGGGTGTCTTCCTGGCCCAACAGAACAACGTGATGCAGCTGGTTGGGTGTCTTCTTGGCCCAACAGAACAACGTGATACAGCTGGTTGGGTGTCTTCCTGGCCCAACAGAACAACGTGATGCAGCTGGTTGGGTGTCGTCCTGGTCCAACAGAACAACATGATACAGCTGGTTGGGTGTCATCCTGGTCCAACAGAATAACGTTATGCAGCTGGTTGGGTGTCTTCCTGGCCCAACAGAACAACGTGATGCAGCTGGTTGGGTGTCTTCCTGGTCCAACAGAACAACGTGATGCAGCTGGTTGGGTGTCTTCCTGGCCCAACAGAACAACGTGATACAGCTGGTTGGGTGTCTTGGCCCAACAGAACAACATGATACAGCTGGTTGGGTGTCTTCCTGGCCCAACAGAACAACGTGATGCAGCTGGTTGGGTGTCTTCCTGGCCCAACAGAACAACGTGATGAAGCTGGTTGGGTGTCTTCCTGGCCCAACAGAACAATGTGATGCAGCTGGTTGGGTGTCTTCTTGGCCCAACAGAACAACGTGATACAGCTGGTTGGGTGTCTTCCTGGCCCAACAGAATAACGTGATGCAGCTGGTTGGGTGTCTTCCTGGTCCAACAGAACAACATGATGCAGCTGGTTGGGTGTCTTCCTGGCACAACAGAACAATATGATGCAGCTGGTTGGGTGTCTTCCTGGCCCAACAGAACAACGTGATGCAGCTGGTTGGGTGTCTTCCTGGTCCAACAGAACAACGTGATGCAGCTGGTTGGGTGTCTTCCTGGCCCAACAGAACAACGTGATACAGCTGGTTGGGTGTCTTCTTGGCCCAACAGAACAACGTGATACAGCTGGTTGGGTGTCTTCCTGGCCCAACAGAACAACGTGATACAGCTGGTTGGGTGTCTTCCTGGCCCAACAGAACAACATGATGCAGCTGGTTGGGTGTCTTCCTGGCCCAACAGAACAACGTGATGCAGCTGGTTGGGTGTCTTCCTGGCCCAACAGAACAACGTGATGCAGCTGGTTGGGTGTCTTCCTGGCCCAACAGAACAACGTGATGCAACTGGTTGGGTGTCTTCCTGGCCCAACAGAACAACGTGATGCAGCTGGTTGGTTGTCTTCCTGGTCCAACAGAACAACGTGATGCAGCTGGTTGGGTGTCTTCCTGGCCCAACAGAACAACGTGATACAGCTGGTTGGGTGTCTTGGCCCAACAGAACAACATGATACAGCTGGTTGGGTGTCTTCCTGGTCCAACAGAACAACATGATGCAGCTGGTTGGGTGTATTCCTGGCCCAACAGAACAACGTGATGCAGCTGGTTGGGTGTCGTCCTGGTCCAACAGAACAACGTGATGCAGCTGGTTGGGTGTCTTCCTGGCCCAACAGAACAACGTGATACAGCTGGTTGGGTGTCTTCTTGGCCCAACAGAACAACGTGATACAGCTGGTTGGGTGTCTTCCTGGCCAAACAGAACAACATGATGCAGCTGGTTGGGTGTCGTCCTGGTCCAACAGAACAACATGATACAGCTGGTTGGGTATCATCCTGGTCCAACAGAATAACGTGATGCAGCTGGTTGGGTGTCTTCCTGGTCCAACAGAACAACGTGATGCAGCTGGTTGGGTGTCTTCCTGGCCCAACAGAACAATATGATGCAGCTGGTTGGGTGTCTTCCTGGCCCAACAGAACAACATGATGCAGCTGGTTGGGTGTCGTCCTGGTCCAACAGAACAACATGATACAGCTGGTTGAGTGTCTTCCT
The DNA here is from genome assembly GCF_034236695.1 of Oncorhynchus nerka. Taxonomy (NCBI): domain Eukaryota; kingdom Metazoa; phylum Chordata; class Actinopteri; order Salmoniformes; family Salmonidae; genus Oncorhynchus; species Oncorhynchus nerka. The sequence goes on from NC_088399.1 coordinate 72,222,438, forward strand.
GGTCCAACAGAACAACATGATGCAGCTGGTTGGGTGTCTTCCTGGCCCAACAGAACAACATGATGCAGCTGGTTGAGTGTCTTCCTGGTCTAACAGAACAACATGATGCAGCTGGTTGGGTGTCTTCCTGGCCCAACAGAACAACATGAAACAGCTGGTTGGGTGTCTTCCTGGTCCAACAGAACAACGTGATGCAGCTGGTTGGGTGTCTTCCTGGCCCAACAGAACAACGTGATACAGCTGGTTGGGTGTCATCCTGGTCCAACAGAATAACGTGATGCAGCTGGTTGGGTGTCTTCCTGGTCCAACAGAACAACATGATGCAGCTGGTTGGGTGTCTTCCTGGCCCAACAGAACAACATGATGCAGCTGGTTGGGTGTCTTCCTGGCCCAACAGAACAACGTGATGCAACTGGTTGGGGGTCTTCCTGGCCCAACAGAACAACGTGATGCAGCTGGTTGGGTGTCTTCCTGGTCCAACAGAACAACGTGATGCAGCTGGTTGGGTGTCTTCCTGGCCCAACAGAACAACGTGATACAGCTGGTTGGGTGTCTTCTTGGCCCAACAGAACAACGTGATACAGCTGGTTGGGTGTCTTCCTGGCCCAACAGAACAACGTGATACAGCTGGTTGGGTGTCTTCCTGGCCCAACAGAACAACATGATGCAGCTGGTTGGGTGTCGTCCTGGTCCAACAGAACAACGTGATACAGCTGGTTGGGTGTCATCCTGGTCCAACAGAATAACGTGATGCAGCTGGTTGGTTGTCTTCCTGGTCCAACAGAACAACGTGATGCAGCTGGTTGGGTGTCTTCCTGGCCCAACAGAACAATATGATGCAGCTGGTTGGGTGTCTTCCTGGCCCAACAGAACAACGTGATGCAGCTGGTTGGGTGTCTTCCTGGCCCAACAGAACAACGTGATACAGCTGGTTGGGTGTCTTCTTGGCCCAACAGAACAACGTGATACAGCTGGTTGGGTGTGTTCCTGGCCCAACAGAACAACGTGCAGCTGGTTGGGTGTCTTCTTGGCCCAACAGAACAACATGATACAGCTGGTTGGGTGTCTTCCTGGCCCAACAGAACAACGTGATGCAGCTGGTTGGGTGTCTTCCTGGCCCAACAGAACAACGTGATACAGCTGGTTGGGTGTCTTCTTGGCCCAACAGAACAACGTGATACAGCTGGTTGGGTGTGTTCCTGGCCCAACAGAACAACGTGATGCAGCTGGTTGGGTGTCTTCTTGGCCCAACAGAACAACATGATACAGCTGGTTGGGTGTCTTCCTGGCCCAACAGAACAACGTGATGCAGCTGGTTGGGTGTCTTCCTGGCCCAACAGAACAACGTGATACAGCTGGTTGGGTGTCTTCCTGGCCCAACAGAACAATGTGATACAGCTGGTTGGGTGTCTTCCTGGTCCAACAGAACAACATGATGCTGCTGGTTGGGTGTCTTCCTGGTCCAACAGAACAACATGAAACAGCTGGTTGGGTGTCTTCCTGGTCCAACAGAACAACGTGATGCAGCTGGTTGGGTGTCTTCCTGGCCCAACAGAACAACGTGATGCAGCTGGTTGGATGTCTTCCTGGTCCAACAGAACAACGTGATACAGCTGGTTGGGTGTCTTCCTGGCCCAACAGAACAACATGATGCAGCTGGTTGGGTGTCGTCCTGGTCCAACAGAACAACATGATACAGCTGGTTGGGTGTCATCCTGGTCCAACAGAATAACGTGATGCAGCTGGTTGAGTGTCTTCCTGGTCCAACAGAAGAACGTGATGCAGCTGGTTGGGTGTCTTCCTTGCCCAACAGAACAACGTGATACAGCTGGTTGGGTGTCTTCTTGGCCCAACAGAACAACGTGATACAGCTGGTTGAGTGTCTTCCTGGCCCAACAGAACAACATGATGCAGCTGGTTGGGTGTCGTCCTGGTCCAACAGAACAACATGATACAGCTGGTTGGGTGTCATCCTGGTCCAACAGAATAACGTGATGCAGCTGGTTGGGTGTCTTCCTGGCCCAACAGAACAACATGATGCAGCTGGTTGAGTGTCTTCCTGGTCCAACAGAACAACATGATGCAGCTGGTTGGGTGTCTTCCTGGCCCAACAGAACAACATGATGCAGCTGGTTGGGTGTCTTCCTGGCCCAACAGAACAACGTGATGCAGCTGGTTGGGTGTCTTCCTGGCCCAACAGAACAACGTGATGCAACTGGTTGGGTGTCTTCCTGGTCCAACAGAACAACATGATGCAGCTGGTTGAGTGTCTTCCTGGTCCAACAGAACAACATGATGCAGCTGGTTGGGTGTCTTCCTGGCCCAACAGAACAACGTGATACAGCTGGTTGGGTGTCTTCTTGGCCCAACAGAACAACATGATACAGCTGGTTGGGTGTCTTCCTGGCCCAACAGAACAACGTGATGCAGCTGGTTGGGTGTCTTCCTGGCCCAACAGAACAACATGATGCAGCTGGTTGGGTGTCTTCCTGGCCCAACAGAACAACGTGATGCAGCTGGTTGGGTGTCTTCTTGGCCCAACAGAACAACATGATACAGCTGGTTGGGTGTCTTCCTGGCCCAACAGAACAACGTGTTATACCGCTGGTTGGGTGTCTTCTTGGCCCAACAGAACAACATGATGCAGCTGGTTGGGTGTCTTCCTGGCCCAACAGAACAACGTGATGCAGCTGGTTGGGTGTCTTCCTGGCCCAACAGAACAACGTGATGCAGCTGGTTGGGTGTCTTCTTGGCCATGATGCAGCTGGTTGGCTGTCTTCCTTGCTCAACAGAACAACGTGATGCAGCTGGTTGGGTGTCTTCCTGGCCCAACAGAACAACATGATGCAGCTGGTTGGGTGTCTTCCTGGCCCAACAGAACAACGTGATGCAACTGGTTGGGTGTCTTCCTGGTCCAACAGAACAACATGATGCAGCTGGTTGAGTGTCTTCCTGGTCCAACAGAACAACATGATGCAGCTGGTTGGGTGTCTTCCTGGCCCAACAGAACAACGTGATGCAACTGGTTGGGTGTCTTCCTGGCCCAACAGAACAACGTGATGCAGCTGGTTGGGTGTCTTCCTGGCCCAACAGAACAACGTGATGCAACTGGTTGGGTGTCTTCCTGGCCCAACAGAACAACGTGATGCAGCTGGTTGGGTGTCTTCCTGGTCCAACAGAACAACGTGATGCAGCTGGTTGGGTGTCTTCCTGGCCCAACAGAACAACGTGATACAGCTGGTTGGGTGTCTTCCTGGTCCAACAGAACAACGTGATGCAGCTGGTTGGGTGTCTTCCTGGCCCAACAGAACAACGTGATACAGCTGGTTGGGTGTCTTCTTGGCCCAACAGAACAACGTGATACAGCTGGTTGAGTGTCTTCCTGGCCCAACAGAACAACATGATGCAGCTGGTTGGGTGTCGTCCTGGTCCAACAGAACAACATGATACAGCTGGTTGGGTGTCTTCCTGGCCCAACAGAACAACATGATACAGCTGGTGAGGGGAAAGGAAAAGAGAGGGACAAAAACATATTCATGCTGAAAAACAAATCCCATAAAATCTTCTAGGATGTTACTTTGTGTGAGGTCTTCCTAACCTATATATTCCTCTATGACCTTGGCAGTACAGTATAATGGTGCATACACAAGCTGCAGGTTTCACATATTGTATTATACTATCCCAATGTATCCTTTATGTCATTCCCTGTTGAACTTACATAGTGTAAATCCTATTGGTTCTACTGTATATCTACTGGTTGGTTGATGTATCTTCCTGATATATGCCATTTAGCAGAGACATTTATACAAAGCAACGTACAAATCAAATTGTACTTGTACGAGCCCCTGACCAAAAATGCAGAGTTTAAAAAAGTAAGAAAATGTTGCTAAACTAAAAGAAAAATAGTAACACATTAAAGAATAATAACGAGGCGATGTACAAGGGCTACCGGTACTGAGTCAGTGTGCAGGATATGGGTTAGTCCAGGTCATTTAGGTAATATGTATATGTAGGTAGGGGCAGTGACTATGCATAGATAATAAACAGAGAGTAGCAGCAGCGTATGTGAATGAATGTGAGTGTGTTGGAGTGTCAGTGTAGTATTTATGAGTGTGTGGGTAGAGTCCAGTGAGTGTACACCGAGCCTGTGCAAGAGAGTCAGTGCAAAAAATAGTAATAAATAAGGGGGTCAATGCAAGTAGGTGGCCATTTGATGAACTGTTCAGCAGTCTTATGTCTAGAAGCCTTTTTGTCCAAGACTTGGCGCCTCAGTACTGGAGAGAACAGTCTATGACTTGGGTGGCTGGAGTCTTTGACAATTTATGGCCTTCCTCTAACACCACCTGGTATAGAGGTCTTATAGTAGGCTACAGTATGTGCATCCATTTTGTATATGACTCTTGTAGGAATCAAACCCACAACCTTGGCGTTGATAGCATCACACTTTTACAAATTGACCCACACAGGACTACTATTTCTCTGTGAGAGGCAGATGTGTGTGTGGGTAAATTCCAACCGCTGGCTATATTAGTGACCTTCCTAGACATGATGGCCAGGCCAGATGATTGGTCAGTCTTCAACAGATGTTTGATTTGCTGTCTTTAGTGGTGACAGACATGCAAACCAATATGTCTGTCCATTTGGGGATGTGTGTGTGTGTGTGTGTGTGTGTGTGTGTGTGTGTGTGTGTGTGTGTGTGTGTGTGTGTGTGTGTGTGTGTGTGTGTGTGTGTGTGTGTGTGTGTGTGTGTGTGTGTGTGTGTGTGTGTGTGTGGGCAGGCAGGCGGTGGTAGCTATGATTCATAATAATAGTTTTGGCACTGCCCTAACTCATTTGCTTATATCCGATTCCTTATCAACTTTGTCGATGGCTAGCTGAGGCTTGCGGTCACATGGTCGGGGGTAGGGAAGGTACTAGGGAGAGGAGGATCAGTCACATGTTTACTGGAATGTTAGGCTGGTGTGAGAAGGCCGGACACACAGTCATCAGTGTACAGAATTGCAAAGAGGAAGCAAAAGCCTTTTGGACACAGCATTGCTGCCTTGCCACTATGTAGACACTCATATCTGGAGGAGCAGGAGAGGAATGGAAGAGTGCAGCTATATAGAGAAGAAATATATTCCATAAACTGTAATGATTAATGGTTACTAGTCTAGCACCCTATATCCCCCCCCCCCCCTCTCCTCCCTTGTTCCCCTTTTCTCTGTGAGGGATCTCCAGCTCTATTCCATTTCTTTAATGGTTTGAATCCCTACCCCCCCACCATTTTTTTCCTCAATATAGTTTATCCCCTCTCTCTCTCTCGCTCTCCCCCCACACTCTATCTCCTATATCTCTCTCTCTCCCCTGCCCCCTTCCTTTCCCTGCTATGTGTTTGAAGTGCCCTTGTGACGCTAGGAGGGCGGGGTCTTTGAGGAGCCCCGTGAATTGCTTGTATAATTGTGTCTTATATAACAGTGAATTAGGCAGGATATATGTTTCAAACAAGGGCAGCAGTGGGGGGAGTGTTCTAGCTTCACTGTGTGTGTGTGTGTGTGTGTGTGTGTGTGTGTGTGTGTGTGTGTGTGTGTGTGTGTGTGTGTGTGTGTGTGTGTGTGTGTGTGTGTGTGTGTGTGTGTGTGTGCGTGTGTGTGTGTGTGCGTGTGTGTGTTAAAGAGAGTGGGCAAGAGAGACGGAGAAGGATGTTTGCATAGGCACAATGGTAACAATGAGTCAGAGCTGTACTGAAGAACAAGTGACATGAATCCTTAGAAGCCTCATGAAACATAAGCTATCTGACAGATTCATGAACACTTTGCGCCATAGTACACGCTTAACAATACAAAACGTTTCATTGAATGAGGTAAAATTGTACTCTTGTGTAAGGTCTAAGCTACATCTACAGTTCACAACCCATATGATCTGTGCCTTTCTACAGTAATCGGTTGGCTGTGTGGGACAGGCGTGTAGTATGTAGTAACCATGTAGACTCAACACTTCACGGGTACTGCCATGTTGCCGGACTTCAATCTTGTTTGTGACAAAAAAAGTCAACCTTCTATGGACCTTTGTGTACATCGAATAAAGATGCAGTAACTCACTTTTTTGTCGCCCGGCTGTCGAGAACGCAATATGCCAAGTCAAATAGCTGGAATATAACTGGAGTTCAAATCAAATAAAATCCAAGTTTATTTGTCACGTGCGCCGAATACAACAGGTGTAGACCTTACAGTGAAATGCTTACTTACAGGCTCTAACCAATAGTGCGGAAAATAAGGTATGTATGTGTGTGTGTGTGTGTCTGTGTGTGTGTAGGTAAGTAAAGAAATAAAACAACAGTAAAAAGACATTTGAAAATAAGAGAAGCAAGGCTATATACAGACACCGGTTAGTCAGGCTTATTGAGGTAGTATGTACAGTGGGGCAAAAAAGTATTTAGTCAGCCACCAATTGTGCAAGTTCTCCCACTTAAAAATATGAGAGAGGCCTGTAATTTTCATCATAGGTACACTTCAATTATGACAGACAAAATGAGAAAACAAATCCAGAAAATCACATTGTAGTATTTTTAATGAATTCATTTGCAAATTATGGTGGAAAATAATTATTTGGTCACCTACAAACAAGCAAGATTTCTGGCTCTCACAGACCTGTAACTTCTTCTTTAAGAGGCTCCTCTGTCCTCCACTCGTTACCTGTATTAATGGCACCTGTTTGAACTTGTTATCAGTATAAAAGACACCTGTCCACAACCTCAAACAGTCACACTCCAAACTCCACTATGGCCAAGACCAAAGAGCTGTCAAAGGACACCAGAAACAAAATTGTAGACCTGCACCAGGCTGGGAAGACTGAATCTGCAATAGATAAGCAGCTTGGTTTGAAGAAATCAACTGAGGGAGCAATTATTAGGAAATGGAAGACATACAAGACCACTGATAATCTCCCTCGATCTGGGGCTCCACGCAAGATCTCACCCCGTGGGGTCAAAATGATCACAAGAACGGTGAGCAAAAATCCCAGAACCACACGGGGGGACCTAGTGAATGACCTGCAGAGAGCTGGGACCAAAGTAACATAGCCTACCATCAGTAACACACTACGTCGCCAGGGACTCAAATCCTGCAGTGCCAGACGTGTCCCCCTGCTTAAGCCAGTACATGTCCAGGCCCGTCTGAAGTTTGCTAGAGAGAATTTGGATGAACCAGAAGAAGATTGGGAGAATGTCATATGGTCAGATGAAACCAAAATATAACTTTTTGGTAAAAACTCAACTCGTCGTGTTTAGAGGACAAAGAATGCTGAGTTGCATCCAAAGAACACCATACCTACTGTGAAGCATGGGGGTGGAAACATCACTGCTCTAGAGGAGCAGCTCCAAACCATCACTGCTCTAGAGGAGATCTGCATGGAGGAATGGACCAAAATACCAGCAACAGTGTGTGAAAACCTTGTGAAGACTTACAGAAAACGTTTGACCTCTGTCATTGCCAACAAAGGGTATATAACAAAGTATTGAGATAAACTTTCGTTATTGACCAAATACTTTTTTCCCACCATAATTTGCAAATAAATTCATTAAAAATCCTACAATGTGATTTTCTGGATTTTTCCCCTCATTTTTTCTGTCATAGTTGAAGTGTACCTATGATGAAAATTACAGGCCTCTCTCAACTTTTTAAGTGGGAGAACTTGCACAATTGGTGGCTGACTAAATACTTTTTTGCCCCACTGTACATGTAGGTATGGTTAAAGTGACTATGCATATATGATGAACAGAGAGTAAAAGTAGCGTAAAAGGAGGGGTTGGCGGGAGGTGGGACACAATGCAGATAGTCCGTGTTCAGAAGTCTTATGGCTTGGGGGTAAAAACTGTTGAGAAGCCTTTTTGTCCTAGACTTGGCACTCCGGTATCGCTTGCCATGCGGTAGAAGAGAGAACAGTCTATGACTGGGGTGGCTGGGGTCTTTGACAATTTTTAGGGCCTTCCTCTGACACCGCCTGGTGTAGAGGTCCTGGGTGGCAGGCAGCTTTGCCCCAGTGATGTATTGGGCCGTACACACTACCATCTGAAGTGCCTTGCAGTCAGAGGCCGAACAATTGCTGTACCAGGCAGTGATGCAATGCTCTCAATGTTGCAGCTGTAGAACCTTTTGAGGATCTCAGGACCCATGCCAAATCGTATTAGTTTCCTGAGGGGGAATAGGCTTCGTCATGCCCTCTTCGCGACTGTCTTGGTTTGTTTGGACCATTCTAGTTTGTTGTTGATGTAGACACCAAGGAATTTGAAGCTCTCAACCTGCTCCACTACAGCCCCGTCGATGAGAATGGGGACGTGCTCGGTACTCCTTTTCCTGTAGTCCACAACCATCTCCTTAGTCTTGGTTACGTTGAGGGATAGGTTGTTATTCTGGCACCACCCGGCCAGGTCTCTGACCTCCTCCCTATAGGCTGTCTCATTGTTGTCAGTGATCAGGCCTACCACTGTTGTGTCGTCTGCAAACTTTATGATGGTGTTGGAGTCGTGCCTGGCCATGCAGTCGTGGGTGAACAGGGAGTACAGGAGGGGACTGAGCACGCACCCCTGGGGAGCTCCAGTGTTGAGGATCAGTGTGGCAGATGTGTTGCTACCTACCCTCACCACCTGTGGGCGACCCGTCAGGAAGTCCAGGATCCAGTTGCAGATGGAGGTGTTTAGTCCCAGGTTCCTTAGCTTAGGGATGAGTTTTGAGGGTACTATGGTGTTGAACGCTGAGCTGTAGTCAATGAATAGCATTCTCACATAGGTGTTCCTTTTGTCCAGGTGGGAAAGGGCAGTGTGGAGTGCAATAGAGATTGCATCATCTGTGGATCTGTTTGGGCGGTATGCAAATTGGAGTGGGTCTAGGGTTTCTGGGATAATGGTGTTGATGTGAGCCATTACCAGCCTTTTAAAGCACTTCATGGCTACAGACGTAGGTTGCCTTTGTGTTCTTGGGCACAGGGACTATGGTGGTCTGCTTGAAGCATGTTGGTATTACAGACTCAATCAGGGACATGTTGAAAATGTCAATGAAGACACCTGCCAGTTGGTCAGCACATGCCTGGAGCACACGTCATGGTAATCCGTCTGGCCCCGCAGCCTTGTGTATGTTGACCTGTGTGGACGGACCACTAGAGGGCAGGCTGGGCTCATGGATAGTTGCCCAACAGAGCCTGGGAGACAAGGTAACCAGAGTCAATTAAGCACAGCTGACGGTACTAATGAGATACTCTCCTTCCCCTATAAAAGAGAGAATGGAACCAGAAGAGTGGGGGAAACTATCTCTGGAAGATGGCCACCGAGAGAGAGAAGCTGTGCTGAAAGAACCACTAAGACGGTGACAAAACCGTGATTTATGTTTGTTGTAGTTTAAAGATTATCCTATTGTGTTCTTGTTTCATCTGGAGAAGAAGATGTGTGTTTTTCCATGGAAGATTTTTTATTGATTATGTTTGAATGTTTTTGTTGACAAAATACTCTCAATAGAGAACCGTGTTCAATCAGAAAAACCTTTTTCCTGACTCGTTTATTCCACCTTCCCGCTTTAGAGTGACGCCTAATTACTTGGTACGCTCACATTGGTGGAGGATGCGGGTATTAGGTGGACGAGTGACACAAGGATAAGTGAGTAAATCAAGATTCTTCCAGTAGACCCGGAGGAACCATTCAAGAACAATGGATAACGCCCTACTACAACAATTGATCACGGCACAGCGGACAACCATAGAACTCCTGCAACAACAGCTGAACCGACTAGAAGAACCTAGAGTTAAGCCAAGAGCGGCTGCTCACGCCATCTTACCTCGTCTCTCCAAGGAGGATGATATTGAGGCCTTCCTCATGACCTTCGAAAGGACGGCCACCTTGGAAGAGTGGCCGCCCACAGAATGGGCGAGGGCATTAGCCCCTCTTTTGACCGGGGTGGCTCAGGAAGCCTATTTTGACCTGGATTCCCACGAAGCTGCGGACTATGGGCGACTAAAAACCGAGATCCTGTCCCGGTACCAGCTGACTGCCAAAGATAGGGCTGTAAAGTTCCATCAATGGACCTATACAGCTGATCAACCCGTCCGTGCCCAGATCTTCGCCTTAATACGACTGACGAAACAGTGGCTAGAACCTGGAAAGGGAGTAGGACATGTGATAGAGACTCTCGTAGTGGACAAGATATTGAGAGAATTACCCAGTGACTTAAAAGGGTTGTGGGGCAAGCCAACCCGTTGTCAGCCGACGACATAGCCCAGGCGGTGGAAACATATCGGTCTACAGGGGAGTTGTTAAAAAGTGACAAGGAGGAACGGAAGGAGTCTTGCAATCCCGTACCACGACTCACCCCGGCGCGCTCGCCACCGAAACGTCCAAGCCCCTCCCGGAGGTGGGAGAAGTCAGCCACCACACAGCAGGGTCGGTGTTATAAATGTCAGTCTCCCAACCATTATGCCCCACAATGTCCTAGCAAGGATGAGCCCATGATCACGGAGTCATCACTGCCTACCCCCACACATCCCGTTTTGAGGGGGCAGGATCAACACTGTTGGTTAGCAGAGATAGCCCCAGCCTCAGAGATTCCGGTGCAAGTCGAAGGACAAGATGTGGTAGCTATTCTCGACTCGGGAAGTATGGTTACGTTAGTAGAGGAGCGGATGGTGACCTCCGCAACACTGCTACCAGACAAAGTAGCCGTATCCTGTATCCATGGAGACACCCACTATTACCCCACTGTGAATCTGCCTATTCTCACTCCAAAAGGAAGGTGTACAGTCAGGGCCGGGAAAGTGCCGCAGCTGAAGGTGCCATTATTGATCGGGAGAGACTGTCCCTTATATAAGGAGCTTCGGCAGATGACGTTATGCACGGGAAGAAGGGGGACAGGAAAGAAGAGAAAATCCAAGCCCGAGGTAGTAGTCCTACAAGGAGACGTAGCCGCGTCCTCGTCCTCTGCAGCAGAGGAAGAAATAGCGACCCAACGTTTACGACAGATATTCCAAGAAACCACCGATGAAGACACATGTGAAGGGCTATACACAACGCAGGAAGGAAGGAGCAACCAGGCGTTAAGGGATATATTTGAAGCTCCATCCGAGGAGGGAACCTGGAAGGGATTCTCCTCGGTCACCCCTGATGGGGATGTGGAACAACCTCCACATCCCTCTACCGAGGTCGACCTGCCCCAGGAATTAAAGGGACAGTTCGGCACCTCGCAGCATAGAGACCCAGACCTAAGGGAGGCCATGAGGAAGGTGAAGGTGATCGACGGGAGGAACGTCGACGGATCAGGTGAGCCCCCTCTTCCTTACTATGCAATCAGGCGGGGTCTCTTATACTGGGTCGTACGACGAAGGGGGGAAAACCAGGAATTACTAATGGTGCCTAGGCCATACAGAGATACAGTTCTACAGTTAGCCCATTCCCACGTCCTAGGAGGACACCTGGCACGAGACAAGACTATTGACAGAATCATGCAGAGATTCTATTGGCCCCGGGTCACCCGGGATGTGGCCAGGTATTGTAGGACGTGTGATCAATGTCAACGTACAGCCCCACGGCCACACCTACGTAACCCTTTGATTCCTCTCCCCATCATAGAGACTCCCTTTGAACGCATAGCTATGGACCTCGTAGGACCCCTCCCAAAATCTGCCAGAGGACACGAGTACATCCTAGTGGTTATAGATTACGCTACCAAGTTCCCGGAGGCCATACCCTGCGTAACATGTCGTCAAAGGGAATTGCCAAGGAGTTATTCCTGATGTTCTCTCGTGTGGGCCTCCCCAAGACTATCTTGACTGATCAAGGAACCCCGTTCATGTCCCGGTTGATGAAGGACTTGTGTCGGTTATATCAGGTTCAACAGATACGTACAAGCATATTCCACCCTCAAACAGACGGGTTGTGTGAACGCTTGAACAAAACGATAAAAAGCATGTTGAGAAGGGTGGTGTCCCGAGATGGGAAAAACTGGGACATGCTTCTCCCACACTTAATGTTTGCCCTGCGAGAAGTACCCCAGGCATCCACTGGATTCTCTCCGTTTGAATTGCTCTATGGCAGACCCTGTCGAGGAATCCTCGACTTAGCCAAGGAGACCTGGGAGACCCAACCATGCCCCTTTCGATCCACAATAGAACACGTTACCCTGATGAGAGACCGCCTGTCAGCAGTGTGGCCCATAGTCAAGGAGCATATGGAGAAGGCCCAAAGGACCCAAGGCCGGGCCTATGATAAGTCTGCGACCCCCGTGAGTTCACCGTGGGAGAGAAAGTGATGGTGCTTGTGCCCACGGCCGAACATCGCTTGCTGGCGCAGTGGAGGGGGCCCTACGAGGTAATGAAAAGGGTCTCACCGGTCAATTACCTCATCAGGCAACCTGACAGGAGGAAGAAGGTCCAAATCTATCACATAAACCTGCTGAAGACATACCATGGACAAGAGGAGGAGGTGGCTTTGATGGCCCTGGAGGGCAAAGGAAAAGAGGAGGCTCTACCACAGGTGCGCCGTGGCCAAACTCTCCTACCGGAGCAGTCAAGACAGCTAGACAAGCTGATTATGAACTTCGGTCGAATATTCTCTCCATTCCCAGGACAAACAGATGTCCTGTTCCACCATATCCACACTGAACCCGGCAAGAAGGTGCATATCCGCCCTTACAGGATTCCTGAGGCTCGCAGAGTCATCGCTAAGAAAGAGGTGAGGGAGATGTTGAGGATGGGCGTGATCGAGCCCTCAACGAGTGAGTGGTCCAGTCCCATAGTCCTGGTCCCCAAATCCGATGGTAGTATGAGACTCTGCAACGACTTTAGGGCGTGAATGCCATCTCTACATTCGATGCGTATCCCATGCCCCGCGTGGATGAACTCTTGGAGCGCTTAGGAAAGGCCAAGTTCATCACTACCCTGGATTTGACGAAGGGATATTGGCAAGTGCCGGTGGCTCCGGAGGATCGCCCAAAGACTGCCTTCGCCACTCCAGAGGGGCTTTTCCAGTATGTGAGGATGCCCTTCGGACTGCACGGTGCCGCTGCAACCTTCCAACGCCTCATGGATGCCATTCTACGGCCCCATCAAGAGTATGCAGCGGCGTACATAGACGATGTGGTCATCCACAGCGAGGACTGGGATAGTCACCTCCTGCGATTACGGGCGGTGCTCGTGAGTTTGGAAGCCACAGGGTTGACAGCCAATCCAAATAAATGCTGCCTGGGTTTGTCCGAAGCGGAATACCTGGGGTACACCGTGGGGAATGGGAAAATACGCCCACAGGCAGAGAAGACCAGGGCAATTCGTGACTGGCCTCGACCCCGGACCAAGCGAGACGTTCGGGCCTTCTTAGGGATAACAGGATATTATCGCCGTTTTATCCCGGGATATGCAACCATTGCCAACCCCCTCACAAACCTCATCAGGAAAAACCTGCCAAACCAGGTAGAGTGGAAAGACGAGACGGAAGAGGCCTTTCAATTGTTAAAAGATGGCCTGTGTTCTGATCCCGTTCTACAGGCTCCGGACTTCTCACAAGAGTTCATTGTGCAGGTCGACGCCTCGGATACAGGGCTCGGGGCCGTACTAGCTCAGGGTAAAGGTGAAGCAGAGAAGCCGATTCTCTTCATTAGTAGGAAACTCAGCGATCGGGAACAGAGGTATGCGACCGTAGAGAAAGAGGCCTTAGCCATCAAGTGGGCCCTCGATTATCTCCGGTACTACCTACTGGGTCGGAGGTTTGCATTAGTTACTGACCATGCGCCCCTCACGTGGATGGCTGGTAAGAGAAACAATAACAACAGAATAGCCAGATGTTTTTTGTCTTTACAACCATTCTCTTTCCATGTCATCCACAGGGCCGGATCGAGGAACGGGAATGCAGACGCGCTGTCCCGACGCGACCAAGACGGTGCGTCTGGCGCCCGACCCTCCGGTTCGGTCCTGGAGGGGAAGGTATGTGGACGGACCACTAGAGGGCAGGCTGGGCTCATGGATAGTTGCCCAACAGAGCCTGGGAGACAAGGTAACCAGAGTCAATTAAGCACAGCTGACGGTACTAATGAGATACTCTCCTTCCCCTATAAAAGAGAGAATGGAACCAGAAGAGTGGGGGAAACTATCTCTGGAAGATGGCCACCGAGAGAGAGAAGCTGTGCTGAAAGAACCACTAAGACGGTGACAAAACCGTGATTTATGTTTGTTGTAGTTTAAAGATTATCCTATTGTGTTCTTGTTTCATCTGGAGAAGAAGATGTGTGTTTTTCCTTGGAAGATTTTTTATTGATTATGTTTGAATGTTTTTGTTGACAAAATACTCTCAATAGAGAACCGTGTTCAATCAGAAAAACCTTTTTCCTGACTCGTTTATTCCACCTTCCCGCTTTAGAGTGACGCCTAATTACTTGGTACGCTCACACCTGTTTAAAGGTCTTACTCACGTCGGCTATGGACAGCGTGAGCACACAGTCATCCGGAACAGCTGATGCTCTCATGCATGCCTCAGTGTTGCTTGCCTCGAAGTGAGCATAGAAGGGATTTAGCTTGTCTGGTAGGCTCGTGTCACTGGGCAGCTCGTGGCTGTCCTTCCCTTTGTAGTCTGTAATAGTTTGCAAGCCCTGCCACATCCGACAAGCGTCGGAGCCGGTGTAGTATGATTTAATCTTAGCCCTGTATTGACGCTAAGATTGAATCATACTACACCGGTTCCGACGCTCGTCGGAGTGAAGGTTACTCAGGACTTTGCAACACACCTGATATTGTTTATACTTCCAGAACCATTACGGTTAGTAGGGTGTATTGTGTTGTTTTTTCAGTTCAGGGTGTTATGTTTTAGAAATTATGATGACAATGATGATGATTGTGATGAAGATTGGGATAGTTGTGAATGAGGCCAGCTGCGTCCACACTGTCCAATCAGAACGTCTGGAATGTTGAGAATGTTTTGTTTCTCTCAGAGCTAACAGCAAGAGAAAATAGAGCGAGAGGAGGGGAGAAAGAGAGGAAAAGGGAGAACACAATATCTGTGTCCTAAGTCTGTTTGTTTCAGTTCTAAGAACTAGTGGCAAGTCTTACGAACGTAGCACAACACCGTGGAACAAAATGTATTCTTCTTGCTAGGAAAAACAAGACAGAGAGAGAGATAAGTGTGTGTGTAGCACATGGGGAGATGTAAAACGTTCTCCTCAGCCTGAAGTGGCACCACTTGTGCCAGTGAGTCGCTAGCTTTTCACGTGGCATGACTGGTAAGGTGCTTCAGGAGGGTGGTCACGTGTGCTAGCACAGCAGAGGTCCTCTGTTCAAGCCTTGGTGTGAGCCGAATCAGGAGGATGTGGTGCTTGCTAAGCAAGCAGTGTGACGTCTTTTACGTGTGTGTGAGAGAGACATGCCCCTTACTCAACTCCCTCTCAGCATCGTGACACAGTCCTGTATCTTGTGTGTCATCAGAGCTGTTCTGAGCAGCTTAACATGCACCCAGCAGGCTGGGACTCAGCAAGCAGGCCACGGGACACTGGACAGCTCCAGAACTGACCAGTCTGTTTGGAGAGCTGATGTGTTTAACATCAATGGGAAGTGAGGCAATGGTTTGGTCCCCTCATAACCAGCAGTAGGGTCTTCCTATGATATCATGACATAGCATTTCTCTCCCTCTCTCTCCCTCCTCTTTCTCTCTCTATCAAACTCTCCCCCCTCTATCTCTTTCTAGGTCTCTCTCTCTCTCGGTCTCTCTCTGTCTCTCTCGGTCTCTGTCTCTCTATGGATGGGTAGCCATGACAGTGTTATATAGCGGACTGTGTTTAAGTCGTGATTAAGGACATAGAACTGCTGTGTCGACGTGTGATGAATACTGAAAAACCAATATGCACGCTATCTTTTTTCACTCAGGAAAAACACATACTCCCCTGCCTGTGGAACTCACTCTTCTCCTCCTCCTCTCATTCTCTCTCTCTCTCTCTCTTTCTCTCTCTCTCTCGCTCTACTCCTCTCTCTCAGAGCTGCTATACATGGCACACTGCACTGTCCCTGTGTGGTGTTGTGCCTTGTTATGAATTATCAGGTCTCCACAATACCTTTACAGAGGCCATAAGGATATCAACCTCCCCAACGAATACATACAATATGTTGGTATGAGTATGTATGTGTACATGCCTGTTTGTGTACACTGTCGCTGTTTATGTGCCTGTGCGCTCTCTCTCTCTGTCTCTCTCGCTGTCTCTCTCTCTCTCAGGGAGAGAACTAATCCTGGTCCCCATGGGAGCAGATGTCACAGGCACAAACAAGCGACAGATTGCCTCAGAGTCAGCTCCCAGCTCCCTTCCCCTGGGCCAGGCCTCGGCCAGGCTGAAGACGGGAGGGAGGTCATTAATGATGGGCCTCAGCCCTGGGCCAGGCTGAATGTGTTCTGCCTCAGTCCTGCTACCAAACAGAGCATGGTTGTGTTCATTAGGGCAAGCAAATATTGTAGCAAAAATTTAAATGTAGTAAAACGTTTTGCATAATGCACAGTCTCAGCCCCAGTCTCTGTGGCGTTGTGGTTAGGTAATTACTGGGAGAGACAGGACTGGAAGGCACAAATGAAGAGTCATTTGGACTCACACTGCTTTCTACAAGGCTATTTTCCTACCAGCAGCTCTCCAGCTTTAGGTGCTCAATGGCCCCAACAGAAAAGCTGCCTGCTATAGAAACATAGCAGGAGTCTCACTGGTGATGGTCTGAAGCCGTAGCAGTGTGAGGCGGCAGGCAGGATGACAGCATCAAAACACAGCAAGGCTACGCCGTGACCCCTTTCACAGATCAGACCTGTCAAACTGTCAAACCCCAGCTCATATGTAGCAGAGATAAATTGAAAGATGGAGAGACACACGCACAGTCTGCTTCTCATCCTGCAAGTGAAGTTCTGCAAGTGAAGTCTTTTTATAAGCATGTTGAAAGAGGTTTGAATCCCCAAAGGGAGAAACCCTCTAAGCTACATAATTAACTTGGGTGTCAGGGAAAGGAAGACGCAGGGTCCCATGGGAGGAAGGCTGTGTGGCAGACCTGAGTTCCCTATTCCAACTCTGTCAAATACTGCGAGTTTGCTTGAACCTGCCCTGGTGAGCTCGATGAGCTGGGTTTGCACTTTTGGTACTATTCCATTGGCTCATTGGGCCAGACAAGCTCAATCAAGCACAGTGTACGTGTCTGCTGTGCAGTGTGTTTCCTTTAAACAGAGAGAAGCAGACAGACCAGACAGACAGACATCTCCATTCTGCATGCTTCAGTCAGAACTACAGCTTATGTCCAACAGACATTGTGTTACCCTCGATACAAGGGCACACATCAGACTGTCATCCCTCCATTACTCAATAGTACCCATCCCCCCTTTCCCTCTCCCCCTCTCCCCCTCTCTCCCCCTCTCTCCCTCTCCCCCTCTCTCCCTCTCTCCCCTCCCCCTCTCTCTCCCTCTCCCCCTCTCCCCCTCTCCCCTCTCTCCCTCTCTCCCCCTCTCTCCCTCTCCCCCTCTCTCCCTCTCTCCCCCTCTCCCCCTCTCCCTCTCTCCCCCTCTCCCCCTCTCTCCCTCTCTCCCCACCCCAACCAGATGTGCTGAGGAGAATTCCTGTAGTTAAACAGGATTTGGGATATTTCGTGAGAACATGTCCAGCAATTCTACCTCATCATCGCTTACAGGTGATTTGTGAGACTGAAACACTTATGGAATTAAAGCTCTCTCTGTCTTGTTCTTTCTCTCTCTCTCTCTCTCTCTCTCTCTCTCTCTCTCTCTCTCTCTCTCTCTCTGTGTCCTTCACTTTCTATTCTCTATCTAGGCTAGGCAGGAAGGCAGACAGGCCTGGTCTTCTGGGCTAGGTTATATAACATCATCCTCCATGGTAGAGGGAAGTAGAATCATCTGGGCCTTGGGCTACTGCACTCACTGACCTCTTCTTCTATGAACACTACAGCTATAGGAGGGGGGATGGTTGTGTGTGTGTGTGTGTAGTGTGTGTGTTTGTCGTTTGTGTGTGTTTGTGTTTATGAGTGCGTGCGTTCATGCGTGTGCGTGTGCTTTACAAAGTGCCTGGGCCTGGAGTCAGATAGCCAGACGTGCAGGTCCTTAAATAGCTCTAATCCTGTGCTACCCCCAGCTGCTGCTTTCCTATGACTACAATAGGGCTGCGTGCCAAACAACACCCTATTGTATTAGTCAGCTACTTTGACCAGCGCCCATAGGCCAGCCTAGGTATCTGAGAGTGCATGGGGAAGTATTAGCCATCCGCAATACTGTTCTGGGGGGTGTCATGAGGATATAGGTGTAGAACCGTTTCTTAACCCTGATCCCAAGCTGCAAGTGATCAATCTATAGACAGTCAATACATCACTATAGAAATACATCACATTAGTAAGAATCAGTGGTCCATTACGTACATGCTAAATGACAACATATGAAAGCCCTCTCCACTTATAAAGCAGAGAAAGACACATAGCCAGACATTCATTCAATATACCAGTACACATAGTACACAGACTGCTTCACCCCTCCCTCCCTCCCTCCCTTCCTCCCTCCCTCCCTCCCTCCCTGCATCCTTCCACCTGTCCATCACAACACCCCCTCTGTTCTATTTCTCATCTCTCGCTTTCTAATTCTCTCCATTCTCTTTTCTTCTGCTTTCTCAGTGGCCCTCTCCGCTCCTCTCTTTGTCCCAGTCTTTCTTTGTTGTGTTTGTCTCTCTTCCCTCGACAATGGACTCCATTGGTGGATGTGTGTGTGTGTGTGTGTGTGTGCTTTTCCTTCCACCCAGACTGGCTGCCTGCTGCAACAATGGGCTCCTTCAGCCACTGTGTGTGTGAGTATGTGTGTGAGTGTGTAAGAGTGTGTGAGTGTGTGCCGCTGTGTGCTGTTGGAAGGAGTCCGCAGGCTGCTTCTTTAAGCCAGGAGTGTAACAGCTTGCAGCTATGCACCAGCCTCTACCCCCCACCACTAAACATACTGCCACACACTGTCACACACTGCCTCACACACTCAGCTCAAAGCTTTATTTGCGGGTTCACAATGACACATTGTAACACATTGCCATAGACTCGCCATGGACTCCTCATGAGTTTAGATAAATCCTTAGATAATATTCGAGGGTATAATAACACCAGCACACATGCATAGAATAATAGTTTAAAACACCATTCATTAGACTCTCGGTTTTAGCCAACAATTGACCAGAATACAACTTGCCTGTGGCCAGCCATAGTGAACTATGAACGTGGTCAACCAACTTAGGCTGTCAGGACTAAATATGAATACCTGAGGCTGGGTTTGACCACCAGCCAGCCTTCTTGTGTGTGTCAGTGGATGCCCCTTAGAGGAGGAAGGGGAGGACCATTCTCGTTATGGAATGTTTTTTTTAATGGTTAAACATTTAAAAAGTTATTATTTTTAGATAAAACTATGCTAAATACAATCACATATGACCAAATAATTGATTAAAACACACTATTTTGCAAAGAGTAGTCTCAGCAGTAGTCTCAGCAGCACTCTGTAGGGCAGCACCATGGTGTAGCCGGAGGACAGCTATCTTCCATCCTCCTCTGGGTACATTTACTTCAATACAAATCCTAGGAGGCTCATGGTTCTCACCCCCTTCCATGGACTTACACAGTAATTATGACAACGTCCAGAGGACATCCTCCAATCTATCAGAGCTCTTGCAGCATGAACTGACAGTTGTCCACCCAATCAAAGGATCAGAGAATGAATCTAGTATTGAAATCATAAGCTACAGCTAGCTAGCACTGCAGTAGTGCATAACATGTGGTGAGTAGTTGACTCAAAGAGAGAGAAAGACAGTAGATGAACAGTTTTTAACAAATTAATTTCTTCCAAAATGAAAAAGAAGCAAGAGAGAAATAAAGAGAGAGATTTCCTCTTTTTTTCACCTTCAGTTTCATTTAACGTTACTTAGCTAGCAAATGCAGCTAGCTAGTTTAGCCTACTGGAACACCCTGGTCAAACAGAGGGATGCGATGGTAGCTAGCTGGCTATGACTTCCAACACAACACTGGAACTCTTCCATGTCAAGGTAAGCTTTTGATTTGACTAATTTAATGCCACTGGGGACGGCCGGTGTAACCACTTACTGACTGTACCCTGTAACGTTACTGTATGATAGTAGTGGGTTTACTAACACATTAGTTCTATTAGCTATGCTGACTATGGCATTACTTTAGCTAATATGGTGACAATGATGTAGGTTGTTTGTAGAGGTTTGGCATGAAAATATTTTTTTTCACCTTGTCACATACAGCTGATGTGTTGTGCATTGAAGTCCACAAGCGAAGGGAAGAGGTGAGAGGAGGAGACGCATAGATGCGAGAATTAATACAATGTGGCTGCTATGAAAGTGAACTGTGTTTACTTGTGATCAAGGGTGTATTCATTCTGACGAATCTGTTGAAAAACGTTTCTTAAACGGAAGCAAACGGAACAAAACGGGGATAAACATACCTGAATTTGTACAATAGAAACTCTTGTTTGCAACTGTTGGACTAATGATTACACCCTATATCAGCTAGATGCAGGCAAGAGTGTGCAAGACAGTATTGAATGTCACTGTCTGTCCATGTGTCACTGTCACCTCAAATTCGTCTCTACCTGTGTGCACCTACGTTGCAAACTTTCATTCATAGGCTAGGTTGTATCAACTTCATGATGGGTAGAGGGAAAATTAGAGTATCATGTAGTAGCCTAAACCTACCGATGTTACATTGAGCTGGGTGAATGGAATATGAATGACAGTCATCCAACTTGCTGTAATAGAAATAAGGCCATGCTCATGAACAAAAAATTGTCCTTCCTCATCATAAACGGCACTGACCGCCACTGGTGTGTGTGTGTGTGCGTGCGTGTGTGTGTGTGTGTGCTGGTTGTGCTGACTAACCTGGTGGGTAATTGAAACAGCTGTTTGGCAGATTGTGAGGGCCAGGCCTTGGGTGGTCATTTGGGAGTGGCCAGGGTTAGTGCTATTGAGTATCCTTGGGACATCCTTACCCTAAACCCTTACCTAACCCTTACCTTTTAAATGTCAACTCGAATTGGGTGACGTCAGACTTGGGTGTTCCAAGGATCCCTGATGGCAAGGACGAGTGGCCAGGCCAAGGAGAGCAGCTGTATCCACTGGATGGATGTGCTTACTGTGCTTTATTATCATTATTATTATGGGAAACATGCGTTAACATTGCCAAAGCAGTGAAGTAGATAATATACAAAAGTGAAATAAACAATAAAAATTAACAGTAAACATTACACTCACATATGTTCCTAAAAAATAAAGACATTTCAAATGTCATATTATGTATATATTTGCAGTGTTGCAACGATGTACAAATGGTTAAAGTACAAAAGGGAAAATAAATATGGGTTGTATTTATAATGGTGTTTGTCCTTCACTGGTTGACCTTTTCTTGTGGCAACAGGTCACAAATCTTGCTGCTGTGATGGCACACTGTGGAATTTCACCCAGTAGATATGGGAGTTTATCAAAATTGGATTTGTTTTCGAATTCTTTGTGGATATGTGTAATCTGAGGGAAATATGTGTCTCTAATATGGTCATACATTGGGCAGGAGGTTAGGAAGTGCAGCTCAGTTTCCACCTCATTTTGTGGGCAGTGTGCACATAGCCTGTCTTCTCTTGAAAGCCAGGTCTGCCTACGGTGGCCTTTCTCAATAGCAAGGCTATGCTCACTGAGTCTGTACATAGTCTAAGCTTTCCTTGGGTCAGTCACAGTGGTCAGGTATTCTGCCGTTGTGTACGCTCTGTTTAGGGCCAAATAGAATTCTAGTTTGCTCTGATTTTTTGTTAATTCTTTCCAATGTTTCCAAAGTAAATCTCTTTTTGTTTTCTCATGATTTGGTTCAGTCTAATTGTGTTGCAGTTTTTTCCCTCTCTCCCCCTTCTCCGTCCCTCTACCCCCACCCCCCCAGCCACCCTGTGCTGTCCTCCTGCAGGCAACGTAACAGACCCTTTGTTTTGGGTCAAAGACATGCCAAACAAAAGGAAGACTTTGTTCTCGTTACTATCTTCTCCTTCCCTGTCTCTCTCTCCTCCTCTCTCTCCTCCCCTCTCTCCTCCCCTCCCTTGTTCCTCCTAGCCAGCAGATGGTTAATGATTCATGGAGAGTGTGCCACACACATGCTTCTGTGAGGGTAGCGTTACTGTGAGGACGTGCAGGCAAAGGGCGATGATCTGTGTGTTTGGTGTGTGTGTGTGTGTGTGTGTCTGTCTGTCTGTGTGGTACGTGCGTGTGAAAGAGAGAGACAGAAACAATGACAGAGAGAGAAAAAGGAGAGAGAGAGAGAGAGACAGAAACAATGACAGAGAGAGAAAAGGGAGAGAGAGAGAGAGACAGAGGGGGAAAGACAAGAGAAAGAGAGACTGGCGGAGTGGTAATTATTGAGTGAAGATGCTACCCAGATAGCATTTCAACAAACAGCTTTTCATTTGGTATCTCTATTTAAACTCTATCTTCCTCAAACAACTTCCTGCTTCTCTCTGTGTTCATCTCCCCCTCTTTTCACACTCAGATTCACATGTACAGGGTTGCAGGTGTGTTTGCAGGGTACAGTGAAACTCTTGTCCTCCGAGCTCCAACACGCAGGACTATGTGAAAAAAAGCAATAAAAGGGGTAATAAAACAACAACAACAACAACAACAATAGAAATAAAAATAGCTCTATATACATCCTAAACTGGGATATGCTTAACACCCCGGCAGTCCTACAATCTAAGCTAGATGCCCTCAATCTCACACAAATCATCAAGGAACCCACCAGGTACAACCCTAAATCTGTAAACAAGGGCACCCTCATAGACGTCATCCTGACCAACTGGCCCTCCAAATACACCTCCGCTGTCTTCAACCAGGATCTCAGCGATCACTGCCTCATTGCCTGTATCCGCTACGGAGCCGCAGTCAAACGACCACCCCTCATCACTGTCAAACGCTCCCTAAAACACTTCTGTGAGCAGGCCTTTCTAATCGACCTGGCCCGGGTATCCTGGAAGGACATTGACCTCATCCCGTCAGTTGAGGATGCCTGGTCATTCTTTAAAAGTAACTTCCTCACCATTTTAGATAAGCATGCTCCGTTCAAAAAATGCAGAACTAAGAACAGATATAGTCCTTGGTTCACTCCAGACCTGACTGCCCTCGACCAGCACAAAAACATCCTGTGGCGGACTGCAATAGCATCGAATAGTCCCCGCGATATACAACTGTTCAGGGAAGTCAGGAACCAATACACGCAGTCAGTCAGGAAAACTAAGGCCAGCTTCTTCAGGCAGAAGTTTGCATCCTGTAGGTCCAACTCCAAAAAGTTCTGGGACACTGTGAAGTCCATGGAGAACAAGAGCACCTCCTCCTAGCTGCCCACTGCACTGAGGCTAGGTAACACGGTCACCACCGATAAATCCATGATTATCGAAAACTTCAACAAGCATTTCTCAACGGCTGGCCATGCCTTCCGCCTGGCTACTCCAACCTCGGCCAACAGCTCCTCCCCCCCCCCGCAGCTACTCGCCCAAGCCTCTCCAGGTTCTCCTTTACCCAAATCCAGATAGCAGATGTTCTGAAAGAGCTGCAAAACCTGGACCCGTACAAATCAGCTGGGCTTGACAATCTGGACCCTCTATTTCTGAAACTATCCGCCGCCATTGTCGCAACCCCTATTACCAGCCTGTTCAACCTCTCTTTCATATCGTCTGAGATCCCCAAGGATTGGAAGGCTGCCGCAGTCATCCCCTCTTCAAAGGGGGAGACACCCTGGACCCAAACTGTTACAGACCTATATCCATCCTGCCCTGCCTATCTAAGGTCTTCGAAAGCCAAGTCAACAAACAGGTCACTGACCATCTCGAATCCCACCGTACCTTCTCCGCTGTGCAATCTGGTTTCCGAGCCGGTCACGGGTGCACCTCAGCCACGCTCAAGGTACTAAACGATATCATAACTGCCATCGATAAAAGACAGTACTGTGCAGCCGTCTTCATCGACCTTGCCAAGGCTTTCGACTCGGTCAATCACCATATTCTTATCGGCAGACTCAGTAGCCTCGGTTTTTCGGATGACTGCCTTGCCTGGTTCACCAATTACTTTTCAGACAGAGTTCAGTGTGTCAAATCGGAGGGCATGCTGTCCGGTCCTCTGGCAGTCTCTATGGGGGTGCCACAGGGTTCAATCCTCGGGCCGACTCTTTTTTCTGCATATATCAATGATGTTGCTCTTGCTGCGGGCGATTCCCTGATCCACCTCTACGCAGACGACACCATTCTATATACTTCCGGCCCGTCCTTGGACACTGTGCTATCTAACCTCCAAATGAGCTTCAATGCCATACAACACTCCTTCCGTGGCCTCCAACTGCTCTTAAACCCTAGTAAAACCAAATGCATGCTTTTCAACCGTTCGCTGCCTGCACCCGTACGCCTGACCAGCATCACCACCCTGGATGGTTCCAACCTTGAATATGTGGACATCTATAAGCACCTAGGTGTCTGGCTAGACTGTAAACTCTCCTTCCAGACTCATATCAAACATCTCCAATCGAAAATCAAATCAAGAGTCGGCTTTCTATTCCGCAACAAAGCCTCCTTCACTCACGCCGCCAAACTTACCCTAGTAAAACTGACTATCCTACCGATCCTCGACTTCGGCGATGTCATCTACAAAATTGCTTCCAACACTCTACTCAGCAAACTGGATGCAGATTATCACAGTGCCATCCGTTTTGTCACTAAAGCACCTTATACCACCCACCACTGCGACTTGTATGCTCTAGTCGGCTGGCCCTCGCTACATATTCGTCGCCAGACCCACTGGCTCCAGGTCATCTACAAGTCCATGCTAGGTAAAGCTCCGCCTTATCTCAGTTCACTGGTCACGATGGCAACACCCATCCGTAGCACGCGCTCCAGCAGGTGTATCTCACTGATCATCCCTAAAGCCAACACCTCATTTGGCCGCCTTTCGTTCCAGTTCTCTGCTGCCTGTGACTGGAACGAATTGCAAAAATCGCTGAAGTTGGAGACTTTTATCTCCCTCACCAACTTCAAACATCTGCTATCTGAGCAGCTAACCGATCGCTGCAGCTGTACATAGTCTATCGGTAAATAGCCCACCCATTTTTACCTACCTCATCCCCATACTGTTTTTATGTATTTACTTTTCTGCTCTTTTGCACACCAATATCTCTACCTGTACATGACCAACTGATCATTTATCACTCCAGTGTTAATCTGCAAAATTGTAATTATTCGCCTACCTCATGCCTTTTGCACACAATGTATATAGACTCCCCCTTTTTTTTCTACTGTGTTATTGACTTGTTAATTGTTTACTCCATGTGTAACTCTGTGTTGTCTGATCACACTGCTATGCTTTATCTTGGCCAGGTCGCAGTTGCAAATGAGAACTTGTTCTCAACTAGCCTACCTGGTTAAATAAAGGTGAAATAAAAAATAATAATAATAATAATAATAATAACAACCGTAGCAGTATGAATAAACACATTTCCATTGGGGTGGGTGAAGGCAGAGTAAATCAATAGATTTTCACTGTACCCTGCAATCACACATGCAACCCTGTACATGTGACTATTAAACACTCTGAATCTCTGAATCTGTCCTGGAGGGCAAGCAGTGGGCCCCCAATGGTGAGTTCGGCTATGGGTTTTACCCTCTGAAGCCCCTTGCAGTCCACGGCCGTGGAGTTGCCGTACCAGGCTATGATGCAGCCTGACAGAATGCACTTGATGGTTCTTCTGTAGAACACTGTGAGAGCCCGAATTTCTTCAGCATCCCGAGGTTGAAGAGTCGCTGTCGTGCCTGTGTGGTTTGACCATTTCAGATCCTCTGAGATGTGTACGCTGAGGAATTTGAAGTTATTGACCTTCTCTTCCCCCTCTCACCACCTTCCTCCTCTCCCCTTCTTCTTCCTCTCCCCCTCTTACCCCTCTCCCCCTCTCGCACTCCTCTCCCCCTTCTCACTCCTCTCCTTCCCTCTCTCTCCTCTCTCCCTCTCTCTCTTCTCTCCCTCTCTCTCTCCTCTCCCCACTCTCCCTCTCTCTTTCCTCTCCGCCCTCTCCCTCTTTACATTCTACCGCCTACTCCTTTTTGTCTCTCTCCATCTTGTTGTCTGTCCTCTCTCCAAATCGAACACCCTTGAGATATTCCACCGCTCCTCTCCTCCTCCTCCTCCTGTTACTAAACCTTCCTCCCTCGCTCACCACTTCTACATCCATACAGTACAAAACACACCCCCAGCAGCTGCCTCAGAAAATACACTTTTCCTAAACAGAAAGCCACCAGGCGACAGTTGTGTTGCGTTGAAAGGAAGTGCAGTCTTTCTCCATCCCCTTCCTTCAGCAGGGACACACAATGCAGGGAAGTGATTAAGAGTGGGTCTACAGCAAAGCCACACTGCTCAGGACAGCCCCATCACAACAATATGAGGGATTCAAGGGAGGGGCCAGGATGCACACACATACGCTGCCACCCTCTACAAATGCACCCACACACAGACACACACAGATGCATGGACGTAAGCATGCACCCACACACACACACACGCACACACATACACTCACACATGGCGTAGGCCAACATCAGCCAGCCAGTCTATTGTGTTTTCCTCTACCTCCTCTGTCTGCCCCTGTCACCTCCCTCCACCCTGCTATAACAACACAATAATCACAGAGAGAGAAGAGTGATGTTCCCCCCACAGCCTGGCCGAGCTCCCAGCTGGATGCACAGACAAAGGGCGGGAGGGAGAGAGGGAGAGGGAGAAGGATTGACATCCAAATCGACCCCAACCTCCAGACCAGCATTTACATTTTTTAAATTTAGCAGACGTGCTTATGCAGAGTTAGTGCACTCATACGGTTACGGTTAGTGCACTCATCTTACGGTAGCTAGGTGAGACAACCACATATCACAGTTGTAGATATCAGACAGGCGTGAGCATTCTTTTGTGTGACTATATTGTACAGACTGAGGGAATTCAATTCCTAGCATTCATATATATGGCTAGGCTACCCTATGCTACACTAGGCCAGACCAGACCAAAACAGACAGGAAATTCCTATCATTTACATACATTGCGAGGCTATGTTGTTTCTGTTCTATGGCGTTTCCCAATGAGGCAGCTGACCTTTCTCTCATTCCACACACTTGTCCAGAGAACACCCAAGGAGGGAAGAGAGGAATTCAAGTTGTATTGAAGAATGAATTCCATGAGACAGTTTGAAGCTGCTCACCATCTGAGCGTCAGAAATAGCACTCTACTACAGCAGATAACAGACGCATACCAAATCTGGAGAGCTCTACTGAGACGCTTAGCTGTGGGATATGTCCCAAATTGCACCTTATTCCCTATGGGCCCTGGTCAAAAGTAGTGCACTCAATAGGGAATATAGTGCCATTTGGGACACTGCCATGATCTGAGGGGCTTTGTTTGTTCTTGTAATTCTAACCTTCTGACTATACATAACGGCAGTCATGGACAGAGAATTGTTGTTGAATAACAGCATGCTAACAGTAGGGCACTTGTGAAATCAAAGCTCTCCATTTGGTCTGAGAACTGAAAACCAAAACCAAATATGTTTTCTTATTAGGACACTGCAGCTGGCAGTTCCGTGTCTGTTTCATAGTTCCTAGTTATCAGTTCAGAGGAACACAGGGGACTTTCCCACTCACAACAGAAGAGACAGAGAAAGGGGACAAAAACCCCATCTGTTCTTGAAATAACCGCTGCTGGTGTAGATCATGGCTTAACATACAGATCCATTGTGTGTACCCATACTCCACAGCCTTGTGATTGTCCATCCCATCACAGACATGTAAACTGCCCTCCTGACAACATATGGCCTCTATGGGGCACTTCCTTATACCAGGGCCTTTTGGGACGCAGACATAGACTCTCCTGAGTCAAGTGGTCCTCCATCCACTGCCATGAAGTGTAGTATGCATGTATGTATAGACCACCTGCTGTGTGTCTGAGCTGAGCTGCCCTGTGTGCCATGACCAGATGACAGTCAAGAGACAGACAGTAGACTATATAGCTAGAGGGCAGAAGAATAAAGGAGAGACTGTACTGACAGTCCACTTACCATGACAGGGCTGCCATTCACTGGTGTGTGTGTGTGTGTGTGTGTGTGTGTGTGTGTGTGTGTGTGTGTGTGTGTGTGTGTGTGTGTGTGTGTGTGTGTGTGTGTGTGTGTGTGTGTGTGTGTGTGTGTGTGTGTGTGTGTGTGTGTGTGTGTGTGCGTGTTTGACTGTTCTTCCATAGGCTGTCAGATACAGGCTCCGTCACTCGATGGACACAAAGACGCTACTTAGCCGCTGTTCTAAACATTATAACCGCTTTCATGTGATTATATTGCATGCATTTAAAACCGTAATTCAGAAAGGAATACATTAAAAAGTATTCATATTCATTTCCAGATAGACTACCCTCTTCGTGGTCCATTGGGATCAGCCACCCCAGGATGCATTGGGATCAGCTATCCCAGGATGCATGCATTCTTCTGAGGAGTAGATTAGACATTCCTCCCTCTGGAGAATCAGTGGCTTTCAACGAGACTGAATATCTCTGCCATGCTTTATTGATTACCCGTAACATTCTTTATACAATGATAATCTCCCTCCAGAATGTGAGATGTCGGCATGTTCAGTAATAAAACACCCTGATGAAGGTCGTTTGACCGGAATGTTGGTAAATAAGATCCATTAATTTGTTGGAAGCATTCAGATTACCAGTGTGCTCGAGTTGTTCTTCTTTATGCCCCGCAGCGGCGGACTGGCCACAGGGCAGTTCCGGCAACTGCTAGATAGGCTGGTCCATTTTTAGCCCAGTGTGCCTGTCAAAACGTAGGGTTTTGCACAAAATGTCCATTATTTGGTAATAATGAAGGTTTTTAAGGGAAAAAATGGTCCGGTGTGTGTGAAATACCCCTTATTTCTGTTACCAGTTCATCCCTGATGCTCAGTGACGAGGGCGGAAACCCTGAACAGGAAAGTGAATGTACTAACTAGAAGGTGACGATCTCTGATCATTCATCCAGCAAGGACCTTTTAACAGAATGCACACACACGCAGCCCTGGACCTGGCTCTCACCACCAAGAGACATGCAAGGGAGAGAGAGAGAGAGAGAGAGCGTTATCTGGTGGGGGCTCAGCCCATTGTGCTACATGACCATGAATGTTGTTTCAGGGTGGAAAACAGCCTCTCTCTCCTCTCCTCTCCTTGCGTGCCCAACATGCCTTCATTGACTAGTTTAATTAGAATATGAATAACTCATGGGTGGCTGAGCTCTCTCTTTTTTCTGTCACTGTCCCTCTGTCTTTCCCTCTCTTTCTTTTCCACTCTCTCTCTTTCTCTCCCTGGCTATCTCTCCGAATCATGTGGTGTGAGAGGGATGGGTTTGGCACAATAATAGCCCTCCTCTCCTCCCCCCTTCCTTCCTCCCTTCCCCTGGCTGTATATGACATGTATGACCATGAGGAAAGTGACCACAAGCTGTTTGATATTATACCATATATAGCCTGAGGTTGAGGATTCAGAGAGGTTTGAAGGGCAGTACATGTTTGAACATATTTCAACCCAAGCATGGTCAGCATGGTCCTATTTTATAGTTTGGTTTTGTAGTGTGATGGACTAAAATCACTTTTGTCCTTTTGAATCATATCCGAGGGAAGCATCCATCGCAGTGACCTCTAAATCTATTGAGTATTGACCCACACATGTGGGAGCTGAGAGAGAGAGAGAGAGAGAGAGAGAGAGACTCATTTGAGTGGTAAGGCAAAAGCAACTGACTGTAGACAAGTTGAGGAGTGGAGTTGGGGGACAGCCAGAAGTCGGACACTGATGTGGTTTTCCTACAGCAAGGCTCAGTGTAACATGGCAGTCTCCAACCCCAAATCACACATCACTTGCAAACTGAAAATATACTGCATGTGTGAACATTGTTCAATCAATTAGTGAGAGAGAGAGGTCACGTTTAGGTGGGTCAAACAAAACACCTTAATGATTGGTTGACAATAGATCCTCCCACAATGCAGGTGATGGCTGCAGGATGAACAGTTTCCACAGTTGCTCTTCACTGTCTTCATCCATCGTCTGTATTGCTCTATTGGCAACCAATCAATTTGGGTGTTTTTGTTTGACGCATGCGAACGTGACCAAAGACATGACTGAAACGGGAACCAATTTTGCTGGAATTCATGTATGCTAGTGCATATGTACAAATGAATGTGATATTTAAGACCCTCTCTCACCAACTGATTGTACAATGTACACATGCACTGAGTGTACAAAACATTAGGAACACTTTCCCATAGACTGACTAGGGGAATCCAGGTGAAAGCTATGATCCCTTATTGATGTCACCTGTTAAATCCACTTCAATCAGTGTAGATGTATGTGTGCAATTCAGAGGGTGAATGGGTTATGGTAGTAGGTGCCAGGGGCACTGGTTTGTGTCAAGAGCTGCAATGCCGCTGGGTTTTTAACGCTCAACAGTTTCCCGTGTCTATCAAGAATGGTCCACCACCCAAAGGACATCCAGCCAACTCAACACACCTGTGGGAAGCTTTGGCCAGTATCCCTGTGGAACGCATTAGAGACCTTGTAAAGGTCATGCCCCGACGAATTGAGGCTGTTCTGAGGGCAAAAGTGGGTGCAACTCAAAATTAGGATGGCGTTCCTAATGTTTTGTGCACTCAGTGTGTGATATGGCGGTTGGAGACATGTTTATTTGGACCTTTTAGAGAAAAACTTTTATAAACGATGACAACTGCCATGTTGCCTTTCTGTTAGAGAACCGCAGAATAGAATGAGAGCCTCATTGACTTGAATGGGTACGCCTCTTCTAGTAACTTTATTACAATGTATTATACAATATTCAAGACAGGTTTATTGTATCATCCTCCTTTCCACTGTGTTAACTGAAATGGATGAAAGGAGAACAGCCCTATACCAGCCAACCAGGACAAAGGCTCTGTGACGACAGTATAGCCTAGCTACTCAGTCCCAGGTTAGTTACCACGGTGATAAATGGCTGATCCGTCACGCGGACAGGAGAAAATTATCTGACGTGGCTCAATGGGATCCAAAGGGCAGTCATTTCAGTTTACTCTGTTTATACTCTCTCTCTCTCCCTCTCTCTCTCTCTACTCCCTCATTCTTTCTATCACTCTCTCTCTCTCTACTCTCTCTCTCTCCCTCTCTCCCATTCTCGACTATCGCTCTACTCTCTTTCATTCTCTCTCTGTACTCTCTTTCTCTCTACTCTCTCTCTCTCTACTCCCTCTCTCTACACTCTCACTCTATCTACTCTCTCTACTCTCTCTCTCTACACTCTCACTCTTTCTACTCTCTATCTACTCTCTGCTCTCTCTAATCTCTCTCTCTATCTACTCTCTACTCTCTTTCCCTCTTTCTACTCTTGCTCTCTCTCTGCTATTCAATTCAATGCAAGGGGCTTTATTGGCATGGGAAACATGTGTTAACATTGCCAAAGCAAGTGAGGTAGATAATATACAAAAGTGAAATAAACATTAAAAATTAACAGTAAACATTACACATACAGAAGTTTCAAAACAATAAAGACTTTACAAATGTCATATTATGTATATATACAGTGTTGCAACGATGTACAAATGGTTAAGGGTACACGGGGGAAAATAAATAAGCATAAATATGGGTTGTATTTACAATGGTGTTTGTTCTTCACTGGTTCTCTCTACTCTCTCTACGCTCTCTCTACGTTATATCTATTCTCTCTAATCTCTCTCTTCTCTCTCTACACTCTCTCTACTCTCTATCTACTATTTACTCTCTCTACTCTCTATCTACTATCTTCTCTCTCTACACTCTCTCTACTCTCTATCTACTATCTATTCTCTCTAATCTCTCTCTTCTCTCTCTACACTCTCTCTACTCTCTATCTGCTCTCTGTACTCTCTCTACTCTCTTTAGTCTCTCTACTCTCGCTCTCTCTCTGATGTCTCTCTACTCTCTATCTACTCTCTCTCTCTACGCTCTCTATCTACTCTCTCTCTCTCTCGCTCTACTCTCTCTGTACTCTCTCTCTACTCTCTATATAATCTCTCTACTCTCGCTCTCTCTACTCTCTCTCTCTATGTTCTATCTTCTCTCTCTACTCTCTATATAATCTCTCTACTCTCTCTCTCTCTCCACTTTCTCTACTCTCTCTCTTCACTTTCTCTACTGTCTCTCTACTCTCTCTACTCTCTCCTCTCCCTCTCTCTACTCTCTATCTACTCTCTCGCTGCTCTCTATCTACTCTCTCTACTCTTTATCTACTCTATCTACTCTCTCTCTGCTCTCTATCTACTCTCTCTACTCTCCCTCTCTCTACTCTCTCTACTCTCTTTCTTCCTCTCTCTTCTCTCTCCACTCTCTCTCTCTAACTACTCTCTCTCTACTCTCTCTCTCTACTCTCGCTCTCTCCACGTTCTATCTATTCTCTCGAATCTCTCTCCTCTCTCTACTCTCTTTCTTCCTCTCTCTCCTCTCTCTGCTCTCTGTCTCATCGCTCTATCAACTCTCTCTCTACATTCTTCTCTCTCTCTACTCTCTACTCTCTCTCTCTACTCAATTCAACTGAAGGGGCTTTATTGGCATGGGAAACATGTGTTAACATTGCCAAAGCAAGTGAGGTAGATAATATACAAAAGTGAAATAAACAATAAAAATTAACAGTATACATTACACATAGAGAAGTTTCAAAACAATAAAGACATTACAAATGTCATATTATGTATATATACAGTGTTGTAACAATGTACAAATGGTTAAAGTACAAAAGGGAAAATAAATAAGCATAAATATGGGTTGTATTTACAATGGTGTTTGTTCTTCACTGGTTGACCTTTTCTGTAGCAACAGGTCACAAATCTTGCTGCTGTGATGGCACACTGTGGGATTTCACCCAGTAGATATGGGAGTTTATCAAAATTGGGTTTGTTTTCAAATTCTTTGTGGATCTGTTTAATATGAAGGAAATATGTGTCTCTAATATGGTCATACATTGGGCAGGAGGTTAGGAAGTGCAGCTCAGTTTCCACCTCATTTTGTGGGCAGTGTGCACATAGCCTGTCTTCTCTTGAAAGACAGGTCTGCCTACGTTGGCCTTTCTCAATAGCAAGGCTATGTTCACTGAGTCTGTACATAGTCAAAGCTTTCCTTAAGTTTGAGTCAGGTATTCTGCCACTGTGTACTCTCTGTTTAGGGTCAAATAGCATTCTAGTTTGCTCTGCTTTTTTTGTTAATTCTTTCCAATGTGTCAAGTAATTCTCTTTTTGTTTTCTCATGATCTGCTTGGGTCTAATTGTGCTGCTTTCCTGGGGCTCTGTGGGGTCTGTTTGTGTTTGTGAACAGAGCCCCAGCACCAGCTTGCTCAGGGGACTCTTCTCCAGGTTCATCTCTCTGTAGGTGATGGCTTTGTTATGGAAGGTTTGGGAATCGCTTTCTATTAGGTGGTTGTAGATTTTCACGGCTCTTTTCTGGATTTTGATAATTAGTGGGTATTCTGCTCTGCATGCATTATTTGGTGTTCTACGTTGTACATGGAGGATATTTTTGCAGAATTCTGCATGCAGAGTCTCAATTTGGTGTTTGTCCCATTTTGTGAAATCTTGGTTGGTGAGCAGACCCCAGACCTCACAACCATAAAGGGCAATGGGCTCTATGACTGATTCAAGTATTTTTAGCCAGATCCTAATTGGTATGTTGAATTTTATATTCCTTTTGATGGCATAGAATGCCCTTCTTGCCTTGTCTCTCAGATCGTTCACAGCTTTGTGGAAGTTACCTGTGGCGCTGATGTTTGGGCCAAGGTATGTATCGTTTTTTGTGTGCTCTAGGGCAATGGTGTCTAGATGGAATTTGTATTTGTGGTCCTGGCGACTGGACCTTTTTATTTTGGTCCCAGGTCTGGCAGAATCTGTGCAGAATATCTAGGTGCTGCTGTAGGCCCTCCTTGGTTGGTGACAGAAGCACCAGATCATCAGCAAACAGTAGACATTTGACTTCAGATTCTAGTAGGGTGAGGCCGGGTGCTGCAGACTTTTCTAGTGCCCGCGCTCTACTCTCTATCTACTCTATCTCAACTCTCTCTCTACTCAATTCAATTCAATGGACTTTATTGACATGGCACGTTCATTATTACTTACAGTACATTGTCAAAGTATACATATCGAAAAATAAAAATAAATAAAAATATATATTTATATATAAATAAATGGTAGGACCAACAGCAATAATAATAGTCGTAGTGGACATGGGATTACCATTAGCAACAACTACAACAACAATATTAATGAGAACAACAATACATTAATTAAAGCAATGGTAGTAGACCAGTGGCAACATGACTGAGAAGACACATGACATGGTATGAAAGACAAAACAAAACAAGATGGGAAATATTATCGACATTACTTTGCACTTTTCACTGGCTGTCCCTCAGGTTGTGGCAGGAGGACACATATTTGGCTGCCAAAAATGCACATTTAGGCTTTTCACCCAATAAATATTTGTTTTTTTCTTAATCATTTATAGTTTCAAATTCTTTGTATTGAATTATAATTTTGGGAAAGAAATATTCTCTTAGGTCTGAGTATTTGTCACAGTGTAATAGGAAATGCAGCTCTGTCTCTACCTCTCCCCTGGAGCAGAGTGAGCACAGCCTGTCCTCTCTGGGCAGCCAGGTTTGTCTGTGATGGTCTCTATAGCCAGACTGTGCTCACTAAGTCTGTACCTAGTCAATGTTTTCCTCAGTTTTCTATCAGTCAAAGTGGTCAAATAGTCTGCCACCATGTACTGTCTGTTTAGAGCCAAATATCATTGAAGTTTAGTCAGTAGTTTTTTGTGGTGTCTTTCCAATAGGTGATATATTTTTCTTTTTGTTGTGTGATGATTTGGTTGGGGCAGATTTTCTGAGTGCTGTCCTGAGGCTCTATGGGGTTGGTTTGGGTTAGTGAACTGAGCCTCAGAACCAGCTGGCTGAGGGGACTCTTCTCTTGTTTCATCTCTTGACATTGTAGAGCTGTGTGATGGAATGTTTTGGGGTCACTTGCTTTTAGATGGTTGTAAAATTTGATGGATATTTTTTCTATTCGAATGAGGAGGGGGTATTGGCCCAATTCTGTTTTTCTTTGCACTTGCAATACAGTCTTGCAAAACTCTGCATGCAGTATTTCGGTTGGATGTTTGTCCCATTTGGTCAATTCATTATTAGAGATTGGAATACCCCATTACTTCGGCGCCGTTACTTCCGGCGCCGACAGAGATGGCCGCCTCGCTTCGCGTTCCTAGGAAATTATGCAGTTTTTTGTTTTTTTACGTGTTATTTCTTACATTAGTACCCCAGGTCATCTTAGATTTCATTACATACAGTCGAGAAGAACTACTGACTATAAGATCAGCGTCAACTCACCATCAGTACGACCAAGAATATGTTTTTCGCGACGCGGATCCTGTCTTCTGCCTTACAAACAGGACAACGGAATGGATCGCATGCAGCGACCCAAAAAAACGACTGCGAAAAAGAGGGAAACGAGGCGGTCTTCTGGTCAGACTCCGGAGACGGGCACACCGTGCACCACTCCCTAGCATTCTTCTTGCCAATGTCCAGTCTCTTGACAACAAGGTTGATGAAATCCGAGCAAGGGTAGCATTCCAGAGGGACATCAGAGACTGTAACGTTCTGTGCTTCACGGAAACATGGCTCACTGGAGAGACGCTATCCGAAGCGGTGCAGCCAACGGGTTACTCCACGCATCGCGCTGACAGAAACAAACACCTTTCTGGTAAGAAGAGTGGCGGGGGCGTATGCCTTATGGCTAACGAGACATGGTGTGATGAAAGAAACATACAGGAACTCAAATCCTTCTGTTCACCTGATTTAGAATTCCTCACAATCAAATGTAGACCGCATTATCTACCAAGAGAATTCTCTTCGATTATAATCACAGCCGTATATATCCCCCCCCAAGCAGACACATCGATGGCTCTGAATGAACTTTATTTAACTCTTTGCAAACTGAAAACCATTTATCCGGAGGCTGCATTCATTGTAGCTGGGGATTTTAACAAGGCTAATCTGAAAACAAGACTCCCTAAATTTTATCAGCATATCGATTGCGCAACCAGGGGTGGAAAAACCTTGGATCATTGTTACTCTAACTTCCGCGACGCATATAAGGCCCTGCCCCGCCCCCCTTTCGGAAAAGCTGACCACGACTCCATTTTACAGAAACTAAAACAAGATGCTCCCACGCTGAGGTATGTCCAACGCTGGTCCGACTAAGCTGACTCCACACTCCAAGACTGCTTCCATCACGTGGACTGGGATATGTTTCGTATTGCGTCAGATAACAACATTGACGAATACGCTGATTCGGTGTGCGAGTTCATTAGAACGTGCGTTGAAGATGTCGTTCCCATAGCAACGATTAAAACTTTCCCTAACCAGAAACCGTGGATTGATGGCAGCATTCGCGTGAAACTGAAAGCGCGAACCACTGCTTTTAATCAGGGCAAGGTGTCTGATAACATGACCGAATACAAACAGTGCAGCTATTCCCTCCGCAAGGCTATCAAACAAGCTAAGCGTCAGTACAGAGACAAAATAGAATCTCAATTCAACGGCTCAGACACAAGAGGCATGTGGCAGGGTCTACAGTCAATCACGGACTACAGGAAGAAATCCAGCCCAGTCACGGACCAGGATGTCTTGCTCCCAGGCAGACTAAATAACTTTTTTGCCCGCTTTGAGGACAATACAGTGCCACTGACACGGCCTGCAACGAAAACATGCGGTTTCACTTCAGCCGAGGTGAGTATGACATTTAAACGTGTTAACCCTCGCAAGGCTGCAAGCCCAGACGGCATCCCCAGCCGCGCCCCCAGAGCATGCGCAGACCAGGTGGCCGGTGTGTTTATGGACATATTCAATCAATCCCTATACCAGTCTGCTGTTCCCACATGCTTCAAGAGGGCCACCATTGTTCCTGTTCCCAAGAAAGCTAAGGTAACTGAGCTAAACGACTACCGCCCTGTAGCACTCACTTCCGTCATCATGAAGTGCTTTGAGAGACTAGTCAAGGACCATATCACCTCCACCCTACCTAACACCCTAGACCCACTCCAATTTGCTTACCGCCCAAATAGGTCCACAGACGATGCAATCTCAACCACACTGCACACTGCCCTAACCCATCTGGACAAGAGGAATACCTATGTGAGAATGCTGTTCATCGACTACAGCTCGGCATTCAACACCATAGTACCCTCCAAGCTCGTCATCAAGCTCGAGACCCTGGGTCTCGACCCCGCCCTGTGCAACTGGGTACTGGACTTCCTGACGGGCCGCCCCCAGGTGGTGAGGGTAGGCAACAACATCTCCTCCCCGCTGATCCTCAACACTGGGGCCCCACAAGGGTGCGTTCTGAGCCCTCTCCTGTACTCCCTGTTCACCCACGACTGCGTGGCCACGCACGCCTCCAACTCAATCATCAAGTTTGCGGACGACACAACAGTGGTAGGCTTGATTACCAACAATGACGAGACGGCCTACAGGGAGGAGGTGAGGGCCCTCGGAGTGTGGTGTCAGGAAAATAACCTCACACTCAACGTCAACAAAACTAAGATTGTGGACTTCAGGAAACAGCAGAGGGAACACCCCCCTATCCACATCGATGGAACAGTAGTGGAGAGGGTAGCAAGTTTTAAGTTCCTCGGCATACACATCACAGACAAACTGAATTGGTCCACTCACACAGACAGCATCGTGAAGAGGAGGCTGAAGAAATTCGGCTTGTCACCAAAAGCACTCACAAACTTCTACAGATGCACAATCGAGAGCATCCTGGCGGGCTGTATCACCGCCTGGTACGGCAACTGCTCCGCCCTAAACCGTAAGGCTCTCCAGAGGGTAGTGAGGTCTGCACAACGCATCACCGGGGGCAAACTACCTGCCCTCCAGGACACCTACACCACCCGATGTTACAGGAAAGCCATAAAGATCATCAAGGACATCAACCACCCGAGCCACTGCCTGTTCACCCCGCTATCATCCAGAAGGCGAGGTCAGTACAGGTGCATCAAAGCTGGGACCGAGAGACTGAAAAACAGCTTCTATCTCAAGGCCATCAGACTGTTAAACAGCCACCACTAACATTGAGTGGCTGCTGCCAACACACTGACACTGACTCAACTCCAGCCACTTTAATAATGGGAATTGATGGGAAATGATGTAAATATATCACTAGCCACTTTAAACAATGCTACGTTATATAATGTTACTTACCCTACATTATTCATCTCATATGCATACGTATATACTGTACTCTATATCATCGACTGCATCCTTATGTAATACATGTATCACTAGCCACTTTAACTATGCCACTTTGTTTACATACTCATCTCATATGTATATACTGTACTCGATACCATCTACTGTATCTTGCCTATGCTGCTCTGTACCATCACTCATTCATATATCCTTATGTACATATTCTTTATCCCCTTACACTGTGTATAAGACAGTAGTTTAGGAATTGTTAGTTAGATTACTTGTTGGTTATTACTGCATTGTCGGAACTAGAAGCACAAGCATTTCGCTACACTCGCATTAACATCTGCTAACCATGTGTATGTGACAAATAAAATTTGATTTGATTTGATTTACTTTACTGCCATATAGAGCAATTGGTTCTATAACTGATTGAAACATTTTAAGCCAGATTCTAATTGGAATTTCGATTTTGATGTTCCTTTTAATGGAATAGAATGCTCTTCTTGCTTTGTCTCTCAGCTCATTCACAGCCATGTGAAAGCTACCTGTGTTGCTGATATTTAGTCCTAGATATGTGTAGTTTTAGGTGTGTTCTAATAGAACTGTGTCCAAATAGAATTTATATTTGTCATCCTTATTACCAGACCTTTTTTGGAATATCATTATATATATATTTTTAGGTTAACGGTCAGAGCCCAGGTCTGACAGAACCTGTGAAGATGATCTAGGTGTTGCTGTAACCTCTCTTTAGTGGGAGACAGCAGCACCAGGTCATCTGCGTACAGCAGACACTTGATTTCAGTGTTGTGTAGGGTGATACCAGGTGCTGCCGATTCTTCTAATGTTTTTGCCAATTCATTAATGTAGATGTTAAATAGTGTTGGACTTATTGGGCAGCCTTATTTCACTCCCCGTTCCTGAGAGGAGAAGTCTGTTTGCTTGTTGCCCATTTTAACCGCACATTTTTTTTAGTGTACATTGATTTAATAAAAT
Source organism: Oncorhynchus nerka (assembly GCF_034236695.1). Taxonomy (NCBI): domain Eukaryota; kingdom Metazoa; phylum Chordata; class Actinopteri; order Salmoniformes; family Salmonidae; genus Oncorhynchus; species Oncorhynchus nerka. The sequence continues at coordinate 72,261,756 of NC_088399.1, forward strand.
CATGTGTTTTCCCTCCAATACCACTTTCTATTAGTTTATAAAAAAATACCTTTGTGCCAAATTGAATCAAATGCTTTTTTGAAATCTACAAAACACGAGTAGATTTTGCCTTTGTTTTGGTTTACTTGTTTATCAATTAGAGTGTGGAGGGTGTCAATGTGTCTGTTTTACAATAATTTTTTAGAAATCCAATCTGGCTTCTGCTCAGGACGTTGTGTTCGTCAAGGAAATCATGTAGTCTGCTATTTATAATACTGTAGAGAATTTCCCCCAAGTTGCTGTTAATGCAAATTCCTCTGTAATTATTTGGGTCAAATTTGTCTCCATTTTTATAGATTGGTGTGATCAATCCCTGGTTCCAAATACCGGGGAAAATACCTGCAGTGAGGATAATGTTGAAGAGTTTGAGTATAGCCAATTTGAATTTGTGGTCTGTATATTTGATCATTTCATTTAAAATACCATCAGCACCACAGGCCTTTTTGGGTTGGAGAGTGCATAGTTTTCCCAATAATTATTCTTCTGTAATTTGGGTATCCACAGGATTCTCATAGTCTTTGACTGCTGATTCAAGGATTTGTCATTTGTCTTGTATATCCTTTTGTTCTGGGCTCTTTGTTATATTGCTGTAGAGGTTTGCAAAGTGATTTCTCCACATATCCCCATTTTGTATAGCCAATTCCTCATGATGAGGTTTGTTTCATTTATTCCAATTCTCCCAGAAATGGTTTGATTCTATGGATTCCTCAATTCCATCCAGCTGATTTCTAATATGCTGTTCCTTTTTTGTTCTTGTGGTGTGTTTGTATTGCTTCAGTGTTTCCACATATTGAAGGCGTATATTTTTGTTGTCTGGTTCTCTGTGTTTTTGATTAGATATATTTCTCAATGACTTTCTTAGATTTTTGCAATCATTATCAAACCATTTTTCATTATCTGTTATTTCTGGTTTGCTCTTATGCTTCTTTAAATTAGCCAAGGAGGGTAATTTGTAAAATATAAAGTTTATGTTCCAAACAGCCAAATTTACACTTTCATGGCTACTAAATGCTTTTTGGTAGATGTCTGTTCTGTTTGCACTCCATCTATAGGCCTGTTTTGTACCATGTAAATGATTGGGCCGTGATGCTTCATGGTTGGGTTCTGCTCTTCTCAGACACAGTGATTTTACTGTGGTCCGAGAGAGGTGTTAGTGGGCTGACTGTGAAGGCTCTGAGAGACTCTGGGTTTAGGTAGGTGAGGAAGTAGTCTACAGTGCTGCTGCCAAGTGCTGCTGCCAATGTAACAGTATAGTTCTCCTCGCCCCAATCTGGGCTCAAACCAGGGACCCTCTGCACACATCAACCACAGTCACTCACGAAGCATCGTTACCCATCGCGCCACAAAAGCCACGGCTACTCTCTCTCTCTACTATCTCGCTCTCTACTCTCTCTCTACTGTCTATATAATATCTCTACTCTATCTCTGCATTTTACCTACTCTCTATCTACTCTCTCTCTACCCTATATCTACTCTTTCCACTCTTTCTCTCGCCCTACTCTCTCTACTCTCGCTCTCTCACTTTACTCTCTCTCTACTCTCTCTAAACTTTCTCTACCCTCTCTCTACTCTCTGTCTCTACACTCTACTCTCTGTCTACTGTCTAATTACTCTCTCTCTATTCTCTCTCTACTCTCGATCTACTCTCTTCTCTCTCTACTCTCTCTCTACTCTCTCTCTGCCTCTACTCTCTCTCCACTCTCACTCTACTCTCTCTACTCTCTCTCTGCTCTCTCTCTACTCTCTATAAAATGTCTCTACTCCCTATCTACTCTATCTATTCTCTCTCTACTCTCTCTGCTCTCTCTACTCTCTCTCTCCACTTTGTCAACTCTCTCTCTCTCTACTCTCTCTACTCTCTCTCTACCCTCTCTCTACTATCTACTCTCTCTACTCTATCTCTGCTCTCTATCTACTCTCTCTCTACTCTCTCTCTTGCTCTACTCTCTCTCTACTCTCTAATTACTCTCTCTCTCCCTCTACTCTCTCTATATCTACTCTCTCTCCTCTCTCTACTCTCTCTGTACTCTCTATATAATCTCTCTACTCTCTATCTACTCTCTCTACTCTCTCTCTGCTCTCTCTACTCAATTTTCTCAATTTCAATTCAATTCGCTTTATTGGCATGACGTAACAATGTACATATTGCCAAAGCTTATTTTGGATATTTACAATATAAAAATAAATAAAAAATGAGAATCAAAATTGTCAACGGGACAACAGTAACAACAATAACCAAGGGTCAAAATAACCATCCATTCAACAATAACAATAAGCATACAGTAGAGGACATGTGCAGGTTGATTGGTCTGTCAGACACTGTCCCTCATCTTATGGCAGGCAGCAATGTAGTGCGCTGCCCACCCACAGCTCTCTGCGTCCTCCCCCAACAGGACGGGTAGCCTATCCTCATCAGAGAGGTCTTTGAAACCTTGAATAAGGGTTTCAAATTTAGGAAAATGACACTCTCTAATTGTTTTATATTTTTGACATTTTGTCAGGAAATGCAGCTCCGTCTCAGGTTCTGCTGTTGTGCCGTGGTTGCACAGCCTTTCCTCTACAGGGAGCCAGGTTTTCCTGTGTCTAGCCTTCTCAATGGCAAGGCTGTGCTCACTGAGCCTGTACTTTGTCAAGGTTTTTCTAAGGTTTTGATCAGTAACCGTGGTCAAATATTTAGCCACGGTGTACTGTCGATTTAGGGCCAGATAGCACTACATTTTGCTTTGTGCTTGTGTTTGTGTTTCCCAATAAGCAATATAGTTTTGTTTTGACTGTGTTGTAATTTGGTTTATCCTGATTGATTGGATGTTCTGGTCCTGAAGCTTCAGTGCATTAGAAGAACAGGTTTGTGAACTCAGCCCCAGGACCAGCTGGATGAGGGGACTCTTTTCTTTGCTCAGCTCTTGGCATTGCAGGGCTTGGTAATGATATGAGAGGGGGTCACTGTATTTTAGATGTTTCCAAAACTTAATTGCTCTTTTTTGAGTTTTTATTATTAGTGGATATTGGCCTAATTCTGCCCTGCATACATTGTTTGTAGTTTTCCTCTGGAAAAGTAGGAAAATCTTACAGAACTCTGCATGCAGGGTTTCAATGGGGTGTTTGTCCCATTTGTTTTGTAAGTGGACCCCACACCTCCTTGCCATAAAGTGCAATTGGTTCAATAACATATTCAATTAGTTTTAGCCAAATTTGAATAGCTATTTCAATTTGAATTTGCTTTTTAATGGCATAGAATGCCCTGCGTGCTTTCTCTCTCAGCTCATTCACTGCCTCATTAATTAAGGTGTCCAGTTGAGCTTATTTTAAACCTAAGAAATTGTAGTGTGTACAGTATTCTATATATTTTGTACGAATTGAGAACTTTGGTCTAATTCCCTGAGATCTGGATCTTCTCTGGAAAATCATTATTTTAGTCTTTTGGGGTTTACTGCCAGGGCCCACTACTGCTCTAGCAGGTCCAGGCTCTGCTGTAGGCCATGTGCTGTGTGTGACAGCAGGCATAGGTCATCTGCGAAGAGTAGGCATTTAACTTCTGAATTGTGGAGACTAACACCAGGAGCTGAGGATTTTTCTAGAATAGTGGCCAATTCGTTAATGTACATTTTGAAGAGTGCAGGGCTCAGATTACAACCCTGGCGAAGGCCCCGCCCCTGGTTAAAGAATTCTGTTCTTTTCCTATTGCCAGTAAACATTGATTTAATTATGTCATATGTTTTACTGCCTACACCACTTTCAATAACTTTTACTCTCTCTCTCCACTTTTTCTACTCTCTCTACTCTCTCCACTCTCACTCTACCCTCTCTACTATCTCTCTGCTCACTCTAAAATCTCACTCTCTACTCTTTCTACTCTCTCTACTCTCTATCTACTCTCTCTACTTTCTTCTACTGTCTATATAATCTCTCTACTCTCTGCTCTCTCTCCACTCTCTACTTTCTCTACTCTCTATCTACTCTCTACTCTCTCTCTACTCTAACTACTCTCTTCTACTGTCTATATAATCTCTCTACTCTCTCTCTACTCTCTGTCTACTCTCTCTACACTCTCTCTCTACTCTCCCTCTCTCGACTCTCTTTCTTTCTCTCTCTATCTCTACACTCTCTCTGCTCTCTCTACTCTTTCTCTACACACTAAGTCTCTCTACTCTCTCTCCCTCTCTCTAGTCTCTTTATTTCTCTCTTTCTGTACTTCCTCTCATCTCTCTACTCTCTTTCTCTCTACTCCCTCTCTACTCTCTCTTCTATTTCTCTCTATTTCTCTCTCTCTTCTCTACTCTCTACCCTCTCTACTCTGCTCTCTCTCTGATCTCTCTACTCGCTCTTTGCTCTCTCTCCCTCTACTCTATATCTAATCTCTCTACTCTCTCTCTCTCTCTCTCTCTCTCTCTCTCTCTCTCTCTCTCTCTCTGTGTGCCACAAAGGTGGCTTGCTTCATCAGGTTATTGCCAGTGCATTGGCCTCACAACACAAAGTGCATATATACCTACCTTACATACCAGGCTGATACAAAGCAATGTATTTAATTCAGAGAAATTGTCACTTATTTTAGTCATTTCGTCAAGTGTTCTTACTGGTGGTTTTCCAACAGGTTTTTTCTTCTCCCATGAGCATTTGAGATCCTTTTTCTCCCACGTTTTATTCAGACCCCCCCACACACACACACACACACACACATAAACACACAATAAGGAGCTAGCTAGCGGTGGCAAGGGAAGTGCCACTCTGCCTCCCATCCTGTTGTGTCACCACACGCCTTTAAATTATTCAGCACCACTCAAATATTGATATGGAAATCAACACTGAGTGGACTGACAGGGACCAGGGAGGAGGGGAGAATGAGAGGAGAGAGAAAGAGAGGAGGGACAAGATCATTTCTATCTATGTTTTTACCTCTTTTTATCTCTGTTCTCTGCACTCACCCATCTCTTTTCTCCACTCACTGCTCCAGTTGATTGAAGGCTTTTTCATGATGCCAACCCTTCATCTTTATTAGACTTTTATTTGACTTGGTGTAACGTGGAGAAAGAATGATAAAATAACATTGGCACCAACAGCAGGGCTTATCGTACACCACAGTAACATGTGCCCTTCACAATATTGATTCCTCTGTCTGTGTGATTTCACGAACAGGCTTACCTTAACACACCTTAGCTCTGATCAAGTTATCCACATAAACACTGCAATGCAATTATCCCCTCTTCCAAGGTAGATGACTTTCTCTTGCAGTACACCTGAACAGTATATAGATTGGACAGAATATCAATACCGGAATGTGTTTGAATGGGAGTCTGTGTTATTTTTAATCTGTTTGGTCCAACTTTATAAGGCATTATAGAACATTCATAAGCACTACATAGATGCCCTCCATAGATGCCCTACATATATTCTACATAGATGCAACATATATGCCCTACATAGATGCTACATAGAGCCCCTACATAGATGTTCTACATAGATGATACTTAGATGATGCATAGATGCCCTACATAGATGCTCTACATAGATGATACTTAGATGATGCATAGATGCCCTACATAGATTCCTTACATAGACGATACATAGATGACACATAGATGCCCTAAATAGATGCCCTACATAGACGATACATAGATGACACATAGATGCCCTCCATAGATGCCCTCCATAGATTATACATAGATACAACATAGATGCCCTACATAGATGCTCTATATAGATGATACATAGATGATGCATAGATGCCCTACATAGACGATACATAGATGACACATATATGCCCTAAATAGATGACCTACATAGATGCCCTCCATATATTCTACATAGATGCAACATAGATGCCCTACATAGATGCTCTACATAGATGATACTTATATGATACATAGATGATGCATAGACGCCCTACATAGATGACCTACAGAGATGCCCTACATAGATGCCCTAAATAGGCGCTACATAGATGCATACATAGATGCTACATAGATGCCCTACATATATGCCATATAAATGCACTACATAGATGCTACATAGATGCCCTACATAGATGCCCTACATAGATGATACAAAGATGCCCTACATAGATGCCGTACATATATTCTACATAGACGCCCTACATAGATGAAACATAGATGCTACATATATGCCCTACATATATGCCATATAAATGCACTACATAGATGCTACATAGATGCCCTACATAGATGCCCTACATAGATGATACAAAGATGCCCTACATAGATGCCGAACCTACTGAAAACCTATATTTACTATGATCATAAATAACGGCTCTGTCAGTACATAGATGAAACATAGATGCTACATATATGCCCTACATATATGCTACATAGACGCTAAATAGATGATACATCAATGCTACATAGATTCCCTACATAAATGCCCTGCATAGCTGCCACATTAATGATACATATATGAGAAATAAATGCCCTACACGGATGCTACATAGATGCCCTACATAGATGCTACATAGATGCCCAACATGTATGCTACATAGAAAATACATATATTCCCTACATAGGTACTACATAGATGCCCTACATAGATGCTACAAAGATGCCCTACATAGATGGTACATATATGCCCTACATACATTACCTACATAGATGCTACATTTATGCTACATAGATGATACATAGATGCCCTACATAGATGCTATAAAAATGCCCTACATAGATTCTACAGTAGATGCTACATAGATGCTACATAATGCAAATATTCTACATTTTACTAAGGCATTATGAAATGCCGCACAACGCTTCCTGGTGTATGATACAATGATAAGCTGAAAATAAGCTGTCAGATGCCCTAAACATTTTTCCCATATTCAACATAGATCTTCATACAAATCATGATGCCCTACAAAGATGCTACCATATATTCAACTGGGCAATGTCATAGATCCTCATCCACAGATATGCCCTTTTCACAAGCTAGATGCTGGACAACTATATTGTTTCTGCTCAGACTCACATAAAAAGATGCTTTTTTCTGGGCACATAGATGCTACCCCCTCCGTAAATATTTATCTCTTCTGCCCTGGCCTTGACATATATTCTACATAGATCCTACATAGATGCTAATGTCATTATATTCCACATAGATTTTCTACTTCGTGAACATATACTCCGACTCCCACCTTGTTTGAAGGTAGCCACCTATTTTTGTGGTTAGAATTTTACTGTGTTTGTTCTTAACTGACAGCCTTGCGTAGTTAAATGTAGGTTAAAAAATCTGCGGGCTGCCGGCTTGCTGCCCTTCTACAAGATCATATTTCTACCTAGATGCCCTACATAGATGCTACATAGATGCTACATAGATGCTACATAGATTCCCTACATAGATGCTACATATATTCAACATAGATCCGACATAGATGCCCTACATAGAAGCTACATAGATGCTACATAGATTCTTCATAGATGCTACATAGATGATACATAGATGATATGTAGATGATACATAGATGTTACATAGATGCCCTACATAGATACCCAACATAGATTCTACATAAATGCTACATAGATGATAGATGTTACAAGGATACCCTACATAAATGCACTACATAGATGCACAACATAGATTCCCTACATAGATTCTATATAAATGCCCTAAATAGATGCTACATAAATGCCCTACAAATATTCAACATAGATACCCTACATAGATGCTAGATAGATGCCACATATAGTCTACATAGATCCTACATAGATGCCCTACATAGATGCTAATATATATTTTACATAGATGATACATATAAGCCCAACATAGATGCTACACAAATGCCCTACATAGATGCTACATAGATGGCCTACACAGATGCTACGTAGATGCCCTACATATATTCTACATAGATGCCCTACATAAATGCAACATAGATGATACATATATGCTACAAAGATGCCCTACATAAAAGCCCTACATAGATGCTACATAGATGCCCTACATATATTCAACATAGATCCTACATAGATGCCTCACATATATGCAACATAGATGCCCTACATAGATGCCACATAGATGCCCTACATAGATGCTCTACATACATGATACTTAGATGATACATAGATGATGCATAGATGCCCTACATAGATGCCATACAAAGACGATACATAGATGACACATAGATGCCCTACATAGATGATACAGACATGCCCTACATAGATGCCCTAAATAGACGCTACATAGATGCCCTACATATATGCTACATAGATACACTACATAGATGATGCAAAGATGCCCTACATAGACGATACATATATGCCCGACATATATGCTACATAGATGCCCTACATAGATGCTACGTAGATGCCCTACATATATTCTACATAGATGCCCTACATAGATGCTACATAGATGCTACATAGATTCTTCATATTCTAGATAGATAGATAGATAGGTAGGTCAAAGGTGGACCTGTGAATTCCTCCACTCCCTCTCTACGTCTGCCTGGCCTCCGTGCAGTCTGCACTGAAAGCAGGCCAAAGGAGAATCACTTACATCACTCTATCAAGCACCCTCGTTAGCCTGTACTCAATTGTGTCTCAAAGTCTTGCCCCTGAACTATACAGTCTACCATTAAACGCAGTCAAACGGGCCAAAGGAGAATCATTCACTCACTCATTCTGTATTCATGTTCTGTGCCAAACAGTGCGTCTCCACCTACTCTCCTACTCTCCTTGCCTCAGCCAGGCATGTCCAGTTCCTCTGCACGTGTGGATGTGTTTAACTATACTTGTGGGGACCAGAAGTCCCCACAAGAATAGTAAATTAATTTGTTGGTCCCCACAAGGTCAAATGCTATTTCTATGGGGTTTAGAGTTAATGTTAGAATTAGTGTTAGGGTTAGGAGCTAGGGTTAGAATTATGTTTAGGGTTAGGAGCTAGGGTTAGTTTTAGGGTTAGGAGCTAGGGTTAGAATTAGCTTTAGGGTTGGGAGCTAGGGTTAGAATTAGCTTTAGGGTTGGGAGCTAGGGTTAGAATTAGGTTTAGGGTTAGGAGCTAGGGTTAGTTTTAGGGTTAGGAGCTAGGGTTAGAATTAAGTTTAGGGTTGGGAGCTAGGGTTAGTTTTAGGGTTAGGAGCTAGGGTTAGGTTTAGGGTTAGGATTAAAGTTAGGTTTTCGTGTTAAGGTTAGGGTTAAGGTTAGGGTTTGTGTACGGGTTAGGGATAGGGGTTAGGGAAAATAGGATTTTGAATGGGACTTAATTGTTTGGCCCCACAAGGTTAGTTGTACAAGACTGTGTGTGTGTGTGTGTGTGTGTGTGTGTGTGTGTGTGTGTGTGTGTGTGTGTGTGTGTGTGTGTGTGTGTGTGTGTGTGTGTGTGTCTGTGTCTGTGTCTGTGTCTGTGTGTGTGTGTGTGTGTGTGTGTGTGTGTGTGTGTGTGTGTGCTCTGTATTGTTACATAAACCTCTGTTAATTTGTCTGGTTTCTTTGTCCTGCTGTCCTCCTGGCAGAGTTGGTCTATGTCTTTCTGCTATGAGAACAAACAGGCAGCAGCAGATTTGGTCTGTGTCTCTCTGCTATGAGAACAAACAGGCAGCAGAGTTGGTCTGTGTCTCTCTGCTGTGAGAACAAACAGGCAGCAGCAGAGTTGGTCTGGGTCTTTCTGCTATGAGAACAAACAGGCAGCAGCAGAGTTGGTCTGTGTCTTTCTGCTGTGAGAACAAACAGGCAGCAGCAGAGTTGGTCTGTGTCTCTCTGCTGTGGGAACAAACAGGCAGCAGCAGAGTTGGTCTGAGTCTTTCTGCTGTGAGAACAAACGAGCAGCAGCAGAGTTGGTCTGTGTCTCTCTGCTGTGGGAACAAACAGGCAGCAGCAGAGTTGGTCTGTGTCTCTCTGCTGTGGGAACAAACAGGCAGCAGCAGAGTTGGTCTGTGTCTCTCTGCTGTGGGAACAAACAGGCAGCAGCAGAGTTGGTCTGAGTCTTTCTGCTGTGAGAACAAACGAGCAGCAGCAGCAGGCAGAGCAGAGTTGGTCTGTGTCTCTCTGCTGTGGAACAAACAGAACAAACAGGCAGAACAGCAGAGTTGGTCTGTGTCTCTCTGCTGTGGACAAACAGGCAGCAGCAGAGTTGGTCTGTGTCTCTCTGCTGTGGGCAAAAAAACAAACAGGCAGCAGCAGAGTTGGTCTGTGTCTCTCTGCTGTTGGGAACAAACAGGCAGCAGCAGAGTTGGTCTGTTGGTCTGTGTCTCTGCTGTGGGAACAAACAGGCAGCAGCAGAGTTGGTCTGTGTCTCTCTGCTGTGGGAACAAACAGGCAGCAGCAGAGTTGGTCTGTGTCTCTCTGCTATGAGAACAAACAGGCAGCAGCAGAGTTGGTCTGTGTCTCTCTGCTGTGGGAACAAACAGGCAGCAGCAGAGTTGGTCTGTGTCTCTCTGCTGTGGGAACAAACAGGCAGCAGCAGAGTTGGTCTGTGTCTCTCTGCTGTGGGAAAAAACAGGCAGCAGCAGAGTTGGTCTGTGTCTCTCTGCTGTGGGAACAAACAGGCAGCAGCAGAGTTGGTCTGTGTCTCTCTGCTGTGGGAACAAACAGGCAGCAGCAGAGTTGGTCTGTGTCTCTCTGCTATGAGAACAAACAGGCAGCAGCAGAGTTGGTCTGTGTCTCTCTGCTGTGGGAACAAACAGGCAGCAGAAAGGAGAGGACTGTGTGATCCAATCGGGTTTCGATTGGATAAGTGCTTACATAATCATTCTGTCTGTCTGGATTATGAAAAGATGACTCTTGACAGAAATTAGTGTGTGTGTATGTCTGTGTATGCGCGAGCGTTCGTGTGACATTTGTTTGTTTTGGTTGAACAGGTTAACACAGAATTTCAGGAATATTTGGCATGGAAACTAGCCAGGGAATGTTTTGGGGTTGTGTTCTGTCAGGGATGGTTGTTGTAATATATTGTCTCCCTAAGAACCTGCATTGTCCAGCCCTTCTCCTCCTCCCAGTCCATACACCAACCTGTTTACTGTCAAATATATGGTTATTTTCAGAAGTTTGACATTCAATATACATGCATCTTCTATTGCAGAAATGAGTTGATCAGAATTTCAAATGGTTTGATCAAATGGCCTTCAAACATAGCATCAAATCCAACACCATCAAATCTCTCTTTAACTCCTGTGACCCTAGAGGATATGCTTTGCCAGGGTATTGTGTTGGGCCCAGACCTATACTAATGGTGTGTGAAACAGTCATCTGCAGTTAGATTGAGTTGTCTTTGTTCTGTCTCTGACACATATCCCTCTATCCCTCCCTCCCTCCTTCCCTCTATCCTACCCCCTCTCATTGTTTTCCTTAACTACCCCTGTACAGGATTAGTCCACAGTGTGTGTTGTGGGGAAAGGACTACTGGTCATTTGGAAAGGGAGGTGGCTGATACGCACAGCACTGACTGGTGGTTTGATGTCCCTCATTACACTTTGTTGTTTGTTTGTGTGCGTATGTGTGTGTGTGTGCGTATGTGTGCGTATGTGTGTGTGTGTGTGTGTGTGTGTTTGTGTGCGTATGTGTGTGTGTGTGCGTATGTGTGTGTGTGTGTGTGTGTGTTTGTGTGCGTATGTGTGTGTGTGTGTGTGTGTGTGTGTGTGTGTGTGTGTGTGTGTGTGTGTGTGTGTGTGTGTGTGTGTGTGTGTGTGTGTGTGTGTGTGTGTGTGTGTGTGTGTGTGTGTGTGTGTGTGTGTGTGTGTGTGTGTGTGTGCGAATGTGTGTGTGTTGTAGTCAACAACAGTTACAGCCTGACAACAATGCAATCAGGAAAAAACAAAAGGCCAATGAGGCTTTACCTTCTAATGCATTGCAAATCTCAGGCTCTTTAACAGCTTCTAACCCCAAGCCGTAAGACTGCTATACAATTAATCAAATGGCCACGCAGACTATTTGCATTTTTTTTACACTGCTGCTACTCGCTGTTTATTATCTATGCATAGTCACTTTACCCCTACCTACATGTACAAATTATCTCAATTACCTCGACTAACCTGTACCCCCGCACATTGACTCCTTACCAGTACCCCTTGTATATAGCCTCGTTATTGTTATTTTATTGTGTTACTTTTTTTTACTTTAGTTTATTTAGTAACTCTATTTTCTTAAAACTGCACTGTTGGTTAAGGGCTCGTAAGCAAGCATTTCACTGTAAAGTTGAATTCAGCGCATGTGATAAATAGCAGTATCTCATTGAATCACTGTGTTCTATTCTGTTGCCCTGCCCTTTGCTCTAAAGGAATCCGACCCAAAGCCCTGTACTCTACTGTCCACTGACCCTCCCCCTGATCCTGTTGCTTAACACGTCTGACACAGCAGTCGAAGGCAACAGTCACGTCGTGTTATCCATGACACAGGCCTGTCCGTCACACTGTTGCCGTGACACTGTCGCTGTGGCACCCGCCCCGTTTTAATGTTAGTAAGTGTGTGTGTGTTTGTGTGTGTGTGTGTGTGTTACTTTGCTATAGAGTTACACATGGCCGGTCAGCCCGGCCCGGTCATGGGAAGACCAGCAGTCAGACTACTGCTGCTGCCCACATAGTTGTCTTTGTATGAGAACATACAGGGCATTATAAATAGGAGAGACACTAGCTGGGCAACATCTGAATTGGATCCTGTGTGTCCACCTAAGGGGGTATTCAATGTAAGCAAACTTTACCATTGAGCCCTTTGAGGACAGTGGAAATCCCCCTAGCTGAGTTGTCATGTAATAATGTACCAGTTAGCTATCTACTTTGAAGTAAAGTCTTATATTTACCTTTACAATTGAGTCATTTAGCAGAGACTCTTATCCAGAGTGACTTACAGGAGCAAATAGGGTTGAGTGCCTTGCTCATGGGCACATCGATAGATTTTTCACCTGAACCAACCACCTTTCGGTTACTGGCCCAACGCTCTTAACTGCTAGGCCACCTGGTTATGTCAGAGCAGCTTGGTGTTTCAAATCCTTACCATTCCTGTGTGTAGACGTGTTTTCTTAATATTATATTTAATGATGGCCTATAATTCTGTATTAGACTAATTCATGATATGCATTAAACATATGTTACACAGTATCTCCATGCGGAGAGAAAAACAACAACAAATGTTTATACATTTATTTTATTTGTAAAAATTCTAGTTTTCAACTACATAATTTTTTGGCAGTAGTTTATATCATTAATTTCCACAGTAATGTAAAGACAAGCTGGCATTTGCTGTGTGACTTTTGCTGCCTTGTCACAGCTAAGCCTTGCATTGATTAGTGCTGAGTGGTGAGCACAGCACAGCACAGCCAAGCTGCTTGTGTGTGTGTGTGTGTGTGTGTGTGTGTGTGTGTGTGTGTGTGTGTGTGTGTGTGTGTGTGTGTGTGTGTGTGTGTGTGTGTGTGTGTGTGTGTGTGTGTGTGTGTGTGTGTGTGTGTGTGTGTGTGTGTGTGTGTGTGTGTGTGTGTGTGTGTGTGTGTGTGTGTGTACGCGCATGGCTTCATTAGGCCACTGGCGGCATATGTCCATGGCTTGTGTGGCTATGCATGAGGCATCACCACAGTGTAATTGTTGTGTAGTGAGGCTCAATTGTGGTTTGACAATGACTGTGTCACAGCCTTTTGTTTGTCAAGGAGAGAGAAGGAAAAGCCCCAAACCAAGCCTGACTCTTCAGGAGCAGAGCAGAGACGTGTCAATGGGTACACCACACTTCACTAATGAATTAAGAGAGAGACAGAGGGGAGAGAAAGTGAGACAGAGAGAGAGAATGAGAGACAAAGAAAAAGAGAGACGGAGAGAGAGACAAAGAGGGAGAGAGAGGGGAGAGAAAGAGTATGTGTATGTGCGCGCGTGTGTGTGTGTGTGTGTGTGTGTGTGTGTGTGTGTGTGTGTGTGTGTGTGTGTGTGTGTGTGTGTGTGTGTGTGTGTGTGTGTGTGTGCGAGCGCACTCTCTCGCTCTGCCACAAGCATTGTCTGTCTGTGATTCCTGTGCATCCAGCTTTTTGTCCCCTGATGTCCATGGCCACATTGCTCCCTCCCAGTCCCACTTTAACACAAAGAGAGTGGTGGGAGGGAGGCCTTCACTACACACTACCCTGCCCATTGGGCTGGTAACACATACCAACTCCTTTACTGCATATACAAGAAAGACCCTATTCTCCATTCTCCCTAGGGGTCAGGGTTGGGGTGAATTTATTGAAAAATCCTCATAGGAAAATAATCTAAAATACAAAATTAACTGAATTGAAAAGAATCTTCTTTAATGTTCGGGGACTGTGGTTGGCTCTTAACTACACACATCTCCGTGATTATTGTGTTATGTTTGGCCCATCTGTGGCTTGAGGCGACTGCCACGCCTGCACCTTCAGCTGTTATCAGCGCTTATTCCCAGAGCTGAGCTGAGCTGAGCTCCCACTCCGTGGAGCTGCCACACTGTTAATTGGGCTACTTAATGATTCATGATCTTGGCTTAATGTCACCACCCTCACATACCACCCACCCACCTAACCAACTCCTGACTGACTGACTGACTTACACTTAACTCACAGTCCCACTTAACTCACAGTCCCACTGTACACTAATGGTCAAAAGTTTTAGAACACCTACTCATTAAAAAATATATATATTTCACCTTTATTTAACCAGGTAGACCAGTTGAGAACAAGTTCTCATGTACAACTGCGACCTGGCCAAGATAAAGCAAAGCAGTTGGACAAAAACAACAACACAGAGTTACACATGGGATGAACAAACGTAGAGTCAATAACACAATATAAAAAAATCTATATACAGTGTGTGCAAATGTTGTAAGATTAGGGAGGTAAGGCAATAGATAGGCCATAGTGGTGAAATAATTACAATTTAGCATTAACACTGGAGTGATAGATGTGCAGATGATGATGTGCAAGTAGGGATACTGGGGAGCAAAAGAGCAAAAATAAATAACAATATGGGGGTGAGGTAATTTGGTGGGCTATTTACAGATGGGCTGTGTACAGGTGCAGTGATTGTTAAGCTGCTCTGACAGCTGATGCTTAAAGTTAGTGAGGGAGATATAAGTCTCCAGCTTCAATGATTTTTGCAATTTGTTCCAGTCATTGGCAGCAGAGAACTGGAAAGAAAGGCGGGCAAAGGAGGTGTTGGCTTTGGGGATGACCTGTGAAATATAACTGCTGGAGCGCGTGCTATGGGTGGGTGTTTTATTAGGGTATATTTAGCAGCATGAGTGAAGGAGGCTTTGTTGCAAAATAGGAAGCCGATGCTAGATTTAATTTTGGAGTCGGGAAGGAGAGATACAGTCTAACCAGTGTTGGCCACTTTGGGTATAGCAAGCCCATCCCCCTCTCCCTACCTCCTCCTTTCCTCCTTCAACTAGGTTGCTGTGGTCAGAGAGACGTCGTAAATTCCTGAGAATCTCCTCATGGACACACAGTATAGAGAGAGTAGATGTTCATGGAGAACAAAGGAATTCCTTCCACCTCACAGAAATTGAGGTACGAACAAATGTTCCCGAAGAAAGTATAAAAGATCGGTGAAGAATCCAGCTAGGAACTGGTCCGTTTCTCACAACTTGGGGAAGCTCATGGGAGACGGTGTGGCCACGTTACCATAACACTGTTTATATAATAACCTCAGATATGAGGTTTACATCTAATTGTTGTATAAGATGAATGAGTGAGTATGATACTGTTTTTATAATTGTGCAATATGATTTTGGACTGTTTAATGAAGAAAAATACAATTCCATTTTGAACTAAATCAGAGGACTGCCCCTGAGCCCAGTTAGGGTCAGGCCTCCTGGGAAAGCCCATTTTCTGCCATTCCGAATAAAACCCAACTTTGAGAAATTATCAGCAGCCCGAGCTTACGTCAATTACGAGATGGCTAAAGGTTGCAGACCATGTTTTTCTCCATTAGGAGGACAAAGGTTATAGACCATTGCTGAATCTTTTAACCATACCACATGGTTAAACTCTTAGACTATCGATACCGACAGAATAAGAACAAGTCTTTGATATTGATTACTTGTCTGCAGCTAGGAATTCGGCATCATTGAACCGTCAAAACATTCATTCTACAACGAATGTCACTCTGAACAATCCCCTCTAACCACAACCGAGAGAGAGAGGGAGAGTTACGGACAATTCTACAAAAGAAATGAACTTTTCACCAGTGAACAAGACGACAGACTGAGCGTAAATATATACACTGCTCAAAAAAATAAAGGGAACACTTAAACAACACAATGTAACTCCAAGTCAATCACACTTCTGTGAAATCAAACTGTCCACTTAGGAAGCAACACTGATTGACAATAAATGTCACATGCTGTTGTGCAAATGGAATAGACAACAGGTGGAAATTATAGGCAATTAGCAAGACACCCACAATAAAGGTGTGGTTCTGAAGGTGGGGACCACAGACCACTTCTCAGTTCCTATGCTTCCTGGCTGATGTGTTGGTCACTTGTGAATGCTGGTGGTGCTTTCACTCTAGTGGTAGCATGAGACGGAGTCTACAACCCACACAAGTGGCTCAGGTAGTGCAGCTCATTCAGGTTGGCACATCAATGCGAGCTGTGGCAAGAAGGTTTGCTGTATCTGTCAGCGTAGTGTCCAGAGCATGGAGGCTCTACCAGGAGAAAGGCCAGTACATCAGGAGACGTGGAGGAGGCCGTAGGAGGGCAACAACCCAGCAACAGGACTGCTACCTCTGCCTTTATGCAAGGAGGAGCAGGAGGAGCACTGCCAGAGCCCTGCAAAATGACCTCCAGCAGGCCACAAATGTGCATGTGTCTGCTCAAACGGTCAGAAACAGACTCCATGAGGGTAATATGAGGGTCCGACGTCCACAGGTGGGGGTTGTGCTTACAGCCCAACACCGTGCAGGACGTTTGGCATTTGTCAGAGAACACCAAGATTGGCAAATTCGCCACTGGCGCCCTGTGCTCTTCACAGATGAAAGCAGGTTCACACTGAGCACATGTGACAGACGTGACAGAGTCTGGAGACGCTGTGGAGAACATTCTGCTGCCTGCAACATCCTCCAGCATGACCGGTTTGGCGGTGGGTCAGTCATGGTGTGGGGTGGCATTTCTTTGGGGGGCCGCACAGCCCTCAATGTGCTCGCCAGAGGTAGCCTGACTGCCATTAGGTACCGAGATGAGATCCTCAGACCCCTTGTGAGACCATATGCTGGTGCGGTTGGCCCTGGGTTCCTCCTAATGCAAGACAATGCTAGACCTCATGTGGCTGGAGTGTGTCAGCAGTTCCTGCAAGAGGAAGGCATTGATGCTATGGACTGGCCCGCCCGTTCCCCAGACCTGAATCCAATTGAGCACATCTGGGACATCATGTCTCGCTCCATCCTCCAACGCCACATTGCACCACAGACTGTCCAGGAGTTGGCAGATGCTTTAGTCCAGGTCTGGGAGGAGATCCCTCAGGAGACCATCCGCCACCTCATCAGGAGCATGCCCAGGCGTTGTAGGGAGGTCATACAGGCACGTGGAGGCCACACACACTACTGAGCCTCATTTTGACTTGTTTTAATAATTAATTTTAAGGACATTACATCAAAGTTGGATCAGCCTGTAGTGTGGTTTTCCACTTTAATTTTGAGTGTGACTCCAAATCCAGACCTCCATGGGTTGATAAATTTGATTTCCATTGATAATTTTTGTATGATTTTGTTGTCAGCACATTCAACTATGTAAAGAAAAAAGTATTTAATAAGAATGTTTCATTCATTCAGATATAGGATGTGTTATTTTAGTGTTCCCTTTATTTTTTTAGCAGTGTATATTGATTGCAATTGTTCCCGAATGAGTGAGTGTTCATGTGCAAAGGATTAGCATTTCAATTGTTAGAATTATCACTTTGTAGTGACTTCTTAGTCGACCCCCACTTCCCATTTTGTCTAACAAGCCGCCATGCCAGTTTAGCCCACTAGGGCACATTCTCCTATCATTACATTTACCTTGCTTGTTTGTTTACGCATTTCTGTGATTTACTTAGTTAGTAATAAATAAACGATTTAAGACAATTGATGTGTGGATGACTCATAGTGAAGACTGGGTTCGTGCAGATAACCAACAATTTACGACGTTTGGAATGAGACTAACGTGAGATAAAGTCAATAATTCATTAATTCGAAGACTAATTGATCAGATAAAATATCTGAAAAGTTATTTTAGGAAATTATAACTTTGTAATCTGAATATTTTTCCTTGGTGCCCTGACTTCCTAGTTAATTAGTTACGTGATTAATCAATTGATCGCGTAGTAACTAATTACAGAGAATCTTTGATAAAAACAATCAGTCTTCAGTTAATGATAGTAAAGACACGACACCAGACACCTAGGTATTTATAGTTGTCCACATATTCTAAGTCAGAACCGTCCAGAGTAGTGATGCTAGTCGGGTGGGAGGGTGCGGGCAGCGATCGGTGGAAGAGCATGCATTTAGTTTTACTAGCATTTAAGAGCAGTTGGAGGCCACAGAAGGAGTGTTGTATGGCATTGACGCTCGTTTGGAGGTTTGTTAACACAGTGTCCAAAGAAGGGCCAGATGTATACAGAATGGTGTCGTCTGCGTAGAGGTAGATTAGAGAATCACCAGCAGAAAGAGTGACATCATTGATATATACAGAGAAAAGAGTCGGCCCAAGAATTGAACCCTGTGGCACCCACATAAAGAGAGAGGTCCAAAGGTCCGGACAACAGGCCCTCTGATTTTACACACTGAACTCTATCTGAGAAGTAGTTGGTGAACCAGGCGACGCAGTCATTTGAGAAACCAAGGCTATTGAGTCTGCCGATAAGAATGCAGAGTCGAAAGCCTTGGCCAGGTCGATGAAGACAGTTGCACAGTACTGTCTTATATCGATGGCAGTTATGATATAGTTTAGGAACTTGAGAGTGGCTGAGGTGCACCCATGACCAGCTTGGAAACCAGATTGCATAGCGGAGAAGGTACAGTGGGAATCAAATGCTTTGTTAAGATGGCTTTGGAAGACTTCAGAAAGGCAGGGCAGGATAGATATAGGTCTGTAACAGTTTGGGTCTAGAGTGTCTCCCCCTTTGAAGAGAGGGATGACCGGGGAAGCTTTCCAATCTTCAGGGATCTCAGACAATACAAAAGAGAGGTTGAACAGGCTAGTAATAGGGGTTGCAGTTTTTGAAATTATAATAATAATACTTTTTGAAATAATGGATCATTTTAGAAAGAGAGGGTACAGATTGTCTAGCCCAGCTGATATGTAGGGGTCCAGATTTTGCAGCTCTTTCAGAACATCAGTTATCTGGATTTGGGTGAAGGAGAAGCGGGGGGGGGGGCTTAGGCTAGTTGCTGTGGGGGGTGCAGAGTTGTTGGCCCGGGGTTGGGGTAGCCAGGTGGAAAGCATGGCCAGCCGTAGAAAAATGCTCAAATATAAAATATATGTTTAACACTTTTTGTCTACTACATGATTCCATATGTGTTATTTCATAGTTTTGATGTTTTCACTATTATTCTACAATATAGAAAAGTGTAAAAATAAAGAAAAACCCTTAAATGAGTATGTGTTCTAAAACTTTTGGCTGGTAGTGTATGTTTCTCTATCTGTTACACTGTCTATATATTTATCTGTCTTTCTGTCAGACAGACAGACAAACAGACAGACGTTTGGTTGATCAGTCTGTCAGTCTGTCCATTGGTCGTTTGGATCTTTCTCACCCCTCCATTTTCACATTGCAATTCCAGTTCTACCTTGTCTCTGCGTCTCTCAATCTCTCTATCTCTGTTATAGTTCCTGCAGGACCAGTACATTCCATAGAGTACCTCAGAGTCCCTGGCCCTTGAACAAGTCATTCTGCTTTAGAAGACGATAACTGTTATACACACACTACACAATTGCATTGTCATGCTGTTATAGTGGCTACAGCTTTGGGCTACATAACTGCTGGCTTGCATATCTTTATAAAAGCCAAGATTCAACATTCGAGATAAAAGGGGAATATATCATAGGATGACTACTTTGTCTATTTGTAGATTGACAAGATTGTGTAATTGTGTCGCTGTGAGAAGACAACCAACAATCTGCATCCAATAATCAGGGCAATCAACATTGTCTAAAAGGAAATTATCAGATTAAACGTAGAAAAATTGGGAAGAAACAGAACAACTAGGGAAACAGACTACAGGCCATATCCAGTCCTCCACTGCTTTCTACTCTGTCCTGTGTCATCTGCGTAAATAGCCAACAGGCCAATCGGCCAGACCTTCAAACATTCCGAGCCTGTCGGTTCATGACCTTTCCCTGGGGATCACCATGGAGACGCTGTTGTCAAAGCGGCTGGTGGGCTGGCTGGCCTACGCTCACGCAGCAATAACAGTGTTTGCGTCCCAAATGGCATGAGGTTCCTATTTAGTACACTACTTTTGACCAAAACCCTATGGGCCCTGGTCAAAAGTAGTGCACCATAAAGGGAATAGGGGGCCATTTGGGACGCACAGAATGACTCAGCTCTGGGCTCTGAAGCTTTGGCTTGACAGCCTTTTGGCAGGAAGGCTGCTTGCAGTTGATATTTAGGTTGTTGTTCAGTGTTCTTTCACAGATAAAACACGTTTTCGGACAGAAACGTCTGTTGTGCATGGCTGCTAGCTAGAACTAGGACATGCTGCATGTGAAAGATTAAAAAAAGAAAAACTGTTTTATTGTAAAATCACATGATGCGACTATATCAAAGTGGGTTCTGGACCGTTTCTTCACTTTTATACTTTGGCTTCCAGCAATGGTTTACAATTATTTGCTTGTTTTTTTCCCTGCATGTTCCAACGTTATCAGATACTTTGGAAGGCTGTTGTGGAGGTTAAACATTGGACTCCCTTACTCCTCCTCCTGCTCCTCCTCCTCCCTCATCTCTCCACACTCCTCCTCCCCTCCCCCTCCCTCCCCTAGCCATGTTTATTTACCTCCCCACAATGCATTGGGAGCTAGAGGACAGAGCAGCAGCAGGGTGTCCTGAGCCAAATGGATAATTGAAAATGTGTTGACATTAGACTGGTTATCAATCACTCAGGCTGAACTGAAACTACAGCTAAGACAAGTAGGGGAAATGCAGGTTTGGGGAGTAACTGATTACATGTAATCTGACTACATTTGTCATTTACGTTACCAGCTAAAATATTATAATCAGATACTTTTTAAAAACTAGATGATTATTTCTTGGATTACTTTTAAATTCAGAAAGAATGTTTGCAAAAAATACATTGGCACCTTTTCTCAATGACATTCAATTCAGCATTGAAAAAAAGGCGCAAGTTTAACCTGTCTGGGAACGGGATTCCGCTGTTCCGCTAGCAGAACCACTCGCCAACAGCCAGTGAAATTGCAGGGTGCCAAATTCAAACAACAGATATCTCATAATTCAAATTTCTCAAACGTACAAGTATTAGACACCATTTTAAAGATACATTTCTCGTTAATCCAACCACAGTGTCCGATTTCAAAAATGCTTTTAGGCAAAAGCACAACATATCATTATGTTAGGTCAGCAGCTAGTCACAGAAAGCATACAGCCATTTTCCAACCAAAGATAGGAGTCACAAAAAGCAGAAATAGAGATAAAATGAATCACTAACCTTTGATGATCTTCATCAGATGACACTCACATCAGATGACACTCCTGGGACAACAACATGTTACACAATACATGCATGTTTTGTTCAAGTTCATATTTATATCCAAAAACCTCAGTTTACATTTGGCTTTGCCTCCAAAACATCCCATGAATTTGCACAGAACCACGTCAATTTACAGAAATACTCATAATAAACTTTGATAAAAGATACACGTATTATGCACAGAATTATAGATATACTTCTCCTTAATGCAACCGCTTTGTCAGATTTCAAAATAGCTTTACGGAAAAAGCAAACCATGCAATAATCTGAGTATGGCGCTCAGAGACCAAAACAAGCAAAACAGATACCCGCCATGTTGTGGTGTCAACAGAGGTCAGAAATAGCATTATAAATATTTATTCTAATCCAAAAGTAACTGAAGGTAATCAGATTACATTACTGAGTTTGGGTAATCCAAAACTTACATTACTGATTACAATTTTGGACAGGTAATTGTAACAGATTAGATTTAGAAAGTAATCTACCCAAGCCTTGGGAAATGCATGCAGCATGTGTAGACTAGCTTTATGTAGAAAAAAACACTTGTTTTCTGGTTTCTTGAAAACTTATTGAAAGTTAAATAATGAATGTCTTCTTTACAATGCATGTTGAAATTGATTCACTTTTGGAAGTTATTCTTGCCATGTGAATGTTAGTTGTCTAGAAATATCTACAAGGGTCACCAGTGGAAAGTAATGTCAGATGTCTGTATTTGATTTAATTCAGTTAAAATCCCAGTGAAAGTGACTGGTTTGACATACAGTAGCCTACATCAAACTCATTTCAACTTTTGCAAAGATAATCATAGTTACAGTGCAGAAATACCCTGACCCAGGTTCATGTTTGTTTTTAAAAGAGCCCAAAGTACAATGTCATCCTCTGCAGCCAGAGGGAACCTTTAAAAACAACACTGTACACTTCCTGTCTGATTGGGCCTGGTGTGTGTGTGTGTGTGTGTGTGTGTGTGTGTGTGTGTGTGTGTGTGTGTGTGTGTGTGTGTGTGTGTGTGTGTGTGTGTGTGTGTGTGTGTGTGTGTGAGTGAGCCTGGGCCCCAGAGGAAGCAGCAGTATTAATAGCTGTGTTCTTCACCATCAAGCTCCACCACAACAGCAGCAGCAATCAGACCTGGGTTCAAATAGTATTTGAAATCATACAAATTTGAACGTTTGCTTGAGCCTGACTGGAGTGCCAGATGGTGGGTTTTGGACTTTTGGGACTGTTCGATTGGTTACATTGCACCAGACAAACTCAATCAAGTAGAGCTAAAGTATTTAAAAGAAAACAAATTCAATTTTAACCCATGTCTAACGGCAATAACACAAGGTCCTAGTGGACTTAACTTACTCTCATGTTAATTGTGGAACAAACAAAAAACTGTAGGGATATTTTCCTAGGCATGTTGTGGTATCATTCAGCAATATTCTGATTACCGCGTTATTTTTGATTGTGGAGTGGGTGTACTAAGGACAGGGACCCCATACAGTTCAGAAAAGTATGGCCTACTTGCCTTTAACAATAGCCTAATTGCAGAGTTATAGTATAGGCCTGTAACTTGTGCAACTCACACAATGTGCAGTGGGTCTTTAAAACCATACCGAGGACAGGAGTAGCCTACACTTCATTTGGGATCTCATGGATCAAGGAGAACCACTTCAGAGACATTTGAAAAAATGTACAATATATTTTTGTTGTTGTTATTATCACAACAGCAATCATAAGTCCTTCATTCATTGCATACATCTTGATAATGATTGAATTTCATATCTTATAAAGGGAGATTGATGATATTTCTATTTCCTGGTGAATTTGAAATGTTCTGGTCTTTGAGAGAGTCTGTCTGCCTACTAAAATATACCCTTTCACTCTATTAGAAAATATTTCTTCATTATTAAAGATACAAAAAATAATAAACCACCAAATATAAAAAGCAGAGACCACCTGGTCCTCCTGAGCCACCATACAATGGTATGAGAGCCCCCAACTAGAAAAACAAGGAATCTAGGAAATAGAGATAGAAAGAGGGAGCATCTCATGTTGCTTGGCATGAAGCACTATGCAGGGCTCTGGGGTTGGAGGGGTGGGGGAGGGGCAGGGTGCGCTCTCTCTCTTGCTCTCTCTCTACACAACAATAAAGAGGAAGCAGGGGGAACACAAATAAAGACATGGCCCAACGGCTCTCTCACTGCAGCTCAAGGAAACACGGCAGGGTGAGAGAAGTGGGAGGGGAGAGAAAGAGGGAGAGGGAGAAGGGGGGTAAGGGAGGGAGAGAAGGAGGGAAGGGAGAAAAGGAGGGAGGGGGAGAAGGAAGGGTAGAGAAGGAAAGAAGGGAGGAGAAGGGAAAAAGGAGGACGAGAAGGAGACCAGCTCACAGCAGGTGTGCGCCAGCAGGCAGGCAGTCTTCTATTCTAGAACGGCTCAATGCTGCCTGCTTCCTTCCTTCAGCCCTCATGAGCACACAGATATATGAGAGCTCAATGATTCTTCTATATGGGGCATTTCAGTGGCGATTGGTGCTGTTTAAGATGAGGGAGGAGGATTACATTTTTAAACATGGTCTTATTTTTATTACAGCATATTGGATGACTGTCCATTCACCCAGTTAAATGTAACATTGGTAGGTTTAGGCTACTACACGATACAAGCGTTTTTCCTCTACCCATCATGAGGTTGCTACAACCTAGCCTACGAATGAATGTTTACAACGTAGGTTCACAGGTCGAGGGAATTTTGAGTAATCAAGGTGACAGACAGTGACACATGCAATACCGCCTTGCACACTCTTGCCTGCATCTAGCTGATCTAGGGCAGCGTTTCCCAAAGTCGGCCCTGGGGCCTCCACTGGGTGCACGTTTTATTTTTGCCCTAACACTTCACAGCTGATTCAAATAATCAACTCACCATCAAGCTTTGATGATTTGAATCAGATGTGTTATGCTAGGGCAAAAACCAAAACGTACACCCACAAGGTGCCCCAGGACCGACTTTGGGAAACTCTGATCTAGGGTGTAATCATGAGTCAAACAGTTGCAAACAAGAGTTTTTATTGGACAAATTCAGGTATGTTTTTCCCCGTTTCGTTCCATTTGCTTCCGTTTAAGAAATGTTTTGCAACAGAATCGGCACAATGAATACACCCCTGATCAAACACAATTTACTTTCATGCACAAACAATTCCTTCTCGCATCTATCTATGCACTCTACTCCTCTCACCTTTTCCCTTTACTTGGGTACTTCAGTGCACAACACATCAGCTGTCTATGAACAGGCAAAAAAAAACAGTTTTCAAGCCAAAGCTATCTTGACTGCTAACTGCTACACAAAGCCTACATCGTTGTCACGTCATAGTTAACATAGCTACTAGCAGGGGAGCAACTTTGGTTTTAGAAGTGGGGGAGAAGTTTAAAAAAGATATACTCTTTTTTTATTCAGTAGGATAAACACTCCAAACAGCCTAACCAACGTCTCGGAGGTGTCCGCATGGTCCTAAGGCACACTGCTGCCCAGTTTTGTATCACATTCCAATGATAAAACTAGGGGGGACAAAAATGCTATTTCAGAATGTGGGGTGGACATGTCCCCCCATTGAAAGTTGCCCCCCTGGCTACGAGACCTAAAGCATTAGTAAACCCACTACAATCATGCAGCACAGTGGAATCAGCAGCAATCAGTTTAGCAGTTACACCTGCATGCCACAGTGACAATACATTTATAAAAACCAAAAGATTACATTGACTTGGAAGAGTTCCCGTGTTGGATAGCCATAGTCAGCTGGCTAACATACACTAGCATTCCTCTCTGTTTGAGCCAGGTGTTTGCGTAGGTTAAACCAACTAGCTGCATTTGACACTAGCTAAGTAAGTGAAAGTAAAAAACAATATACTAAGAAATAGAGCTAGCACTCTCTCTCTTGCTCTTGCTTCTCCTTATTTAGGAATAAATGAATTTGTTCAAATCAATCAATCAATCAATCAAATGTATTTATAAAGCCCTTTTTACATCAGCCGATGTCATAAAGTGGTATGCAGAAACCCAGCCTAAAACTCCAAACTGTTCAACTATTGTCTTTCTCTCTCTTTGAATCAACTACTCACCACATTTTATACACTGCAGTGCTATCTAGCTGTAGCTTATGCTTTCAGTTCTAGATTCAAATGAAAATCAAATCAAACTTTATTTGCCACATGCGCCGAATACAACAATTGTAAACTTTACCATGAAATGCTTACTTACAAGCCATTAACAACAGTGCAGTTCAAGAAGAAGAAAATATTTACCAAGTAGGCTAAAATAAAAAGTTATAATAAAAAGTAACACAACAAGAATATGAATAACGAGGCTATATACAGGGGGCTCTGGTACCGAGTCAGTGTGCAGGGGTACAGGCTAGTTGAGGTAATCTGTACATGAAGGGGGGGGTCAATGTAAATTGATGGCGATTTTTATGAATTGTTCAACAGTCTAATGGCTTGGGGGTAGAAGATGTTGAAGAGCCTTTTGGTCCGAGACTTGGCGCTCCGGTACTGCTTGCTGTTTGGTTGCAGAGAAAACAGTCTATAACTTGGGTGACTGGAGTCTCTGACAATTTTATGGGCTTTCCTCTGACACCGCCTATTATATAGGTCCTGGATGGCAGGAAGCTTGGCCCCCGTGATATATTGGGCTGTTCGCACTACCCTCTGTAGCGCCTTATGGTCAGATGCCGAGCAGTTGCCATACCAGGCGGTGATGCAACCGGTCAGGATGCTCTCGATGGTGCTGCTGTAGAACCTTTTGAAGATCTGGGGACCCATGTCTCCT
Organism: Oncorhynchus nerka; assembly: GCF_034236695.1. NCBI lineage: Eukaryota > Metazoa > Chordata > Actinopteri > Salmoniformes > Salmonidae > Oncorhynchus > Oncorhynchus nerka. The sequence continues at coordinate 72,288,190 of NC_088399.1, forward strand.
GAGGGGGAAAAGGTTTTGCCCTCTTCACGACTGTCTTGGTATGTTTGGACCATGATAGTTCGTTAGTGATGTTGACACCAAGGTACTTGAAACGCTTGACCCGCTCCACTACAGCCTCGTCGATGTTATTGGAGGTCTGTTCGGCCTGCCTTTTCCTGTAGTCCACGATCCGCTCCTTCGTCTTGCTCACATTGAGGGAGAGGTTGTTTCTCTGACCTCCTCCCTATAGGCCGTCTCATCGTTGTCGGTGATCAGGCCTACCACTGTTGTGTCGTCAGCAAACTTAATGATGGTGTTGGAGTCATGATTGGCCACGCAGTCATGGGTGAACAGGGAGTCCAGCAGGGGACTAAGTACACACCCCTGTGGGGCCCCAATGTTAAGGATCAGCGTGGCAGACGTGTTGTTGCCTACTCTTACCACCTGGGGGCGGCCCGTCAGGAAGTCCAGGATCCAGTTGCAGAGGGAGGTGTTTAGTCTCAGAGTCCTTAGCTTAGTGATGAGCTTTGTGGGCACTATGATGTTGAACGCTGAGCTGTAGCCAATGAACAGCATTCTCACATAGGTGTTCCTTTAGTCCAGTTGAGAAAGGGCAGTGTGGAGTGTGGTTGAGATTGATTGCGTCATCCGTGGATCTGTTGGGGCGGTATGCGAATTGGAGTGGGTCTAGAGTTTCCGGGAGGATGCTGTTGATGTGAGCCATGACCAGCCTTTCAAAGCACTTCATGGCTACCGACGTGAGTGCCAGGGGGTGGTAATCATTTAGACAGGTTACCTTCACTTCCTTGGGCACAGGGACTATGGTGGTCTGCTTGAAACATGTAGGTATTACAGACTCGGTCAGGGAGAGGTTGAAAATGTCAGTGAAGACACTTGACAATTGGTCCACGCATGCTTTGAGTACACGTCCTGGTAATCTGTCTGGCCCAGCAGCTTTGTGAATATTGACCTGTTTAAAGGATTTGTTCACATCGGCTACCGAGAGCGTTATCACACAGTCATCCAGAACAGCTGGTGCTCTCGTGCACGCTTCAGTGTTGCTTGCCTCAAAGCGAGCATAAAAGGCATTTAGCTCGTCTGGTAGGCTCGCATCACTGGGCAACTCACGTCTGGGTTTCCCTTTGTAGTCCGTAATAGTTTTCAAGCCACATCTGACGAGCGTCAGAGCCGGTGAAGTAGGATTCAATCGTAATCTTGTATTGAGGCTTTGCTTGTTTGATGGTTCGTTTAAGGCAATAGCAGGATTTCTTATCAGCATCCGGATTAGTCACCCGCTCCTTGAAAGTGGCAGCTCTAGCCTTTAGCTCAATGCGGAAGTTGCCTGTAATCCATGGCTTCTGGGTGGGATTTGTATGTACAGTCACTGTGGGGACGACATCATCAATGCACTTACTGATAAAGCCGATGACTGAGGTGGTGTATTCCTCAATGCCATTGGATGAATCCCGGAACATATTCCAGTCTGTGCTAGCAAAACAGTCCTGTAGTGCAGCATCCGCATTCATCTGACCACTTCTGTAATTGAGCGAATCACTGGTACTTCCTGCTTTAGTTTTTTCTTGTAAGCAGGAATCAGGAGGATATAATTTTGGTCAGATTTGCCAAATGGTGGGCGGGGGAGAGCTTTGTACGCATCTCTGTGTGTGGAGTAAAGGTGGTCTAGGATTTTTTTCCCCCCTGGTTGCACATGTGATATAGGTACACGTAAATATTTGGTAAAACTGATTTACGTTTGCCTGCATTAAAGTCCCCAGCCACTAGGAGCACCGCCTCTGTGTGAGCATTTTCTTCTTTGCTTATGGCCTTATAGAATTGGTTTTGAGCGGTTGTAGTGCCAGGTTCGCTTTGTAATGGTAAATAGACGGCTACAAATAATACAGATGAGAACTCTCTTGGTAAATAGTGTGGTCGACAGTTTATCATAATGTAATCGACCTCAGTCAAGCAATACCTCGAGACTTCTTTAATATTAGACATCGCGCACCAGCTGTTATTGACAAAAAGACACACACCCCCACCCCTCGTCTTACCAGAAGAGAGGTTCTGTGCTGCTGGTGAATGGAAAATCCCGCCAGCTCTATATTGTCCGTTTCTTCGTTCAGCCACGTCTCTGTGAAACATAAGATGTTACTGTTTTTAATGTCCCATTGGTAGGATAATCTTAATAATAGGTCATCAATTTTATTTTCCAACGATTGCACGTTAGCAAGGAGAATGGAAGGCATTGGGAGTTTACTCGCTCGCCTGCAGATTCTCAGAAGGATCCCCGATCTGCATTCACTTTTCCGGCGTATTTTCTTCACGCAAAAGGCGTGGATCTGGTCCTGTTCCAGTGAAAGCAGGATATCCTTCTCGTCAGACTCTTTAAAGGAAAAAGTCTGGGGTGATAGTCGTTGTTGGTAATCAAGCCTACCACTGTAGTGTCATCCGCAAACTTGATGATTGAGTTGGAGGCGTGCATGGCCACGCAGTCGTGGGTGAACAGGGAGTACAGGAGAGGGCTCAGAACGCACCCTTGTGGGGCCCCAGTGTTGAGGATCAGCGGGGTGGAGATGTTGTTACCTACCCTCACCACCTGGTGGCGGCCCGTCAGGAAGTCCAATACTCAGTTGCACAGGGTGGGGTCGAGACCCAGGGTCTCGAGCTTGATGACGAGTTTGGAGGGTACTATGGTGTTAAATGCTGAGCTGTAGTCGATGAACAGCATTCTCACATAGGTCTTCCTCTGGTCGAGATGGGTTAGGGCCGTGTGCAGTGTGGTTGCGATTGCGTCGTCTGTGGACCTATTGGGGTGGTAAGCAAATTGGAGTGGGTCTAGGGTGTCAGGTAGGGTGGAGGTGATATGGTCCTTGACTAGTCTCTCAAAGCACTTCATGATGACGGAAGTGAGTGCTACGGGGCGGTAGTCGTTTAGCTCAGTTACCTTAGCTTTCTTGGGAACAGGAACAATGGTGGCCCTCTTGAAGCATGTGGGAACAGCAGACAGGGATAAGGATTAATTGAATGAATATGTCCGTAAACACACCAGTCAGCTGGTCTGCGCATGCTCTGAGGACGCGGCTGGGGATGCCGTCTGGGCCTGCAGCCTTGCGAGGGTTAACACGTTTAAATGTTTTACTCACGTCGGCTGCAGTGAAGGAGAGTACACAGGTTTTGGTAGCGGGCCGTGTCAGTGGCACTGTATTGTCCTCAAAGCGAGCAAAGAAGTTGTTTAGTCTGTCTGGGAGCAAGACATTGTCGTCCGCGACGGGGCTGGTTTACTTTTTGTAATCCGTGATTGACTGTAGACCCTGCCACATACCTCTTGTGTTTGAGCCGTTGAATTGCAACTCTACTTTGTCTCTATACTGACGCTTAGCTTGTTTGATTGCCTTGCGGAGAGAAAAGCTACACTGTTTGTATTCGTTCATGTTTCCGGTCACCTTGCCCTAGTTAAAAGCAGTGGTTCGCGCTTTCAGTTTCACGCGAACGCTGCCATCAATCCATGGTTTCTGGTTTGGGAATGTTTTAATAGTTGCTGTGGGTACGACATCGCCAATGCACTTGCTAATGAACTCGCTCACCGAATCAGCGTATTTGTCAATGTTGTTGTTGGACGCAATGCGGAACATATCCCAATCCACGTGATCGAAGCAATCTTGAAGCATGGAATCAGATTGGTCGGACCAGCGTTGAACAGACCTGAGAGCGGAGCTTCCTGTTTTAGTCTCTGTCTGTAGGCTGGGAGCAACAAAATGGAGTCGTGGTCAGCTTTTCCGAAAGGAGGGCAGGGAAGGCCTTATATGCGTCGCGGAAGTTAGAATAACAATGATCCAGGGTTTTACCAGCCCTGGTAGCACAATCGATATGCTGATAGAATTTAGGGAATCTTATTTTCAGATTAGCCTTGTTAAAATCCCCAGCTACAATGAATGCAGCCTCAGGATATGTGGTTTCCAGTTTACATAGAGTAAAATAAAGTTTGTTCCGGGCCATCGATGTGTCTACTTGGGAGGAATATATGAGGCTGTGATTATAATCGAAGAGAATTCTCTTGGTAGATAATGCGGTCGACATTTGATTGTGAGGAATTCTAAGTCAGGTGAACAGAAGGAATTGAGTTCTTGTATGTTGTTATGATCACACCGCGTCTCGTTAATCATAAGTCATATCCCCCGCCCCTGTTCTTACCAGAAAGTTGCTTGTTTCTGTCGGCGCGATGCGTGGAGAAACCAGCTGGCTGTAGCGATTCCGATATCGTGTCTTGAGTGAGCCATGTTTCCGTGAAGCAAAGAACGTTACAGTCTCTGATGTCTCTCTGGAATGCTACCCTTTCTCGGATTTCAGTGTGCTAGTCACATTGGAGCCACTCCAATTTACCTACCACTCCAACAGATCCACGGAAGATGCCATTTTCATTGCTATTCACTTGGTCATAACACATCTGGAGGAACATATTCTGTGTGAGAATGCTGTTCATTGACTACAGTTCAGCATTCAAAACTATTGTTCCCTCCAATCCCAGAGGCCTGGGTCTGGACACAACCCTCTGCAACTGGATCCTGGACTTCCTGACTGGCAGACCACAGGCTGTAAAGATTGGCAACAACACGTCCTCCGCACTGACTCTTAACACAGGGTTGTGTCCTCAGTCCTCTGCTGTACTCCCTGTTCATCCACGACTGTGTGGCTTTGCATGACACCTACTCCATCATCAAATTTGTAGGCCTGATAACCAACAATGATGAGTTAGCCTATAGGGAAGAGGTAAGTGAACTGGCATTGCAAAACAAAGTTCATTGTTGATTTCAGGAAGCAAAGGAGGGAACATGCCCCGATCCACATCAACAGGTCTTAAGTTCCTCGGCATCCACATCACAGAGGACTTGTCATTGACCAACAACACCACCACTCTTGTCAAGAGGTTACAACAGCGTCTCTACTTCCTACATGCTGACCACACATACATGTTATACAATCATTGCATCCACACTGCTAGGGTCTGTGTAGCCAGGCCCTAAAATAAAACTTGGATCTATTTGTGACACTTGACAAGCTGCAAGTCCTGCCTCTCCCATCTCCTCATTGGTTTTTAGGAGCATATACCCACGTGGGTGATTGAACGATGAACTGAGGTCCACACTCCAGTCCAGTTGGTAGTGGTAATGCACCTTAAAGTTAGTTGCCAACTGTCATATAAAGTCCAAAGAAGAAGAAGCATGAAGGAGGAGAGATTACTAGAAACAAACTCGGTTTACCAAGGACAAATTAGCTAGCAACAGCAAGCTAGCTAGCTAAATTGCCACAAATGTTTAATGCTTTTCGACCTGTCCCTAAATTAATATAGTTGGTTCAGAGCCCCGGGTCCTCCCCAAATACACTCTAATACACGTGTAAATATTGGACTATAAATTTAGCTTTCCTTTATTATACTTATGCTAAAATGTATTATTCTATTCCACTGCCATGCCCTTTATGTTCGTATTCTTATATTTTATTGTTTCTTATTGTTGTTGCATTGTTGAGAAGGAACCTGCAATTAAGCATTTCGTTGGATGGTGTGTACCATAAAACTCTCCACTTCTCTCTTACTGTTGGTGTTATGGAGGAAGACCATGAGCAGCTGACTTGATATTGCCAACTAGCATGGTAGAGGAACTGTACAAGGATTTTCTGGACAAGGAGATGTCATTAGGCTACTATAACATATCAGTCTGACAATATTTTGAGAGAGAGGGAGGGCGCCGGAGAGCGCAAGAGAGGGAGAGTGCGGGAGAGAGACTCTGTCACTAGTACCTTCTTGACACTATGTACTGCTGAAAAGCATACAGAGTGACAACAGTCTTCCCAGTTACTGTAGTTCACAAGGCTGGACACTTTCAGGCAGCTCTCTCCAAGAGACAGAGAGAGGTTGGGGCCACTCCAGCCACCAACCTCCCAAACATGACCAGACAGCGAGCAAATAAAACGGGTGGAGTCTGGAAAAACAACATTCCATGAATGCTAACAATAGCATGGTGCTGGACTGGACCTTATGCTCTCAGCTAAAGTCCAACCACTAGAGTTCAGATAACAGAGAGAGCCAGAGAGAGAGAGGGAGAGAGAGACAGGGAGAGGTTGTGGGGTCTACTCACAAACCAAGTATTCACAAAATGGGACAAACACCAAACTGAGACTCTGCATGCAGAATTATGCAAATGTATCCCCAGAGTACAATGTAAAACACAAAATAATACATGCAGACCAGAATTAGGCCTATTCCAGCTAATTATCAAAATCCAGAAAATAGCAAATAAATTCTTCAACCATCTAAAAGAAAGCAATTCCCAAAACTTCCATAACAAAGCCATCACCTACAGAGAGATTAACCTGGAGAAGAGTCCCCTCAGCCAGCTGGTCCTGGGGCTCTGTTCACAAACACAAACAGACCCCACAGAGCCCCAGGACAGCAACAAAGTGGGACCCAACCAAATCATGAAAGAATGTAAAGATAATTACTTGACACATGAAAAAGAATCAACCAAAACACAGAGCAAACTGGAATGTTATTTGGCCTTTAACAGAGAGTACACAGTGGCAGAATACCTGACCACTGTGACTGACCCAAACTTAAGGAAGTACAGACTCAGTGAGCTTGGCCTTGCTATCGAGCGAGGCCGCCATAGGCAGACCTGGCTCTCAAGAGAAGACAGGCTATGTGCCTACTGCCCACAAAATGAGGTGGAAACTGAGCTGCTCCTCCTCTCACACCCTGATCTGTTTCACTTGTCTTGTGATTGTCTCCACCCCCTCCAGGTGTCGCTTATTATTCCTGCTGTATATATCCCTGTGTTTCCTGTCTTTCTGTGTCTGTCCGTCATGTATGTTTTTGAAGTCAACCAGCGTTTTCCCCGTACTCCTGCTTCTATTCTCCCTTGCTAGTCCTCCCGGTTTTTGACCCTTGCCTGTTTTCTGGACTCCGTACCCCGCCTGCCTGACCATTCTGCCTGCCCTGACCTCGAGCCTGCCTGCCACTCTGTACCTCTTGGAATCTGAACTGGTTTTGACCTTTTGCCTGTCCACGACCATTCTCTTGCCTACCACTTTTGGATTATTAATAAATATCAAGACTCAAACCATCTGCCTCCCGTGTCTGCATCTGGGTCTCGCTTTGTGCCCTTATATCTCCTAACCTCCTGCCAAATGGAGGACCATATTAGAGACACATATGTCCCTCAGATTACACAGACCCACAAAGAATTTGCAAACAAATTCAATTTTGATAAACTCCCATATCTATTAGGTGAAATACCACAGTGTCACCACAGCAGCAACATGTGTGACCTGTTGCCACAAGAAAAGTCAAGCACAAACACCATTGTAAATGCAACCTATATTTTTCTGTTTATTTATTTTCCTTTTCTACTTCAAGTAGTTGCACATTGCTACAACACTGTATAATATAACATTTGAAATGTCTACATTCCTTTAAAACTTTTGTTTTAAGTGTGTAATTTTACTGTTAATTTCTGATCGTTTTTTCCCTTGTTTATTTTTCAACTGTTTATTGTCTATTTCACTTGATTTGGCAATATAAACATGTGTTTCCAATGCCAATAAAGCCCATGTAATTGTATTGAGAGAGTGTATCACAGGATTAAAGTCTGCTCGTCTGCTGTGTTTTTGGCAAATCGGAGCTATCAAAGACTCCAGTCACCTAAGTCATAGACTGTTCTCTCTGCTACCACACGGCAATCAGTACTGGAGCGCCAAGTCCAAGTCCAAAAGACTTCTTAACAGCTTCTACCCCCAAGCCATAAGACTGCTGAACAACTGCAGACTATTTGCATTGACACCCCCCATTTGTTTTTACACTGCTGCTACTCTCTGTTTATTATCTATGCATAGTCACTTTACCCGTACATACATATATAAATGACCTGGACTAACCTGTACCCCTGCACATTGACTCGGTACCAGTACCCCCTGTTTATAGCCTTCTTATTGTTATTTTATTGTGTTAATTTATTTTTATTTATTTTTATTTAACTTGAGTTTATTTAGTAAATATTTTCTTAACTCTATTATCTTAAAACTGCATTGTAGTGCATTTTGCGTGTAACTTATTTTAGTTGTTATTTTTTGAGATAGTAAACATTGTCCATTTTCTACTGGGGATAATAATGAAACACTTAACTACAGGCTGATGTTGGTAGGCCAGGCCTAGTGAAGGCAGGGTGGAGGGCCATCCAATCCTAAAAGGCCACTATGCAGGGGGCTAATGACAGACAAATGGAGTCGTTGAATCACAACCACCACTGACCAGGAGACACAGGAATCTACTGAGAGGGGATGGTGGCCATTCCCCTCACTTACTCACTCACACACACATGCATTGAAACACACACACACACATTTAGTAAAACAACATTATGCCCCAATCCCTGTTTAATTAACTAGGCAAGTCAGTTAAGAAGACATTCTTATTTACAATGACGGGCTAGGAACAGTGGGTTAACTGCCTTGTTCAGGGGCAGAACGACAGATTTTTACCTTGTCAGCTCAGAGATTTGATCTAGCAACCTTTCAGTTACTGGCCCAACGCTCTAACCACTAGACTACCTGCTGTTACCTGGTGCAGCAGGTGGGTTGCACCTCCCCCAGGTGGGGTGGGACGGAGAGGAGTGTGTGTTTTTGTGCATATGTTTGTGAAGGGGATTTGTCCTGTGGAGGTGATAGGGGGAAGGGGTTAGTGTGGTGTGTTAACATCTAAACAGCACAGCTGTAAAAACTATGCATATCATCTACTTGTATGAGAGAGAGAGAGAGAGAGAGAGAGAGAGAGAGAACATTCACACCACTAGTCACAGCTTCCCATAACTAGCTGTGACTATACTCTCTGGCTGACTGCTGGCTCCTCATTCCCTACATAGTGCTCAACTTGGATCCTAATAAATCAAATCAAACTAAGATGCCATGTATTCACACCACTAGTCACAGCTTCCCATAACTAGCTGTGACTATACTCTCTGGCTGACTGCTGGCTCCTCATTCCCTACATAGTGCTCAACTTGGATCCTAATAAATCAAATCAAACTAAGATGCCATGTATTCACACCACTAGTCACAGCTTCCCATAACTAGCTGTGACTATACTCTCTGGCTGACTGCTGGCTCCTCATTCCCTACATAGTGCTCAACTTGGATCCTAATAAATCAAATCAAACTAAGATGCCATGTATTCTGCCACTACATGGATAAAAGCACACATTTGATTTGATGTAAGTGGACATTTTATTTCAATGACCTTTTTTAACAAGTATTTTTCCTTTCTGCCTCTCTCTTTGCATAAGGGCAAGTCTACGGCTGCTTTGCTTCCCAAATAGCACCCTATTCCATATGGGCCCTGGTCAAAAGTAGTGCAATATGTAGAGAATAGGGTGCCACTTGGGACACTACCGTAGCGTAGCGTAGGAGCAGTAGCCTGAGTAGTCTATTGTGATTGGCCTTGCATGTGGTACTTTGGGTGTGCAAGCAATAATTGCTTTGGCTAAAACGACATTAATCGTGTTTTGACGACATATAATGCCATTGAAAAGCTCATTGGAATATGAATACAAAAGAAGATTATGTGAACAGGGGGATGTGTGGGCCCGGATAGACAGAGGTGTGGGGTGTGGGGGAAGAGCATGTGTCTGTGGCATAGAGATGACTAGAATGCAGTGAGTAATGTGAAATCTGGAGAATATGGTGAGAGAAGAATATATAGAGAACGACAGAGAGAGGGGAGAGAGAGAGGGAAGGTGATAGAGATAGGAAGGGGACAGAGAGGGAAGGCGAGGGAGATAGGGGGAGGGATAGAGACAAGAGGATGAAGAGAGAGGGAAGGCAAGAGAGATAGGGAGGGGGAAGAGGGTGGGAAGACAAGGGAGATAGGTGGGAGGGATAGAGACAAGAGGAAGAAGAGAGAGGGAAGGCAAGAGAGATAGGGAGGGAAGAGGGTGGGAAGGTGAGGGAGATAGGGTGGGGGGGGGGGGTGATATAATGAGTACAGTGCCTTATCTGTACTTAAAAGTAATTCCTCTTTTTGTTCTAGCAGAGTAATATAAACATATTCTATACATCCTTGTTTTTGCATGTAGATAATCTATCATTAACTCCATCTCAGATAAGAAACACATTTATGGGTCATTTCTTAAATGGTCACTTCTTAGCTGCAATTCACCTATAGGCATTGCGAGAATCCTTAATTTTAAAAGTATATAGAAAATATGTTACAATCTGATGTATTCGAAATAGACATGAGAGAGACTTTCACAATTTTCACAAGTCATATTATAAACCTAAAATAACATGAATTGTCTGAATGTAAGATTTTGAGCTTCTTGATTTTTGAGTCTCTTTGCTCTGATTGGATCCACTAGAATCCTCAGAAGACAAGACAAGGCCAAATGAATAAGAGTTTAATTTACCAGGTTATTACGCCATGCAGCCCAGGCAGGTTCGAGCAGTACATGCTGATCCACACTTGACTTGACACCATTCAGCCAATCAACAGGGAACTGGAGGACAAATGTTTCTCCCCTCAACACCTGTGAAAAGACACTAAACTCAGGCCAAAGGCCCCCAATTTGTAGGTCCTATTATAAAACTCACATTGAACTTAAGCCAATACAACACTGGGGTCAATGCACGATCAAAAACAAAAAAGGTTTCATTCAAAAAACCTGTCTCCAACTCCGTATTTGGACATAGCTTAGCAAATCAAATCAAATGTCATTTTTCACATGCTACGTAACACATACATTTGGATTTGATTCAGCATATCAAGTGCAGCTATATTAGTAGGTTGACAGTGTAACAGGCCCTATGTCAGTGCAAGACCTTGCAGATCTGGCCAAAGACAGCAGGGTGTCTGACTGAGTCGGGGGATGGGGTGGGGCATTCATTTGCATTGTAAATAATGACAATGTCAGTTTAGAAGAGGGCACTCCCTTTAAATCTACTGAGCTAGTTATGTTGCACCCAAACAGACAGATCAGAGTAGACCATCCTCCTCAGTGTCGTCTCCTCAACCCCGGAACAGAACAGAGCACAATGGCCTAGCTGCTGAATAGACAGAGAGGCTGGGAGTCTGGCCGACTCTGGGGCCCAAGAATAGGACACATTCTTCAGCACAAAAGGGTGTGTGTGTGTGTCTGTGTGTGCGTGTGTGTGTTTCAACATCAGTGGATGCCATGTCTCTGCAGAGAGGTCTTGACTCTTTGGACTCTCCACTGTGATATAAGAGAAGTAAGTTATGATGAGGGGACTACGAGCATTAATCGCTCTGTGAACAGAGGGAGAGAGAGAGAGAGAGGGGGGGGGGGGTGAAGGAGACCCGAGAGGAGAGAATGAGCACCCAGCCATTGTGCCTGTAAATTAGACAGTCACTCTCTACTTCTATGGTTTCTGTTCAACCATCTTCTTCTATGGTTTTTGTTTCTGTTCAACCATGGTGTGCTGAGCTGAATGAGGTGTCATGTCATTAGCACCAGTTTCATGCCAGCAGGCTCTCTCTCTCTGGGGGTTGCTGTTCACATGCATATGTGTCACCAGGCCCTGTCTCTCTGCAACAACACATTTGCATAGCATGCACCAAAGCCTACCGTTGTCTGTCTCTAATAGCCAGCTCTGATTGATTCTGTGACTGTAATCTGAAATGAATAGTGAAATTAATCAGTAATTTGTCATTCATATTGTATTTCGAAAACATACTGTAGGCCTCAATGAAACCGGACTCTAATTTGTAACATAGAGAATGTTGTAAAACATGAACTACTTGTCTAGTATATAGGCTATTTGTTGGAGGCTACAAAATATATGAGGCCACATCAAATGCGTGTTATACAAAGGAGTCGTAGGCTACCTAACGCCAACATTTAAGAACATGTCAGGAGCAGTTAATGAATTGTCCAACTTGCGCTAAATCTGTACTAGGGTCACAAACCGAGCCAATCGGAACAAAGGATTCAGAGACGACAGTAGCTCCACCTCTCCCTCTTTCCTTCTCCGCTGGTTGGTTTATACATGTATATAATCCCGGAGTTGACCCAGAAAAGTAACTGGTGACGGATTCTCGCTCGCCCCACAGTGCACTAGAGAGCACCGATCGTTTTAATTCGATGAAATACATGTATTTGGCGCATCGCCTTTGGAAGTAAAGACGGAGATCCAATAGCAGAAAGAGAACGAGAGAACTTCAGAGCAGGGCCATTTAGCGGGTAAGTGTTGTCTTGTGAGGGGGGCATTCGTTGCAGAGAGAGAGACTGTCCTATTACTGAGGGGAAGGTAGGATAACCATTGTTCGTTTTATTTACGGTTTCTTACATGACCGATTGTTCATATGCCGGCTATAGTGCATAGTGATACTGTATGATAAATTACTAAACGATTGAACTGTATATATTTCCAGACCGAGTTCATTTAAACCGGATTATTATTTTTGTTGTAATGTGGTATCAAAAGTATTTACTGTTCAATGAAATCTGGCCCCTATTGCAAATACCTAGAATACACGGGTAAACTGAAGCGTAAAAATGTAGATATAGTGTGTAATAATTCAGCTACAAAAAAATATCTTGATCATTCTTTGTTGCTCCCCTTTTAGCCTTTTGCAAAATGTGACATAGACGGAATGAATGTTAAAATGCCTAAACGTTCACGCTTGCATAGCCCAAACACAATTGTATGGATTTTGTTCCGCTGTTGACCATACATAGCCTGTTGACCATTCTCTCTAAATGATTGTGGGTTTAGAAACAATGTTCCATCGGATCGTAGTTTTTTAAAATTTGTATAGATAAAGCACAAAGAGGTTTGAACGGAAACCTGAGCGCCAGGGGCACTGGAGTTCATTTCTGGGGGAAAGAGAAGAAAGAAACACGACATGCTTTGTTTTCAAGCAGACAGTGAAAAGACAGAGCCACACTCCTATGGTATCCAATGGATCAACCATCATATTGTGTTTATGCGGTGATAGAGACATGTACGTTATTAAGAATGTCATTAATTGTTTTACCTTGCGTAATTGTGGGTGGGGAAATTATGCGTTGTTGTGCCATTTTAACTCTGGTGTTACAGAGATGGCACAAATACAGATTCCGTTTTGAATTAATAAATCGTAGGGTGTTTGTCTTTAATTTTTATTTCCATTGTATTTTTCCTATAAGCACAGATCGTAATGACCATCTTGTCCATGTATCACTGCTTGTGCCTGACGAAATGTTTGTAAACGTTGGTTTCCTTTCGCGCGGATGCTCTCGCTATCATTGTGCATGTAGTACCTTATTTATTACTATGTATCTACCGATTACAATTCGACATGCGCTCTTCTGCGTCCGTTCAACGACAAAGGTATGACTGGTATTTCTGATCGTGTAATAGGCTACATACTGGCAGCGGATACAGGCAGTAGGCTATGCGTAATGTTGCTGTGGTCGAAATGATGGTTAAACAATCGAAAGTGTAAATGGCCCCCAAACGTCATCTGAATAGATTACTGACTCAACACTGTTTCAATCACTCATAGTACACTGTGTATCTCTATGGAATCACTCACTGTTAAAAGTCGTGGCATGGGGTAGTGCTGGGAATTTTATGTTCTCTGGGAGCTGTGTCTCTCAGATTGATCTGATGAACTAGGCAGACACCTAGTCAGTTGTACAACTGAATGCATTCAACCGAAATGTGTCTTCCACATTTAACCCAACCCCTCTGAATCAGAAAGATCCAGGGTTGCCTTCATTGAGGTCATCGGTGCCCCGGGAGCAGTTGTTGTTGGGGGTTAACTGCTTTGTTCATGGGAGGAACGGAACATTTTTCCACCTTGTTGGCTCAGGGATTCGAACCATCAACCTTTCAGTTACTGCCCCAGTGCTCTTAACCGTTGTATGTTTATCAGTGCTTCCCAAACCTCTCTTTGAAAAACGCCAATCAATCCTCTTTTCATCTATTCGACTACTAGCACGCCTGATTCTTTCGCAGCTTAAAGGCTCTGGACTGAAGCACCGCTAACAACAACATTGCTCCTCCTCCTCCGCAGGGTGACAGTAAAGGTTTCCTTGTAAATGTTCATCATCATAACTAACATAAACATTGTCCTTCCTCCTGCAGGGTGATAGAGAAACCATGGCAGACCACATGATGATGCCCATGTCCCACGGCCCTGCGACGGCCCTCCATGGCTACAGGATGGGGGGAATGGGTGGCCCTCCACAGCACGCCGTGCCGCAACCTGGCCTCCGCACCCTTCCCAACGGCCAGGTCATGCACTACGGCCGGGTGCCGCAGACCTCCATGGAGGCCGCCATGAGGCAGCGGCCCGGTCTGGGGATGGTGGGGCCGCCTGGGATGAGCGGTCAGGTGAATGGCCAGGTCAACGGAGCACAGATGGGAGGACACCATCACCAGATGAACCAGATGATGTATAACCAACAGCATCAACAACAACAGCCACATCAACAACAGCAGCACCACCACATGCAGCAGCAGCACCCCCAGTCTCAACCCCAGCACCCCCAGCAACAGTACCACCCCAGTGGGCTCACCTCCCAGCAGCTCATGGCCTCCATGCACCTCCAGAAACTCAACACCCAGTACCACGGACATCCACTGGGGCCAGTCCAGGGCCATCACCTGGCCAACGGGGCCCAGTACAGAGTAGGGCCAGGCCAGCTGGCCAGCATGCAGCACATGGGTCAGGGTGGGCCAGGTATGGTGCTGGGACAGAATATGGACATAGACCTGATAGATGAGGAGGTTCTGACAGCGCTGGTGTTGGAGCTGGGTCTGGACCGGGTTCAGGAGCTCCCAGAACTGTTCCTGTGTCAGAACGAGTTTGACTTCATCCCTGACTTTGTTAATATGAAACAGCAGCCGAGCACCGTGAGCTGCTGAGAGATACACAACAGTCAGACGAAGAAAGACGCTGTAAAAACAGGCTGGCGCCCAGAGAAAGACTGAACCACAGACTAGACTAGCCACAGTAGCACACACAAGAGGAGACACGCAGACCATTGTTTCAGTTCTCTCTGTGTGAGTTTAGGCTATCTATCTGTGACCATGTATAGTAGATCTACAGAACACACTGACCTACCTGTGAATAGTAGGCCTACCTGTTGGTTTAAGATGAATTGTAAAGGACAGAAAGAGAGGAGAGGAAACAAAAGCTTCCTCTGCATCAGGCTGGCCAGCATCAGTGTCGGTGAGAGCTGAGCTCAGTCAGCCCGGCCACAGGGTGGCTCTCTCTCTGGCGCAGTGGCCTCTGTCGATTCTGTACTGCCTTCCGTCCTGCCTCTGGGCTGCCACCCATGCCCTAGTGTCAATATGTGTGCTGAGGCCTGAGGGATGAATGTAGACTCATTCAGCAGGACAGGAAGACGAGACAGACAAGCTGAGACAATACAAAGACTAGCTTCACCTGAGACTACTAGATTTGATCTATGGCTTTTAGAAATGTATTTATTTATGAATTTACCCAACCAAGTAGCTAGCGGACATTTGACAAATTGAGTTGGTCGTCTGATTATGAATTAGGCTGTTGGGGGGGAAAGAGTTGTTAAAAATATGCCTAACTTTATTGTGTGTATGTTGAAGGCTGGTTCTTCAAAACAGGCTTGGAGGATTCCTTCCTCATTACCTTACCATTTCCTTTAGTAAGAGCCTGAGAGAGAGAATAGGCCAATGGGGTTAGATTTTCTTGGGTGGTGGGGGTTTATTAGTCTCTGATTGGTTAGGAATGAACTGTGTTACCCTGGCAATCTGGTTCCTCTCCCTGACATAATCTGATCACATAATCAGAACAACATTATAATTATCATTAAAACGTATATTTCCTTGAATCTTAAATGTCCGCAGTTTCTCTATTTCCTACTGCTGAATTAAATCTGATCAAATCACTGGCAAAGTAGTGCTGCACATACAGAGAAGCATCTCTATAGCAAGAGAACCGAGAACACACCCTGCATGTCTTAAAATATTCCTCTGAACACTGAGGGCCAGCGTCTACCTTCAAACAATTAGATGCTCTCGTTCAGTAGAGTCTCAATGACTACTTTACACTGTACTTCTACTGGTGGACCTTGCGGCAAGGGAATACACTGAGTAGTATTTAAGGAACAACACACATAACAGCGGGCTATTTACTCTACATCCGGTATCTGTGAGTGTGGCACAGAAGGTAAGGCAGGGGGAAAACCAGAACCTCTCTCAGTCGCAGGCCATTCTGAGTCATAGAACTCACTTTAGACTTTGAACAGCACTGGCAGTTAAAAGACGTAAACACAACGTGTTGGATTGTGAGAAGTACAGTAACCTAGTGCTCTATCTGGGGTGAATCCTAACTTCCACCAAATTTGTACTTAGTCATGCATGGATATCAATGGGTGACCAAGTGAACATTTGACTTTAGTAGGAGTTAGGATTTGCCCTTTTGTGAACATCTTGAGTGTGTAAGCCTGCCAGGTAATTCTTGAGGGTAGTGACTGGGTTTGGTCCTCTAACCTAACCTTGGCCAATGTGCTGACTGGGTATGAAGACCTGGACAGTGGAGGCTGCTTCAACTGCCTTGAACTGTGAACAGCGTTCATTAGTCCATTCTGTGGACACAGCATAGTGCTAGGCACTACTCCAGCAGTACTTGGTTGGTTTAATCATTGTTTAAAGCTGCCTCTCTTTACCTGTGGAATTGATTTCATTACCAAAGGTCCAAACCCAACAGTGCAGAGCAACACACACACAGACATGCACACATGCACGCCCGCACACACAGGTTGGTTGCTGTTTCCATAGATTAGCTTACTCAACTGGTTCTTTCCTGATTAGATTTAAATCACTCGTTCACACACGCTTGTCTTAATTGAGGTCATCCAGCATCACAGCCCCAATAACTTGGTAATTAGAAAACTTGGCACTCAAAGGTAGTGTGCACTATATTAGGGAACATGGTGCCGTTTTGGAAGTACCCTTGGTAATTAGAAAACGTTCTATTTCTGTGGTGGTGCAGTGTTTTCCCCCAATGCCCACTGTGCATAATGAGGTTTTGGCAAGGTTACTGCTTTGCTCCAGTGACTAGTACGAGAACTTCCTGTCCTGTTCTGTTGTTGAGCTATTTGTGGAGATGTCAGAACAGAGAGGTTGGAGGAGCAGTGAGGTTGAAGAGAGGATTGGGGGAAGGGGAAAGCTTCCCTCTGTAATGCATTGTGGTAATCTGTTCCAATACCAGAGCTACACTCACTGGTGTCTCAGCTCTTTTTCTAGCCTGGAATCTAAAGGGAATATCACTCTATTTCACTATAGCTTCACTGTACTTCACTTCACTATTAGCACAAAGTGCAAATATTCAGTTAGGATTCCAGGCTACTCTTAACCCTGTCTCACCCCCGGAGACCTGCCAATTTGCAGAGCTCTGAGCCCAAACATACAATGGAAAACAGAAAGTACACTCGTCATTGCAAAGGCCGAAACCCCAACCATATCGGGTCATTTCTTGTGGTCGGGTTATCTGTTGCCAGTCTATTTATGTATAACTTGGACTTAGATCTGGGACCAGGCTATTTAGGGCAGTTTCACAACCCCTTATGAAAAAATGATCTATTACAATCTGAAAATAATATTTGTCTTTGTCTTTTAAGCCTTAGAGAGGGTGTAGCCTCTCAAAGTCATTTGATTACAGCTATATCAATAATATTTCAGACTTCTAATGTATGGTGTCTTTGTACTGTAGAATGTAGGTAAAGTTGACATAATTAAGGTACTTTTCAAAAAACATTGTCAGATGTAATTGTTGAATGGCTGATGGCTGATGTTGATGTGTTGAATGACAAGAGATGAGGGTTTATCATCCATTTTGACAATTGGGAGTTTTGATATAAATAGGTTGCATGGTAAAACCAGACTTAATGCTGGGCTAACCATTAAGTGCAGCATTCAGTCTGGATTACCCAGGCTAACAAACAGTTTCATTATATCAAGGGTTTGGGTACAGGACAGGCCTGAAGCTTTAAGACCTAGTAGATTGCATGTGAACATTGTGAAAAGAGATGTAATGTCACCACTTTTCCACACATCCGCTGAGAATGTACAGCAGAACGGAATGCATTGTGGGAAGTGAAGTCTTAAAATGGTGGATACATTTGTGAGATTGTATTGTAAAATCCTTGTTCCAAATTGCACCACTTCATTTGGGGTTAACCCCCCACCTCCCAACCCCCAAAGTTTTTTTTTTATGTTATTGATTCTATTTTAAGAAAATGTATTTATTTTCAACAACAATAAAATATTTATTTAAAGAACTGGCCAGAGTATGGAGTGTTTTCTAACATGTTTCTGTATCTGCATTGCTCTATGATATCCTTTGAATACCCCATGCATCCTTTGAATACCCCATGCATCCTTTGAATACCTCATGCATCCTTTGAATACCCCATGCATCCTTTGAATACCCCATGCATCCTTTGAATACCTCATGCATCCTTTGAATACCCCATGCATCCTTTGAATACCTCATGCATCTGAATACCTCATGCATCCTTTGAATACCCCATGCATCTGAATACCTCATGCATCCTTTGAATACCCCATGCATCCCTTTGAATACCCCATGCATCCTTTGAATACCCCATGCATCCTTTGAATACCTCATGCATCCTTTGAATACCTCATGCATCCTTTGAATACCCCATGCATCCTTTGAATACCCCATGCATCCTTTGAATACCTCATGCATCCTTTGAATACCTCATGCATCCTTTGAATACCTCATGCATCCTTTGAATACCTCATGCATCCTTTGAATACCTCATGCATCCTTTGAATACCCCATGCATCCTTTGAATACCTCATGTGTGACTTTGTATTGAAACCTCAACTACTTCTGACAACTATACAATGAGTCTGACAATACTTCTGCTCCGGTACAGTGAGACATCTCAGTAGTGTTCATGTATGGGCTCTACAGCTGCAGTGGCGTGTATTCATGGATGCCAAGGGAAGCCGGGCTTCCCTAAATATGTGTTTTCATTATTTTACGTCAATTCTCAAGTGGCAGAATCTCACCGGAGAAATCATCAGAGCGAGGGAAACAACGACCCCCTGTCTTGGTATGTTGTAGCGCGTGTATCTGATGCTGTTTGGAACAAAAGAGTATGATATGTAGCATTTGGCCTCCCTTGATAAAAAATAATAATTAGCCAATCAGCATTGAGCTGGGCTCAACTGCTGGTTGACCTGGCGCAGCAAAATGCCCCCAATGGAGGCCAGTTTGGATTTAGCTTCACACCAATCAAATCATATCCCAAGCAAAATATCATGATTGTCAGAAAAATGTGTCTGTTTCTGGTCTGCGTGTGTTGATGTCCTGCGGTAGCTAGCTTGCAAAATTGACGATTTCCTTAGCCAATGATGGAGATGGGGATTTGGACTTTTGTTTTTGAGTTAATTCTCTGTACAGACTAATAATAATGATGGTAATTCTGATCTAGTCATAAATTAATATGTTTTGCCAGTGGCCTGAGACGATTGAAGTTCAATATGTAGCCTAGATGTAGCCTAGTACACTCAGGAAGTTAGGCTAGCAGGCATTTTAGCTAGGTAGCCTATGACAATAAAAACTAAAAGGGTACTGTATGACAGAGACATAGACCGTTTTGCCAACATGAAAGAGAGGAGGATGGCATTGGTGTTCAACTAGTCTACAAGTAGGGGGAGTCAACTTTAAAAAAAAAATGTGTGCACACACAGACAGAATCAGTACCATGGACAGCCACATGATATTTAGCAACATTGATTTTACTAAATCGTTTTTGGTATCTTTAAGTTTGTTTTCAGTGTATTAAACTAAGCATATACAGCCTTGTTGATTTGATGATGTTTAAGTTGAAAGGGTGCTGGAATAGCGGGGGCAGTGCTCCGGTTGTCTTTATTCTGACTTACAGTAACGGCATGGTTCTAAATCAGTAGTTGCTTAGTAACTAACTTGCTTGGCCTAACAACACCCATGCCAATATATCCTACAAACACTTGCTTTTCGGGCATGATCACTTAATTATACAATGGGTGGGTCTAATCCTGAATGCTGATTGGTTAAAACAACATTCAAGACGGTGTCTATTCCACAGGTTACTACCGGCTAAATCTATGACGTTAAAATGCCTATTTACTCTGTTCCATCAATCCACTGTCTCATCAGCCCAGCCAGGCAATTTATAAACTTGATTTCCACTATAAAAAGCATCTAAACACATTAGTATAAAGGATTTTGGTAGACAGACCCCCCTACGGGTCTGATCACAGTAACGCAGTGCGGGTCGACCAGGACCTGATGCAGCTGCCGAAGTCGCGTCGTCGTCTGATGGGTCAGTTGCTGCTGCCGAAGTAGTGGTGGCGTCGGACGGGCCTGTAGTAGCAAACACCAGCTTCTCAGGCATTATCTCATAATAACTGGACTTCACCCAACAGATTTTGCTCTCCAATTTTGGATGAAACAAACCAATGAGTAGTTTAATTTATTCCGCCACGGTGTGATTGTCATGGCCTTGAATATCACGGTGGCGTTTGAACGAATGGTTATAGAGCAAGCATTGCAATTATCACAACAGTTGTAACTGACTTGGCTTGGCTTCAGTAATTGTACCCATGCACCGCTACTGTAGAACTGTCTCAATGGATATGGATGGATAGTAAACTATCATTAGATGACAGCGTTATAATAAACAGGTTTGACAGGTAGTTGTAGTTTATGTCTAGCACCAATACAAAGCAACAGTACAAGTCGAGGCTCATACAGAGTTGCCTGATGAGACTATGTCTACAGGACCTAGCCAAGGTGATAATCCACAGGCAGGACAGGGGCAGACGATATGCTAATCTGGTCATAACTGAGGTTCACCTTGACCTATAATCATATTGTATAACTACCTCTCTGGGGGCCTAGTCCACTCCTAGTGAAGGCTATTCCAAACCATGGGCTGTCGTACTGTAGCTGTACTAAGGACTGGGTTGAAATCAGAGTCTCTTTACCTGTTTTCTGTCCCTGATCTTAATTTATTATGTTTTAATGTTTCAAATGTACAATGCCTTGACTTAACTAGTTTGAAAGCCCTTATATCAGTAATTCAAGTCAGGTGTTGAATACCTGTCTGTCTGTCTGTCTGTCTGTCTGTCTGTCTGTCTGTCTGTCTGTCTGTCTGCCTGTCTGTCTGCCTGTCTGCCTGTCCAACACACCCCTCATAAGCTCCTCCTGGGTAACCAGTCCTATTGTCACTAGAACAGATGTTGACAGTTTTACTGTAATACACCACAGTCTAACTCTCTTTAAACTACCCTCAGGCTAGTGTAGTCATTCTAGGAAGGAGGACTCACTGCAGCGATGATATCTGTATGTGCTCATGTTAGGCTTTTCTCTGAAATTACCTTGTTGGCTGTTTGACACTCCCTGTCTCAGAAATGACACTCCCTCCTTTCGCTCATGTCTGTCTGTCTGTTTCTCCCTCTGTAACAAACAACACTATTGGTTATTGACTCTCCCCCTTGTCTCACCTCCCTTGCCACTCCCTCCCATGTTTGTTTCTCCTGTGAAGTGAACTACGCTGCTAGCTGTTGACTGTTGACGCTCCCTGTCGCTCTCTCCTCATGATGAGTCACCACACACACTTCTGTATTTGGCTCACTGATTAGATAAGGCCCTGCTAAAGGTGACTGACTGGCATACTGGCTGGTTGGCTGGGGTGATCTCACAGACAGGCTGCACTGATAACAGGCTCATTCTCATACATAGTTTAGTCATACGTTTCTTTCTAGGTCAACCTAGATGTTCTCTCATTCAGAATGAGGCTTCAGGTCAACGTGGATCTACAGCCAGGGCCTTTAAATTCACCATGGCTTTTTATCAGGGAAACGTAACTATTAGTACAGCAACGTGTTGGTGCTTCTGTCACCCATGTGTCGACTCTAACGATTGTCTTCTGAATAGCTTGAAACCACACAACCTTCCCCATAATATGGCTAGTGCATCTGAAACGCCGTTACCCGCTCTACTCCTTGTGAAGCATTGAAGTATTACCAAACTGAGAGAAGTCCAATGTTAGTCCTCGCCTATCACTCTTGCTTCTTCACTCTCGCTCTCTCTCTCTCTCTCTCTCCTATTTTCTCTCTCCTACTCTATCCTCTAACCCCCCCCTCTCTCTCTCTTTTCTTCTTCAGCCAGGAATCACCACGGTTCACCAAACACCACCAGTATTTGGACCGAAGCCATCTCTCCAGTCTCTGTGATTTCTGTATGGCTGTCTGGACGTCACCAGTACCCTGCAACGGCTCTTAAATGCGTCAGACCTCCCCTTTCTCACCCCCCTCACCTGTTTCTCTCCCTCCAATACCTTAGTCTGACTCCCATGGACGGCATACTGTGTCCTTGAGGACTCTCTCTCTCTGACAAAGGCCACCCCTTCCTATATTCTCTTTTCTTTCTGTCTGACTTTTTGTATCAGTGTCTGTCTGCCTGTCTGCCTCCCTGCCTGTCTGTCTGTTTGTGTCTGTCCGACTGCCTGCCTGCCTGTCTGTGTCTGTCTGCCTGTCTGTCTGCCTGTCTGTGTGTCTGTCTGTGTGTATGTCTCTGTCTGTCTGTCTGTCTGTCTGTCTGTCTGTCTGTCTGTCTGTCTGTCTGTCTGTCTGTCTGTCTGTCTGTCTGTCTGTCTGTCTGTCTGTCTGTCTGTCTGTCTGTCTGTGTCTGTCTGTCTGTCTGTCTGTCTGTCTGTCTGTCCCTGTTCATCTGTCTTTCTACCTCTGTTTGCTTTTCAATGAGGACATATGGAATTGGAAATTCAGTTCACTTACTGAATTGAACGAAGTTGATACAAACGCTACAGCGATCTACTTCGTGTGGCTGACTATCGCTTTCATTTTCATTCTACCACCTTCCCACCACTCAACCATACCAAATGAAACAGCTTCCAGGTTGACATAACTCATTAGACATATGTAACTGACTCACTGTTGAGTCAGTGTTTTCCAGGGTTGAGGCAGCCATGCTGACTGTGTGACACTAGCCTCTGTCTGATTAGTGATATGCTGATAGGCGGGGTCTCCAGACATCATAGGTGTGGTCACCAGACATTAGTGATGTATTGGCCAATAGCTTACCTAAATAAGACAAATAATTCCTTTTTGTATATCTTGTTTTATCCTGTATATATTCTTGTTTGACCTTTTTTCATTGCTCATCAGCCAACAGCACTGATGTAAATAAGACAAAAATATATATTTTAGGACATGAGTGTGCAAGGTGGTAGCCTTAACCAACAAATACTTCCAGGGGTCAATTCCAATCCATGTCAGTCAATTTAGGAACTAAACTGGAAGATCCTTACGTGACATCTCCAAGCACTCTCTCTTTTGAGGATTTGAGTAGGGATCAAAAACCCTTTTATCGAGTTGGCATGAAGAAGTGTTTCAGTCAGAGTAGAGACAGAGTGATGTACTAGCAGTCAGTCCTTCCCTGGTGAGAGGGCCTCATTGTCTTCCAGAGAGCCTTGTTTTACACACACGCACACACCAAAGTGCGAGCGCAGGCAGGCCCCAGGCAGGCAGGCCCCAGGCAGGCAGGCAGGCCCCAGGCAGGCAGGCAGGCCCCAGGCAGGCAGGCCCCAGGCAGGCAGGCAGGCCCCAGGCAGGCAGGCCCCAGGCAGGCCCCACGCAGGTCCCAGGTAGGCAGGCCCCAGGCAGGCAGGCCACAGGCAGGCAGGCTCCAGGCAGGCAGGCCCCAGGCAGGCAGGCCCCAGGCAGGCAGGCCCCAGGCAGGCCCCAGGCAGGCAGGCCCCAGGCAGGCCCCAGGCAGGCAGGCCCCAGGCAGGCAGGCCCCAGGCAGGCAGGCCCCAGGCAGCCAGGCAGGCCCCAGGCAGGCAGGCCCCACGCAGGCCCCAGGTAGGCAGGCCCCAGGCAGGCAGGCCACAGGCAGGCAGGCCCCAGGCAGGCCACAGGCAGGCAGGCTCCAGGCAGGCAGGCCCCAGGCAGGCAGGCCCCAGGCAGGCAGGCAGGCAGGCCCCAGGCAGGCAGGCAGGCCCCAGGCAGGCAGGCAGGCCCCAGGCAGGCAGGCCCGGTGGGGCTCGACTGGAGCAAGAAAGAAAGGTAAAAGAACATGAGGAAAAGAAAAGAAGATGCCCGTGACAAGAATAAACGGTCTAAAAATACCATTGACTGTTTTTCTCCAAGGTCACCGTGTCATTTTTATTAGATTGGAACGTAGCAGTGTGTGTGTGTTTGTGTGTATACATGCAGCAGTCACAACCATCTTTCTCATGAACGTCACTTAAGCGTCACAAACAACCGTCTGTGGCATCACACTGTCAGCATGACCCCGCTCTTCCAACAGTCATTTTGATACTCGTTCAGATAACATACTGCATCTTATACCAAATAGTTAATATCAATGATCTCTTTACAGGCATGGTAACCACTGAACTACAATGAGGTGGATTTCACAAGGACAGGTTAACAAGGTAAATGAGACTGAGGAGTCTATTGACAATAGTTGCTTATCTGTAGAGATTTAAGTGATGATGTGATCATAAGAAATGGTTGACTGAGTAGCAATGGCTGCAGACGTATCACTGAAATGCAAAACATTTCAGCGCTTATCAAAATGTTGCCTAGGCTATTGTATCTATGGTAACAGGACAAAGTGAGGATCAATGGCAATGGTAGAGAACAAGGAAGGACTTAGGATGGTCAAAGCAGGCCTTCTGAATCAACGTCTACAGCACAATGATTTGCTGTCCTTGATGAATTTGCTGTGAAAGAGCGCCCATGAGATTCCTGCCTCCCATTCACACTGCACTACCAATCTCTGGGACAGGTTTCCCAAGAGACACACACATAGAATCATAATGTACACTCAATGGACTGCAGGTAGAGCACTACACACCTCCCAACCGAGCAACACTGAGTCACACCCAGCCAATGGAAGAGGGGAATTTCCTGAGCAGTTTCTCTGTGTGGTGCAAGTGGCATGCTGACTCAGCCATGCAAATTCACTCATCTGGTGAGAGGAACAGACAAACTGGGAACCTACGTATGCCTCACAATATAGACTCCCCCTCTTTCTCTCTCGTTCTCTGTTTCTCTCTCTGTCCTCTTTTTCTCTTGTATTTTCTGTTTGTGTGTGTGTGTATATGTGTGTGTGCGTGGACGTGTTGAACTATTATTGTGGGTTAAGGTTAGAATTAGTGTTAGGTTTACAATTATGTTTAAGGGTTAGGGTTAGGGGTTAGGGAAAATAGGATTTTGAATGGGACTGAATTGTGTGTCCCCACAAGGTTATCTGAACAAGACTGGCCACATTAGAAGTTAAGATATCTTCCTGCTTTCTGTGTGAGGATGTGGTAACAGTGTACACAACAAACACACAGCCATAGCCCAAAGGCCCACTGTATTCACACACAGACACACACAGCCATAGCCCAAAGGCCCACTGTATTCACACACAGAAACACACAGCCATAGCCCAAAGGCCCACTGTATTCACACACAGAAACACACAGCCATAGCCCAAAGGCCCACTGTATTCACACACAGAAACACACAGCCATAGCCCAAAGGCCCACTGTATTCACACACAGAAACACACAGCCATAGCCCAAAGGCCCACTGTATTCACACACAGAAACACACTGCCATAGCCCAAAGGCCCACTGTATTCACACACAGAAACACACTGTAAACACCATGACCCATACTGTATCAGCTATGCCTTGTAATGACTGATCCCCGCCAGAAGCATTCCCCTTTGGTGACAACAAGCATGGTGATCTGGTGACAACACAACAACACAACATGAGACATACCCTACAGTACGTGGGTTGGAGCTGAAGCAGTTTACAGAGTAATATGACTCAACTATCCCCAAACAGACAAACATGCTGATCAGTTAACATGAACACACTCGCATGGACACACACACACGTCTCTCTTTTTTTTTCTTTCTTTTTTTAACCTTAATTTAACTAGGCAAGTCCGTTAAGAACAAATTCTTATTTACAATGACACAATGACGGCCTACATCTCCCTGTAGATGACAGCAGTAAAAACAGATGAAAAATAGTGCAGATGTTTTTAAGTAAAGCAGAAAAGGAGAAAAAGAACAGGATATGTGACATAAACTCTGCACCATAAAAGGAAGTAGACAGTAAGTCCTGTTAAACACTAGAGAAAATCAAATCAAACTTTATTTGTCACCTGCGCCGAATACAACAATTGTAAACTTTACCATGAAATGCTTACTTACAAGTCCTTAACCAAAAGTGCCTTTCAAGAAGAGTTTTACCAGAATTTTTTTACCAAGTAGATTAAAATAAAAAAGTAATAATAAAAAGTAACACAATAAGAATATCAATAATGAGGCTATATACAGGGGGCTCCGGTACCGAGTCAGTGTGCAGGGGTACAGGTTAGTTGAGGAGGAATAGAACTGATTTCTATTTTAGCCCGTGGCAATGCAGACGCTAGTTGGCGCGCGCCAGCACTGTGGGTGCAACTAACACAGGTTAGTTGAGGGTGAAGTGACTATGCATAGATAATAAACAGCGAGTAGCAGCAGTATACAAAAGGGAGGTGGGGGGGGGATGAATGTAAACTGTCTGGTGGCGATTTTATTAATTGTTCAGCAATCTTGTCACGCCCTGGCCATAGAGAGGCTGTTATGCAGGTGAGTGAGGACCCAAAAGCGGTTTAACAAAAACAGAGTCCTTTAATGTCAAACACAGGGAAGACATAGATCCTCTTCAGATGTATAGATTGACAAAATAGACAACCCGCAGAGAGGGCGACAAATAAATCATAAAGTCCTCTGATATTTACAGAAGAGTCCCCTTCTTAGCAGCAGAGGAGAATAGCAGGGTTAGCGGCGACAGACTGCTGGTCTCTCTGGGTAGGCGCGGGTTGTAGAGGACAGAGGTACCTGATCACACGTAGCATCAGATGAACAGGCAGATTCCGACAGGACGGGACAAGGGTGAAGCAAACGAGACGATAGTTTGGTTCTGGCATGAGAAACTCAAACGAGAATCTGACAAAGACAGAAGCAGGAACAGAGAGAGAAATAGAGACCTAATCAGAGGGAAAAAGGGAACAGGTGGGAAAAGGGTGAACAAGGTAGTTAGAGAGGATGAGGAACAGCTGGGGGAAGGAGAGGAAGAGAAGGTAACCTAATACGACCAGCAGAGGGAGACGGAGTGAAGAGAAAGAACAGGAACAAGACATAATATGACAATACATGACATGAACCCCCCACTCACCGAGTGCCTCCTGGTGCACTCGAGGAGGAAACCTGGCAACAACGGAGGAAATCATCGATCAGCGAACGGTCCAGCACGTCCCGAGAGGGAACCCAACTCCTTTCCTCAGGACCGTACCCCTCCCAATCCACTAGGTACTGATGACCACGGCCCCGAGGACGCATGTCCAAAATCTTACGGACCCTGTAGATAGGTGCGCCTCGACAAGGATGGGGGACGAGCGGGGCGCGAAGAACGGGCTTAACACAGGAGACATGGAAGACCGGGTGGACACGACGAAGATATCGCGGGAGAAGAAGTCGCACAGCGACAGGATTAATGATCTGAGAAATACGGAACGGACCAATGAACCGCGGGGTCAACATGCGAGAAGCAGTCTTAAGGGGAAGGTTTTGAGTGGAGAGCCATACTCTCTGACCGCGACAATATCTAGGACTCTTAGTTCTACGCTTATTAGCGGCTCTCACAGTCTGCGCCCTATAACGGCAAAGTGCAGACCTGACCCTCTTCCAGGTGCGCTCACAACGTTGGACAAAAGCCTGAGCGGAGGGGACGCTGGACTCGGCGAGCTGAGACGAGAACAGCGAAGGCTGGTACCCGAGGCTACTCTGAAAAGGAGATAGCCCGGTCGCAGACGAAGGAAGCGAGTTGTGGGCGTATTCTGCCCAGGGGAACTGTTCTGACCAAGACGCAGGGTTACGAAAAGAAAGGCTGCGTAAGATGCGACCAATAGTCTGATTGGCCCGTTCTGCTTGACCGTTAGACTGGGGGTGAAAGCCGGAAGAGAGACTGACGGAAGCCCCAATCAAACGGCAAAACTCCCTCCAAAATTGAGACGTGAATTGCGGACCCCTGTCCGAAACGACGTCTGACGGAAGGCCATGAATTCTGAAAACATTCTCGATGATTTGTGCCGTTTCTTTAGCAGAAGGGAGCTTAGCGAGGGGAATAAAATGAGCCGCCTTAGAGAACCTATCGACAACCGTAAGAATAACACTCTTCCCCGCTGACGAAGGCAGTCCGGTGATAAAGTCTAAGGCGATGTGAGACCACGGTCGAGAGGGAATGGGAAGCGGTCTGAGACGGCCGGCAGGAGGGGAGTTACCGGACTTAGTCTGCGCGCAGACCGAACAAGCAGCCACGAAACGACGCATGTTACGCTCCCGAGTGGGCCACCAAAAACGCTGGTGAATGGAAGCAAGCGTACCCCGAACGCCGGGGTGGCCGGCTAACTTGGCAGAGTGAGCCCACTGAAGAACGGCCAGACGAGTAGGAACGGGAACGAAAAGAAGGTTCCTAGGACAAGCGCGCGGCGACGGAGTGTGAGTGAGTGCTTGCTTTACCTGCCTCTCAATTCCCCAGACAGTCAACCCGACAACATGCCCCTCAGGGAGAATCCCCTCGGGGTCGGTGGAGGCTACTGAAGAACTGAAGAGACGAGATAAAGCATCAGGCTTGGTGTTCTTAGAGCCCGGACGATAAGAAATTACGAACTCGAAACAAGCGAAAAACAGCGCCCAACGAGCCTGACGCGCATTAAGTCGTTTGGCAGAACGGATGTACTCAAGGTTCCTATGGTCAGTCCAAACGACAAAAGGAACGGTCGCCCCCTCCAACCACTGTCGCCATTCGCCTAGGGCTAAGCGGATGGCGAGCAGTTCGCGGTTTCCCACATCATAGTTACGTTCCGACGGCGACAGGCGATGAGAAAAATACGCGCAAGGGTGGACCTTGTCGTCAGAAAGGGAGCGCTGAGAAAGAATGGCTCCCACGCCCACCTCTGACGCGTCAACCTCGACAACGAACTGTCTAGAGACGTCAGGTGTAACAAGGATAGGTGCGGATGTAAACCGATTCTTGAGGAGATCAAAAGCTCCCTGGGCGGAAACGGACCACTTAAAGCACGTCTTGACAGAAGTAAGGGCTGTGAGAGGAGCTGCCACCTGACCGAAATTACGGATGAAACGACGATAGAAATTCGCGAAGCCGAGAAAGCGCTGCAGCTCGACGCGTGACTTAGGGGCGGGCCAATCGATGACAGCTTGGACCTTAGCGGGATCCATCTTAATGCCTTCAGCGGAAATAACAGAACCGAGAAATGTGACGGAGGAGGCATGAAAAGAGCACTTCTCAGCCTTCACATAAAGACAATTCTCTAAAAGGCGCTGGAGGACACGTCGAACGTGCTGAACATGAATCTGGAGTGACGGTGAAAAAATCAGGATATCGTCAAGGTAAACGAAAACAAAGATGTTCAGCATGTCTCTCAGGACGTCATTCACTAATGCCTGAAAGACAGCTGGAGCGTTAGCGAGGCCGAAAGGAAGAACCCGGTATTCAAAGTGCCCTAACGGAGTGTTAAACGCCGTTTTCCACTTGTCCCCCTCCCTGATGCGCACGAGATGGTAAAAGCGTTACGAAGGTCCAACTTAGTGAAAAACCTGGCTCCCTGCAGGATCTCGAAGGCTGAAGACATAAGAGGAAGCGGATAACGATTCTTAACTGTTATGTCATTCAGCCCTCGATAATCTATGCAGGGGCGCAGGGACCCGTCCTTCTTCTTAACAAAAAAAAACCCCGCTCCGGCGGGAGAGGAGGAGGGGACTATGGTACCAGCGTCGAGAGCTACAGACAAATAATCTTCGAGAGCCTTACGTTCGGGAGCCGACAGAGAGTATAGTCTACCCCGGGGGGGAGTGGTGTTGCGGAGGAAGAGAGGTGGCCCTGGACCGACTGAACACCGTGCGCAGATCGTGATATTCCTCCGGCACCCCCGTCAAATCACCAGGCTCCTCCTGTGAAGAAGAGACAGAGGAAACAGGAGGGATAGCAGACATTAAACATTTCACATGACAAGAGACGTTCCAGGAGAGGATAGAATTACTAGACCAATTAATAGAAGGATTATGACAAACTAGCCAGCGATGGCCCAAAACAACAGGTGTAAAAGGTGAACGAAAAATTAAATTAGAAATGGTTTCGCTATGATTACCAGAGACAGTGAGGGTTAAAGGTAGCGTTTCACGCTGAATCCTGGGGAGAGAACTACCATCCAAAGCGAACAAGGCCGTGGGCTCCCCTAACTGTCTGAGAGGAATGTCATGTTCCCGAGCCCAGGTCTCGTCCATAAAACAGCCCTCCGCCCCAGAGTCTATCAAGGCACTGCAGGAAGCTGACGAACCGGGCCAGCGTAGATGGACCGACAAGGTAGTGCAGGATCTTGAAGGAGAGACCAGAGTAGTAGCGCTCACCAGTAGCCCTCCGCTTACTGATGAGCTCTGGCTTTTACTGGACATGAAGTGACAAAATGACCAGCGGAACCGCAATAGAGACAGAGGCGGTTGGTGATTCTCCGTTCCCTCTCCTTAGTCGAGATGCGGATACCCCCCAGCTGCATAGGCTCAGCACCCGAGCCGGCGGAGGAAGATGGTAGTGATGCGGAGAGGGGGGCAACGGAGAACGCGAGCTCCTTTCCACGAGCTCGGTGAAGAAGATCAACCCGTCGCTCTATGCGAATAGCGAGTTCAATCAAGGAATCCACGCTGGAAGGAACCTCCCGGGAGAGAATCTCATCCTTTACCTCCGCGCGGAGACCCTCCAGAAAACGAGCGAGCAAAGCCGGCTCGTTCCAGTCACTGGAGGCAGCAAGAGTGCGAAACTCAATAGAGTAATCTGTTATGGATCGATTACCTTGACATAGGGAAGACAGGACCCTGGAAGCTTCCTCCCCAAAAACAGAACGATTAAAAACCTGTGTCATCTCCTCCTTAAAGTCCTGATACTGGTTAGTACACTCAGCCTTCGCCTCCCAGATTGCCGTGCCCCACTCACGAGCCCGTCCAGTAAGGAGAGATATGACGTAGGCGATACAAGCTGTGCTCCTGGAGTAAGTGTTGGGCTGGAGAGAAAACACAATATCACACTGGGTGAGGAACGAGCGGCATTCAGTGGGCTCCCCAGAGTAACACGGCGGGTTATTAATTCTGGGCTCCGGAGATTCGGAAGCCCTGGAAGTGGCCGGTGGATCGAGGCGGAGATGGTGAATCTGTTTTGTGAGGTCGGAGACTTGGGCGGCCAGGGTCTCAACGGCATGTCGAGCAGCAGACAATTCCTGCTCGTGTCTGCCTAGCATCGCTCCCTGGATCTCGACGGCTGAGTGGAGAGGATCCGAAGTCGCTGGGTCCATTCTTGGTCAGATTCTTCTGTTATGCAGGTGAGTGAGGACCCAAAAGCGGTTTAACAAAAACAGAGTCCTTTAATGTCAAAACACAGGGAAGACATAGATCCTCTTCAGATGTATAGATTGACAAAATAGACAACCCGCAGAGAGGGCGACAAATAAATCATAAAGTCCTCTGATATTTACAGAAGAGTCCCCTTCTTAGCAGCAGAGGAGAATAGCAGGGTTAGCGGCGACAGACTGCTGGTCTCTCTGGGTAGGCGCGGGTTGTAGAGGACAGAGGTACCTGATCACACGTAGCATCAGATGAACAGGCAGATTCCGACAGGACGGGACAAGGGTGAAGCAAACGAGACGATAGTTTGGTTCTGGCATGAGAAACTCAAACGAGAATCTGACAAAGACAGAAGCAGGAACAGAGAGAGAAATAGAGACCTAATCAGAGGGAAAAGGGAACAGGTGGGAAAAGGGTGAACGAGGTAGTTAGAGAGGATGAGGAACAGCTGGGGGAAGGAGAGGAAGAGAAGGTAACCTAATACGACCAGCAGAGGGAGACGGAGTGAAGAGAAAGAACAGGAACAAGACATAATATGACAATACATGACAGAGGCTTTTATTCTCTATTTTGGTTAGGCCAGGGTGTGACTAGGGTGGGCATTCTATGTTCCTTTTTCTTTGTTGTTTGACCGGTGTGGTTCTCAATCAGAGGCAGCTGTCTATCGTTGTCTCTGATTGAGAAACATACTTAGGTAGCTTTTTCCCACTGGGTTTTTGTGGGTAGTTAATTTCTGTTTAGTGTTTGTTTCACCTTTCAGAACTGTTTCGGTTATTCCTTTTGTTATTTTTGTATTTAGTGTTCAGTTTATAATAAATCATATGAACACGTACAACCACCTTGGTCCTCACCTTCTTCCACCAACAGCTGTGAACAGTCTAATGGCTTGGGGGTAGAAGATGTTGAGGAGCCTTTTGGTCCGAGACTTGGCACTCCGGTACTGCTTGCTGTGTGGTTGCAGAGAAAACAGTCTATAACTTGGGTGACTGGAGTCTCTGACAATTTTATGGGCTTTCCTCTGACACTGCCTATTATATAAGTCCTGGATAGCAGGAAGCTTGGCCCCAGTGATATGCTGGGCTGTTCGCACTACCCTTTGTAACGCCTTACGGTCAGATGCCGAGCATTTCCCATACCAAGCGGTGATGCAACCAGTCAGGATGCTCTTGATGGTGCAGCTGTAAAACCTTTTGAGAATCTGGGGACCGATGCCAAATCTTTTCAGTCTCCTGAGGGGGAAAAGGTTTTGTTGTGCCCTCTTCACGACTGTCTTGGTATGTTTGGACCTTGATAGATCGTTGGTGATGTGGATACCAAGGAACTTGAAACTCTCAACCCGCTCCACTACAGCCCCATCGATGTTAATGGGGGCCTATTTGGCCCACCTTTTCCTGTAGTCCACGATCAGCTCCTTTGTCTTGCTCACATTGAGGGAGAGGTTGTTGTCCTGGCACCACACTGCCAGGTCTCTGACCTCCTCCTTATAGGCCTTCTCATCGTTGTCGGTGATCAGGCCTACCACTGTTGTGTTGTCAGCAAACTTAATGAAGGTGTTGGAATCATGTTTGGCCACGCAGTCATAGGTGAACAGGGAATACAGGAGGGGACTAAGTACAAACCCTGTGGGGCCCCAGTGTTAAGAATCATAGTGGCAGACTTGTTGTTGCCTACTCTTACCGCCTGGGGGCAGCCAGTCAAGAAGTCCAGGATCCAGTTGCAGAGGGAGGTGTTTAGTCTCAGAGTCCTTAGCTTAGTGATGAGCTTTGTGGGCGCATGGTGTTGAACGCTGAGCTGTAGTCAATTAACAGCATTCTCACATAGGGGACAAACAGGCAGGCTATAGCAGCAGTTGGAATATAAGGCAGCTACAGACAGACAGACTCCTAGCAACATGTAATATAAGCAGCCTCCACGCCCATCTCCCTCTCCTCATCTTTCCTCTGTTTCACCCCCTCTTCATGACTAATCCTCAGACCCTTTATCACATGAATGAGTGGACATTACCTCCAAATGACAACAGAGAGGAAGGAGTGAGGGTTTAAACTAGATAGCTCAGCCACAAAGTCAAACTTGGCTATATCGTAAAAACGAATGGAAACTAAAATAAGATTTTTGGTCTTAATTTAATGTTAGGATTAGGCATAATAAGGTTATGGTTAGGGTTAGGTTTAAAATGGTAAGAAGAGAAATGGTAGAAATAGGCTGGGTTTATGACTTTGTAGCTTTGGTCATTAGTGATGGATGGATCTCTGCTGCCACCTGGTGTATGTGTTGTAGCTCCTGCAGTATAATGCAGACAAGGCAGAACTGTAATCCCTACTGCTCATCTCATTAGTGTATCTGAGGAACTAGAAATATGTTTTAGTGACTGAGGGAGATGGGTTCTATTTCAGTGGAAGGGTGGATTACGTCTATCGACATTCAGAAGGTTGGAGGTTGAACCTGGCCATTCATTCCCATCAGTCTGCAGATGTTTGATCTGCACTCTGTACATTGGTACTGAGGGCAGCGTGGGGGTCCAGGGTCTTGATTGTGCCTTGGGGACAGAGATGGGCAGAGATGGATCCTGCCTGGAGTTCCCCGGCACATGTCCAGATCAGGAGCCATGAAAGGTACCAGCGGCAGAGCTGAGCTGGGTGGTTGCATCAGCTAGTCCCCAAGGCTGAGTTGCAGGTGTCTTCACATGTGCCTGTGCCTGGGTGTGTGTGTGTACATTTATGTGTGCCTGTGTTGGAGCCTGTGTTGAAGCCTGTGTATATCCCTGTGCCTATGACAGAGCCTGAGTCTGTGCACTCTGCAGGGCAGCGTTGGCCTGGCTCTGTTGGCGTTTCTACTGCAGCAGCAGTCTCTGCTCAGACAGCAGAACCTCCGCAAAGTGCTACAGATGACTCACCTCCCAACTCCTCCACTAGGGGGAGACAGAGAAACAGAGACAGGCTGTCACATGCTAGCTAAGTGTCGCTGGACTAGCTGAACTAATTTATAGCTAAACTAAGCTAAGATAACTTGATCCAGTACTAAGCTAAGCCAAGACTACTTGTCACACTCCTGTAAGTAATATGATAGAAGTTTCCTAATCTCCTGTATACCTAATATGCCTCCACAAAAAGGCCCAGTCATAAAGGAACTATTTAATGGGTGTTAATATATTCCTACCTGCCTGGCCAACTCCTGGATGGCGCTAGCAGACAGAGGTCCCTCCACACTGCCATCCCTCCTGAGGAACACCTCTCCCCAGTCGGTCTGGTACAGGTCCTGCTGAGTGAGGGTTGGAAGGGGGCACAGGGTGAGGTGCAGCACCTGGAGGTGGAGGAAGAGACACTGGGTAAGAGACTGACTGACAGACAGGATAGTGACAAGAGTACCAGACAGGCAGGTAGGGACACAGACAGACAAAGAGACAGACAGACAGCGTCTTCAGATTCTGGCCCTCGGGAGGAAGGCCAAGGTGTAGGAGTATGGTAACAGTGTAGCGTGGAAGCCCCTCAGGATGGAGTCCACCAGCAACCGTGCCTGGTCCTCACCTCGGACGGGTGGAAGTTATCCATGTGATGGATATGTATTTAATCAGATCTATACAGTTTTATTACATTCTGAACTGTTTTTCGTTTGTTTATCAATCTATTATATTCAATGACATGCTTTCATGTATTAATTGGTATCTTACTCACCACCCCGTCATCGTCCACCCCCACCAGCAGGCTGCCCCCTCCACTGTTCAGGAAGGCACAGGTGTAGCGCCGCAGGTGGGCTCGGAAGGATGAGCACAGGTACTCTCCTGGAGGATGAAGCTATTCTCTACTGCTAATGTACTGTATCCATTTAGTGTGTCGTGGAACATTGATGGTATATTCAGTCAGGTCTAAAATTATTGGCACCCTTGATAAAGATAAACAAAGTAGATTATATAAAATAAATAATACAAATACTGAGCTATATTGTTTTGTACTAATACAACTGCTCAGATAATGTTTCACAAAAAGATAGATGTCACAATTATTGGCACCCCTAAAGATTCTTATAAATAAAAACAAAGACCATTTAATCTGCATTAACATTCTTCTTTTAACATTCATCTCATCTTAAAACCTTTTTGGGATAGGGGGCAGCATTTTCACTTTTTGGATGAATAGCGTGCCCAGAGTGAACTTCCTCCTACTCTGTCCCAGATGCTAATATATGCATATCAATATTAGTATTGGATAGAAAACACTCTGAAGTTTCTAAAACTGTTTGAATGATTTCTGTGAGTATAACACAACTCATATGGCAGGCGAAAACCTGAGAAAAATCCAACCCGGAAGTGGGGAATTTGAGGTTTGTAGTTTTTCAAAGCTTGGCCTACCGAATACACAGTGTATATGGAATCATGTTCCACTTCCTACGGCTTCCACTAGATGTCAACTGTCTTTAGAAACTTGTTTGAGGATTCTACTATAAAGGAGGGGCTCATGAGACCTGTTTGAGTCATTGGTCTGGCAGATTGCCTTGGTCTCATGATGCATGTTCACGAGAGAGTTAGCTCTCGTTCCAGTGCTTTTCTTCAGACATAGGAATTCTCCGGTTGGAACCTTATTGATGATTTATGTTAAAAACATCCTAAAGATTGATTCCGTACATCGTTTGACTTGTTTCTACGACCTGTAACGGAACTTTTTGAGTTTTTGTCTGGACGAAGTACTCGCGCCTCATGAAGATGGATTACTGGGCTGAACACGCTAACAACAAGTGGTTATTTCAACATAAATGATGGACTTTATGGAACAAATCAGTCATTTATTGTCGAACTGGATCCATGGGAGTGCCTTCTGATGAAGATCATCAAAGGTAAGTGAATATTTATGGTGTTATTTCTAACTTCTGTTGACTCCAACATGACGGATATTTCTTTGGCTGGATTGGGCTCTGAGCGCCGTTCTCAGATTATGATTTTTCCGTAAAGTTTTTTTGAAATCTGACACAGCGGTTGCATTAACCTTTTGTAACTAGGGGGCAGTATTTTCATTTTTGGATAAAAAACGTTCCTGTTTTAAACTGGATATTTTGTCACGACAAGATGCTCGACTATGCATATAATTGACAGCTTTGGATAGAAAACACTCTGACGT
Source organism: Oncorhynchus nerka (assembly GCF_034236695.1). Taxonomy (NCBI): domain Eukaryota; kingdom Metazoa; phylum Chordata; class Actinopteri; order Salmoniformes; family Salmonidae; genus Oncorhynchus; species Oncorhynchus nerka. The sequence continues at coordinate 72,324,814 of NC_088399.1, forward strand.
TTCCAAAACTGCAAAGATATTGTCTGTGAGTGCAACAGAACTGATGTTACAGGCGAAACCCAGATACAAATCCAACCAGGAAGTGCCCCATTTTTTGAAAGCCCTGCATGCCAATGACTCCTTATATGGCTGTGAATGGGCTACAAATGAGTTTAGCTTTCTACGTATTCCCCAAGGTGTCTACAGCATTGTGACATCTTTTTACGCATTTATGTTGAAGAATAGACGTAAGGGACCACATTGAGCAAGTGGTCACATGATGGCTCCCGCAGAAAATACACAAGTAGCCATTTTTCCAATCGCTTCTTATGAGAAACCAATTGTCCCGGTGGATATTTTATCGAATAGATATGTGAAAAACACCTTGAGGATTGATTCTAAACAACGTTTGCCATGTTTCTGTCGATATTATGGAGCTAATTTGGAAAAAAGTTTGGAGTTGTAGTGACTGCATTTTCCGGTCGATTTCTCAGCCAAACGTGAAGAACAAACGGAGCTATTTCGCCTACAAAAATAATATTTTGGGAAAAAAGGAACATTTGCTATCTAACTGGGAGTCTCCTGAGTGAAAACATCCGAAGTTCTTCAAAGGTGAATGATTTAATTTGATTGCTTTTCTTATTTTTCGTGAAAATGTTGCCTGCTGGTAGCAGAGCCTAGCATAGTATTATGCCATGATAAACTTACACAAATGCTTGTCTAGCATTGGCTGTAAAGAATATTTTGAAAATCTGAGATGACAGTGTGATTAACAAAAGGCTAAGCTGTGTCTCAATATATTTCATTTGTGATTTTCATGAATAGGAACATTTTCTAGGAAGATTTATGTCCGCTGCGTTATGCTAATTAGTTTGAGGCTATGATTACTCTCCCGCATGTGGGATGGGTAGTATCAAGAAGTTTTAAGGAGAAGTCTATCTTTAATTCTGTGAATAACACTTGTATCTTTTATCAATGTAAATTGAGAATTTTGGATATAAATATGCACATTATCAAACAAAACATACATGTATTGTGTAACATGTTGTCCTATGAGTGTCATCAAAGGTTAGTGATTCAATTTATCTATATTTCTGCTTTTTGGCTGGAAAATGGCTGTGTTTTTTTGACTTGGCGGTGACCTAACATAATCGTATGTTGTGCTTTCGCTGTAAAGCATTTCTGAAATTGGACACGATGGGTAGATTAACAAGAAATGTATCTTTCATTTGCTGTATTGGACTTGTTAATGTGTGAAAGTTACATATTTCAAAAAAATATTTTTGAATTTCGCGTGCTGCCTTTTCAGCGGAATGTTGTCGAGGTGTTCCGCTAGCGGAACGCCTGCCCTAGAAAGGTTCAAACACGCATGTCAAATCCCTTTGTCATCCATCAGCATGGGAAAAGGTGTCACGTTCTGACCTTTATTTCCTGTGTTTTGTATTAGTTAGTATGGTCAGGGCGTGAGTTGGGTGGGCAGTCTATGTTTGTTTTTCTATGATTTGAGTATTTCTATGTTTCGGCCTAGTATGGTTCTCAATCAGAGGCAGGTGTCATTAGTTGTCTCTGATTGAGAATCATACTTAGGTAGCCTGGGTTTCACTGTGTGTTTGTGGGTGATTATTTCTGTCTCTGTGTTTGCACCAGATAGGACTGTTTTGAGTTTCACATTTCTTGTTTGTTGTAGTCAGTTGTTCATGTGTATCTTAACGTATTAAAAAAGAACCATGGACACTTACCACGCCGCATATTGGTCCTCTGATCCGTTTCGCCTCTCCTCTTCGGAAGAAGAGGAGGAAATTCATTACAAAAGGTCTCAGAATTGAAAAGAGAGAAATGGTTGTTGACTTTCAGAATTCAGTGTCACGGCTTCCACCGATGGTGGCTCCTCTCCCTGTTCGGGCGGCACTTGCCGGTCATCGTCGCCGATCTACTAGCTGCCACCGATCCCCTTTCTTTTTCGTTTGGTTTTGTCTGTCTTGTTCTCCACCTGTGTCTAGTTTAGGTTAATTGGTGGGGTATTTAATATTGCCCTACCCTCCAGGTTTTGTGTGGGATTGTTTGTATAGCTGTCATTTCTTTGGGTTGTGTTTGGTTCGTTCAGTTGAACAGGTGTTTTTTCTAGACTGCATCCATGGAGGAACGTGTCCTCCAGCATACAGCCGTGCTACACCGTCTGGGGATGGCCATGGATCTAGTGATGGAGAGAATGGAGAGATGGGAGAGGAGCGGCCTCCCTACCCCGTCTTCAGCCACTCTCCAGCCTGCACCACCACCTTCTCCGGCGGCGTCCGGCCCTAGCAGGATTCGGCTCGCACTCCCAAGGGAGTACAATGGGACGGCTGCCAGGTGCAAGGGTATCCTGCTCCAGCTGGAGCTTTACTTGGCGACCGTTCACCCGACTCCCTCGGGAGAGGAGAGTGTCAACGTCCTCGTCTCCTGCCTTTCGGGCAAAGCCCTGGAGTGGGCCAACGCGGTCTGGGAGGGTCCAGACTCAGCGAGGGACCATTACCATTACCATTACGGCTGTTTAATCTGAGGCAGGAGACGAGGAGCGCACAGGATTTTGTGCAGGAGTTCCAGACCCTGGCCGCCGCCGTGGGGTGGAATGACAGGGCCCTGATGGACCACTATAGGTGTAGCCTGCGAGAGGATATCCACAGGGAGATAGCTTGTCGAGATCAACTGATCGACATGTCCATCAGGCTGGACAACTTGCTGGCTGCTCGCAGGCGTCCAGATCGGGTTCTGTTCATTCCACCTCCCAGCACTCCCGCTCCGACACCCATGGAGTTAGGGGGTGCTGCAGCTAGGGCGACCGGAGGAGGAGCCTCGTCCTGCACCAGTTGTGGTCGGAGAGGGCACACTGCTGACCGGTGCTGGAGGAGCTCGTCTGGGAGTCGAGAGGGCAGGCACTGCTCAGACACCTCAGGTGAGTCAACACCAGGCTCACCCAGAGCTCCCTGTTGGTCATAAGTATGTGTTGATTTCCTTTCCTGAGTTTTTCCCTAATTCCCAGCATAAGGCACTAGTAGATTCAGGCGCAGCGGGGAGTTTTATGGACTGAGGGTTTGCGCTTAAGTTAGGGATTCCCTTGGTTCAGATGGACCAACCCTTCCCTGTGCACGCCCTAGATAGTCGACCATTAGGGTCAGGGCTGGTCAGGGAGGCCACAGTTCCGCTGGACATGGTGACACAGGGGTGTCATGAGGAGAGGATTAGTCTCTTCCTCATTGATTCTCTTGCTTTCCAGTGGTGCTGGGGATCTCCTGGTTGGCTTATCACAATCCCAACATTTCGTGGAAACAGGGGGCTCTTAAGGGGTGGTCAGAGGTGTGCTCAGGTAGGTGTGTGGGAGTTTCCATCGGTGCGACGATGGTGGAGAGTCCGGACCAAGTCTCCACCATGCGCATTTCCCCCGAATATGCCGATTTGGTTATCGCTTTCTGTGAAAGGAGGGCGACCCAATTACCACCTCATCGACTAGGGGATTGTGCGATAAACCTCCAGGTGAACGCCGCACTTCCCAGGAGTCATGTGTATCCCCTGTCACAGGAGGTGGCAATGGAGACATATGCCACCGAATCTCTGGGACAGGGGTACATTCGGCCCTCCTGAGGGAGGTCTGCGTCCGTGCATTGACTATAGAGGTCTAAATTCCATCACAGTGGGGTTCATCGCCACAGCTACCTCTCATCGCCACAGCGATGGAGTCATTTCACGGAGAACTCTACTTCACAAAGCTTGATCTCAGGAGGCGTATAATTAACTTGGTGCGAATCCGGGAGGGAGATGAGTGGAAGACCGCTTTTAGTACCACATCTGGCCATTATGAGTACCTCGTCATGCCGTATGGGTTGAAAAATGCTCCAGCTGTTTTCCAATCCTTTGTAGACGAGATTCTCAGGGACCTGCACAGACAGGGTGTGGTGGTTTACACCGATGACATTCTGATCTATTCCACCACACGTGCTGCGCATGTGCTGCGCAAATCTACAATTTGACGCCACCTCCATGCCAATAGGCTATTTGGAAGGGTTGCCGGAAAAATGTAGTCTGAAGTTTGCTAAACAGCATTGGCACTTGGATTGGAACCGGTGCTATGATCAGATTACATGAAAATAGAGTTCTTTGGCCACACACACCAGTGGTAGGTTTGGCTTCGAAAGGATGGGTATGCAGAAAATAACCTCATACCTATTGTAAAATATTTTGGTGGATCTTTGATGTTATTGGGCTATTTTGCTTCTACTGGTCCTGGGGCCTTCGCCTTTTCAAGGTCAATGGTATAATGAATTTAACCAAGTCCCAGGTCATTTTAGCGAAAAACAAGGTTCAAATCAAATCAAATTTATTTATATAGCCCTTCGTACATCAGCTGATATATCAAAGTGCTGTACAGAAACCCGGCCTAAAACCCCAAACAGCAAGCAATGCAGGTGTTGAAGCACGTTGGCTCGGAAAAACACCCTATAAAGGCCAAAACCTAGGAAGAAACCTAGAGAGGAACCAGGCACTGAGGGGTGGCCAGTCCTCTTCTGGCTGTGCCGGGTGGAGATTATAACAGAACATGGCCAAGATGTTTATACAGCCTAACTATACAACGTGGATGAGCATCCACACTGGAGGAAAGTTTATTGTTCTGCAGTAGGCCTATATCTGTCAATCAATGGAGGGCCTAAATCAGCTCATCAACTCAACCAGGGAAACACCGTGACCTAGTATCATTTTTCACACCTTTCATTATGTGACAATGGATAGGCTAACGGGTAGCCTACAGAATGTAGCCTATTGGAATTTAATCAAATAACAAGGGGCCTATTGCAACCATCGATGGCACTAGATTATCGCTTGTTGTTGTCTCTTTAAACCATCAATACACACTAAATTCACCCGCACAGCTGATCCCAATTGCCACCATTATTGGTCACCTCATTACAGCACCCTAAAAGAAGATGTCAGGTGTTACCTTAGTCCTGCTTCAAGACACGTTCGCCCTCTGGTTGGTATTGTAATCGCATCAATTTAGTCCTTTTTGAACAGACTAATGGTGATTTATCTATACTGAACAAAAATATAAACGTATCATGCAACAATTTCTACGATTTTATTGGAGTTACAGTTCATATAAGGAAATCAGTCAATTGAAACAAATTCATGAGGCTCTAATCTATGGATTTCACATGACTGGGAATACAGATATGCATCTGTTGGTCACCTTTAAAAAAGGTAGGGGTGTGGATAAAAAAAAACAGTCAGTATCTGGTGTGACCACCATTTATTTGCCTCATGCAGTGGGACACAGCTCCTTCACATAGAGTTGATCAGGCTGTTGATTGTGGCCTGTGGAATGTTGTCCCACTCCTCTTTAATGGCTGTGCGAAATTACTGGATATTGGCGGGATCTTGAACACACTGTCGTACATGTTGATCCAGAGCATCCCAAACATGCACAATGGGCGACATTTCTGGTGAGTATGCAGGCCATGGAAGAACTGGGACATTTTCAGCTTCAGGAACAATGTACAGATCCTTGTTTCATGGGGCTGTGGATTCTCATGCTGAAACACGAGGTGATGATGGCGGATGAATGGCATGACAATGGGCCTCAGGAGCTTGTCACCGTACCCACTAAAGTCGGTTACGACTCCAAACTGCAGTCAGGTCAAGACCCTGGTGAGGATGACGAGCACGCAGCTGAGCTTCCCTGAGACAGTTTCTGACAGTTTGTGCAGAAATAGTTTGGTTGTGCAAATCCACAGTTTCACCTGCAGTCAGGGTGGCTCGTCTCAGACCATCCCACAGATGAAGAAGCCGGATGTGGAGATCCTGGGCTGGCGTGGTTACACGTGGTCTGCGGTTGTAAGGCTGGTTGGACTTACTGCCAAATTCTCTAAAATGACGTTGGAGGCAGCTTATGGTAAAGGAATTAACATTAAATTCTCTGGCAACAGCTCTTGTGGACATTCCTGAAGTCAGCATACCAATTGCACACTTCGTGAAAACTTAAGACAACTGTTGCATTGCGTTGTGTGACAAAATTGCACATTTTAGTGGCCTTTTATTGTCCCCAGCACAAGGTGCACCTGTGTAATGATCATTCAGTTTAATCAGCTTCTTGATATGCCACACCTGACAGTTGGATAGATCATCTTGGCAAAGGAGAAATGCTCATTAACAGGGATGTAAACAAATTTGTGCACAACATTTTTGAGAAATAAGCTTTTTGTACATATGAAAAATTTAATGAACATGAAATTTGACAAGCATTCCGTACAATAGAAATGAAGTATTTCATCGTTTACCATGACAAATCTACTGTGGCAATTTACCTGACACTTTGTATGAGTGGAAACTAAAGTTAGTGTAGATTATTGTTATTATTTTATTTGTTTCCTGTGTTATCCAAAACTGTCTGGCTGGTCATTTATCAATATTAAAATATTCCTGGACTAAAATATTCCTGTAAATATATCAAGTCAATCGGGAGGATTGAGTTATTTGTGCCAGAAGGGCGTAGGCTGGAATCGAAACCGTGGCGACACTGTAGGCCTATATGTGTGAGGTCATGCTGAAGGCAGTGGCCCCAACCACTAGACCTCCCCAGGTCACAATTTAACTTAATTTTGACCTTACCATACACTTAAATGTCATAGCCTTGTTGAGACCAATATCTATATAGTTACTAAGCTACATAAAACAACAGTTGTTGATGTGTATGGCTGCATTTCAGGTACATTTTGGTAATATGACATAGGTCCGTGCTATCTGGGAACTTGGGACTTCCCTACCCCTACCCAGGGTTAAGGTTAGGGTTAGGTTAGGGTAAGGGTAGGGATGTCCCAAGGAACCCAGATAGCAATATCTAAAGGACCTAGGCCTGGCGTTTGAGCAAGCGAGAGATACAATTATTTGGATAGCAAGCCCTGATCCCAATGACTTGACTGTCCCCGCATGGAGAGGTGGGGAACTGCTCTTTTTAAGGGACTCACAAGGCTCATTTGAATTTCCTGATGCAGCAGACAAATTCTCAGAGACAAAAGAGTGATCAAGTTAAGATCTGACATCTATAATTTACCACAAAATCAACATTTTGCAATGGCTATATCAGTCTCCGGGATAGCCAACTGTGGTTTGAATTGAAGATGGCAGTCCATAAGCGCAGATGAAGGATATCAAGGATCTGGAAAGATTATGTGTGAAGGAATGGTCTAAGATCCCTCCCAATGGGTTGTCCAATCTTGTAAAACGTTTTAGAAAAAGACTCAGTGCCATTATACTCGTAAAGGGACGATGGCGGAGTATTGAAAATGGGTACCAATCATTTTGACATCTTTCTTTTTGCAAATTACTTGTTTAACAAAAATCTCTTTCAGTGAGCAATTGTATTAGTATAAAATAATATAATTTCCCAAGTTTTTGTAGCATACAATATAGCTCAGCATTTGTTGTTTGTCTTTATCAATGGTGCCAATAATGTTGGACCTGACTGTATATCCTATGACCTATGACCCTGACCTCCTCTCGTGAACTCTACGTTGCATGATGGTGATGGTCTGGCTAGTGGTGGTGGTCTGACTAGTGGTGATGGTCTGACTAGTGGTGGTGGTCTGACTAGTGGTGGTGTTCTGGCTAGTGGTGATGGTCTGACTAGTGGTGGTGGTCTGACTAGTGGTGGTGGTCTGACTAGTGGTGATGGTCTGACTAGTGGTCTGACTAGTGGTGATGGTCTGGCTAGTGTTGGTGGTCTGACTAGTGGTGGTGGTCTGACTAGTGGTGGTGGTCTGACTAGTGGTGGTGGTCTGGCTAGTGGTGGTGGTCTGACTAGTGGTGGTGGTCTGGGTGGTGGTGGTGGTCTGACTAGTGGTGATGGTCTGACTAGTGGTCTGACTAGTGGTGATGGTCTGGCTAGTGTTGGTGGTCTGACTAGTGGTGGTGGTCTGACTAGTGGTGGTGGTCTGACTAGTGGTGGTGGTCTGACTAGTGGTGGTGGTCTGACTAGTGGTGGTGGTCTGGCTAGTGGTGGTGGTCTGACTAGTGGTGGTGGTCTCACTAGTGGTGGTGGTCTGACTAGTGGTGGTGGTCTGACTAGTGGTGGTGGTCTGACTAGTGGTGGTGGTCTGACTAGTGGTGGTGTTCTGACTAGTGGTGGTGGTCTGACTAGTGGTGGTGGTCTGGGTGGTGGTGGTCTGACTAGTGGTGATGGTCTGAATGGTGGTGGTCTGACTAGTGGTGGTGGTCTGACTAGTGGTGATGGTCTGACTTGTGGTGGTGGTCTGGCTAGTGGTGGTGGTCTGACTAGTGGTGGTGGTCTGACTAGTGGTGGTGGTCTGACTAGTGGTGGTGGTCTGACTAGTGGTGGTGGTCTGACTAGTGGTGGTGGTCTGACTAGTGGTGGTGTTCTGACTAGTGGTCTGACTAGTGGTGGTGGTCTGGGTGGTGATGGTCTGAATGGTGGTGGTCTGACTAGTGGTGGTGGTCTGACTAGTGGTGATGGTCTGACTAGTGGTCTGACTAGTGGTCTGGGCTTAGGGACGCCGGAGTGCTGACTCAATCCCAAATTTCATCACAGTCCACGTCCTTCCCTCTTGAACTCTGGGGGCAACTGAACATCATCGTTGGAAGTGAGGGAGGAGAAAAGGAGGAGGGCAGGGTATAACTGTTTGGCTATCGTATGTCTAAGGGCAAATAAGGCTCTACAAACTAAAATAAGTGCTTTATATAGGGCGTCATTCTGGACACAACCCAAGTCATAGACGGTGTAGCCAGTCTCAGAATAACAAGTCAGAACCAGATTGTGTGTAAAGGATAAGTGAACGGGGGTCCTCTATAAATCAAGTCATAAACGATCAAAATAGAAATCAATCAAACCCATCAGCCGTGGCCAGGGAACAGCACTGACACAGAACTAATGATGACAAAGCTGATCTATGTGTTTCACTGTGATGTGGCTGGAGATGTCCCTAGACATGGATCTTCGGTCAGCTTTGTATTTTCCACACTACTGGATAAGGTTAGGATTGGAGGAGGGGAAGCTGACCCTAGATCTGTACCCAGAGGAAACAATTCCTCTCTGGCCCAGTTTGACTTTCTACTTTGCCTTTCCTGATGTTGTTTGGCAGTAGTGGAAGCCCTATTGTTCAACATTCCATTTGATAGTCAGGAACATTTAATTCATTGCATTTAATCATCACTCTATATTTTGAGTAGTGCTGTGACCATAGAAATAGAATGAACAGAACGGGCTTGGAACCTCTAACCCTGGCAATTTGACTGGTAAACTTATGGTCACTCAAAATGTATGCCTGGTATTGTGATGCAATAATTTCCATGGTAATGTAGAATGTTCTTTCATATGATGTTAACTGATGTGGCTCATGCAATATTATGTATTTTTTGTAATGTCACAGCATATTAATGGGTACACATTGCTTTTACTTCGCAATAGTTGCCAGTCCACCCATTATGCCATCATTGACTTGAATGGGGACGGCTGTTCTATTCATTCTATTTCTATGGCTGTAACACCCTTCGCGTTCCATTCCAAAGGAACCAGAATAGAATCCGCAATATCTCTTTAATCGCAGGTCCATGGCTCTTGACAGCACCATTACCTGTCATGATAATAGTATGCACACATAATCCTCTTCATGTATGTAGAAACAGCAGCTCAATCCATCTATAAGGATGTCATTGAATATATTCAATACATTACCAAGCCACTAGATGCCAGTGTTGTTCTAAGCAGACAGTCTGGAGTTGTGCTCTGTCTCACTCTGTCTGACTCATATCCATGTCCTGAGGCTGAGGTCAACTCACAGCAGCCTGCCCAGTGACCTCAGACATGTACCTTACTGAGGTGGAGTTTCATCTCAAGTTTCAAGTTTCAAGTTTTTAATGTCACATGCACAATTACATCGAAATGACTTTCTTGCAAACGCAAAAATGCAATAATCAATAACAATGTAACACTAGAAAAAACACATGAGAAATAAGAAAAATATGAAGAACACAATCAGGAAGTAAATAAGCATACAATATACAGGGTCAGTTCCAATACCATATTTACAATGTGCAGGGATACTGGAGTGATGGAGGTAGGTACAGTGCATTCGGAAAGTATTCAGACACCTTGACCTTTTCCACATTTTGTTATGTTGCAGCCTTTTACTAAAATGGATTCAATATTTTTTTCCCCCTCATCGATCTAAACACAATATCCCATAATGACAAAGCAAAAACAGGTTTTTAGAATTTTTAACAAATGTATTTTTAAAAAGTATTCCGACCCTTTACTCAGTACTTTGTTGAAGCACCTTTGGCAGCAATAACAGCCTTGAGTCTTCTTGGGTATGACGCTACAAGCTTTGCTCCGTTATCTTTCCCTCCATCCGGATTAGTCTCCCAGTCCCTGCCGCTGAAAAACATTCCTACAGTATGATGCTGCCACCACCATGCTTCACCTTGGGATGGTGCCAGTTTTCCTCCAGATGTGACGCTTGGCATTCAGGCCAAAGAGTTCAATCTCGGTTTCATCAGTCAAGAGAATTTTGTTTCTCATGGTCTGAGAGTCTTTAGGTTCCTTTTGGCGAACTCCAAGCAAGCTGTCATGTGCCTTTTACTGAGGAGTGGCTTCTGTCTGTCCACTCTACCATAAAGGCCTGATTGGTGGAGTGCTGCAGAGGTGGTTGTCCTTCTGGAAGGTTCTCCCATCTCCACAGAGGAACTTTAGAGTTCTTTCAGAGTGACCATCGGGTTCTTGGTCACCCCCCTGACCAAGGCCCTTGTCCACCGATTGCTCAGTTTGGCCGGGTGGCCAGCTCTAGGAAGAGTTTTGGTGGTTCCAAACGTCTTCCATTTAAGAATGATGGAGGCCACTGTGTTCTTGGGGACCTTCAATGCTGCAGACATTTTTTGGTACCCTTCCCCAGATCTGTACCTCGACACAATCCTGTCTCGGAACTCTATGGACAATTCCTTCAACCTCATGGCTTGGTTTTTGCTCTGACATGCACTGTTAATTGTGGAACCTTATATAGACAGGTGTGTTCCTTTAGAAATCATGTTTAATCAATTGAATTTACCACAGGTTGACTCCTTCAATCAAGTTGTAGAAACATCTCAATGGAATGGTCATTGGAAACAGGATGCACCTGAACTAAATTTCAAGTCTCATAGCAAAGGGTCTGAATACTTATGAAAATGAGGTATTTATGTTATTTATTGTTAATACATTTGCCCCCAAAAAATAAAACCTGTTTTTGCTTTTCCATTATGGGGTATTGTGTGTAGATTGATGAGGAATTGTTTTATTTCATCCATTTTAGGATAAGGTTGTAGGGTAACAATGTGGGAAAAGTAGAGGGGTCTGAATACTTTCCGAATGCACTATATGTTATGTTATGTGTTATATTATGTTTTGTGTTATGTTATGTGTTATATTATGTTATGTTATGTGTTATGTTATGTGTTATGTTTTATATTATGTGTTATGTGTTATATGTTATATTATGTGTTATGTGTTATGTGTTATGTTATGTGTTATGTTATGTGTTATGTGTTATGTTATGTGTTATATTATGTGTTATGTGTTATATTATGTGTTATGTGTTATATGTTATATTATGTGTTATGTGTTGTGTTATATGTTATATTATGTGTTATGTGTTGTGTTATGTGTTATGTTATGTGTTATATTATGTGTTATGAGTTATGTTATGTGTTATGTGTTATGTGTTATGTGTTATATTATGTGTTATGAGTTATGTGTTATATTATGTGTTATGAGTTATGTTATGTGTTATGTGTTATGTGTTATGTGTTATGAGTTATGTTATGTGTTATGTGTTATGTTATGTGTTATATTATGTGTTATGAGTTATGTTATGTGTTATGTGTTATGTGTTATGTGTTATGTTATGTGTTATGTGTTATGTTATGTGTTATGTTATGTGTTATGTTATGTGTTATGTTATGTGTTATGTGTTATGTTATGTGTTATGTGTTATATTATGTGTTATGTGTTATATTATGTGTTATGTGTTATGTTATGTGTTATGTTATGTGTTATGTGTTATATTATGTGTTATGTGTTATGTTATGTGTTATGTTATGTGTTATGTGTTATATTATGTGTTATGAGTTATGTTATGTGTTATGTGTTATGAGTTATGTTATGTGTTATGTGTTATGTGTTATGTGTTATATTATGTGTTATGAGTTATGTTATGTGTTATGTGTTATGTGTTATGTGTTATGTGTTATGTTATGTGTTATGTTATGTGTTATATTATGTGTTATGTGTTATGTGTTATGTTATGTGTTATGTGTTATGTGTTATATTATGTGTTATGTGTTATGTGTTATATTATGTGTTATGTGTTATGTGTTATGTGTTATGTTATGTGTTATATTATGTGTTATATTATGTGTTATGTGTTATGTGTTATATTATGTGTTATGTGTTATGTGTTATGTGTTATGTGTTATGTGTTATGTTATGTGTTATATTATGTGTTATGTGTTATGTGTTATATTATGTGTTATGTGTTATGTGTTATATTATGTGTTATGTGTTATGTGTTATATTATGTGTTATGTGTTATGTGTTATGTGTTATATGTGTTATATGTGTTATGTTTATGTGTTATATTATGTGTTATGTGTTATGTGTTATATTATATGTTATGTGTTATATGTTATATTATGTGTTATGTGTTATATTATGTGTTATGTGTTATATTATGTGTTATGTGTTATATTATGTGTTATGTGTTATGTGTTATATTATGTGTTATGTGTTATGTGTTATATTATGTGTTATGTGTTATGTGTTATATTATGTGTTATGTGTTATGTGTTATGTGTTATGTTATGTGTTATGTTATGTGTTATATTATGTGTTATGTGTTATGTGTTATATTATGTGTTATGTGTTATATGTTATATTATGTGTTATGTGTTATATTATGTGTTATGTGTTATATTATGTGTTATGTGTTATGTGTTATGTGTTATGTTATGTGTTATGTTATGTGTTATATTATGTGTTATGTGTTATATTATGTGTTATGTGTTATGTGTTATATTATGTGTTATGTGTTATGTGTTATATTATGTGTTATGTGTTATATTATGTGTTATGTGTTATGTGTTATATTATGTGTTATGTGTTATATTATGTTATGTGTTATATTATGTGTTATGTGTTATATTATGTTATGTGTTATATTATGTTATGTGTTATGTGTTATATTATGTGTTATGTGTTATATTATGTGTTATGTGTTATGTGTTATGTGTTATGTTATGTGTTGTGTTATATGTTATATTATGTGTTATGTGTTATGTTTTATATTATGTGTTATGTGTTATATTATGTTATGTGTTATGTGTTATGTGTTATATTATGTGTTATGTGTTATATTATGTGTTATGTGTTATGTGTTATATTATGTGTTATGTGTTATGTGTTATGTGTTATGTGTTATGTAATGTGTTATATTATGTTATGTGTTATGTGTTATATTATGTTATGTGTTATATTATGTGTTATATTATGTGTTATGTGTTATATTATGTGTTATGTGTTATATTATGTATTATGTGTTATGTTATGTGTTATATTATATTATGTGTTATATTATGTTATGTGTTATGTGTTATATTATGTTATGTGTTATATTATGTTATGTGTTATGTGTTATATTATGTGTTATATTATGTGTTATGTGTTATATTATGTGTTATGTGTTATATTATGTATTATGTGTTATGTTATGTGTTATATTATGTGTTATGTGTTATATTATGTGTTATGTGTTATATTATGTGTTATGTGTTATATTATGTGTTATGTGTTATTATGTGTTATGTGTTATGTTTTATATTATGTGTTATGTTATGTGTTATGTTATGTGTTATGTTATGTGTTATGTGTTATGTGTTATGTGTTATGTTATGTGTTATATTATGTGTTATGTGTTATGTGTTATATTATGTGTTATGTGTTATATGTTATATTATGTGTTGTGTTATGTGTTGTGTTATATGTTATATTATGTGTTATGTGTTATGTTTTATATTATGTGTTATGTGTTATATTATGTGGTATGTGTTGTTATGTTATGTGTTATGTGTTATGTTAAGTGTTATGTGTTATATTATGTGTTATGTGTTATGTTTTATATTATGTGTTATGTGTTATATTATGTGTTATGTGTTGTGTTATGTGTTGTGTTATGTGTTATGTTATGTGTTATATTATGTGTTATGTGTTATGTGTTATGTGTTATGTTATGTGTTATATTATGTGTTATGTGTTATGTGTTATGTTATGTGTTATGTGTTATATGTTATGTGTTATGTGTTATGTTATGTGTTATGTGTTATGTTATGTGTTATATTATGTGTTATGAGTTATGTTATGTGTTATATTATGTGTTATGTGTTATGTTATGTGTTATGTGTTATGTTATGTGTTATATTATGTGTTATGTGTTATGTGTTATGTGTTATGTGTTATGTTATGTGTTATGTGTTATATTATGTGTTATGTGTTATGTTATGTGTTATGTGTTATATTATGTGTTATGTGTTATGTTATGTGTTATGTGTTATGTTATGTGTTATGTGTTATGTTATGTGTTATATTATGTGTTATGAGTTATGTTATGTGTTGTGTGTTATGTGTTATGTTATGTGTTATGTGTTATGTTATGTGTTATATTATGTGTTATGTGTTATGTGTTATGTGTTATGTTTATGTGTTATGTGTTATGTTATGTGTTATGTGTTATGTTATGTGTTATGTGTTATGTTATGTGTTATGTGTTATATTATGTGTTATGTGTTATGTTATGTGTTATGTGTTATGTGTTATGTTATGTGTTATGTGTTATGTTATGTGTTATATTATGTGTTATGAGTTATGTTATGTGTTATATTATGTGTTATGTGTTATGTTATGTGTTATGTGTTATATTATGTGTTATGTGTTATGTGTTATGTGTTATGTGTTATGTTATGTTATGTGTTATGTGTTATGTGTTATGTTATGTGTTATATTATGTGTTATGTGTTATGTGTTATGTTATGTGTTATGTGTTATAATATGTTATGTGTTATATTATGTGTTATGTTATGTGTTATGTGTTATGTGTTATAATATGTTATGTGTTATATTATGTGTTATGTTATGTGTTATGTGTGTGTTATGTTATGTTTATGTGTTATGTTTATATTATGTGTTATGTGTTATGTGTTATGTGTTATGTGTTATGTTTATGTTATGTTTATATTATGTGTTATGTGTTATGTGTTATGTGTTATGTGTTATGTGTTATGTGTTGTGTTATGTGTTATGTGTTATGTTATGTTATGTGTTATGTGTTATGTGTTATGTGTTGTGTTATGTGTTATGTGTTATGTGTTATGTGTTATGTGTTATGTGTTATGTGTTATGTGTTGTGTTATGTGTTATGTTTATGTGTTATGTGTTATGTGTTATGTTATGTTATGTTATGTGTTATGTGTTATGTGTTATGTGTTTTATATTATGTGTTATGTGTTATGTGTTATGTGTTATGTGTTATATTATGTGTTATGTGTTATGTGTTATGTGTTATGTGTTATGTGTTATGTGTTATGTTATGTGTTATGTGTTATGTTATGTGTTATATTATGTGTTATGTGTTATGTTATGTGTTATGTGTTATGTTATGTGTTATGTGTTATGTTATGTGTTATGTGTTGTGTTATGTGTTGTGTTATGTGTTGTGTTATGTGTTATGTGTTATGTGTTATGTTATGTTATGTGTTATGTGTTATGTTATGTGTTATGTGTTATGTTATGTGTTATGTGTTATGTGTTATGTGTTATGTGTTATGTGTTATGTGTTATGTGTTATGTGTTATGTGTTATGTTATGTGTTATGTGTTATGTTTATGTGTTATGTTTATATTATGTGTTGTGTGTTATATTATGTGTTATGTGTTATGTGTTATGTTATGTGTTATGTTATGTGTTATGTGTTATGTTATGTGTTATGTTATGTGTTATGTGTTATGTGTTATGTTATGTGTTATGTGTTATGTTATGTGTTATGTTATGTGTTATGTGTTATGTGTTATGTGTTATGTGTTATGTTATGTGTTATGTGTTATGTTATGTGTTATGTTATGTGTTATATTATGTGTTATGTTATGTGTTATGTGTTATGTTATGTGTTATGTGTTATGTTATGTTTTATATTATGTGTTATGTTATGTGTTATGTGTTATGTGTTATATTATGTGTTATGTTATGTGTTATGTGTTATGTTATGTGTTATGTGTTATGTTATGTGTTATGTGTTATATTTATTTTAGCTGTATCCACTGTTTCTTTCAAATTTAAGGTGGAAGAGGACAGAGTTTTAGTTTCCTGGGGTTTGGAAGGTGTGGTGTGCGCAATGGCTTCTTAGCCTAGAGCGGAGGAGACGCTGTCGTTACAACATGGATTCAGGTGAATGGCGTTATGGAGATAAGGTGCAGGAGGTTCTGCTCGTGGTCAGTGAACAGGTAGGAGCTGAATTTTTCATTCTGCTTGCAGAATGAACAAAGCTGTGGTTGTGTTCATGAAAAGAGCAAATTTGGAGGGTAGGCTCATTGCTAGTGGAATATTTGTAAGGGGTGTGTTGGTGTCAATCTCCCCTCTTTCTACTCCTTCGTCACCCTGGTGGTAGTCGCACATTTGCCTTCGTTTATTACGGATGATCAAATCAGGAAAGAGCTGAGTTGTTTTGGTAAGTTTGCTAGCGGTTTTCCTATACTGTTGGCAGGTTTTCAGGCAGATGCCGTTAAGCATGTTGTTTCGTTCAGGCAAGTGTTCATGTTTCTGGCAACAGAGGCTGGGCCTAGTCATGCCAGGGATGGTGTTGTAGATGAGGCTGGGCCTAGTCATGCCAGGGATGGTGTTGTAGATGAGGCTGGGCCTAGTCATGCCAGGGATGGTGTTGTAGATGAGGCTGGGCCTAGTCATGCCAGGGATGGTGTTGTAGATGAGGCTGGGCCTAGTCATGCCAGGGATGGGGTTGTAGATGAGGCTGGGCCTAGTCATGCCAGGGATGGGGTTGTAGATGAGGCTGGGCCTAGTCAGGCTAAAGATGGCGCTGTAGCTGAGGCTGGCCCTAGTCAGGCTAAAGATGGTACTGTAGCTGAGGCTGGCCCTAGTCAGGCTAAAGATGTCACTGTAGCTGAGGCTGGCCCTAGTCAGGCTAAAGATGGTACTGTAGCTGAGGCTGGCCCTAGTCAGGCTAAAGATGGTACTGTAGCTGAGGCTGGCCCCTAGTCAGGCTAAAGATGGTACTGTAGCTGAGGCTGGCCCTAGTCAGGCTAAAGATGTCACTGTAGCTGAGGCTGGCCCTAGTCAGGCTAAAGATGTCACTGTAGCTGAGGCTGGCCCTAGTCAGGCTAAAGATGGTACTGTAGCTGAGGCTGGCCCTAGTCAGGCTAAAGATGGTACTGTAGCTGAGGCTGGCCCTAGTCAGGCTAAAGATGGTACTGTAGCTGAGGCTGGCCCTAGTCAGGCTAAAGATGGTACTGTAGCTGAGGCTGGCCCTAGTCAGGCTAAAGATGGTACTGTAGCTGAGGCTGGCCCTAGTCAGGCTAAAGATGGTACTGTAGCTGAGGCTGGCCCTAGTCAGGCTAAAGATGTCACTGTAGCTGAGGCTGGCCCTAGTCAGGCTAAAGATGTCACTGTAGCTGAGGCTGGCCCTAGTCAGGCTAAAGATGGTACTGTAGCCGAGGCTGGCCCTAATCAGGCTATAGTTTGCGCAGAGGCTGGGCCTAGTCAGGCTATAGATGGTACTGTAGATGAAGCTGGGTCTAGTCATGTTATGGATGGTTTGTGTAGATGAGGCTGGCCCTAGTCAGGCTAAAGATGGCACTGTAGACGAGGCTGGGTTTAGTCAAATCAAATCAAATGTATTTATATAGCCCTTTGTACATCAGTTGATATCTCAAACTGCTGTACAGAAACCCAGACTAGAATCCCAAATAGCAAGCAATGCAGGTATTGGAGCCCGTTGGCTAGGAAAACCTCCCTAGAAAGGCCAAAACCTAGGAAGAAACCTAGAGAGGAACCAGGCTATGAGGGGTGGCAAGTCCTCTTCTGGCTGAGCCGGGTGGAGATTATAACAGAACATGGCCAAGATGTTCAAATGTTCATAAATGACTAGCATGGTCAACTAATAGATATGGGACAGGTAGCACATCCGGTGAACAGGTCAGGATTCCATAGCCGCAGGCAGAACAGTTGAAACTGGAGCAGCAGCACGGCCAGGTGGACTGGGGACAGCAAGGAGGCTTCATGCCAGGTAGTCCTGAGGCATGGTCCAAGGGCTCCGGTCCTCCGAGAGAGAGAAAGAAAGAGAGGATTAGAGAGAGCATACTTAAATTCACACAGGACACCAGATAAGACAGGAGAAGTATTCCAGATATAACAAACTGACCCTAGCCCCCCGACACATGAACTACTGCAGCATAAATGCTGGAGGCTGAGACAGCAGGGGTCAGGAGACACTGTGGCCCCATCCGATGATACCCCCGGACAGGGCCAAACAAGAAGGATATAACCCCACCCACTTTGCCAAAGCACAGCCCCCACACCACTAGAGGGATATCTTCAACCACCAACTTACCATCCTGAGAAAAGGCCGAGTATAGCCCACAAAGATCTCCGCCACGGCACAACCCAAGGGGGGGCGCCAACCCAGACAGGAAGATCACATCAGTGACTCAACCCACTCAAGTGACGCACCCCTCCTAGGGACGGCATGAAAGAGCACCAGTAAGCCAGTGACTCAACCCCTGTAATAGGCTCAGAGGCAGAGAATCCCAGTGGAAAGAGGGGAACCGGCCAGGCAGAGACAGCAAGGGTGGTTCGTTGCTCCAGAGCCTTTCCATTCACACTCCTGGGCCAGACTACACTCAATAATATGACCCACTGAAGAGATGAGTCTTCAGTAAAGACTTAAAGGTTGAGACCGAGTTTGTGTCTCTTACATGGGTAGGCAGACCATTCCATAAAAATGGAGCTCTATAGGAGAAAGCCCTGCCTCCAGCTGTTTGCTTAGAAATTCTAGGGACAATTAGGAGGCCTGCGTCTTGTGACCGTAGCGTACGTGTAGGTATGTACGGCAGGACCAAATCAGAGAGATAGGTAGGAACAAGCCCATGTAATTCTTTGTAGGTTAGCAGTAAAGCCTTGAAATCAGCCCTTGCCTTGACAGGAAGCCAGTGTAGGGAGGCTAGCACTGGAGTAATATGATAATTTTTTTTGGTTCTAGTTAGGATTCTAGTAGCCGTATTTAGCACTAACTGAAGTTTATTTAGTGCTTTATCCGGGTAGCCGGAAAGTAGAGCATTGCAGTAGTCTAATCTAGAAGTAACAAAAGCATGGATAAATTTTTCTGCATCATTTTTGGACAGACAGTTTCTGATTTTTGCAATGTTACGTAGATGTTACGTAAAAAGCTGTCCTTGAAACAGTCTTGCTTTGGTCGTCAAAAGAGAGATCAGGGTCCAGAGTAATGCCGAGGTCCTTCACAGTTTTATTTGAGACGACTGTACAACCATTAAGATTAATTGTCAGATTCAACAGAAGATCTCTTTGTTTCTTGGGACCTAAAACAAGCATGTCTGTTTTGTCCGAGTTTAAAAGTAGAACTTTTGCAATCATCCACTTCCTTATGTCTGAAACACAGGCTTCTAGCGAGGGCAATTTTGGGGCTTCACCACGTTTCATTGAAATGTACAGCTGTGTGTCATCCGCATAGCAGTGAAAGTGAACATTATGTTTTCGAATGACATCCCCAACAGGTAAAATATATAGTGTAAACAATAGTGGTCCTAAAACGGAACCTTGAGGAACACCGAAATTTACAGTTGATTTGTCAGAGAACATGCCATTCACAGAGACAAACTGATATCTTTCTGACAAATAAGATCTAAACCAGGCCAGAACTTGTCCGTGTAGACCAATTTGGGTTTCCAATCTCTCCAAAAGAATAGATGGTGATAGATGGTGATAGATGGTATCAAAAGCAGCACTAAGGTCTAGGAGCACAAAGACAGATGCAGAGCCTCGGTCTGATACCATTAAAAGGTCATTTACCACCTTCACAAGTGCAGTCTCAGTGCTATGATGGGGTCTAAAACCAGGCTGAAGCATTTCGTATACATTGTTTGTCTTCAGGAAGGCAGTGAGTTGCTGCGCAACAGCCTTTTCTAAAAATGTTGAGAGGAATGGAAGATTCGATATAGGCCGATAGTTTTTAAAATATTTTCTGGGTCAAGGTTTGGCTTTTTCAAGAGAGGCTTTATTACTGCCACTTTTAGTGAGTTTGGTACACATCCGGTGGATAGAGAGCGGTTTATTATGTTCAACATAGGAGGGCCAAGCACAGGAAGCAGCTCTTTCAGTGGTTTAGTTGGAATAGGGTCCAGTATGCAGCTTGAAGGTTTAGAGGCCATTATTATTTTCATCATTGTGTCAAGAGATATAGTACTAAAACACTTGAGTGTCTCTCTTGATCCTAGGTCCTGGCAGAGTTGTGCAGACTCAGGACAACTGAGCTTTGAAGGAATACGCAGATTTGAAGAGGAGTCCGTAATTTGCTTTCTAATAATCCTGATCTTTTCCTCAAAGAAGTTCATTAATTTATTACTGCTGAAGTGAAAGCCATCCTCACTTGGGGAATGCTGCTTTTAGTTCGCTTTTGCGACAGTATCAAAAATAAATTTTGGATTGTTCTGATTTTCCTCAATTAAGTTGGAAAAATAGGATGATCGAGCAGCAGTAAGGGCTCTTCAATACTGCACGGCACTGTCTTTCCAAGCTAGTCGGAAGACTTCCAGTTTGGTGTGGCGCCATTTCCGTTCCAATTTTCTGGAAGCTTGCTTCAGAGCTCGGGTATTTTCTACCAGGGAGCTAGTTTCTTATGGGAAATGTTTTTCGTTTTTAGGGGTGCAACTGCATCTAGGGTATTGCGCAAGGTTAAATTGAGTTCCTCAGTTAGGTGGTTTACTGATTTTTGTCCTCTGACGTCCTTGGGTAGGCAAAGGGAGTCTGGAAGGACATCAAGGAATCTTTGTGTTGTCTGTGAATTTATAGCACGACTTTTGATGCTCCTTGGTTGGGGTCTGAGCAGATTATTTGTTGCAATTGCAAACGTAATAAAATGGTGGTCCGATAGTCCAGGATTATGAGGAAAAACATTAAGATCCACAACATTTATTCCATGGGACAAAACTAGGTCCAGAGTATGACTGTGACAGTGAGTAGGTCCAGAGACATTTTGGACAAAGGCCACTGAGTCAATGATGGCTCCGAAAGCCTTTTGGAGTGGGTCTGTGGACTTTTCCATGTGAATATTAAAGTCACCAAAAATGAGAATATTATCTGCTATGAATACAAGGTCCGATAGGAATTCAGGGAACTCAGCGAGGAACGCTATGTATGGCCCAGGAGGCCTGTAAACAGTAGCTATAAAAAGTGATCAAGTAGGCTGAATAGATTTCATGACTAGAAGCTCAAAAGACGAAAACGTCTTTTTTTTTTGTAAATTGAAATTTGCTATCGTAAATGTTAGCAACACCTCCGCCTTTGCGGGATGCACGGGGGATATGGTCACTAGTGTAACCAGGAGGTGAGGCCTCATTTAACACAGTACATTCATCAGGCTTAAGCCATGTTTCAGTCAGGCCAATCACATCAAGATTATGATCAGTGATTAGTTCATTGACTATATCTGCCTTTAAAGTGAGGGATCTAACATTAAGTAGCCCTATTTTGAGATGTGATGTATCACGATCTCTTTCAATAATGGCAGGAATGGAGGAGGTCTTTATCCTAGTGGGATTGCTAAGGCGAACACCGCCATGTTTAGTTTTGCCCAACCTAGGTTGAGGCACAGACACGGTCTCAATGGGGATACCTGAGCTGACTACACTGACTGTGCTAGTGGCAGACTCCACTAAGCTGGCAGGCTGGCTAATAGCCTGCTGCCTGGCCTGCACCCTGTTTCATTGTGGAGCTAGAAGAGTTAGAACCCTGTCTATGTTGGTAGATAAGATGAGAGCACCCCTCCAGCTAGGATGGAGTCTGTCACTTATGCTAGTCAAATTATGCTAGCGGATGAGGAGAGTATAGTGGGGAAGTGTAAGACACTAGGGGTGTCATGTCTGTACTATCATTAAACTGAAGACTTATAGTTTTTATCAAAGATTCTCTGTAATTAGTATTATGCGATCAAACTAATTAATCATGTAACTGTAATTAACTAGGAAGTCAGGACACCAGGGAAAATATTCAGATTACAAAGTTATAATTTCCTAATATAACCTTTCAGATATTTTCATATCTGATCAATAGTCTTCTGATTAATTAATGATTTACTTTACCTCACGTTAGTCTCATTCCAAACGTCGTAAATTGTTGGTTATCTGCACGAACCCAGTCTTCACTATGAGTCATCCATACATCAATTGTCTTAAATCATTTATTTATTAACTAACTAAACAATCACAGAAGTGCACACACAAACAAACACAGTAAATATGGTTACAAGAAATGATAAGGGAATGTGCCCCAGTGGGCTAAACTGGCATGGCGGCTTGTTAGACAAAAGGGAAGTGGGGGTCGACTGAGAAGTCACTACAGAGTTAATAATTATAACAATTGAAATACTAATCCTTTGCACATGAACACTCACTCATTCGGGAACAATTGCAATCAATATACAGTGGGGCAAAAAAAGTATTTAGTCAGCCACCAATTGTGCAAGTTCTCCCACTTTAAAAGATGAGAGAGGCCTGTAATTTTCATCATAGGTACACTTCAACTATGACAGACAAAATTAGAAGAAGAAAAAATCCAGAAAATCACATTGTAGGATTTTTTATGAATTTATTTGCAAATTATGGTGGAAAATAAGTATTTGGTCAATCACAAAAGTTTATCTCAATACTTTGTTATATACCCTTTGTTGGCAATGACAGAGGTCAAACGAGGTCTTCACAAGGTTTTCACACACTGTTGCTGGTATTTTGGCCCATTCCTCCATGCAGATCTCCTCTAGAGCAGTGAATGTGTGAATGTGTCGGTGTAGGAGTTGCCGATGAGCTGCCATAGGGCGGCTCTGACTCTCCTGCTCAAAAAAAGGGGACTTGTGTGAACTTAAGAATTGGAGACCTGTGGTATTGCTCTGTGTGGATGACAAGATGTTTGCCAAGGTCCTCTAACAGACTGAAGTCCCATCTGGACTCTATAGTACACAAGGACCAAACATAATGACGCTCAATCATAGACAACTTGTTCTTAATCAGGTACATATTGGACTTGTCGAGAGGTTCTAATGTGAACTTTGGACTGGTTTCTTTAGATCAAGAGAAGGCTTTTGATAGAGTGGACCATGAGTATCTGTTTAATGTGATGTCTGTTTTGGGGTTTGGGGAAATGTTTTTGACCCGTGTGAAGATGCTGTATGCTGGGGCGTCATGTGACGCCTCTCAAGGGAGAGGGGGGCTCAGTAGGCCAGTCTGGGTGAGACGGGGCATTAGACAAGGATGCCCTCTATCGGGGCAGTTATATTCACTAGCCATTGAGCCTTTTTTGAGCCTTTTTTGGGCCTTCTACACAGGAGACTGCATGGAGTGTGCTGGACAGGCATGGGTGTGTGGACAGGCATAGCAGTGTCCGTGTATGCAGATTACGTTTCTGTGATGGTCAGGAATGGTCAGGATATGCAGTCACTAGAGACTAGTCTGAAGGTGTAGGAGGGAGATTCGTCAGCTCAGGTAAACTGGGGAAAGAGCAAAGCTCTGTTATGGGGGGATAGTGCCCTTCCACTGCTTCCAGGGGGGTTGCAGTGGGGTTGTGAAGGGCTTAAAGTGTTGGCGGTGTACCTGGACTCAGAGAGATGGGTCAGGGAGAACTGGGAGGGGCTGTCACAGGCAGTGGTGTCAAGACTGGCCAGGTGGAGGTGGCTCCTGTCCCAAGTGTCATATAGAGGGAGGGTGATGATAATCAACAACCTGGTGGCATCTTCCCTGTGGCATAAACTGACTGTCTTCAACCCCCCGCTGGTCTGCTCTCAGACCTGCAACACAAGCTGGGAGACTTTTTCTGGTCAGACCATCACTGGCTGAGGGAGGCAGTGTTGTACATGACCGTCAGCGAAGGAGGACGGGGCCTAGTGGAACTGGAGAGCAGGGTGGCTGCATTCCGACTAAAGGCAGTGCAGAGACTGCTGTACCATACTGATGTTGGCTGGAGGGAACCAGCATGCGTGCTGCTGAGGAGAGCTGGTGGATTAGGGTTGGACCGGCAGCTTTTCCTCATGAAGCTGGAGAGGCTGAGTACAGCAGGCCTCTCAGACTTTTACTTTGCAGTGCTGAGGGCCTGGCAGCTGCAAATGCCCACACAATAAGGGGGTGTGGAGCCTGGGCTGTGGGTATGGGAGGAGCCTATCTTCCACAACCCAGCCATCCCTTTGAGATCGGCTCAGTCGGCCACCCTGCAGAGGCAACTGATGGCAGCGGGTTTACTAAGGCGGAGTGACCTGCGACTGCTGGGAGAGGAGTGATGGAAAATCCAGGAAGTCCTGGCACAACAAACAGGAATAACGCCTCTTAGACTGCTGGAGAGATTCCTGGAGGAGGTCCAGGAGGCACTGTCTGAGCCGGTAAGGGGAGTGTTTGACCGGCCAAAGGGGGAGGGGCCACCAATGTTTCCGCCACTGCAGGTGACGGCAGAGACTAGGGACTGGCAAGGCTGTCTGGAGGACTTGTTAGATTTTAACACTCTGAACCCGTGGGAGTTTCAGGGGGCGGGAGGTAAAGCCCTCTACAACCTCTGCATTAAGGTGAGGAACATTAGGAGCCTAACAGGAGTGACATCAGTGGCAGGGGGTATGTGGGGCAGAGAGTATGGTGGGTTTTAGATGGAGGGTGCTCTACAAACCCCCAGTACCAAAGAGGTCAGGGGACTTCCAGTGGAGGGTTCTACATGGAGCCCTGGCCACTAACAGCTTGTTGGCATGGGTTGAACCAGGAGTCGGGCAGGGGTGTCCTTTCTGTGTTATGAAAGATGTGTTTTTCATGTGTTTTCTGTGTGCGCTAGGTTAATGCCATTAATGTCTCTGTTGGAATGTCTGTGTGAGAGGTTGGGGGTGGTTTTCACTGTTGGGATGTTTATAATGGGGTACAGGTATTCAAATAAGGAGAAGGCCAAATGTGTTTTGTTGAATTTTATTTGGCTAACAAGGAGTAACAGGGTCAAAGGTGGGGGGATAACAGACCCTTTACTATTATTTAATGGGATGGTCTCTGCCCAACTTAGGGTGTAATTCGAGTTCCATAAAATGATAGTGTGGAGATGTTTCAGGAGATATGGTGTGTTGGGGGGGCTATCTGTATAGCTGGGGTAGATGTTTTGGATATACGGTTGTGAGGATTTGGTTATTGTTGTTTTCTATCGTGGGGCAGAGGGCACGGTGAGTATGGTACATGTATACAGTACAGGACATATTTTGGTGTTTTATTTTAAGGGGTGGTGGTGAGGTTTTAATGAAATGAGAATGTTTCATTAAAGAAAGACAATGTCAGTCTCTCTCTCATTATCTCTCTCTCTCTCATTATTTCTCTCTTTCATTATCTCGCTCTCTCATATTTTCGTTCTCTCCTTTCTATTGTACCTCTGTCATGTTCCACAGAAATGTGGCTGTCTGCCAGTAACTGTATGTGTGTAGTAGGAGTGTGTTTTAAATTTAAGGGGACTTTTTTTTTACAAGCTGAATTTCATTGATGAGTGAAGGAAGGAGCCACATCGTACATGTGTGTGCACACATAAGTGTGTGTGTGCGTGCATGTGGGCATGCATGAACGTGCATGTAAGCAAAAGAGAAAGAGAGAGAGAGAGAGAGAGAGAAAGAGGCTGATTTAGTATGGGACGGGTGTTGTCTTCATCTAACAACAGGCAAGAACTGAACAGAACATTTCAGGAAGAGGCAGTTTCAGCCCATTTATGAATCCTTTCAGGCAATGTTCCCTGTTCAGAAATGCAAATTGAATCAATCTGAGTCTGACTTTTAAGACTTTCAAGTGGGCTTTAATTAGCAATTGAGGCACAGTGTTTTAATGAGAGAGGGGGTGGAGAGAGAGGGGGCGGGTGGAGGAGGGAGAGAGGGAGGAGAGATGGTGTTGTGATCATAGTCCTGTGGGAGATGAGTGAAGGACACACATCCAGAGCTGTGGACTTCTTAAAGCAGGAAGAAAACTCTGTCCTCCTTTCTTTCCCTCCTTCCATCTGGCCGTCTGTCCGTCTGTCCTTCACCTCTAAGTCCCACTACTAATGCCTTAAGAGCCAGACGTGGAATGTCATTGGCTCCCTCTGAAACACATACTGTTCCCTTTTTCTGTTAATTAGTAGAGTTTTTCTCCGACTATGGTTCAGTGTTTCTACATCCTAAATGATTTTGTTGTGTTGCTATACTGAAGTTGGTCTGCTCAGCCGCTGTCGGTTTCTCTCTCTCTCTCTCTCTCTCTCTCTCTCCTCATCTTCCCCCTCTCTCCTTGTCTCCCACTCTCCATTTCTCCACCCCCCTCTTTCTCTCTCTCTCTCTCTCTCTCTCTCTCTCTCTCTCTTCTTTCCCTCTTTCTCTCTTTCTCTCAGCTGTTCTAGCTATCCACATCATCCTCCTATAATTTTCTGGGCTAGAAGCTGACTGAGCCTCCCCAACCCGTCAGGTTATTATTTTGTGATCGTGAGTCCACAGTCTAGGATGATAAACGATCATTCTTCTCTACCCCTTTTTCATTTTCTTTTCATTTTCTCCTTCGTTCATCTCTCTCTTCCTCTTTTCCTCTCATCCTTCTCTCTCTCTGTTCACTCCTCTCTCCCACTGCTCTACACCTTCTCCCGCTCCTCCCCCATCCCTTCCTCTCTCACCTAACCCTCCCTCCCTCCCTCCTTCTTCCCCCTACCTCCCTACCTCTCTCCAATCCCAAGGTGGTGGTAAAGGGATGTCAGGGTGGTAGATGAGCTGGTGGTGTGCAAGGCACAGGGTAATGGACTGTGTGTGTGTGCGTGTATGTGTGGTTGTTTGTGCGTGTGTGTGTGTGTTTATGTGTGTGTGTTAGGTATAGGGTGATGGAGTGTGTGATGTCCGGTCTATCGCTGTCATTAATAACCTAGACAGGACCCGCTAGCACCTGGGAGCCCAGAGACACCCTGATCTCACACACACAACCAATACATAATCCACACACAACCCATTCACAACCTCATAGTATCCCATACATAACCTCCAGACTAGGGACAAGGGGCCAGGACTCCCAGACGAGGAATTCCCCAGACGAGACTACATTAATTAACGGAGGCCATATTAAGGTTCCCTGCACCTTACACACACAAGTTTCAAATTAACTCATGATATCAGAAAGAAGGGAATATATATTATATATATTGCCGTTGACCTTTTTGCTCTTTACTTCAATTGCTGTTTCATCTGGCTTTGGACATTTTTACCGGAGTCTTGGTTTTGACTTCGTCCAACGTTTTTCGTTAAGCTTTTCCCTACAGACATTTTTATCTGCTTCACCACACACCTGTCTGGTGAGGTTGAACGCCTCCT
The DNA here is from genome assembly GCF_034236695.1 of Oncorhynchus nerka. NCBI lineage: Eukaryota > Metazoa > Chordata > Actinopteri > Salmoniformes > Salmonidae > Oncorhynchus > Oncorhynchus nerka. The sequence continues at coordinate 72,352,467 of NC_088399.1, forward strand.
CTCCTACTCAGATTCTCCCAAGCGGGTGTGACACCTACTCCCATTACCTGCTGCACTGCTGCTTGGATCCCACCTTGTGATCTGCTCCCCGTCTGTCCTGGCCTCTCTCCCCCTGTCTAGTACAGGTACCCCCGCCACACTCCCCCACACTCCCGAAATTTCACTCACCTTCAGCACACACACACACACACTGCAGACTTTGGACTGATCTGAATTTTATGTAGGCTAATTAACTCGTGAAGCTTATTATGTGAGCTTTACTCAGAAATGCTTTAATGAAATAAACAGCAAGCCTCTGCTAGTTATCTTATCTCCTACTCTCTCTGGACTGGACTGATAGAGGGCTACTCTCTCACGTTATTTTGTTGGGGCGATTGTCTCTTTGAACTTTATGCTGCTTGCTCCATGACTCCTGCGCCCTTTGTTGACTATGAACTTGCTCGTTTACCCGACCGACCGTGGGACAGACAATGTTTATTCCCATGCTCTCTTTTGCGACTCGTTTACATAGACTCTTGGCCTCCCATCCTATTCTAATCACCTCTCGCCGAATTGTATTCATGTTACCTGATGAAATTGCTGTACAATATGATCTTGTTGCCATCTGACGCACATTCAATTGTCATAAAAATTAAATTGTCTCCCTGTCCTCTGTCGTGCCCTGATTCTATTACTGCTGATTATACCTGGACATGTGCATCTACACCCTACCCGTTGTACTGTTGTTAGCCCCAATTCTGACTAATTTCTGCTCTCGTAAAAGTCTGGGTTTTCTGCACATTAGCACTAAAAGCTTATTACCTAAAATGTATCAATTGAAAGTGTGAGTTCACAGATCCAATTAAGATGTGTTGGTCATTACTGAGACATGGTTAAGAAAGAGTGTTCTGAATAATGATGCTAACCTTTCTGGTTATTAACTTTATCAGCAAGACAAATCTTTAAAATGTGGTGGAGTGGAAATCTTTACCAAGGAACACCTTCAGAGCTTGGTTGTCTCCACCAAGTGTAATTTGCTGGTTTTAAGTATTAAGCTTTCACGTAGCTATTTGTTGACTGTTGCTGGGTGTATTCGTCCACCATCAGCACTGGACTGTACCCTACCTGCTCTAAGCTCTTTCCTGGAATCTTACACTAAATTTGAATTTGTCCTGCTACGTACGTGACCTAAACTGGGACGTGTTTAAACCCCCACCGTAATGGCTTCTCATTTAAACAACCTGTCCTGATTTGTCATAGACGCTTGATGAAAAACTTTAATGAGCAAGCATTCCTTCATGACCTGGCCTCTGTAAAATGGAATTGAATGAGCTTCATCCCCTCTGTCAAATATGCTTGAACCTTCTTATTTAAAAAAAAATATTTTCAAAGTGGTATTGTTAACAAGCACGCCCCATAAAGAAAATGAGAATTAAAAACAGGTTCAGCCCCTGGTTCGACTGTGATCTGGCAGAGTTACTCCACCTCAAGAACACCATTTGGCGAAAGGCTTGGCACACAAATACTCAGGCTGACTGGCTGTCGTTCAGGCAAATGAGAAACAAGTTCACTCAAGCTATCTGGAAGGCCAAAGTTAGTTAATTTAAGGAGGAGTTCTCTCTCTATGCGTCTAGCCCCAAGAAGTTCTGAAAACGGTGAAAGACCTGGAGAATAAACTCTCTGCCTCACAACTAACTGCCCATGTCCCTTAATGTTGATGATGTGTTTGCTACTGACAAGCAGTGTATGACTGAGCTCTTTAATCACCACTTCATTATGTCAGGATTCCTATTTGACTCAGCCATGCCTCCTTGTCCGTCCAAAACTTCCTCATCACCCAGATCTTCTCATGCAACTAGCCCTGATGCTCCTCCCTCTTTTTCTCCTGCCCCACTACACAGATTATCCCTGCAGGTGGTCACTGAGTCTGAGGTGCTAAACTTGACCCCAAAAAACATCTGGGGAAAAAGGAGATCAAGCTGATCCTAACTGTTATAGGGCAATGTCTATCTTGCCCTGTTTATCAAAAGTGTTGGAAAAAAGTGTCAATAATCAACTGACTGGCTTTCTTGATGTCTTTTGTATTCTCTCTGGTATGCAATCAGGTTTTTACTCAGGTTATGGATGTGTCATCGCAACCTTAAAGGTCCTGAATGATGTCACCATTGCCCTTAATTCTAAGCAATGTTGTGCTGCCAATTTTATTGACCTGGACAAATATCTTGATATGGTAGACCATTTCATTCTTGTGGGTCAGCTAAGGAGTGTTGATGTTTCTGAGAGGTCTTTGGTCTGGTTTGCAAACTACCTCTGTCAAAGAGTGCAGTGTGTAAAGGCAGAACATCTGCTGTCTCAGCCACTGCCTGTCACCAAGGGAGTACCCCAAAGCTCGATCCTAGGCCCCGCACTCTTCTCAATTTATATGAACATATTTCAGGCAGTAGGAAGCTCTCTCATCCATTTATATGCAGATGATACAACCTTATACTCAGCTGGCCCTTCCCCCGGATTTAGTGCCCTCCCACCCATGCTAGATTATGGAGATGTAATTTATAGATATGCAGGTAAGGGTGCTCTCGAGCAGCTAGATGTTATTTACAATTCGGCCATCAGCGCCCCTTATAATACACATCACTACACTCAATACTCCTCTTAAACTGACCATCTCAGTACAGCCGACGCAAGTCCCACAGGTTGATGCTTATCTATAAAACCCTCTTAGGCCTCAACCCTCCCTATCTGAGATACCTACTGCAACCCTCATCCTCCATATAAAACACCTGCTCTGCCAGTCACATTCTGTTAAAGGTCCTCTTTTCAGTTGGCTGCTGCTAGCGTCTGGAAGGAGCTACAAAAAACACTCAATCTGGACAGTTTTATCTCCATCTCTTCATTCAAACACTCAATCATGTACACTCTTACTGACAGTTGGGGCTGCATTGTGTGATGTATTATTGTCTCTCCCTTCTTGCTCTTTGTGCTGTTGTTTGTACCATGTTTGTGATGCTACCATGTTGAGCTGCTACCATGCTGTGTTATCATGTGTTGTTGACATGCTGTGTTATCTTAGGTATCTCTTTATGTTGTGTTGGGGTGTCTCTTGTCATGTGTGTCTTGTCCTACATTATATATTTTTTTATTCCAGCCCCCATTCCCGCAGGCCTTTTGCCTCTTGAATAGCCGTCGCTGTAAATAATCATTTGTTCTTAATTGACTTGCCTAGTTAAAGAGAGGTTACATTTTATTTGATTTTTTATTAATTACATACTCCTCATGTCCTCTCTCGTCTCTCCTCGTATCCTTCTCAAAACCCATTGGATGAGAAAGCCAGAGTTCCCTCCTCCTGATTGGTTTTGTGAAGGAGACGAGGAGAGAGGAGGAGAGAGGGATGCGAGGAGTATGCATTGAGGGAATATAAGGAAAAGGGGAAAATCGCAGAAAAAATGTGAAATGCTTCAATAATCCAAGCGATTGTTCTCTGGTGGATTTTAACATGACATAGCCTTTATTTATAGGCATTGCATTGAGCATTTTGAAAAAGGGAAAGTGAATCTATTGAATTAAGACAAACATTTGATTGATTTGTAAGAATCAAACTGTCACACCCTGATCTGTTTCACCTGTCTTTGTGCTTGTCTCCACCCGCCCTCCAGGTGTCTCCCATCTTCCTCATTATCCCCAGTGTATTTATACCTGTGTTCTCTGTTTGTCTGTTGCCAGATCGTTTTGTTTCATGAAGCCTACCAGTGGTTTTTCCCATCCTCCTATCTGTCTCTAGTTCCTTTTTTCTAGCTTTGCCGGTTTTTGACCATTCTGCCTTCCCTGAGCCTACCTGTCGTTCTGTACCTTGTCACACCACCCTGGATTACTGACCTCTGCCTGCCTTAATCCTGAGCCTGCCTGACGTTCTGTACCTTTCGGACTCTGCTCTGGACTACTGACCTCTGCCTGCCCCCCTGTTTTTGTAATACACTTTTGTTACTTTGATACTGTCCGCATCTGAGTCTTCTCCTGAGCCTTGACACAAACAGAGTGTCTTACAAATAAAGCCTTAGTGGGTTTTACAGGAAGGTCCTCCCTTTCACTTCCCAGACATTGAAAGATTGTCCTCCTCTGTGACCAGGTTAGACTAATCTGAAACCATCCTATGTGAGAGGGAAAAGTTATCACTCTTTCTCAATGTGAAGAATTTTCTCTTTTTCCATGAGCATTCCTGTGTCTTACTACTGTACTCTGCATAACTTCTTTATCAAGCTGCATGTTATAAATGTCTGACAACAAATTTATATTAACCTCAGTCTCTCTCTGATAGTGATTTCCTTTGATGCATCTGCTTTTATCGTTGGAATGTTTCAAACGCCATTCAGCACTCTGTGGACTCGGATGACCTCGGTTGTAACCGTCTCACACGCACAGACAGACACACACACACACACACAAGAGAGAGACTGTAACAGTCCGTCTCAGTGAACAGGACTCTGTGTCCTCTCACCACTCCCCCCCCAAAATAATTCTTCTGGGACCAGTTTCAGTTCAGTTCTGAAAATATGTGGCAGGGAGAAACAGGGGAGAGGACTGCAGGAGCGACGTTGGAGAGGAGTAGAGAGAGAGAGAGAGTTGGAGGTAAAAAGAGAAGTTGGAGGAGACTGGTGGAAAGAAGAGCGAAGGAAAGAGAAATAGAGAGCACATTTCCCCCCTTCAGAGAGAGGCTCTCCAGGGTTCCTGATCTCTTATGGATGTTTTCAGGGCCTACCAGGAGTCCAACCAGGGGGAGTTTGACCAACCAGATACCAGCCTTCAGAACACTGTGAACATGGCCAAGCTATCTATCCCTCACCAACAGGCAGGCAGGGGAGGTGGAGGGAGAGGGAGAGCAGGGGGAGATGGAGGGGAGAAAGACTGAGATTGATGAATGAGAGATAGAGGCAGGGCAGAGAGAATGAGGGAATGAGTGAATGAGAGCGAGGAAAAGAAAGACCGAGATGGAGAGAGGGGTGGGGAGAAGAACAAGGGGAGCTTTAGTGAATTAATGACTGTTCTCACAACTAGGCGACTCCTCTCCCCTCTCCTTTCCTCTCCTCATTGCTTCAGACGGAGCAAGGGATGAAATAATAAATAAACACATGAATAAGTGAGGAGGAAAGGATGAGACGCTTCGTCCCAAAGGGAGGGGAGAGGGGGGAGGGGAGGACGAGCAAGACGGGAGGCAGGAGAGAGACGGGAGGCAGGAGAGAGACGGTAGGAGGAGGGGGAGGCAGGAGAGAGGTGGGAGGAGGGAGAGAGACGGGAGGAGGAGGGAGAGAGACGGGAGGAGGGAGGGAGAGAGACGAGAGACGGGAGGAGGGAGGGAGAGAGACGGGAGGAGGAGGGAGAGAGACGGGAGGAGGGAGGGAGAGAGACGGGAGGAGGGAGGGAGAGAGACGGGAGGCAGGAGGGGGAGGCAGGAGAGAGGCGGGAGGAGGGAGAGAGACGGGAGGAGGGAGGGAGAGAGACGGGAGGAGGGAGAGGGGGCTCAGCTCTCTGGTGATTTGATCCAACATCAAGCAGCTGGAGGAGCTGAAATATTTACGGATGACGCTGAGAAGGAAACACTGAATGCTAATACAGCCTCTCTCCCTCCTCGCTCTCTCTCTCCCGCTCTCTCTCTGTCTCTCTCTCTCAATAACTCTGTTTATCTCTCTCCCTCTCTCTCTCTCTGCTTCCTCTCTCCTTCTCTCTCTCTCCCTCTGTCTCGCCCCAGTGCACTTTTGTGACCTTCTCTCTCCTGTGACCTTGTGTGCCAGTGCCACGGCGGCGAGAGGGAGCGACCGCCAGCATGCTAACTAGAGAGAGGCCGGAATGGCTGGGGGGCTAGCGGGTTGGATAGATGGAGGGATAGCAGACACCACAGGGCAGTGGAGAGAAACCACAGGGTGGAGAAAGGGCACATACATGACTAGCTACTATGCCGGGGTATGTGGGTGTGGTGGACAGTGGGGCTTCTGAATGGGGGAAGCCAGAGGTAGATGATCCGTTCATGAAATAACACTATTCACAATGCGAATAGAACTGCATTATACAGTTAAAGGCCTGCATCTACTAGTCCAATTACAGCTGTGTCTGGCTGTACTTGTCGGAGACCTCTAATATGGCTCCTAGGGAGGGGACCCCGGGGACAGAAGAACAAGAGGATGGAGGAATAGAGGAGCAGGGCGCCACCAAGGAGCCATGCGATATGATTGACGGGCAGGCTGGGTTGGCAACGTCTCACTGCGGTGTGCGAGTGTGTGCGTGTGTGTATGCGGTCCCCTGCCACTAAAATCGGAGCTCCATGTCCGGCTCCTAGCAGTCTGCCCAGGCAGGCTCACATCACCTCCCCCCTCCTCCCCCTCTCTCCCCTCCCCCTAGCCCAGGAATCCACTGCCTCCTACTGCCCACACTACCACTGCTACCACCTCCACCAAGGCATACAGAGTAATTGAGTGAGAGACGAGAGAGAGTGAAAGTGAGGGCAGCCGCAGTGCCAAACAACAGAACCCACACAATGGCGACTATATAATTCACATTTGATTGCCTTGCACTGTGGTGACTAAGCCTTTGTGAGTTCCATCCCCTTGTTAGACCTACTACACTTTTTCTTGGCTCCTTTAAAAGTGTAGGCTATGCTATGACTGGATCGTTGGATGGACATGTTGGAGAGAACAGAACATCTCCAAGTGGTTTCTATGTCTATCTGGTCACTATAATCAGGGAAGAGGGAGAGGTCTGAGAGGGTCTGGAGCCTGGATGACTGACTGTATAGCTCCAGAGTGGTGGTCTTACCAGAGCTCCACACATCTCTAGGGGAGGGAGGGAGAGTGAGAGACAAATAAACAGAGAGGCTGAGAGAGTGAAAGAGACACAGAGAGAGAGACAGAGACAGAGAGAGAGACAGCAACAGAGACACAGAGAGATAGAGACAGAGAGAGAGACAGAGACAGAGACACAGCGAGATAGAGAGACAGAGAAAGAGAGACAGAGACAGACAGAGAGACAGAGACAGAGAGAGAGAGTGAGAGAGAGAGAGAGTGGAAAGAATCAACCAAAAAACAGAGCAAACTGGAATGCTATCTGGCACTAAATAGAGAGTACACAGTGGCAGAACACCTGACCACCGTGACTGATCTAAAATGAAGGAAAGCTTTTTCTATGTACAGACTCAGTGAGCATAGCCTTACTATTGAGAGGCCGCCATAGCCAATAATATAATATTTGAAATGTCTATATATATATTATTTTAAAACTTTTGTGAGTGTTATGTTTACTAGTATATCCCTTGTTTATTTCCCTTTTGTTTAGTGCCTAGTCCATGTTCTTTGGCAATGTAGACATATGTTTCCCATGCAGAGAGAGGGAGAGACGCTGGGAGATGAGAAGCAAGTACAGGGACTGCACATTTAATGAACAACGGACATGAAACAGGACAAGGACAGCATCTGGACAGGGGAAAAATGTCAATGCTGACAAGGGGATGATACAGAGGAACAGACAGGAACAGTGGCTCGCGAAAGTATTCACCCCCTTGGCATTTTTCCTATTTTATTGCCTTACAACCTGGAATTAAAATAGATTTTTGGGGGATTTGTATCATTTGATTTACACAACATGCCTACCACTTTGAAGATGCAAAATATTTTTTTATTGTGAAACAAACAAGATATAAGACAAAAAAAACAGAAATCTTGAGCGTGCATAACTGTCCCCCCCTTGGCACATTCAGCCCCTGGGATTTTTGCCCATTCTTCAAGGCAAAACTGCTACAGCTCCTTCAAGTTGGATGGGTTACACTGCTGCACAGCAATCTTTAAGTCTCACTTGGATTGAAGTCTGGGCTTTGACTAGGCCATTCCAAGACATTGAAATGTTTCCCCTTAAACCACTCGAGTGTTGCTTCAGCAGCATGCTTATGGTCATTGTCCTGCTGGAAGGGGGTGGGCTTTGTATGCGTCGCGGGAGTTAGAGTAGCAATGATCCAGAATGCTACCAGCTTAAGTCGCGCATTCCATATGCTGATCAAATTTAGGGAGCCTTGTTTTCAGATTAGCCTTGTTAAAATACCCAGCTACATTGAATGCAGCCTCAGGATATATGGTTTCCAGTTTACATAGAGTCCAGTTAAGTTCTTTCAGGCCGTCGAGGCGTTGGCTTGTGGGGTAAATTGTCACGAACCATAACAAATGGGAGACAACGTGGAGATAAGGAGTAACAAAAAATATGTTTTATTAAATAAAGTAAACTAAGTACAATATACAATGGCGTGTGTAATCAGTAGTGCATGCATGAATGTGATAATGCAGGGTGTTGAATGGTGCCAAAGCTAACAATCAAAAACCACCGAGATACACAACAAAATCTCTAAAGGTGTCTGCATGGAGAGAGTCTCCTCCATGAATGTGGAAGAGGTGTATTTATCCTGGGACACACCGGGCCCAGGTGTTTCCCATGTAGGTGACGACCCTCCCAACTCCGCCCACCGGCATCCTAATAAGGAAACAAGAACAAAGAGAGAATATGGCAGACAGAGTGGGAGGGTCGTCACAATATACACAGCTGTGATTATAATCTAAGATAATTATCTTCGTAGATAATGCGGTTGGCACTTGATTGTAAGGAATTCTAGGTCAGGTAAATAAAAGGACTTGAGTTCCTGTATGTTGTTATGATTACACAACAAATTGTTAATCATCAGGCATACAACCCGCCCTTCTTCTTACCAGAGAGATGTTTGTTTCTGTCGGCGCGATGCATAAAGAAACCGGGTGGCTGTACCGACTCTGATAACATATCCCGAGTGAGCCATGTTTCCGTGAAACAGAGAATGTTACAATCTCTGATGTCTCTCTGGGAGGCAACCCATGCACGAATATCGTCTACCTTGTTGTGAAGAGACTGGACATTGGCGGGAACGGTGAGCGATGTGCACGTCTACGGAGCCTGACCAGGAGGCCACTCTGTCTGCCCCTTCTGCGGCGCCGTTGTTTTGGATCGGATACTGGGATTAAATCCATGGTCCTGGGTGGTGGTCCAAACAGAGGATCCGCTTAGGGAAAGTCCTATTCCTGGTCGTAATGTTGGTAAGTTGACACTGCTCTTATATCCAGTCGTTCTTCCCGGCTGTATGTAATAAGACTTAATATTTCCTGAGGTAACAATGTAAGAAATAATACATTAAAAAACTAAATACTGCACAGTTTCCTAAGAACGAGAAGCGACCATCTCTGTCGGCGCCATCTTAGTCTTAAAATTAAAAATAACCTCACACTCAAAGTTAACAAAACAAAGGAGATGATCATGGACTTCAGGAAACAGCAGAGGGAGCAGTCCCCTATCCACATTCGCGGGACAGTAGTGGAGAAGGTGGGAAGTTTTAAGTTCCTCGGCTAACACATCAAGGACAATCTGAAATCCACCCACACAGACAGCATGGTGAAGAAGGCGCAACAGCGCCTCTTCAACCTCAGGAGGCTGAAGAAATGTGGATTGTTACCGAAAACACTCACAAACCTTTACAGATGCACCACTGAGAGCATCCTGTATCACAGCCTGGTACGGCAACTGTGCCACCCACAACAGTAAGACTCTTCAGAGGGTAGTGAGGTCTGCACAACACATCAGCAGGGGCAAACTACCTGCCCTCCAGGACGCCTACAGCACCCAATGACACAGGAAGGCCAAAAAGATGATCAAGGACAGCAACCACCCGAGCCACTGCCTGTTCACCCCGCTATCATCCAGAAGGCGAGGTCAGTACAGGTGCATTAAAGCTGGACTGAGAGACTGAAAAACAGTTATCTCAAGGCCATCAGACTGTTAAACAGCCATCAGTAACATTGAGTGGCTGCTGCCAACATACAGACTCAAATCTCTAGCCAGTTTAATAATTAATAATTGGATGTAATAAATCTATCACTAGTCACTTTAAACAATGTCATTTTATATCATGTTTACATACCCTACATTACTCATCTCATGTATATACTGTACTCTATACCATCTACTGCATCTTGCTTATGCCGCATGGCCATCACTCATCCATATATTTATATGTACATATTCTTATTCATCCCTTTACACTTGTGTGTATAAGGTAATAGTTGTGAAATTGTTAGATTACTTGTTAGATATTACTGCACTGTCGGAACTAGAAGCACAAGAATTTTGCTACACTCACATCTCACTGACATCTGCTAACCATGTGTATGTGACCAATGATATTTTATTTTATTTGACCCAAAATGAAGGAAAGCTTTTCCTGTGTACAGACTCGGTGAGCATAGGCTTGCCGTTGAGAGAGGCCGCCATAGGCAGACCTGGCTCTCAAGAGAAGACAGGCTATGTGTCCACTGCCCACAAAATTAGGTGGAAACTGAGCTGCACTTCCTAACCTCCTGCCAAATGTATGACCACATTAGAGACACATCTTTCCCACAGATCAAACAGAGTCACAAAGATTTTGAAAACAAATCAACCATTGATAAACTCTCAAATCTGTTATGTGGAATACCGCAGTGTGCTGTCACAGCAGCAATATTTGTGGCCCGTTGACATGAGGAAAGGGCAACTAGTGGAGCACATGCAACATTTTTAATACAACCCATATTTATCTGTTTATTTATTTTCCCTTTCATACTTCAACTACTTGTTTACTAAGGTTTTCCTTGTTTATTTCCCGTTTGTTTATTGTCTATTCCATTTGCTTCAGCAATGTAAACATATGTTTCCAATGCCAATAAATTCCCATGCCCTTACAATTGAGGGCCGTGGGGTGAGACAGGGATGCAGCTTAAGCCCCATCCTCTTCAACATATACAGTGGCAAGAAAAAGTGTGTGACCCCTTTGGAATTACCTGGATTTCTGCATACATTTTTCATTAAATTTGATCTGATCTTGATCTAAGTCACAACAATAGACAAACTGTCAGTTGGTGCCTCTCCTTGTTTGGGCGGCGTTCGGTGCTCGTCGTCACCGGCTTTCTAGCTGCCACCGTTCCATGTTTCTGTTTTCCATTTGTTATGTCTTGATTGTACACACCTGGTTCCCATTAAGTTATTATTATTTCCCTATTTAACCCTCTGGTTCCCATTATGTGTTGTGCGAGATTGTTCCTGTTATGTGTTAGTGTTGCGTGTTAGGGTTTGTTATCCCTACGTGGATTTATTGTACTGTTTATTTTCCCAGAGTAAAGTACGTTATTTTTACTCAGTTCTGTTTCCTGCGTTTGACTCCGTCCTCACCTATACACCACTGACGCTGACACAATCCCAGTGTGCTTAAACTAATAACACACAAATTATTGTATTTTTCTTGTCTATATTGAACACATAATTTAAACATTTTTCCATGTTGGAAAAAGTATGTGAACCCCTAGGCTAATGATTTCTCCAAAAGCTAATTGGAGTCAGGAGTCAGCTAACCTGGATTGGAGATGTTGGTTAGAGCTGCCTTGCCCTATAAAACATACTCACAAAATGTGAGTTTGCTATTCACAAGAAGCATTGCCTGATGGGAAACATGCCTCGAATGAAATATGAAGAATTTTTGACTTGCATAAAGCTGGAAAGGGTTACAAAAGTATCTGTAAAAGCCTTAATGTTCATCAGTCCACGGTAAGACGAATTGTATATAAACTGAGAAAGTTCAGCACTGTTGCTACTCTCTAGGAGTGGCCGTCCTCTGCACAGATGACTGCAAGAGCACAGCACAGAATGCTCAATGAGGTTAAGAAGAATCCTAGAATGTCAGCTAAAGACTTACAGAAATCTCTGGAACATGCTAATATCTCTGTTGACGAGTCTACAATACGTAAAACACTAAACAAGAATGGTGTTCATGGGAGGACACCACGGAAGAAACCACTGCTGTCCAAAAAAAACATTGCTGCACGTCTAAAGTTTGCAAAAGTGCACCTGTATGTTCCAGCGCTACTGGCAGAATATTCTGTGAAACTACTGTTGAGTTGTTTGGAAGGAACACACAACACTGTGTGTGGAGAAAAAAAGGCACATCACACCAACATCAAAACCTCATCCCAACTGTAAAGTATGGTGGAGGGAGCATCATGGTTCTACTGCAGCCCTCATCCTCCACATACAACACCTGTTCTGCCAGTCACATTGCATGATGTATTGTTGTCTCTACCTTCTTGCCCTTTGTGCTGTTGTCTGTGCCCAATGTTGCTTGTACCATGTTTTGTGCTGCTACCATGTTGTGCTGCTGCCATGTTGTTGTCATGTTGTGTTGCTGCCATGCTATATTGTTCTCTTAGGTCGATCTTTATTTAGTCTTGTGTTGTCTCTCTTGTCATGATGTGTGTTTTGTCCTATATTTTTATTAAATTTGTATTTTTAATCCCTCCCGGCAGGAGGCCTTTTTCCTTTTGGTAGGCCGTCATTGTAAATAATAATTTGTTCTTAACTGACTTGCCTTTAGTTAAATATTATTATTATTTTAAATGGTTTGGGGCTGCTTTGTTCCCTCAGGTACTGGACTGCTTGATATCATCGACAGAAATATTATGTCCCACGTTTATCAAGACAAGTTGCAGGAGAATGTTAGGCTGTCCGCCAATTGGAGCTCAATAGAAGTTGGGTGATGCAACAGGACAACGGCCCAAAATACAGAAGTAAATCAACAACAGAATGGCTTCAACAGAAGAAAATATGTATTCAGGAGTGGCCCAGTCAGAGTCCTGACCTCAACCAGATTGAGATGCTGTGGCATGACCTCAAGAGAGCAGTTCACACCAGACATTCCAAGAATATTGCTGAACTTGAAAAGTTTTGGAAAGAGGAATGGTCCAAAATTCCTCCTGACCATTGTGCAAGTCTGATCCGCAACGACATAAAATGTTTGGTTGAGGTTATTGCTGCCAAAGGAGGGTCAACCAGTTATTAAATTCAAGGGTTCACATACTTTTTCCACCCTGCACTGTGAATCTTTACACTGTGTTCAATAAAGACATGAAAACGTATAATTGTTTGTGTGTTATTAGTTTAAGCAGACTTTGTTAGTCTATTGTTGTGACCTAGATGAAGATCAGATCAAATTTCATGACCAATTTAACTAGAAATACAGGTATTTCCAAATGGTTCACATACTTTTTCTTGCCACTGTAGCTAGCTACATCTATCAGGCTTTTATGTTTTATGGGGCCTCCAGCAGCACCTAGATATTCTGCACAGATTCTGCCAGAGCTGGGCCCTGACAGTAAATCTCAGACAAAAATAATGGTGTTCCAAAAAAGGTCCAGCCTCCAGGACCACAAATACAAATTCCATCTAGACACCGTTGCCCTAGAGCACACAAAAAACTATACATACCTTGGTCTAAACATCAGTGCAACAGGTAACTTCCACAAAGCTGTGAATCAGCTGAGAGACAAGGCAAGAAAGGCCTTCTACGCCATTAAAAGGAACATAAAATTCAACATACCAATTAGGATCTGGCTGAAAATACTTGAAATAGTCATATAGCGCATTGCCCTTTATGGTTGTGAGGTCTTGGGTCCGCTCACCAACCAAGAATTCCCAAAATGGGACAAACACAAAATTGAGACTCTGCATGCAGAATTCTGCTAAAATATCCTCCGTGTACAACATAAAACACCAAATAATGCATGCAGAGCAGAATTAGGCTGATTCCCGCAAATGATCGAAATCCAGAAAAGAGCCGTTAAATTCCGCAACCACCTAAAAGGAAGCGATTCCCTAACCTTCCAAAACAAAGCCATCACATACAGAGAGATGAACCTGGAGAAGAGTCCCCTAAGCAAGCTGGTCCTGGGGCTCTGTTCAGAAACATAAACAGACCCCACAGAGCCCCAGGACAGCAGCACAATTAGACCCAACCAAATCATGAGTAAACAAAAAGAGAATTACTTGACACATTGGAAAGAATTAACAAAAAAACAGAGCAAACTAGAATGCTATTTGGCCCTAAACAGAGTGTACACAGTGGCAGAATACCTGACCACTGTGACTGATCCAAACTTTGACTATGTACAGACTCTGTGAGCATAGCCTTGCTATTTAGAAAGGCCACCATAGGCAGACATGGCTCTCAAAAGAAGACAGCACACTGTCCACAAAATTAGGTGGAAACTGAGCTGCACTTCCTAACCTCCTGCCAAATGTATGACAATATTAGAGACACATATTTGAGATTACGCAGATCCACAAAGAATTAGAAAACAAACCATATTTTGATCAACTCCCATATCTACAGGGTGAAATACCAGTGTGCCATCACAGCAGCAAGATTTGTGACCTGTTGCCACAAGAAAAAGGCAACCAGTGAAGAACAAACGCCATTGTAAATACAACCCATATTTACATTTATTTATTTTTCCTTTGTACTTTAACTATTTGCACAATATGGAGCTTTTGTGAGTGTAATGTTGACTATACATTTTTGTTTATTTTACTTTATTTTTTTAAATTATCTACTAAACTTGCTTTGTTAATGTTAACATATGTTTCCCATTCCAATGATGCCCTTAAATTGAAATTGAGTTGAAATTGAGAGAGTGAAGAGAGTGACACAGAGGAAGAGAGAGACGAATAGAGAAGGACAGAGAGGTACAGAGAGAGGAACAGAGAGTGGGACAAAGAGGGATAGAGAGTGGAATAGACAAAGAGAGGAACAGAGCAAGGAACAGAAAGAGGAGTAGAGAGAGGAGTAGAGAGACAGATAGAGAGTTAGATAAAGGAACAGAGAGGAACAGAGAAGAACAGAGGAATAGAGAGAGCAATAGAGCGTGGGATAGAGAGATGAACAGAGAGAGGAACAGAGAGGACTAGAGAGAGAGCAATAGAGCGTGGGATAGAGAGATGAACAGAGAGAGGGACAGAGAGGACTAGAGAGAGAGAGCAATAGAGCGTGGGATAGAGAGATGAACAGAGAGAGGAACAGAGAGGACTAGAGAGAGAGCAATAGAGCGTGGGATAGAGAGATGAACAGAGAGAGGAACAGAGAGGACTAGAGAGAGAGCAATAGAGCGTGGGATAGAGAGATGAACAGAGAGAGGAACAGAGAGGACTAGAGAGAGAGCAATAGAGTGGGATAGAGAGATGAACAGAGAGAGGAACAGAGAGGACTAGAGAGAGAGCAATAGAGCGTGGGATAGAGAGATGAACAGAGAGAGGAACAGAGAGGACTAGAGAGAGAGCAATAGAGCGTGGGATAGAGAGGAACAGAGAGGACTAGAGAGAGAGCAATAGAGCATGGGATAGAGAGAAGAACAGAGAGAGGAACAGAGAGGACTAGAGAGAGAGCAATAGAGTGTGGGATAGAGAGATGAACAGAGAGAGGAACAGAGAGGACTAGAGAGAGGAACAGAGAGGACTAGAGAGAGAGCAATAGAGCGTGGGATAGAGAGATGAACAGAGAGAGGAACAGAGAGGACTAGAGAGAGAGCAATAGAGCGTGGGATAGAGAGATGAAAAGAGAGAGGTACAGAGAGGAATAGAGAGAGGAACAGAGAGGACTAGAGAGAGAGAAATAGAGCGTGGGATAGAGAGAGGAACAGAGAGAGGAACAGAGAGAGAGCAATAGAGCGTGGGATAGAGAGATGAACAGAGAGAGGAACAGAGAGGACTAGAGAGAGAGCAATAGAGCGTGGGATAGAGAGATGAACAGAGAGAGGAACAGAGAGGACTAGAGAGAGAGCAATAGAGCGTGGGATAGAGAGATGAACAGAGAGAGGAACAGAGAGGACTAGAGAGAGCAATAGAGTGTGTGATAGAGAGATGAACAGAGAGGACTAGAGAGAGAGCAATAGAGCGTGGGATAGAGAGATGAACAGAGAGAGGAACAGAGAGGACTAGAGAGAGAGCAATAGAGTGTGGGATAGAGAGATGAACAGAGAGAGGAACAGAGGACTAGAGAGAGAGCAATAGAGCATGGGATAGAGAGATGAACAGAGAGAGAAACAGAGAGAGGAACAGAGAGATGACAGAGAGAGAGAGGAAATAGAGCATGGGATAGAGAGATGAACAGAGAGAGAACAGAGAGGACTAGAGAGACAATAGAGTGTGTGAAATAGAGCGAGAGAGATGAACAGAGAGGACTAGAGAGGAGAGAGCAATAGAGCGTGGGATAGAGAGATGAACAGAGAGAGGAACAGAGAGGACTAGAGAGAGAGCAATAGAGTGTGGGATAGAGAGATGAACAGAGAGAGGAACAGAGGACTAGAGAGAGAGCAATAGAGCATGGGATAGAGAGATGAACAGAGAGAGAAACAGAGAGAGGAACAGAGAGGACTAGAGAGAGAGAAATAGAGCGAGAGAGATGAACAGAGAGAGGAACAGAGAGGACTAGAGAGAGAGCAATAGAGTGTGGGATAGAGAGATGAACAGAGAGAGGGACAGAGGGGACTAGAGAGAGAGCAATAGAGTGTAGGATAGAGAGATGAACAGAGAGAGGAACAGAGAGGACTAGAGAGAGAGCAATAGAGTGGGATAGAGAGATGAACAGAGAGAGGAACAGAGAGGACTAGAGAGAGAGCAATAGAGTGTGGGATAGAGAGATGAACAGAGAGAGGGACAGAGGGGACTAGAGAGAGAGCAATAGAGTGTAGGATAGAGAGATGAACAGAGAGAGGAACAGAGAGAGGAACAGAGAGGACTAGAGAGAGAGAAATAGAGTGAGAGAGATGAACAGAGAGAGGAACAGAGAGGACTAGAGAGAGAGAAATAGAGCGAGAGAGATGAACAGAGAGAGGGGGTGGAACGCGGTAGAGTGTCTTAGCTAGATGCTGTCCAGTCTTCAGATGCTCTGTGTCTTTTATGTGTCTTTGTCTTCTATCTCTGCTCCTTTTCTGAAGCCACCATACCACTGAGAGCCAAGTGGGACTGTGATCTGTGATGCACAAACACAACACAGTCACAAAGAGCCGAGGCTGTCTTACTGTCTGTCTCACTGACACCTTTCAGTCCTGTCAACTCACCGTGTGACCCCTCTGACAGGACTGAGGGTGGTGTGTGTTTATGTAAGGGGGTTGTGTGTGTGTGTATGTAAGGGTGGTGTGTGTGTAAGAGGGTTGTGTGTGTGTAACGCTTGAAGAGTGATGGGTGTGGAGTCAGGCGCAGAGAGCAGAAGATTCAAGGGAAAAACGCTTTAATGTCCAAAAACCAGGAACACGTACAACTGGGTGAAGCCAAAACACAGGCGCAAACACAACCCAAGGACCACTGGTAATAACCCGGACAGTGAAAACCCAACGATAAACAATACACCTCTTACATAAATAGCAACAAGCCCGCACAAACACAAGCGGGCTAATCTAACTTAAATAATACCAACCCAAAAACCCCAACAAGGAACAGGTGAAAACAATTAGACCAAACCAAACGAAAAGGAAAAAGGGATCGGTGGCAGCTAGTAGACCGACGACGACGACCACCGAGCGCCACCCGAACAGGAAGGGGAGCCACCTTCGGTGATATTCGTGACAGGGTTGTGTTAGAGTTGGGGTGATGATGATTGGTCTAAAAACTGAGCCTCTCTGTTTTCAAGAGAAAAGTATTGTCTGAGAAAGTCTCCCCCCTCCCTTCCTCCCCCAGCCCGTAGTGTTCGGGTAATGACTTACACATGTCCCCATTAATGATGTGGCACATGTCAGAGAACTTTTCCCACCCTGCCGCAATGGATAGGAATCCCTGTTCTTTGGTGTGGTTCAGAGGGAATGGGCTGTGGGGTATGGGCCAAGGGAGATACCATTAATATACATGCACGAGCACGCACACACACACACACCATTAATATAGTACATGTGCTGGGTGATACCACTAATACACTTGCTGAGGCAATGTTCTACATCATACACTATATATATAAAGTTTGTGGACATTCCTTCAAATGAGTGGATTTGGCTATTTCAGCCGCACCCATGGCTGGCAGGTGTATAAAATTGAGCACACAGCCATATAATCTCCATAGACAAACATTGAAAGTAGAATGGCATTTACTGAAGAGCTCAGTGACTTTCAACTTGGCATTGTCATAGGATGCCACCTTTCCAACAGGTCAGTTCATCACATTTCTGCCCTGCTAGAGCTGCCCCGGTCTACTGTAAGTGCTGTTATTGTGAAGTGGAAACGTCTAGGAGCAACAACGGCTCAGCCCCGAAGTGGTAGGAGACACAAGCTCACAGAACAGGACCGCCGAGTGCTGAAGCGTGTAGCACCTAAAAATCGTTTGTCTTCGTTTGCAACCCTCACTACGAGTTCCAAACGGTCTCTGGAAGCAACATCAGCACAAGAACTGTTCAGATGGAGCTTCATGATATGGGTTTCCATGGCCGAGCAGGCGCACACAAGCCTGAGATCACCATGCTCAATGCCAAGTGTCGTCTGGAGTGGTGTAAAGCTCGATGCCATTGGACTCTGGAGCAGTTGAAACGCATTTCATCTTGGGTGATGAATCATGCTTCACCATCTGGCAGTCAGATGGACAAATCTGGGTTTGGCGGATGCCAGGAGAACGCTACCTACCCCAGTGTATAGTGCAAACTGTAAAGTTTGGTGGAGGAGGAATAATGGTCTGGGACTGTTTTTCATGGTTCATGCTAGGCCCCTTAGTTCCAGTGAAGGGAAATCTTAACATTACAGCATACAATGACATTCTAGATGATTCTGTGCTTCCAACTTTGTGGCAACAGTTTAAGGCAGGCCCTTTTCTGTTTCAGCATGACAATGCCCTCATGCACAAAGTGAGGTCCAAACAGAAATGGTTTCTCGATATCGGTGTGGAAGAACTTGAGTGGCCTGCACAGAGCCCTGACCTCAACCCCATCAAACACCTTTGGGATGAATTGGAATGCCGACTGCGAGCCAGGCCTAATTGCCCAACATCAGTGACTGACCTCACTAACGCTCTTGTGGCTGAATGGATGTAAGTCCCTGCAGCAATTTACCAACATCTAGTGGAAAGCCTTCCCAGAAGAGTGGAGGTTGTTATAGCAGCTAGATAAAGGAGGGGGACCAACTCCATATTAATGCCCATGATTTTGGAATGGGATGTTTAACGATCAGGTGTCCACATACTGCTGGTCATGTGGTGTATATGATGGCATACCATAGCAGTATAGTATGTCTTTCACAGAACAGTAGTATTAAGATACATGTAACTACAGTACTGTTCTATGGAGACAGAGAGCTGCACTGTGTCTGTAACTGTGCCTACATACCTTGTAATAGATCATGACCTTACCAGCGTCTTCAATAGCCATTGGGGACAAAAACACACAAGAGATGCCTGGAAGGAGTACAGCGGCAAATTCTTGTGACAGGGTTATTTTGGACTGAGAGAGGCATCACACCGTCATTCGTCACTCACACACACAAGCACACATGCCAGCACAAATGCATGCATGTATGCACACTCACACACAAACACACACACACACACACACACACACACACACACACACACACACATACACACACGCACATTGTAAGCACACACACACATGGTACATTAAGCTGTGCTAAGGCAGCCCAGGGTATCAGGCTGGGTGTCCAGCTGTGTGTCATCTACACCCTGAGGCTGCCTACAGTGGCCCTCCATCCTTCCATCCCTCCTTTCCTCCATCTCACCATCTGCCCCTCTGTCTGCCAGTGTATAGGTATCTGTCTGTCAGAGGGAGAGAGAGACAGAAAGGGAGGGAGGGAGGGAGAGATTAATGATTAAGGACAGATAAATGTATACACACAAGCATGCATTAGATTGCTGATTGGACACAGTGTTCGTACCCAGGGCCTGCCAGTATATCTGTCTGTCAACTTCACAAAGACTTAGAGGCAGGGATTCAGTAAAGATAAATGATGAAAGAACACACACACACACACACACACACACACACACACACACACACACACACACAGAGGGGTTAACAATTAATGTGTCACACACATATCCACCCATCGCCCATCGACCCACGCACGCACACACACACAATACACACACACACACAGTACAGTACACAAGTGTCCATTGCCTAAATATCAGTCTTTTAATCATGTCCCATAGCCTTAGCTCTGATGTATGTCATGGTGCTGTGATGTAGCTGTGATGTAGATATAAGTCCTGCTGTGCCTGTCTGTGCTGATTGGGGGTGTTCACCGCAGCTTTGGACCACCCTGTGTCTCCCTGCCTGGCATCCCAGACTGAGGGCTTTAGACATGACACCGCTGCTCTCCCTCCTTCCCTCCCTTCCTCCCTCCATCCTTCTCTCTCACTGTCTCCACATCATTGAGCAGAGCTCTGATCCCAGACGCACTCCCGCACACACACACACACACACGCCATGGCCTCGTTTTCCTCTAAATGAAAGAGCACAATGTGCCTAAACGTGGGAGATGGATTAATGACCGGAGATTCCCCCCCCTCTCTCTCTCTCTGATTGGCAGTGTGGGAGAAAGAGAGGAGAGCAGAAAAGTAGGGAGGGAGATGCTTGAAAGATGAGGAAGAAAAATATATAGTAGAACCCAGTAGCTTTTTAGTTTGAACAGAAGCTTTATTGGGAACAGAGCTTTTTGATCTGTCTGTGCAAAAATAAACCACACAAGAGATAAACATTGAGATTGCCAAAGGTTGAGTTCATATAAGTAATGTAGTTCTCTCTCTCTCTCTCTCTCTCTCTCTCTCTCTCTCTCTCTCTCTCTCTCTCTCTCTCTCTCTCAATTCAATTTCAATTCAATTCAAGGGCTTTATTGGCATGGGAAACATGTGTTAACATTGCCAAAGCAAGTGAGGTAGACAACATACAAAGTGAATATATAAGGTGATCTCTCTCTGTCTCTCTCACTCTCACTCACTCTCTCACTATGAGACACAGATGGCTTGGCAAGGTGTTGAAAACAATGCAGGCTTCCTAGTGTTTCATACTGTAGCTGGTACTGTTTCAACCTGTTCTTTAACTGGGCAGCTCACAGCCAAATCCCTTAGCAGCTGCAGGTCCAGGTCCAGCCACAGCCACAGCCCCCCTCCCTCCAGGTTAGAGAGGTGTTGTTCCATTACACACCTGGGCCAGGCTGACCCTGTCCCATCAGACCCACTGGATATCCCTTAGGGAGACCTACAGTACAGGGTCAGGACCACCACTCTAGGAGAACCGTTCCAACAGAACCACTCCTGAACCACCACTCCAGCAGAACCACTCCAGGACCACCACTCCAGGAGAACCACTCCAACAGAACCACTCCAACAGAACCACTCCTGAACCACCACTCCAGGAGAACCGTTCCAACAGAGCCACTCCTGAACCACCACTCCAGGAGAACCACTCCAACAGAACCACTCCTGAACCACCACTCCAGGAGAACCACTCCAACAGAACCACTCCTGAACCACCACTCCAGGAGAACCACTCCAACAGAACCACTCCTGAACCACCACTCCAGGAGAACCACTCCAACAGAACCACTCCTGAACCACCACTCCAGGAGAACCACTCCAACAGAACCACTCCTGAACCACCACTCCAGGAGAACCACTCCAACAGAACCACTCCTGAACCACCACTCCAGGAGAACCGTTCCAACAGAGCCACTCCTGAACCACCACTCCAGGAGAACCACTCCAACAGAACCACTCCTGAACCACCACTCTAGGAGAACCGTTCCAACAGAGCCACTCCTGAACCACCACTCCAGGAGAACCACTCCAACAGAACCACTCCTGAACCACCACTCCAGGAGAACCACTCCAACAGAACCCCTCCTGAACCACCACTCCAGGAGAACCACTCCAACAGAACCACTCCTGAACCACCACTCCAGGAGAACCTTTCCAACAGAACCACTCCTGAACCACCACTCCAGGAGAACCACTCCAACAGAACCACTCCTGAACCACCACTCCAGGAGAACCACTCCAGGACCACCACTCCAGGTGAACCACTCCAACAGAACCACTCCAGGACCACCACTCCAGGAGAACCACTCCAGGACCACCACTCCAGGACCACCATTCCAGGACCACCACTCCAGAACCACCACTCCAGAACCATCACTCCAAAACCACTACAGAACCACCACTCCAGGACCACCACTCCAGAACCACTACAGAACCACCACTCCAGGACTACCACTTCTTGACCACCACTCCAGGACCACCACTCCAGAACCCCCACTCCAGACTCCACAGAATCAAACCCACACCTGACAGAATGAGGTATTGCTCTATTATTTCAACTAGCCGATGAAAAAATAATGCATCTTGGCATGTTCCCCAGTGTTTCCTCTCTGGCCTCGTTTCACTCAGTTTATCTGAGCTGAGGGCTTGTTCACTGATTTGCTCTTCCACTAATAAAAGCTCCCAACCTGCTGGTACATAGTTAACCTCTGGGTTAATTCTCCTCCACCTCTCCTGCCTCTGCTGCCGTTGTAGACTTTGGGTGGCAGCCAGCATGCCCTCTTGTGCCCGCCTGCCCACCCACTATTCTGCAGGAGTTAATAATAAGGCTATGTGAGAGGTTGTAGACCTACAGTCAGTGTCCAGATGTCAGGCTACTATTCCATGTCAGTACCCATCTGAACAGTAGCCTACAGTTCCTTTGAGGTGCCATGTTGATGTCCCTGTCTTGTGATGACGAATTTGCATAGCGCCTCACAATTATCACACATAACATACCTGCTATAATCCTATTTTATCACTTCAACAAATCTTTCCCAAACATTAGACTACTGTTCTGGCCCTCCGCTCCCTTTATTTTCACCTCTCCATTTCGCAGCTTTTCTCTTATTGAATTCAACTCTGACGTACTTTTTGCAACGTGGATCGACATTAACTTTTTCTGCCCAAGCTCCCAAAAGCATTTGTCAGCTGGCGCATACTTGGCAGGTGTACAGTTAGACCCTGAAGCTTAGGCTACGCACTAACACCAGATCAAAATAATGAAAGAGAAACCTCACTGTAGCCTATAAATATGAATTGCACAAGAATGATACAGTTATGGATTTTTAATGCACTGTTTTCTCTTTATTCAACCCACCCGTCCATCATCCACACAATATTTCATGACCCTAAACCCGCCTGCCCCGTGGATATAAACGTGGGGAATGCGGAGTATGAGTCAACCCGCGCATCACTAACATACACGCACGCACACACACACACACCATCGCCTCGTTTTCCACTAAATTAAAGAACACAAAGTTCCTAAACTAGGGAGCAGGATTAATGACCGGATATCCTCTCTCCTTCTCCACCCCCTCAACCCTAACTCCACCACACCTATATCTCTAGAAGTAGTTTATTTCTCTCTATTCCCCTCTCTCTCTCTCTCTCTCCCCCTCTCTCTTCCCCTCTCTCTCTCTCTCTCTCTCTCTCTCTCTCTTGCTCTCTCTCTCTCCCCCTCTCTCTCTCTCTCCCCCCTCTCTCTCTCTCTCTGTCTTTCTTTCTCTCTACGTCTCTCTCCCTCCTCAACCGACCATCCCAATGTGTCCCAGTGAGCTTTGGAACCAGTGTTCTGACACATAGCAGAGTAATAGGTGGTCCATGTGTCAGTGTTGGCAGCGGGTGTTGACTTACCACTATGAGACACAGATGGCTTGGCAAGGTGTTGAAAACAATGCAGGCTCCCTAGTGTTTCATAGCTGGTACTGTTTCAACCTGTTCTTTAACTGGGCAGCTCACAGCCAAATCCCTTAGCAGCTGCAGGTCCAGGTCCAGCCACAGCCCCCCTCCCTCCATGTTAGAGAGGTGTTGTTCCATTACACACCTGGGCCAGGCTGACCCTGTCCCATCAGACCCACTGGATATCCCTTAGGGAGACTTACAGTACAGGGTCAGGACCACCACTCTAGGAGAACCGTTCCAACAGAACCACTCCTGAACCACCACTCCAGCAGAACCACTCCAGGACCACCACTCCAGGAGAACCACTCCAACAGAACCATTCCAACAGAACCACTCCAGGACCACCACTCTAGGAGAACTGTTCCAACAGAACCACTCCTGAACCACCACTCTAGGAGAACTGTTCCAACAGAACCACTCCAGGACCACCACTCTAGGAGAACTGTTCCAACAGAACCACTCCTGAACCACCACTCCAGCAGAACCACTCCAGGACCACCACTCCAGGAGAACCACTCCAACAGAACCACTCGAGGACCACCACTCCAGGAGAACCACTCCAACAGAACCACTCCTGGACCACCACTCCAGAAGAACCACTCCAGGACCACCACTCCAGGAGAACCGTTCCAACAGAACCACTCCAGAACCACCACTCCAGCAGAACCACTCCCGGACCACCACTCTAGGAGAACCGTTCCAACAGAACCACTCCAGAACCACCACTCCAGCAGAACCACTCCCGGACCACCACTCTAGGAGAACCGTTCCAACAGAACCACTCCAGCAGAACCACTCCAGGACCACCACTCCAGGAGAACCACTCCAACAGAACCACTCCTGAACCACCACTCCAGGAGAACCACTCCAACAGAACCACTCCAGGACCACCACTCTAGGAGAACTGTTCCAACAGAACCACTCCTGAACCACCACTCCAGCAGAACCACTCCAGGACCACCACTCCAGGAGAACCACTCCAACAGAACCACTCCAGGACCACCACTCTAGGAGAACTGTTCCAACAGAACCACTCCTGAACCACCACTCTAGGAGAACTGTTCCAACAGAACCACTCCAGGACCACCACTCTAGGAGAACTGTTCCAACAGAACCACTCCAGGACCACCACTCTAGGAGAACTGTTCCAACAGAACCACTCCTGAACCACCACTCCAGCAGAACCACTCCAGGAGAACCACTCCAACAGAACCACTCCTGGACCACCACTCCAGAAGAACCACTCCAGGACCACCACTCCAGGAGAACCGTTCCAACAGAACCACTCCAGAACCACCACTCCAGCAGAACCACTCCCGGACCACCACTCCATGAGAACCGTTCCAACAGAACCACTCCTGAACCACCACTCCAGCAGAACCACTCCAGGACCACCACTCCACGAGAACCGTTCTAACAGAACCACTCCTGAACCACCACTCCAGCAGAACCACTCCAGGACCACCACTCCAGGAGAACCACTCCAACAGAACCACTCCAACAGAACCACTCCTGAACCACCACTCCAGGACAACCACTCCAACAGAACCACTCCAACAGAACCACTCCTGAACCACTCCAGGATCACCACTCCAGGAGAACCACTCCAACAGTACCACTCCAACAGAACCACTCCTGAACCACCACTCCAGATGAACCACTCGAGGACCACCACTCCAGGAGAACCACTCCAACAGAACCACTCCAACAGGACCACTCCTGAACCACCACTCCAGAAGAACCACTCCAGGACCACCACTCCAGGAGAACCACTCCAACAGAACCTACATATCCAACTCCAACAGAACCACTCCAACAGAACCACTCCTGAACCACCACTCCAGGACCACCACTCCAGGAGAACCACTCCAACAGAACCACTCCAACAGAACCACTCCTGAACCACTCCAGAACCACCACCTCCAGCACCACCACTACAGAACCACCACTCCAGAACCACTCCTGAACCACTCCTGAACCACTCCAGAACCACCACTACACTGAACCACTCCAGACTCCACAGAATCAAACCCACACCTGACAGAATGAGGTATTGCTCTATTATTTCAACTAGCCAATGAAAAAATAATGCATCTTGGCATGTTCCCCAGTGTTTCCTCTCTGGCCTCGTTTCATTCAGTTTATCTGAGCCGAGGTCTTGTTCAATGATTTGCTCTTCCACTAATAAAAGCTCCCAACCTGCTGGTACATAGTTAACCTCTGGGTTAACTCTCCTCCACCTCTCCTGCCTCTGCTGCCGTTGTAGACTTTGGGTGGCAGCCAGTATGCTCTCTTGTGCCCGCCTGCCCACCCACCAACGTGCGACGCTGGCCCGAAACTGACATACTGAAGTATCAGGGTGTCTGTCAGTTTGGCATCAGAGTGTCTGTATGCCAGTCATGTTTGGAACAGCTGGCCCTTTAAGGCTGTGCTAACGAGGGCATTAACACACACACAGACACACGCATGCAGGCAAGCAAACACACACACAGACAAAAACACACGCACACAAACACATC
Organism: Oncorhynchus nerka; assembly: GCF_034236695.1. Classification (NCBI taxonomy): domain Eukaryota; kingdom Metazoa; phylum Chordata; class Actinopteri; order Salmoniformes; family Salmonidae; genus Oncorhynchus; species Oncorhynchus nerka. Next base: position 72,378,564 of record NC_088399.1, read on the forward strand.
TACTCATGCGCTCAAGACAATTTGGCTCTTCCCCAAATCCCGTCTCACACACATACTGCTACAGCCCAGTTTACACACATTCCTGGGGAAGGCATATTGAGATCATAACACAGCTAACTACAATGGCTCTTTGTACGGGAGACGGGATTTGGGGAGGAGACAAATTGTCTTGAGTGCATGAGTAGATGTGCTTTTGTGCGTGTGTGTTTTTGTCTTTTTGTGTGTCTGCATGTGTCTACATATCCCAAAATATTGAAGTAAGAGATTATACTTATTTGTTATTGTTTTGTGTGCAATTTGTGGTAGAGTGTGTGATCATATGTGTGGTAGAGTGTGTGGTCATGTGTGTGGTAGAGTGTGTGGTCATGTGTGTGGTAGAGTGTGTGGTCATGTGTGTGGTAGAGTGTGTGGTCATGTGTGTGGTAGAGTGTGTGGTCATGTGTGTGGTAGAGTGTGTGATCATGTGTGTGGTAGAGTGTGTGGTCATGTGTGTGGTAGAGTGTGTGGTCATGTGTGTGGTAGAGTGTGTGGTCATGTGTGTGGTAGAGTGTGTGGTAGAGTGTGTGGTCATGTGTGTGGTAGAGTGTGTGGTCATGTGTGTGGTAGAGGGTGTGGTCATGTGTGTGGTAGAGTGTGTGGTCATGTGTGTGGTAGAGTGTGTGGTCATGTGTGTGGTAGAGTGTGTAGTCATGTGTGTGGTAGAGTGTGTGGTCATGTGTGTGGTAGAGTGTGTGGTCATGTGTGTGGTAGAGTGTGTGGTCCTGTGTGTGGTAGAGTGTGTGGTAGAGTGTGTGGTAGAGTGTGTGGTCATGTGTGTGGTAGAGTGTGTGGTCATGTGTGTGGTAGAGTGTGTGGTCATGTGTGTGGTAGAGTGTGTGGTCATGTGTGTGGTAGAGTGTGTGGTAGAGTGTGTGGTAGAGTGTGTGGTAGAGTGTGTGGTCATGTGTGTGGTAGAGTGTGTGGTCATGTGTGTGTGGTAGAGTGTGTGGTCATGTGTGTGGTAGAGTGTGTGGTCATGTGTGTGGTAGAGTGTGTGGTCATGTGTGTGGTAGAGTGTGTAGTCATGTGTGTGGTAGAGTGTGTGGTAGAGTGTGTGGTCATGTGTGTGGTAGAGTGTGTGGTTATGTGTGTGGTAGAGTGTGTTGTCATGTGTGTGGTAGAGTGTGTGGTCATGTGTGTGGTAGAGTGTGTGGTCATGTGTGTGGTAGAGTGTGTGGTCATGTGTGTGGTAGAGTGTGTAGTCATGTGTATTGCTGTATTTCCAAATGTCCTTTTCAGTGTTGTGAATCTCCTCATCAATCAGTCAAATGTATTTATAAAGCTTTCTACATCAGCCGATGTCACAAAGTGCAATACAGAAACCCAGCTGGGTGGAGATTATAACAGTACATGGCCAAGATGTTCAACCGTTCATAGATGAACAGCTGTGTCAAATAATAATAATAATCACATTGGTTGTAGAGGGTGCAACAGGTCAGCACCTCAGGAATAAATGTCAGTTGGCTTTTCATTGCCGAGCATTCAGAGTTGGTGTTACGCTCGTCGAAATGATCGGACCAAGGTGCAGCGTGGTAGGCGTACATTTTGTCTTTATTAAAAATGAACACCTAAAAACAACAAAAGTAAAACGAACATAACATTCGGTAGGCTACACAGAGCTGTACAAAAACAACATCCCACAAAACTAAGGTGGCAAAACAAGCTGCCTAAGTATGATTCCCAATCAGAGACAACGATAGACAGCTGTCCCTGATTGAGAACCCTACCCGGTCAAAACATAGAAACACAGAACATAGAGTTTCCCACCCGAGTCACACCCTGACCAATCAAACATAGAGAATAAAAAGATCTCTACGGTCAGGGCGTGAGAGTTAGAGACAACAAGTGCGGTAGAGAGAGAGAGTCGAAAACAGCAGTTCCGGGACAAGGTAGCACATCCAGGTCAGTGTTCCATAGCCGCAGGCAGAACAGTTGAAACTGGAGCAGCAGCACGACCAGGTGGACTGGGGACAGCAAGGAGTCATCAGGCCAGGTTGTTCTGAGGCATGGTACCTGGGCTCAGGTCCTCTGGGAGAGGGAGAGAGAATTAGAGGGAGCATACTTCAATTCACACATGCCACCGGATAAGACAGGAGAAATACTCCAGACATAACAGACTCCACATCTCCACATCTCCTCATCTCCTCATCTCCTCACCTCCACTCCTCCACATCTCCTCATCTCCTCACCTCCACACCTCCTCATCTCCTCATCTCCACATTTCCTCATCTCCACACCTCCACATCTCCACATCTCCTCACATCCACACCTCCTCATCTCCTCATCTCCTCATTTCCTCATCTCCACATCTCCTCACATCCACACCTCCTCATCTCCCCATCTCCACATCTCCTCACATCCACACCTCCACATCTCCACATCTCCTAATTTCCTCATCTCCTCACCTCCACACCTCCTCATCTCCTCATCTCCTCATTTCCTCATCTCCTCACCTCCACACATCCACACCTCCACATCTCCACATCTCCTCACCTCCACACCTCCTCATCTCCTCATCTCCACATCTCCTAATTTCCTCATCTCCTCATCTCCACATCTCCTCACCTCCACACCTCCTCATATCCTCATCTCCACATCTCCTCATTTCCTCATCTCCACATCTCCATCTCCTCACCTCCAGACCTCCTCATCTCCTCATCTCCACATCTCCACACCTCCACATTTCCTCATCTCCACATCTCCTCATCTCCTCACCTCCAGACCTCCTCATCTCCTCATCTCCTCCACACCTCCACACCTCCTCATCTCCTCACATCCACACCTCCTCATCTCCTCACCTCCACACCTCCTCATCTCCTCATTTCCTCATCTCCTCATCTCCTCACCTCCACACCTCCTCATCTCCTCACCTCCACACCTCCACATCTCCACACCTCCACACCTCCACATCTCCACATCTCCTCATCTCCTCACCTCCACACCTCCTCATCTCCACATCTCCTCATCTCCTCACCTCCACACCTCTCATCTCATCTCCTCATCTCCTCATCTCCACACCTCCACACCTCCTCATCTCCTCACCTCCACATCTCCACATCTCCTCACATCCACACCTCCACACCTCCACATCTCCTCATCTCCTCATCTCCACATCTCCTCATCTCCTCATCTCCACACCTCCACACCTCCACACCTCCTCATCTCCTCACCTCCACATCTCCTCCTCACATCTCTCTCACATCCACATCTCCTCATCTCCTTACCTCCACACCTCCTCATCTCCTCATTTCCTCATCTCCACACCTCCACACCTCCACACTCCTCATCTCCTCATTTCCACATCTCCTCATCTCCTCATTTCCTCATCTCCACACCTCCACATCTCCTCACCTCCTCACTCCACATCTCCTCATCCCTCACCTCCACACCTCCACATCTCCTCACATCTCCTCCTCTCATCTCCTCATCACCTCCTCATCTCTCCTCATCTCCACATCTCCTCATCTCCTCACCTCCACATCTCCTCATCTCCTCACCTCCACACCTCCTCATCTCCTCATTTCCACATCTCCACAACTCCACACCTCCACACCTCCTCATCTCCTCACCTCCACACCTCCACATCTCCACATCTCCTCACATCCTCACCTCCACACCTCCACATCTCCACATCTCCTCACCTCCACACCTCCTCATCTCCTCATCTCCACATCTCATCAACGTGCCTGTGTGTCTCTGCTGGTCTGTATGCAGGTGTTTGCAAGTGTGTGTATGTGTGTGTTTCAGAGTGTGTGGCAGTGGTGGTGGGGATGTATATTGTGTTACAGGGAAACACATTAGCAGACGGTGCTCTTGTTTCCTGTGAGGATGCTATACCTCCCAGCCCCCTCGCTGACCCAACCTAGCATTCTCTCTCTCTCTCTCTAACACAGCGGCAGGGGTAAATAGTGGAGGAGGTGTGTACGTATAGCACAGTATGGCAGTGCAGATGCTCCACTGGGACTGGCACAGCACTGGGCTGTTAACGAGCCTTATCACACACACACACACACACACACACACACACACACACACACACACACACACACACACACACACACACACACAGCGCGCTGGCACACCTTCCTATCCCATCCCCTCCTGTCTCTACCCCCTTTCCCAGACCTCCCCATCCTCTCCTGTCTCCTCCCCTCTCCCAGACCTCCCCATCCTCTCCTGTCTCCTCCCCTCTCCCAGACCTCTCCATCCTCTCCTGTCTCCTCCCCCTCTCCTAGACCTCTCCCATCCTCCCCTGTCTAAAAATCCCCCCCATCTCCTCATCCTTCTCGTCCCATCTTTTTTCATTGCATGGGGACAGCGGGAGGAGGGATGAAGGGAGGAGAGGGGGGAGAGGGAGGGGGAGAGAGAGAACATCCCGCCAACATATTATCCCCCTCTCTTCTCTTCTCTGCTCTGAAAGTGTCCGTCTTTCATCAGCTCATCATCATCCTCTACTGTCCTGCATTATTAATCATCTGGTTACTGTAATCAAACATTCTTATTTATTTGGGTGAGGAAGAAGCAGCTGTAGCTTCCATATACACAAATACTTCCCTATCTTGAAGATGAGATGCCGCTGCCTGCCATGTCTCATGGGTGGGGTCCATCAGCGCTGCTCTCTGAGTCACGCACACGTAGTAAACACACATACACATATGCATGCACAAACAAAGTTATGGAATGAGTGCGTACAGACATCTCCTTGAACTTCTTAATATAAAGAAGAAATAGATACAATAGTCCCTCTATCCTCCAGAGCTGTAGTGAGCTGTCCGTCTGTCCGTCTGTCCGTCTGTCCGTCTGTCCGTCTGTCCGTCTGCCCGTCTGTCCGTCTGCCCCCGTCTGTCTGTCTCCTGCCATCATCTGTGGTACACTGAGCCTGTCATTAGGGCTGGGACAGCGATAGGAGTGTCTGTGTGTCTGTGTGTGTGTGCACATGTGTCCGTGAGTATGCTCTGTGTGTGTGTCCATGAGTATGCTCTGTATGTGTGTCCGTGAATATGCTCTGTATGTGTGTCCATGAGTATGCTCTGTATGTGTGTCCGTGAGTATGCTCTGTATGTGTGTCCGTGAGTATGCTCTGTATGTGTGTCCGTGAGTATGCTCTGTATGTGTGTCCGTGAGTATGCTCTGTATGTGTGTCCGTGAGTATGCTCTGTATGTGTGTCCATGAGTATGCTCTGTATGTGTGTCCGTGAGTATGCTCTGTATGTGTGTCCGTGAGTATGCTCTGTATGTGTGTCCGTGAGTATGCTCTGTATGTGTGTCCATCTGTGTGAGCACAGTCCTCCTGTTTGCACCACAATGGCTTCTCACACCATTGGAATCTCTGGAGCATTTCGGTCAGAACCCAAACCTTAAAATACATGTCCTCAACATCAAGTCGTCAGATGAGTCCAAACAGACCGGTCCCAAACCTGAGCACAATACCCTTAGGTCTAGTGACTCAGCCCTCGTCATCCACCTCAACATAACTGGACCATACCAGGAGACCAGGGGGCCTCGCTGTGGCTTCTAGCCTAACAGGCCACCTCAGGACAAGGCTAAGAGAGAAAGAGAGAGTGGGTGATAAACCCTGAGCTGGACCTACTGAATTCCTCTGTGTGACCAATGCACTCTTCATTCTGTGGTGTAGTCCAGTGGTTCCTAACCTTTTTTGGTTACTGTACCACCGACTGCCCGGACTACCACTGAAATACCTCATGTGCATTTTACCAGTAAGTCTATGGTCTCATGCGTCTTCTCAAAAACCCCTTGTGGATAGGCCAAGTACCCCCAGTGGATAGGCAAGTATCCCCAGTGGATAGGCCAAGTACCCCCAGTGATAGGCCAAGTACCCCCAGTGATAGGCCAAGTACCCCTGGTTGGGAACCCCAGGTGTAGCCTATAGCTATCCTCATCAGAAATGTAAAGAAAGCTGAAATCTGAATGAGATGCTTCTCTCTCTCTCTCTCTCTCTCTCTCTCTCTCTCTCTCTCTCTCTGCAGACTGTTTGAAGTGCTAGTGGAGCCATAGAAACCCAGTGAAACCCGGTTTTTAAACAGTTTTCATGGTGTTTAGGTCTTGAACACCCCCCTACCAACATCTATAGTCAACACTGTACAGAATCTGAACGTCAGACCATCGTGGTTACAGGCGGTTACTGAAGGAAGGCTAAGTCTATATAATTACTTATACACATCTTCCTCTTCTCTCACGATATGGTGCAGAGTAAAATATAATAGAATGGAGTAGCACTTCATTGTCCTTTCTTATGACCCATCAGGGCCCAGGGTCCTTCGCTCTCTGACGATATTCTCATATCCACACATCACAGACCAGTGCAGACTATTACTCACAGTAATGTACGTACAGTAATGTACGTATACATATCCTTACTAGTATACTATTTAGAATACATGGCCAGTACATGGTTTATTACTAAGTGATATGCCAGTATGGACATTGGAATGTCTGAACCATCAGAGAACCAACCAGTCAGTTCCAATATTCACAGCATCAAGCCACAGGGTTCCCACCCCTCTCCTCCAGGGGCCCACAGGGTTCCCACCCCTCTCCACCAGGGGCCCACAGGGTTCCTACCCCTCTCCTCCAGGGGCCCACAGGGTTCCCACCCCTCTCCTCCAGGGGCCCACAGGGTTTCCATCCCTCTCCTCCAGGGGCCCACAGGGTTCCCACCCCTCTCCTCCAGTGGCCCACATGGTTCCCACCCCTCTCCTCCAGGGGCCCACAGGGTTTCCACCCCTCTCCTCCAGTGGCCCACATGGTTCCCACCCCTCTCCTCCAGGGGCCCACAGGGTTTCCACCCCTCTCCTCCAGTGGCCCACATGGTTCCCACCCCTCTCCTCCAGGGCCCACATGGTTCCCACCCCTCTCCTCCAGGGGCCCACAGGGTTTCCACCCCTCTCCTCCAGTGGCCCACATGGTTCCCACCCCTCTCCTCCAGGGGCCCACAGGGTTTCCACCCCTCTCCTCCAGTGGCCCACATGGTTCCCACCCCTCTCCTCCAGGGGCCCACATGGTTCCCACCCCTCTCCTCCAGGGGCCCACATGGTTCCCACCCCTCTCCTCCAGGGGCCCACAGGGTTTCCACCCCTCTCCTCCAGGGGCCCACAGGGTTCCCACCCTTCACTGCTCACCACCTCTCCAGGGTTTCCACCCCTCTCCTCCATGGGCCCACGGGGTTCCCCGCCTTCCTTCCCTCCCTAGGACTTGGCTGTGGTATCCCTGGTCGCCTGGCTGATGATAGGGTGAGGCTGAGCTGTGGTTTCCTGGGAACGTCTGGAATGGTCCTCCTCTCCTCGCGGTGTTCCGCAGGGCTTTATGATGGAGAGGAGCGGGAAGAGGATGGACACTTCACTGTCTGGCCAAATGGAGAAAGTAGAATTTTCTCAACCTGCTCTTTGGAGTCTGTTCTATATATTTGTCCTTTTCCAGTATTAGGTCACCTGATTCAGCAAATCAAGGGCTTGACGATTACCTAGATAATTGATTATTAGTTGAATCAGGTGTGCCAGCGCTTAAATGTATCAAATGTGTGGAATAACTCAGGGAGAACCAGAAAAGTGGAGGATGGGAAATCTCATGAGATGGGTACATCCCTGGCACCCAAAGGGTTCATCCACTCACCATCCCTCCACACCCTCTTACCAGCCCTGGCAACACACACACACACACACACACACACACACACACACACACACACACACACACACACACACACACACACACACACACACACACACACACACACACACACACAGCAGGCCTGGTGTATCACCAGCTCTGGTGGGTAATTGATTATCTCTGTGTCATTAGTCTTTGAGACAGAGATGCACCAACGAGAGCGGGTGCTGTCATTTAGAAGCTGGCACCATGCCCAGCTACACACCAGTACACACAAACACACACAAGAACACACACACACATACACATACAATAGTGGTCATGTCAGCCAACCGTCAAGATCTGTTGAACTAGAACAAACCTCTGATTTGCAAATATGCAAAATGGTGTACATACAGTACAAACGACACAGTGCTGATTGTATGTACACTGAAATCAAAGAGATTATATTAATACAGAATCAGTGGTTGAAATATGTACATCTTTTGGCTGTAGTTGTAGATGACACTATTCTGTGGCCTGGGGGTTTGTTGTGTGTTTGGGAGGTTATTGTGGTCATGGTAAGACAGCATTCCACCCTTCAAAGGAACCACACACACACAACACACACACACTCATGCAACACACACATTCCCCAGGCAAAGAGCAAAGCTACTCTTTATCTCATTATCACTAACGAGAGGCTGCAGCTCTGCTCCTGTCCTCTAGACAGACAGGTGGAGGACTGTAGACAGAGTGTCTGTCTGTCCTCTAACCTGTCTACAGTCCTCCCCCTATCTGCACACACTTGTTTGTGTACGCACACTTGTTTGTGTACTTCCAGCGCCGACAGAGATGGCCGCCTCACTTCGCGTTCCTAGGAAACTATGCAGTTTTTTGTTTTTAAAGTGTTAGTTCTTACATTGGTAACCCAGGTCATCTTAGGTTTCATTACATACAGTCGAGAAGAACTACTGAACATAAGAGCAGCGTCAACTCATCATCAGTACGACCAAGAATATGACTTTAACGAAGCGGATCCTGTGTTCTGCCTTCCACCCAGGACAACGGAATGGATCCCAGCCGGCGACCCCAAAAAACAACTTCGATAAAGGGGAAAACGAAGCGGTCTTCTGGTCAGACTCCGGAGACGGGCACATCGTGCACCACTCCCTAGCATTCTCCTCGCCAATGTCCAGTCTCTTGACAACAAGGTTGATGAAATCCGAGCAAGGGTAGCATTCCAGAGGGACATCAGAGACTGTAACGTTCTTTGCTTCACGGAAACATGGCTCACTGGAGAGACGCTATTGGAGACGGTGCAGCCAGCTAGTTTCTCCACGCATCGCGCCGACAGAAACAAACATCTTTCTGGTAAGAAGAGGGGCGGGGGCGTATGCTTTATGGTTAACGTGATGTGGTGTGATCATAACAACATACAGGAACTCAAGTCCTTCTGTTCACCTGATTTAGAATTCCTCACAATCAAATGTAGACCGCATTATCTACCAAGGGAATTCTCTTCGATTATAATCACAGCCGTATATATTCCCCCCCAAGCAGACACATCGATGGCTCTGAACAAACTTTATTTGACTCTTTGCAAACTGGAATCCATATATCCGGAGGCTGCATTCATTGTAGCTGGGGATTTTAACAAGGCTAATCTGAAAACAAGACTCCCTAAATTTTATCAGCATATCGATTGCGCAACCAGGGCGGGAAAAACCTTGGATCATTGCTATTCCAACTTCCGCGACGCATATAAGGCCCTGCCCCGCCCTCCTTTCGGAAAAGCTGACCACGACTCCATTTTGTTGATCCCTGCCTACAGACAGAAACTAAAACAGCTCCCGCGCTGAGGTCTGTTCAACGCTGGTCCGACCAATCTGATTCCACACTCCAAGACTGCTTCCATCACGTGGACTGGGATATGTTCCGTATTGCGTCAGACAACAACATTGACGAATACGCTGATTCGGTGTTCGAGTTCATTAGAACGTGTGTTGAAGATGTCGTTCCCATAGCAACGATTAAAACATTCCCAAACCAGAAACCGTGGATTGATGGCAGCATTCGCATGAAACTGAAAGTGCAAACCACTGCTTTTAATCAGGGCAAGGTGACTGGAAACATGACCGAATACAAACAGTGTAACTATTCCCTCCGCAAGGCAATCAAACAAGCTAAGCGTCAGTATAGAGACAAAGTAGAATCTCAATTCAACGGCTCAGACACAAGAGGTATGTGGCAGGGTCTACAGTCAATCACGGATTACAAAAAGAAAACCAGCACCGTCACGGACCAGGATGTCTTGCTCCCAGGCAGACTAAATAACATTTTTGCCCGCTTTGAGGACAATACAGTGCCACTGATACTGCCCGCAACTAAAACATGTGGACTCTCCTTCACTGCAGCTGACGTGAGGAAAACATTTAAACGTGTCAACCCTCGCAAGGCTACAGGCCCAGACGGCATCCCCAGCCGCACCCTCAGAGCATGCGCAGACCAGCTGGCTGGTGTGTTTACGGACATAAACAATCAATCCCTGTCCCAGTCTGTTGTTCCCACATGCTTCAAGAGGGCCACCATTGTTCCTGTTCCCAAGAAAGCTAAGGTAACTGAGCTAAACGACTACCGCCCCGTAGCACTCACTTCCGTCATCATGAAGTGCTTTGAGAGACTAGTCAACCATATCACCTCCACCCTACCTGACACCCTAGACCCACTCCAATTTGCTTACCGCCCAAATAGGTCCACAGACGATGCAATCTCAACCACACTGCACACTGCCCTAACCCATCTGGACAAGAGGAATACCTATGTGAGAATGCTGTTCATCGACTACAGCTCGGCATTTAACACCATAGTGCCCTCCAAGCTCGTCATCAAGCTCGAGACCCTGGGTCTCGACCCCGCCCTGTGCAACTGGGTACTGGACTTCCTGACGGGCCGCCCCCAGGTGGTGAGGGTAGGCAACAACATCTCCACCCTGCTGATCCTCAACACTGGGGCCCCACAAGGGTGCGTTCTGAGCCCTCTCCTGTACTCCCTGTTCACCCACGACTGCGTGGCCACGCACGCCTCCAACTCAATCATCAAGTTTGCGGACGACACAACAGTGGTAGGCTTGATTACCAACAACGACGAGACGGCCTACAGGGAGGAGGTGAGGGCCCTCGGAGTGTGGTGTCAGGAAAATAACCTCACACTCAACGTCAACAAAACTAAGGAGATGATTGTGGACTTCAGGAAACAGCAGAGGGAACACCCCCCTATCCACATCGATGGAACAGTAGTGGAGAGGGTAGTAAGTTTTAAGTTCCTCAGCGTACACATCACAGACAAACTGAATTGGTCCACCCACACAGACAGCATCGTGAAGAAGGCGCAGCAGCGCCTCTTCAACCTCAGGAGGCTGAAGAAATTCGGCTTGTCACCAAAAGCACTCACAAACTTCTACAGATGCACAATCGAGAGCATCCTGTTGGGCTGTATCACCGCCTGGTACTGCAACTGCTCCGCCCACAACCGTAAGGCTCTCCAGAGGGTAGTGAGGTCTGCACAACGCATCACCGGGGGCAAACTACCTGCCCTCCAGGACACCTACACCACCCGATGTCACAGGAAGGCCATAAAGTTCATCAAGGACAACAACCATCCGAGCCTGTTCACCCTGCTATCATCCAGAAGGCAAGGTCAGTACAGGTGCATCAAAGCTGGGACCGAGAGACTGAAAAACAGCTTCTATCTCAAGGCCATCAGACTGTTAAACAGCCACCACTAACATTGAGTGGCTGCTGCCAACACACTGACTCAACTCCAGCCACAATGGGAATTGATGGGAAATGATGTAAAATATATCACTAGCCACTTTAAACAATGCTACCTAATATAATGTTTACATACCCTACATTATTCATCTCATATGTATACGTATATACTGTACTCTATATCATCTACTGCATCTTTATGTAATACATGTATCACTAGCCACTTTAACTATGCCACTTTGTTTACATACTCATCTCATATGTATATACTGCACTCAATACTATCTACTGTATCTTGCCTATGCCGCTTTGTACCATCACTCATTCATATATCTTTATGTACATATTCTTTATCCCCTTACACTTGTGTCTAGAAGGTAGTAGTTTTGGAATTGTTAGCTAGATTACTTGTTGGTTATTACTGCATTGTCGGAACTAGAAGCACAAGAATTTCGCTACACTCGCACTAACATCTGCTAACCATGTGTATGTGACAAATAAAATTTGATTTGATTTGTCTGTCTTCATTCCTCTGTCTTTCTGTGTCTGTCTGTCCTCTAGCCTGTCTACAGTCCTCCACCTGTCTGTCTGTCTTCATTCCTCTGTCTTTCTGTGTCTGTCTGTCCTCTAGCCTGTCTACAGTCCTCCACCTGTCTGTCTGTCTTCATTCCTCTGTCTTTCTGTGTCTGTCTGTCCTCTAGCCTCTAGCCTCCCCCTTGTCTGTCTGTCTTCATTCCTCTGTCTTTCTGTGTCTGTCTGTCCTCTAGCCTGTCTACCGTCCTCCCCCTGTCTGTCTGTCTTCATTCCTCTGTCTTTCTGTGTCTGTATATCTGTCCTCTAGCCTGTCTACAGTCCTCCCCCTGTCTGTCTGTCTTCATTCCTCTGTCTTTCTGTGTCTGTCTGTCCTCTAGCCTGTCTACCGTCCTCCCCCTGTCTGTCTGTCTTCATTCCTCTGTCTTTCTGTGTCTGTCTGTCCTCTAGCCTGTCTACCGTCCTCCCCCTGTCTGTCTGTCTTCATTCCTCTGTCTTTCTGTGTCTGTCTGTCCTCTAGCCTGTCTACAGTCCTCCACCTGTCTGTCTGTCTTCATTCCTCTGTCTTTCTGTGTCTGTCTGTCCTCTAGCCTGTCTACAGTCCTCCACCTGTCTGTCTGTCTACATTCCTCTGTCTTTCTGTGTCTGTATATCTGTCCTCTAGCCTGTCTACAGTCCTCCCCCTGTCTGTCTGTCTACAGTCCTCCGCCTGTCTGTCTGTCTGTCTGTCTGTCCTCTAGCCTGTCTACCATCCTCCCCCTGTCTGTCTGTCTTCATTCCTCTGTCTTTCTGTGTCTGTCTGTCCTCTAGCCTGTCTACAGTCCTCCACCTGTCTGTCTGTCTTCATTCATCTGTCTTTCTGTGTCTGTCTGTCCTCTAGCCTGTCTACAGTCCTCCACCTGTCTGTCTGTCTACATTCATCTGTCTTTCTGTGTCTGTCTGTCCTCTAGCCTGTCTACAGTCCTCCACCTGTCTGTCTGTCTTCATTCATCTGTCTTTCTGTGTCTGTCTGTCCTCTAGCCTGTCTACAGTCCTCCCCCTGTCTGTCTGTCTGTCCTCTAGCCTGTCTACAGTCCTCCACCTGTCTGTCTGTCTACATTCCTCTGTCTTTCTGTGTCTGTCTGTCCTCTAGCCTGTCTACAGTCCTCCCCCTGTCTGTCTGTCTACAGTCCTCCGCCTGCCTGTCTGTCTGTCTGTCCTCTAGCCTGTCTACCGTCCTCCCCCTGTCTGTCTGTCTTCATTCCTCTGTCTTTCTGTGTCTGTCTGTCCTCTAGCCTGTCTACCGTCCTCCCCCTGTCTGTCTGTCTTCATCCCTCTGTCTTTCTGTGTCTGTCTGTCCTCTAGCCTGTCTACAGTCCTCCACCTGTCTGTCTGTCTACATTCCTCTGTCTTTCTGTGTCTGTCTGTCCTCTAGCCTGTCTACAGTCCTCCCCCTGTCTGTCTGTCTGTCCTCTAGCCTGTCTACAGTCCTCCACCTGTCTGTCTGTCTTCATTCATATGTCTTTCTGTGTCTGTCTGTCCTCTAGCCTGTCTACAGTCCTCCCCCTGTCTGTCTGTCTACAGTCCTCCACCTGTCTGTCTATCTGTCCTCTAGCCTGTCTACAGTCCTCCCCCTGTCTGTCTGTCTACAGTCCTCCACCTGTCTGTCTATCTGTCCTCTAGCCTGTCTACAGTCCTCCGCCTGTCTGTCTGTCTGTCTGTCTGTCTGTCTGTCTGTCTGTCTGTCTGTCTGTCTGTCTGTCTGTCTGTCTGTCTGTCTGTCTGTCTGTCTGTCTGTCTGTCTGTCTGTCCTCTAGCCTGTCTACAGTCCTCTGTCTGTCTGTGTCTGTATGTCCTCTAGCCTTCCCCTTTGTCTTTTTGGATGGTGGTATAATCCCCCCCAATAGTTTTTGTATAAATGTTTTTGTCGTTGTTGTTCTGAACTCACTGCCTTCAAGTCGTCATTAAATTCGCTGGCTTACGTAGGGAATGGTAGGCTACAGTAATGTAACAAAGGGTATAGTAACAGCAGGCTACAGTTTTTCTGACAATATTCTATTCACTTGCTCTCATTACTGGCTTATTAATGGGTAGTGTAGAGCAGCAGCTTTATCCCTGAAATGACCTTTAACTTCCCTTCTCCTCAATACTAACTTCCCTTCTCCTCAACACTAAATAATCAAAATAATAATTGCTCAATGAGTCTGTGATTGCGGTAGAGGTTCCAAAGAATTTGGTGCCCTTTTTTAAATTGTTGAGCACATGCCCCCCAAAAGGTCTGTGCATGGCACTGCCGTCATCACCGTAGACATCACTATCATCATCACTGCAGACATCACTATCATCATCATCATCATCATCATCATCATCACCGTAGACATCACTATCATAATCACTGCAGACATCACGATCATCATCATCATCATCATCATCACCGTAGACATCACTATCATCATCACTGCAGACATCACTATCATCATCACCGCAGACATCACTATCATCATCACTGCAGACATCACTATCATCATCACCGCAGACATCGCTATCATCATCACTGCAGACATCACTATCATCATCATCATCATCACCGTAGACATCACTATCATCATCACTGCAGACATCACTATCATCATCATCATCATCACCGTAGACATCACTATCATCATCACTGCAGACATCACTATCATCATCATCATCACCGTAGACATCACTATCATCATCACTGCAGACATCACTATCATCATCGCCGCAGACATCACTATCATCATCACTGCAGACATCACTATCATCATCATCATCATCATCACCGTAGACATCACTATCATCATCATCAACCGTAGACATCACTATCATCATCACTGTAAACTTCACTATGTATAACGTCTTCTCTTACATCATTGCCAGAACTAAGGCTTTCATCGTCACTATGACGACACAGATCTCACTCCCTATTGCCAGTGCTGTCATCATTTGTCTCGCAATTGTTCTTGTCAACACCATGGCCACATTAAGTGGTGCAACACACACAGATGGTCACAGGAGGATGGAGATTGAGGCATACAGAGATAGTTTGCATACAGATGTATGTTCAAGATAAACTGTAATTAGTGATCTAAGGTTACAGTAGCTATCTAATTAAAATAAATTAATAATGAACATCCACTACAGACAGATCACAGATCTCCATATTTGCCCTGAGGGCCTCGACGGCTGATGAGCATTTCCTTCTCATTGTCTCTGGTTTTGGGTTCAGCCTGTGGACATGTGTTCTACATACTGTAACCACCCTTGCCCCCAAGGGGTAGCTGTTTGCTACATAACGTAAAGATATGCATGGGGAGGCGTGGCGGCACCCTCCCTTCAGGTGGTTGTTGGCAGAGAGTTTGAACACCCTCTCACCATCTTCTCTGCCTCACTTCTCCTCGTCTCATCTTGCCCCCAACCTCGCTGCTAGCTTGGAGTCCATTGTTAATTAATTGGAGAAGGCCCTACTTTACTTCTAAAGTTAAATCTATTTTTTGTTTGGCTGCTGAACGATTGACGAGCACACACACACACACACACACACACACACACACACACACACACACACACACACACACACACACACACACACACACTGCAGGTCAACGTGTCTGCTAATTAAGACTCCAGAGGAAGGGCTAATTGCTGTAGCGTGCCTCTCGGTGGAGGAGAGGAGCGAGGGATGGAGGGAGCCTTCTCTTTCTCCAGCGGCACTAGCCAGCTGCCTGGAAAGCTTTGCCCTGTGAAGAATTAAAAGGTCTTATGTAAGCTTGTGGTGAAACTATTAAACGCCAGCTAACCACCAACTTTCTCTTCTTGGGAGGAACTGAGGAACTAAGAACTAAACTGAACTGAACTGCCACTTGATTTAATGGAGCTCATTAAAAGTAGAACATCACAGAGATATCCAAACGCAAGCTGGGTCTGAAATGACACCTTATTCCCTATGTAGTGCACTACTTCCGACCACAGCCCTAGTGAAAAGTAGTGTACTACATAGGGAATGGGGTGGGGGCATTTTGGAGGCATCCATACCCCCCCTCAGCCTGCTATAACTTCAGACTTCAATGGGCTAATGGTACTGTCGGTTAGAACGATAAAGCTTTATCTGAAATATTTTATCTTACATACTTCAGTACTGTGGTGTTGATGGACTATTGTCCAGAGAGCACTCTGAGAAAGGGATACTCATCGCCATTTTAACAAAGGCCTGAGACCAGAACTTCAAACATTATTTATGAGTATGGAGAGACAGAAAGAGAGACAAGTCAGAATGAGGGACATGCAAACAGAGGGATAGAGAGAGAGAGAGAGAGAGAGAGAGGGAGGGTGGGACAGAGAGAGAGCGAGAGAGAGAGAGAGAGAAGGAAAGAAAGGAAAGGAAAGGAAAGAAATCTGTTGTGAGACACAATTAAGCCATGAGCCCAGTTACTGAAGACTATTATTACCACAAAGGGTGATTTGCTTTGGAAGATACGCCCTTGAAACATTCCTACACTTCAAATGCAACACTCAATTCTGAGGGAAACAGCCTCTAAAAGAGAACAGCGGGGAAAAAATAAAATTAATCAAGAAGAAGAAGAAGCTGGAAATGAGTCCAGGGCTGAATCCCAAATGGCAACCTATTTACTACATAGTGCACTACTTTTGTCCAGAACCCTATGGGTCTTGGTCCAAAGTAGTGCACTTTATGGGGAATACAGTGCCATTTTGGGATGCTACCCAACTTATGCATAACTTCAAACAACTCCATCTTCAAAGTTGCATAGCATTAAAAAGCCACGCTTCAATAGAGTTCTCAACATCAAAAACACACAGCGCCTCGCCTCGCCCTCCTCTCTCCCTATGCAGGCGTAACCTCACCCCACCCTCTCATCCCCTGTCCCTCTCACAGGGACACTTTTCCTCTGGTTGTGTGGTAGAAGACTCCATTTGGTGTCTGCTCCCTGTCCTTCTGATTCTTGAGGCAGGAAGTCAGGACCTGAATCATCATTCGACCGACCCAGTGGCGATTATTGTTACCCAGCATGCAACGCTGTCTGGAGCTCCTCTGGTGAAGCAGCCAACACAAATGCATAGGTTGCTATTAGTAACATCATACACTATATGATGTGTGGACACTCCTTCAAATTAGGGAATTCAGATATTTCAGCCACACCTGTTGCTGACAGGTGTATAAAATCGAGCACACAGTCATGCAATCTCCATGGATAAACATTGGCCTTACTGATGAGCTCAGTGACTTTCAACGTGGCACCATAATAGGATGCCACCTTTCCAACTAGTCAGTTCGTCAAACTACTGCCCTGTAAGTTGAAGTGGAAACGTCTAGGAGCAACAACGGCTCAGCTGCGAAGTGGTAGGCAACACAAGCTCACGACACAGGACCACCAAGTGCTAAAAATTGTTTTCATGGTTCAGGCTCCTTAGTTCCAATGAAGGGAAATCTTAACATTACAGCATACAATGTCATTCTTGACAATTCTGTGCTTCCAACTTTGTGGCAACAGTTTGGGGAAAGCCATGTCCTGTTTCAGCATGACATTGGCCCCGTGCACAAAGTGAGGTACATACAGAAATGGTTTGTTTAGATCGGTATGGAAGAACTTGACTGGCCTGCACAGAACCCTGACCCCAACTCCATCGAACACCTTTTGGATGAAATGGAACACCGACTGCGAGCCAGGCCTAATTGCCCAACACCAGCGCTCGACCTCACTAATGCTATTGTGGCTAAAAGTCCCCGCAGCAATGTTCCAACATCTAGTGGAAAGCCTTCCCAAAAGAGTGGAGGCTGTTATAGCAGCAAAGGGGGACCAACTACATATTAATGCTCATGATTTTGGAATTAGATATTTGATGAGCAGGTGACCACATACTTTTGGTGTATTTCTTTCCATTTCAAACATTCCATTCCCAGCTGGCGGCAAGCACAGCCCGCTCCAATGCATTACAGCGCAGAAACACAGCTGGATTATACCTCTAGCTCTCAATATTGGACACCATTAATTGGACATTTAAATGATCTAAAATACAAATTTACTATCCTGACAAGTGTTTTTAGGTCAATTTTCCATCCTTTATGAGCTCTGTCTGTCTAGCAGCAGAAGGGCGCATTTGCCAATGTAAAGTATAGCTAGCTGTGGTACCTAGCTACTGGTAGCTAGAAACTCTGTAGGCTTACATTTGGATAAACATAGTGGTAGGTTATGTACTTTTTTTCTCCAACCAACACGGGCCTACCTAAGTTAGCTAACATGATCCTCTTTCCAACATTGTTTTTAAGAGTGTTTAATCACGAATGCTGCTGACAGACACATGATGGGTTACATTGATTGATGGGACCACGTCAAATTGGCTAACATTAGCTTGCTAGACAGATCACCTCACTTTGGCTAGTTAACCAGCTATGACTCTGAGAAACATAGATTCAGGGGTTGGAACAAGCATTTTTTCTAATCGTTATGTTCTGAACACAACCACTATTTTGTCATTCTGTTCCACTGTTCTGACCTGCAAAATAACGTTTTGACACCGGTTCAAACCCCCAAAAAGTACTAATTTATATAATTACTTTCTGTTCACTCTTTAACTGTGAAATCAACTGTTTTTTTTACATATACACATTAAATTACTTGACCAATCAGTGTGGATTGAGCAGGAAAGGTAGTAGTTTACATGCGTGATGGACACACAAGTTTAGCCTATGGCGCAAGATGCAACTGAAATTTTGTTGGTGGTGAGAAATCAAGAGAGGGTGGAGGAGGAGGAGGAGGCTTGGCTTGAAGCGCTGGCATCTTGTTATGGCATGCATTATCTTTATTAGGCCCACAGAATTATACCGAGGAGGAGCGGCTTCTATGGAGGAACTTCAAATGTCCTTTCTGCTAGCTAGCTAACAAGCATGAGCTAAATAGCTAACAAGCTTATGTATGCAGAGCAGCACCAGAACTAAAAACACATCTTACCTTTTATTAGTTAATAAATCCATTCTTCTCTAGCTAATTAAAAATCTCTCTACTATCTTCTGAATCATGCGTGTATGTCAGTAGGCTACAGTAGCCTATGCTTTGCATGGGGGGAGGGGCAGGTAGCCTAAACAAGCACACAAAGTGGCAAAGATTTTCAGCTTGCATGCAGGCACTCGAATAAGTTCCCGGAAAAGTATGAATCACTTTCGTTCCAGGTTCCATTTCTGTTCCTTGAAAATGTTTGTTATTTTCCGCTTTTTTGTTTTGTTCCCTGAAATGTTGTTTAAAAAATATATAAAAATTGAGGTTAGTGATCGCTGTTCTGATCACAGGAGGTCGGTGGCACCCCTTAATTTGGGAGGTGTTGCTGTATATATTCAGAGCCATATCCCTGTAATGCTTAGAGAAGATCTTATGTCAAGTGTTATTGAAGTGCTGTGGTTGCAGGTTCACTTGGCACATCTAAAGTCTTTTCTTTTGGGTTGTTGCTATAGGCCACCAAGTGTTAACAGTCGGTATCTAAATAATATGTGTGAAATGTTTGTTAGTGTATGTGATGTAAACAGAAAGGTCTACTTTCTTGGGGACCTGAATATTGACTGGTTTTCATCAAGCTGTCCGCTCAAGAGGAAGCTTCTTACTGTAACCATTGCCTGTAATCTGGTTCAGGTTATTAATCAACCTACCAGGGTGTTTACAAACACAACAGGAACAAGATCATCCACATGTATTGATCGCATTTTTACTAATACTGTAAAACTTTGTTCTAAATCTGTATCCTTACCCATTGGATGTAGTGATCACAATCTAGTGGCTATATGCAGGAAAGCCAAAGTTCCAACAGCTGGGCCTAAAATGGAGTATAAGAGATCATACAAAAGATTTTGTGTGGATGATGTTAAAAATATGTTTTGGTCTGATGTGAATAATGAAAAGCATCCAGACGCTGCACTTGAATTTATGAAATTGCTTCTTCCAATTACTGAAAAACATGCACCTGTTAAGAAACTGACCGTTAGAACTGTTAAGGCTCCATGGATTGATGAGGAATTGAAAAACTGTATGGTTGAAAAAGATGGTGCAAAAAGAGAGCCTAATAAGTCTGGCGACACATCTGTGTCATGCCCTGACCTTAGAGAGCCTTTTATTCTCTAATTTGGTTAGGTCGGGGTGTGACTAGGGTGGGTACTCTAGTTTTTGTGTTTCTATGTTGGCCTGGTATGGTTCCCAATCAGAGGTAGCTATCGTTGTCTCTGATTGGGGATCATATTTAGGCAGCCTTTTTCCACTGTTTATTTGTGGGATCTTGTTTTTGTGTAGTGCCTGTGAGCGCTGCATTGACTTCACGTTTCGTTTGATCTGTATTGTGTTGGTGAGTTTCATTTATTAAACATGTGGAACTTTACGCTCGCTGTGCCTTGGTCCGTTAATTCTACAAACGATCGTGACAATCTGACTGGCTTACTTACTACAAATTGAGAAATTATGTGACTAAACTCAAGAAAACGAACAGTGAGAAATTCTATTCATGCATAAAAAAACGTCTTGAAAGAAAAGCATTGCAAGTTTGAATTTTGTAAAGTTAGTGTGGGAGAGGTCTAAAAATTATTGTTATTGATCAATAATGACAAACCTCCTGGCATTGACAACTTAGATGGAAAGCTACTGAGGATGTTAGCTGACTCTATAGCCAATCGTATCGGTCATATTTTTAATCTGAGCCTAGAGGAAAGTCTTTGTCCTCATTCCTGGAGGGAAGCCAAAGTAATTCTACTACCCAAAAAGTGGTAAAGCAAGCCTTTAATGGTTCTAACAGCAGATCTATAAGCTTGCTGCAAGCTCTTAGAGAACTGTTGGAAAAATTGTTTGAATGCAATGTTATTTCTCTGTAAACAAATTAACAACAGACTTTCAGCATGCTTATAGAGAAGGGCACTCAACATGTACTGCACTGACACAAATGACTGATGATTGGTTGAAGGAAATTGATAATAAGAAGATTGTGGGAGCTGTACTGTTAGATTTCAGTGCAGCCTTTGATATTATTGACCATAACCTGTTGTTGAAAAAACATGTGTTATGGCTTTTCAACCTCTGCCATATTGTGGATTCAAAGTTATCTAATAGAACTCAAAGGGGTTTCTTTAATGAAAGCTTCTCTAATGTCAAACATGTAAAGTGTGGTGTAACGCAGGCCAGCTCTCTAGACCCTCTACTCTTTTCTATTTTTACCAATGACCTGGCACTGCCATTAAACAAAGCATGTGTGTCCATGTATGCTGATGATTCAACCATATACACATCAGCAACCACAGCTAATGAAGTCACTGAAACCCTTAACAAAGACTTGCAGTCTGTTTTGGAATGGGTGGCCAGTAATAAACTGGTCCTGAACATCTCTAATACTCTTAAAGCATTGTATTTTGGTACAAATCATTCCTTAAGTCCTAGACCTCAGCTGAATCTGGTAATGAATGGTGTGGCTGTTGAACAAGTTGAGGAGACAAAATTACTTGCCGTTACTTTAGATTGTAAACTGTCATGGTGAAAACATATAGATTCAATGGTTGTAAAGATGGGAAGAGGTCTGTCCGTAATAAAGAGATGCTCTGCTTTTTTGCCACCACACTACAAAAAGTATGTTCTGCAGGCTCTAGTTTGATCTAATTTTGATTATTGTCCAGTCGTGTGGTCCAGTGCTGCAAGGAAAGACCTAGTAAAGCAGCTGTCCCAGAACACAGCGGCCCGTTTTGCTCGTAACTGTAATCAGAGGGCTGATATAAATACTATGCATGCCAGTCTCTCTTGGCTAAGAGTTGAGGAGAGACTCACTGCATCACTTCTTTTTATAAGAAACATCAATGTGTTGAAAATCCCAAACTATTTGCATAGTCAACTTACACACAGCTCTGACACACACACTTATCCCACCAGACATGCAACCAGAGGTCTTTTCACAGTCCCCAAATCCAGAACAAATTAGAGAAAGTGTACAGTATTATATAGAGCCCTAATTGCATGAAACTTCCTTCCATCTCATATTGCTCAAATAAACAGCAAACCTGGTTTCAAAAAACAGATAACGCAATGCCTCTCCCCTATTTGACCGAGATAGTTTGTGTGTATGTAGGCTGATATGTAGGCTACGTATCCCTTTAAAACATTTTTTTAATGTAGTTCTGTCCTTCCGTTCTTGTCTATTGATGTTCTGTATTATGTCATCCTGTATTATGTTTCATGTTTTTTGTGGACCCCAGGAAGAGTAGCTGCTGCTTTTGTAACAGCTAATGGGGATCCTAATAAAATACCAATACTGGTTCTGATGCCAAGAAGCTGTTTTTGGTCATAGTAAATGATGGCATAAACATTATGTACAAAAACAGTTAAAATCAGCGTAAAGATAATACACAACATAGCAGAATTGGTTAGGAGCCCGTAAGACGGCTACTATCTGCTGCAGCCCCATCTCGATAAGATAGTCAAGTGACTGCTCTAACAATGGAAATACATATCCTTAAACATGGAAAGCAGGTGGGAGGAGGTGAGATCAGGTGGGACCATTCTAGCCAATGAGAGGGCAGTTACATGTGTGAAAAACAGACAATAGAGATAGATAGAATACTCATCTTTGTATATGTGCCATTATAGTGTCTGTGACAGGATGGGCAGCACCTTTGAGGCTATCTCCATTTCAAAGAAATACATGTTATTCTCCAGTTGACTACTGGTGGAAGCCCTCAACAGCAATGTCCATGCTAAAACAGGTTATATCCATGATAAGTGTGTCTGTTGTCTCTATGTGTGTATCTGTTGTCCTCTTACTGCAGTGGGCTAAATCAGGGTCACGCGGAGTGTTTCTTAAACAACTCTTTTAAACAGAAACATATAACTCACACACATGGTTATGGGTTTAAAAAGAAGAAGACACCTGTACCATGTCAGATATAGAGTTGAAATGTATTCAGCTTTAAGTTTGTATCCCAATATTACACTTTATATACATCACAGAAGATTGAAATATAACAAAACTGTTTGACATAGAAACACCAATATTTTCGTCATTTAAAAAATAATAATGTTGATTAATTATGAAATTATGAAAAATATGAATAACGTTCCACCCATGATGCCACTAGAGGGCGAGTTGGTCATTTGACTGTAGGAAAGGGCTTCAGCTTGGCATGCTTAACACTAGTGACTTGGAACAATGATTAACACAGTCAGCAAGATAACATTTATTTGCTGCTGTCTCCTCTTCACAGGCCCTCTCCTCTCTCTCCCCCTCTATCCCTCTCGCTCTGAATTATCACAATCATAAATGCAGTATACAGATATACACATACTAAACTCCACCCACTCATTTTTAGCTACTTCAAAATGGACCTGTACACCCACGTGTTGACACACGCTCATCACCAACCGGTAATGCACCATCAAAGCTGAGCTGCCACTACAGTAAAACACAAGCAGCATTACACACACCCACACATTCTTGAGTGACACGCCTATACATCATCGCAGTAATCGGTGACAATCACCTACCTCAGTCAATTACACCTCACTAATTGTTGAGATGTAGACACACACAGAGCCATACACACATTGACAGGGAAGGAACACACACATTTCTTTCTTGATATATAAAATCCTTATCAAAGCTGTATGCTTGTAGATACAGTGCCTTCAGGAGGTATTCACACCCTTAACGTTTTCCATATTTTGTTGTGTTACATCCTGAATTTAAAATGGACTACATTTAGATGTTTCTGTCAGTGTCCTACACACAATACCACATAATGTCAAAGTGGAATAAAACAAATAGAAACTTTTACAAATGAATTAAAAATGAAAAGCTGAAATGTCTTGAGTCAATAAGTATTCAACCCCTTTGTTATGGCAAACCTAAATAAGTTCAAGTGTAAACATTTGCTTAACAAGTCACATAATAAGTTGCATGGACTCATTCTGTGGGCAGTTATAGTGTTTAACATGATCTGTCTGTACCCCACACATACAATTATCTGTTAGATCCCTCAGTCAAGCACTGAATTTTCGAACACAGAATTAACCACAAAGACTAGGGAAGGTTTTCCAATGCCTTGCAAGGAAGGGCACCTATTTGTAGATGGGTAAAAAAAAGAAGGAATATCCCTTTGAGCATGGTGGAGTTATTAAATACACTTTGGATGCTGTGTCAACACATTCAGTCACTACAGGCATCCTTCCTAACTCAGTTGCTGGAAAAGAAGGAAACCGCTCAGGGATTTCACCATGATGCGATTGTCATTCTTTATTTAATTTTTTAAAACTTTGATTTGCTGTAGGAGCAACCAACACTTTTTAAATTCACCTTAAAACTTTGTTTAGATTCACCTTAACCGCAGGGGTTACAGGATTATTTCCAGCAACATCACAAACTGTTTTAGAGACTGATGGACAGGGCCTGGTAGTGCTCCAGTTCTTCCTGTCAGAATAAGCAACAGAGGACTTGGAAACTGTATCAACTCCTGTAGAAATGGCACTATGGTTATTGTGAGTAACCTAGTTGATGTCCCTTTAACTACACCTTGCAGTGAGTGTATACAAACTGCCATCTCCTGCCATTCTGATGGATTGGAGACTGTCAGAAAACTTGTAAACATTAATAATTTGGTTGTTATCCCATTGGTTACCTCGAGCCAGATGCCCCAGGGGCAGAGTGGCCCACACTCATTGAATATGGAGCTTTTAAATGTTAGAGCAATCACAAGTAAAACCTTTCTCTTGAATTACCTCATTACTGAGCGTCAAAGTTGATATGCATGTTTCTCACTGAAATATGGCTGTCAACAGACTGTAGTGCTGCTCTTATTGAAGCCTCCCCCTTGACTACAGCTTTTCATACTCTATCAGAAAAGGGGTGAAAGGGTGAAGGGACAGATTCTATTTTTACTAATGCTCTCAGCTTTAAGGACATTTCGTTTGGCGTCTTTGGATCTTTAGAGCATCATGCTATACTGTTTAAATGTCAGCCACCAGTGTTGCACTGCCCCACTTTCTTTACTGATTTCTCTGAAATATTGTCTATTTTCCTTCAGAATTATGATAAAATCATTGTGTGGGCGGTTTTAATATTCGTGTTGACAAAGGAACTGACTCCAAGGCCACTGAAATGATTAATCCTTTGAGCCCTATGGACTTTAGCCAACATGTTGCTGTGCCAAACCATAACCGCAGCCATACTCTGGACCTGGTTATTACCATGGGGCTTTCTATTGGCATATCCTCTATTGTTGATGTTGCTTTATCTGATCACCACTGTGGATTTTTGTACTACCTTGCTGCACATAGCACAGGGTAATACTGAACCCATTATTAAGAAACGCTATCTGACCTGCTACAGATTTTACTGAGTGTATGAACAATACCCCACCTCCTATTCTGCCGTCCTCTTGTGATGATTTAGTTGATCACTTTAATAGCAAATTAAGGGCAACCATTGATGCCACAGCCCCAGTAAAGTTGAAAAAGTCCAACTCCAAACAGAAAGACCCTTGAGTGAGTAAACTAATCAATTAAAGTGAAATTGCAGAAAAACAGAGCGGAAGTAGAGAAAGTCAAAGTTGCAGATACATTATGATATTCTGAGAGGGCATATAACAAGGCAATTAGAAATGCCAGACAGGCAATTTTTAAAAACTTGATCACTATTAATTAGAATTCGAGAGTGCTCTTCTCAACCATTGATGGCCTGATCAATCCTATCCCAGCAAACCTATGTGAACTTTCCTCCACATCTAAATGTGATGAGTTTGCGGCATATCAGAGATGAGAACCAACATCAAGAAAGACATGATGAGAAGTTTGATGATATGTGCCCTAGCCTACCACGCAGGCACTATGGATTTACGTTCCCTGGTTGACACAGACATGCTCAGGAAAGTGATATCGCAACTTAAGCCTTCTACCTGCCTTCTCAAAACTATCCCCACCACCTTCTTCAGAACAGTTTTATTGCATATCTGAAAAGAGCAATCCATTTGTCACGCCCTGACTTTAGAGAGCTTTTTATGTCTCTATTTTGGTTTGGTCAGGGTGTGATTTGGGTGGGCATTCTATGTTATTTTTTGTTCTTGTATTTCTTTGTTTTGGCCAGGTATGGTTCTGAATCAGGGATCGTTGTCTCTGATTGGGAACCATACTTAGGTAGTGTCACGAGCCCGGAGCATTACAGGTAGCTTTTTCCCACATGGTTTTTGTGGGTAGTTGTTTTCTGTTTAGTGTTTTGCACCTGACAGGACTGTTTTGGTTATTCACTTTGTCATTTTTGTTTCAGTGTTCTGTTTAATAAAAAGTAATGAACACATTACCACGCTGCGCTTTGGTCCGATTCCTCCTCTTCAGAAGACGACACCCGTTATTGTTAATCACTCGATGTTCACAGGCACTTTCCCGACTGCACTAAAAACTGCTATGGTAAAGCCCCTTCTGAAAAAAAGTAATCTGGATTCTAGTTCTCATTTACAACTGCGACCTGTCCAAGATAAAGCAAAGCAGTGCGACAAAAACAATACAGAGTTATACATGGGATTAACAATCGTACAGTCAATAACACAATAGTAAAGTCTGTATACAGTGTGTGCAAATTAAATAAGGAGGAAAGGCAATAATTAGGCCAATAGTGGTGAAGTAATTACAATTTGGCAATTTACACTGGAGTGATAGATGTGCAGATGAGGATGTGCAAGTACAAATACGGGTTTGCTAAAAAGTAGAAAAACAAATACGGGAATGAGGTAGATAGTTGATTGGCTGGATGGGCTATTTACAGATGGGCTGTGTACAGCTGCAGCGATCGGTAAGCTGCTCTGACAGTTGATGCTTAAAGTTAGTGAGGGAGATAGATATAAGTCTCCAACTTCAGTGATTTTTTGCAATTCGTTCCAGTCATTGGCAGCAGAGAACTGGAAGGAAAGGCGGCCAAAGGGGGTGTTGGCTTTGGGGATGACCAGTGAAATATACCTTCTGGAATGCGTGCTATGGGTGTGTGTTGCTATGGTGACCAGTGAGCTGAGATAAGGCGGAGCTTTACCTAGCAAAAATGTATAGATGACCAGGATAGAGCCAGTGGGTTTGGCGACAAATATGTAGTGAGGACCAGCCAACGAGAGCATACAGGTCGCAGTAGTGGGTAGTACATGGAGCTTTGATGACAAAACAGATGGCACTGTGATAGACTGCATCCAAGAGGCTATTTTGTAAATGACATCGCCAAAGTCAAGGATTGGTAGGATATTCAGTTTTACGAAGGTATGTTAGGCAGCATGAGTGAAGGAGGCTTTGTTGCGAAATAGAAAGCCAATTCTAGATTTAACTTTGGATTGGAGATGCTTAGTGTGAGTCTGGAAGGAGAGTTTACAGTCTAGCCATACACCTAGGTATTTATAGTTGTCCACATATTCTAAGTCAGAACCGTCCAGAGTAGTGATGCTAGTCGGGCGGGCAGGTGCGGGCAGCGATCGGTTGAAGAGCATGCATTTTGTTTTACTAGCATTTAAGAGCAGTTGGAGGCCACGGAAGGAATGTTGTATGGCGTTGAAGCTCGTCTGGAGGTTTGTTAACACAGTGTCCAAAGAAGGGCCAGATGTATGCAGAATGGTGTCCTCTGCGTAGAGGTGGATAAAGTTGCTGCGGGGGGTGCAGAGCTGTTGGCCGGGGTTGGGGTAGCCAGGTGAAAAACAATGGTCGGCTGTAGAGAAATGTTTATTGAAATTCTCAATTATTGTGGATTTATCATTGGTGACAGTGTTTCCTAGTCTCTGTGCAGTGGGCAGCTGGGAGGAGGTGCTCTTGTTCTCCATGGACTTTACTGTGTCCCAAAACTTATTGGATTTAGTGCTGCAGGATGCAAATTTTGGTTTGGAAAAGCTAGCCTTTGCTTTCCTAACTGGGTGTATGTATTGGTTACTGACTTATCTGAAAAGTTGCATATTGCGGGGACTATTCGAAGCTAGTGCAGTACTCCATATGGTGTTTTTGTGCTGGTCAAAGGCAGTCAAGTCTGGAGTGAACCAAGGGCTGTATATGTTCTTAGTTCTAAAGATTTTTGAAAGGGGCATGCTTATTTAATGTTGAGGAAAGCACTTTTAAAGAACAACCAGGCATCTTCTACTGATGGAATGAGGTCTATATCCTTCCAGGATACCCGGGCCAGGTTGATTAGAAAGGCCTGCTCGCAGAAGTGTTTTAGGGAGAGTCTGACAGTGATGAGGGGTGGTTGTTTGACCGCGGACCCATAACGGACACAGGCAATGAGGCAGTGATTGCTGAAGTCCTGGTTGAATACAGCAGAGGTGTATTTAGAGGGCAAGTTGGTCAGGATAATATCTATGAGGGTGCACATGTTTACGGATATGGGGTTGTACCTGGTAGGTTCCTTGACAATTTGTGTGAGATTGAGGGCATCTAGCTTAGATTGCAGGATGGCTGGGGTGTTAAGCATATCCCAATTTAGCTCACCTAGAAGTACGAACTCTGACGATAGATGTGGGGCAATCAGTTCACATATGGTGTCCAGGGTACAGCTAGGAGCTGAGGGGGGTATATAACAGGTGGCAACAGTGAGGGACTTATTTCTGGAGAGATGGATCTTTAAAAGTAGAAGCTCAAACTGTTTGGGCATAGACCTGGATATGACAGAACTCTGCAGGCTATCTCTACAGTAGATTGCAATTCTGCCCCCTTTAGCAGTTCTGTCTTGACGGAAAATGTTGTTATTGGGGATGGAAATTTCAGAGTTTTTGATGGCCTTCCTAAGCCAGGATTCAAACACGGCTAGCACATCAGGGTTGGTGGAGTGTGCTAAAGCAGTGAATAAAGGAAACTTAGGGAGGAGGTTTCTGATGTTAATGTGCATGAACCCAAGGCTTTTACTGTTGCAGAAGTCAACAAATGAGAGCGCCTGGGGACACACA